>NC_089507.1:97457062-98082062 GCF_036850995.1 Saccopteryx leptura
TCTAAGAAAATGTGACTCCACTTTTATGCCTTTATAAACAGGAATGCATAATTTTAAATGATTTTATAAAAGCAATTGTGAGCATTTAATCAGATTATTATAGTTATTTTGGAAGTATATTGGGTCACAGACATTCTAAGTAAATTATTCTTTCCCTTGAAACGCTCACCTTCTTTTTCTAAAACTGCTGTGAAACGTGTTTGTGATCTTTGGGTGGAGTTCCCGCACATGTGATCTCAGAGAAAAATATCTGTTCTTGTCAGTGGTAGGACTGAGAGATATTTTAATGAAATGTGATTGATTTTCAAAGTTAGAAACTTAATTGTTGTTAGCTAATATCTAAGCTGCTTTTAGGACCATAAAGGAATCTAAATTGGATGCTGACTCATCATTATAATAAACGTGAAGAAAGGCAACCAGAGCTTTCCAATCACTTAAACACACACACAACGACCCAGGCACACACTTGCATACATGCTCATGCACACACACATACACACAGGGGCGATCACACAATGCCCACATGATTGGTCCTATCAACAGTGGCACACATCATGACTGGCTTCCTTCCTGCTCTCTCCTCACGCTCTGTCCCACCATCACCACCAAGCACATTCTCCTAAAGATGTGTGCCCTCCCTAAACACCAGTCATGATGGACACACGTGTGGCCAGGCCTGCCCCAGAATTTGATTCCAAATGACCAATTACTTTAGCAGAAACTGCTCTCAACATGCTACTTTAAATTTTAAACCCAATTGTGACAAAACTCAACTGCATGTTTTATTTTGTAATCAGCACACCACATTATTTATGGTGAAATCACCACATTAGAGATACTATTTGGTAAAAGAAAAATATAACAAAACTGGGCCCATCTGTGGGTGGAGCTCAGAGTGCATTCCGAAGCAGCTGTGGCTGATGCAATGCTGTGAGAACACTCCAGCTCCCAGATCCCTCCTGGGCATACCCAGGAAGGAAGCTCGCCCGCTATAAGGAACTGGCTCAGTGCCAACCACACAGCTCCCTGGTCTTTTCAGCCATTGGCTTTGAGGAGCACACTATAACACCCTATAGGCTGAACCTGTGTATATAAGCTAGCTTACTTCCTGAATAAAGTGGATCTGCGTCACTGAACCTGGTCCCCGGAGTCGGGTCTTTGCATCTCCGTCATCCTCACCCCCGGCAGGACTTGTCCAAAACTGGCGCCCAACATTGGGCAGGGACCTAACCATCATCCAAGGGATGGGTGAGTGACCCTCTGCAATGGGAAACCTTCTTCCCCACTCTCGAGCCCCGCAGGCTTGAGCCCTGCACGCCCTATTGCAGAGTAGGCAAGTTAAAGTTAGTAAAAAGAATCTTTGTACCTACTGGGAAATCCTCTCTGGTTTCAATCCTTGGCTCCGGGACGCACCTCTTTGCGACCCCGATACTTGGGCCCGAGCTCTCTGACACATTTGTTTGGCCAAGGAAAGTTTGCCCTCTCTCACCCTCACTCCTGCCTTATTGGCAGTACACACCTGCTTGACTAGTGCTCCTGCTGGGGACCCTCCACCGGTCCCTAAGGTCCTACAGGCTACTCCTCTTTCAGAGGAACCCCTACCTCCGTATTCACCTCCCCCTGTAGAGGAAGAAAAGGATTGGGCCACTGAGTTTGATGGACTTGCAGCCAAGTGTGCAGAAACGAAACTAGATACATTAGAAACTGTGCCATCAGCTCCGCCACTCGAAGAAGCACAAGTTGCTACTTCCGCATTCCCTGCTGGGGCTCAATGCCCCACCCCAGCCTCTCAGATGCCATTTTCTACCCCAGCTTTAACTCCAACACTTGTCCGTGCTGCAGACCCATGGGCCAGCCTATACACCCCTGTGTGTCTTTTTTCTTTCTGTTTGTCTGTCTTGTCTATTTTTCTGTATCTCTCCCTCTCTCTGAAATGATGCTGGAAGGACCCAGCCACGGCACAGTGGTGGGGACCACACCCTATTCTAATGCAAGGGAGAGGTTATGCTTGTGTTTTTCAGCCAATTTGGATCCCAGGAACCCCCTCAACCTGCTTGACAGGGTTTCTTGGGCACCCAATAAGTGGTTCAGTCTTCACCCATCCAAAGCCACAGCCCTGGCCTTCTCCACACTGACTACGCCTGAGGGGAAGAGGTCCTTAGCACTCCAGAAGAAGACCTCACGGCCAGCATGTGTGCCCCATCACCTGGGGGGATGTGGAGGCTTTGGCGGGGCGGGCCCAGAGAATTGCCCCTGATGGCCCCCAGGTCCTGTGCTCTGTTCTTGCTTATGTGTGCTATAGTAACCGCTGACTCCCAGGTGCAGGTGGCGGCAGCCCGGAGCTTGAGCCCGGCAGCGTGAGCTGGTGTTTTCAGTTCATCTTTGGAGGATGAGGAGAATTGGGCCAGAGTTGTGATTCACAGACTCCAGAAGGTAAACGGCGGCAGCTGCGGCAGGAGGATGAACGGAAGCCAGGCTTGCATCACCAAGTGGCTGCTGGAATGGCAGGGAGTGCTGCTAAGCTGCTGGTGGGTTCACTGACATTTTGGGACATAAGGGTGGCTACCATCATGCTCTCCAGAGCAGAGATGGAAATGCTGACTGCCACTGCCATGTGCTCCTTTTTGGGATAGTATAAGACCTGCCAGGACGACAAGGATGAGGGGGGTGGCTGACACCTCATGTGCATGGACTGATTTCCTGGACTACGACCCGAGTGAGCATTGGCTCCTTTGTTGGATGGACTTATAGATTTTGGACAATGTGAAATACCCTGATGGGGTGGGGTGGCTTTGCTGGAGGCCCTTCCCCTGCCCTGGGAAGCTTTTCCCATGGCTAAAAAGAAGGCCGAGGATATTTTGTGCTTTTGGCCAAGTGCTCAGAGACTGGTGAAATATACCTTTGTAATTGTTGAAATTGTATGATTTGTCATGTTGTTGTAATTTGTGTAATGTGCCTTGCAACCATATGCAGTATGCAGCCCACAGCAAGCCATCCGTTCCGTGTTTGGAGGCTGGGACCTGTGTGGAAAGGGGGCGTGCATGGACCTATGTCCATTTTTTATAATCAAAATGGAACTGTGTTTAACGGCACCTAGAAGGTCTCTGTAACACAATGGGAGGGAAATGACATCCTGACCCCTAGGAGGAATCTCCTATTTAAGACCCCCGTTCTACTTCCTAACTAGTCAAACATTACAGAAGCTTGCCTCATTGTTTAATTATAGTTGTTTTAGTTCTACTAGGGTTTCGTTGCATAATGCGTAGCATTCAGAAGCTACAACAACAGCAAGCTGTCATTCATCAAGTCCAACTGGCTTTAATTAAAAGAGAAGGGGGAGATGTGGGTGGAGCCCAGAGCGCATTTCTAGCAGCTGTGGCTGATGCAATGCTGTGAGAATACTCCAGCTCCCAGATCCCTCCTGGGCACACCCAGGAAGGGAGCTCACCCACTATAAGGAAATGACTCAATGCCAACCACACAGCTGCCTGATATTTTCAGCCATTGGCTTTGAGGAACATGCTATAACACCCTATAGGCTGAACCTTTGTATATAAGCTAGCTTAATTCCTGAATAAAGTGGATCTGCGTCACTGAACCTGGTCCCCGGAGTCGGGTCTTTGCATCTCCGTCATCCTCACCCCCGGCAGGACTTGTCTACACCAGTCTTCTGAAATTCTTGGTGTTCCCTGTCCACTTGAGGCAGGCAACAAAAATGGTCTTGTCCATCTGGTTATTTTCAATCCTGTTCCTTTAACAAAGTGGACCCTCATGTTACCAGGAACAGACACAGACGGCGTACAGCCCACTGATCCCAAACCACAAAAAGGTCTTCCTTCTAGTTGATTTCTCCTACACAGGAGGGATTTTCTTTCTTCTGAGTTAGGAAGTTGTAATCACTCCAGAGTAAAATTGATTGGAGGTGATGCTGCCAAGTATCGTCATACACTCAGCTACATTTTTGCACTTATTTTATGTACAATGGTACCTTGACACATGAGTTTAATTTGTTTCATGGCTGAGCTCATGACTCAATTTGCTCATGTGTCAAATCAAATTTCCCCACTTAAATGAATTGGAATGCAATTAATTTGTTCTGGCCCCTAAAAACCACACAAAGTTTTTGTTTTATATGCTTTTAAATAAGAAAATGTAATTTATAAATAACAAATATATATATATATTTACATATTATATACATTTTATATATAATATATATATAATAAGAAAGAATGTAAAGAAATGAACTGGTTTATGAAGTGTATTTACCTTCAAGATCAGGTGAAGATGCTGGCGGAGGGGGAAGAGACTGGTGGGGTGGTTTTCATTTTGTGCATTATCGCTTAACATAACTTACTCTTTACACACTTAATGCTACATTTAATTGAAAAATTTAACTTACACACTATATATGATATGTAACTTTATCATTAAACTTAGTTGCTATTTTTTTTACTTTGCTTGATCATCATCATTCTCTTCACTGACTTTTGGCTTTTTTTTTTTTTTTTTTTGTATTTTTCTGAAGCTGGAAACGGGGAGAGACAGTCAGACAGACTCCCGCATGTGCCCGACCGGGATCCACCCGGCACGCCCACCAGGGGACGACGCTCTGCCCACCAGGGGGCGATGCTCTGCCCCTCCAGGGTGTCGCTCTGCCATGACCAGAGCTACTCTAGTGCCTGGGGCAGAGGCCAAGGAGCCATCCCCAACGCCCGGGCCATCTTTGCTCCAATGGAGCCTTGGCTGCGGGAGGGGAAGAGAGAGACAGAGAGAAAGGAGGGGGTGGAGGTGGAGAAGCAAATGGGTGCTTCTCCTATGTGCCCTGGCTGGGAATCGAACCCGGTTCCCCCGCATGCCAGGCCGATGCTCTACCGCTGAGCCAACCGGCCAGGGCGACTTTTGGCTTTTTTGCCACACTTTTCTCGCTTTCACTTAGAGGCTGGTTCAAAATCCTTTCCATGGAAGTTTGTTTCTTCCTCTCTTTCAGAACGTTCAGCAGGCCATTCTAGTGGAGGGTGGTGGAAGCTCGTGATTCAAATATCTGCTCGTGACTCAAAGCAAAAAATCCCACGTGTGACCGCTCATCTCTCAAATTGTTCGTGATTTAAAGTGCTTATGTATCCCAAGACATGAAAACAACCAAAGTGTCCTTCAACAGAGGATTGATAAAGAAGTTGTAGTACTTATATACAATGGACTACTACTTGGCCATAAGAAACGATGACATGTGACATTTACAACACCAAGGATGGACCTTGAGAACATTATACTGAGTGAGATAATTAAATCAGAAAAAGCTAAGAACTGTATGATTTCACACACAGGTGGGGTATAAGACTGAGGCTTATGAACATAGGTAAAAGTGAAGTGGTTACCGGGGGGAAGGGAACGTGGTGGAGTGGGAAGGGGATTGAGTGAATGAGGAGGGGTAGAGGGTGGGGAGGAAGGTTGTAAAGAGGGACAAATATAAGGTGACAGAAAATGATCTGACTTTGGGTGATGGTTATACAACATAATTAACAGTTCAAATGCTATAGAAATGTTTGCCTGAAACCTATGTATGCTTATTGATCAATGTCACCCTGTTGAAGTTTATTTTCTAAATAAAGTTAAAAAAATTAAAAAATTGTTCAAAAAATAAATTTTATATAAGCATTCCTTAACATGAAAAAAAATAAAGTGCTTATGTATCAAGGTACCACTGTATTTATAATTTATTATTATATTCAAATTACTTTACAAGCTTTCAAAGCAATACAGTATTTGCACAATTCTCCCAGTTGATACTTGAAAGAGGTATGTGTATATGTAATAAAAATACTTTAACTGAATTCATTTCATTACCAGGAACAACCAGTACTGGTTAACTGAGAGCAATATAAATGTGCAAATATTAATTAATAATTCAGCTTTAACTAGCTCTAATAAACTTTGCATGAAAACCAGTAGTTACTTTCCAAACAAACACTGCCTAATTTTTCTGGTCTATTTTCATTCTAGTCAATTCACCGTCACAGCTGGGTGCAGCTAAGCAAACCAATCTGTATTTATAGAAACCAATTTTCATTTAAACCCTTTAAGGCGGGCATAAACTTAACATTTCTCTAGAATCCAATACATATTAACTAAAATAAGTGTATTTGTGAAACTGCAAAGATCATAATGTATCCTGCGAGAGTTCATGGTGTTTTCACAGTTTTACATTTATCTCACGCTAATAATGCCTTAGGGTTTGTATCACCCCTGGTTGTTAAGGTTTAAAAATATACATAATCTTAATAGGTTATCTTGAGAAGGATCATTTCCATTCATTATTTAAAACACTTCTCATGGTGAAATGCTCACATGTGAATACATTCACTAAGAAATTTTGGAATCCATCTGCAGAAATGCTGGGGAAGGTAAACTCACAGTGCCTGGGAATATGACCTATTTAGTGTGTGGCAAGTGTGTATCATGGATTACTCATAAAAACACCTGAAGAATCTTCGCCTAAGACAGCAGTGAGCCTTTAGGTCACATTATCTCAAGTGAACCAAAAGCTCTTATGTCAAATTTGCCCTTGGAGAGGACTGAACCTAAAAGGTCCAGCTCAGACATTACTTACAGTGTTGTAAAAAAAAATCTCCCAATAAAAATTCTCCATAACTGCTTAGGCCCTGGCCGGTTGGCTCAGCGGTAGAGCGTCGGCCTGATGTGCGGGGAGACCGGAGTTCGATTCCCGGCCAGGGCACATAGGAGAAGCGCCCATTTGCTTCTCCACCCCCACCCCCTCCTTCCTCTCTGTCTCTCTCTTCCCCTCCTGCAGCCAAGGCTCCATTGGAGCAAAGATGGCCCGGGCGCTGGGGATGGCTCCTTGGCCTCTGCCCCAGGCGCTAGAGTGGCTCTGGTCGCGGCAGAGCGACGCCCCGGAGGGGCAGAGCATCACCCCCTGGTGGGCAGAGCGTCGCCCCTTGGTGGGTGTGCCGGGTGGATCCCGGTCGGGCGCATGCGAGAGTCTGTCTGACTGTCTCTCCCCGTTTCCAGCTTCAGAAAGATACAAAAAAACAACAACAAAAAAACAACAACAAAAAATTCTCCATAACTGCCTACTCTAACACACACCTAGTGGGCAATGTTCTCTCTCGGGAAATCCTCACAATGAATTCAAAGCCCTCACAGTGCCTGCACATGGGGTGATTCTGGTCCTTTATATGTTCCCTAAAATTTCCCTCAAATAAATCGGCTTTGGTTTTCACCGGAACCCCGATGTTCTCATCTCTGGATCGTTCATCCTAGCGCTGCCATCCAAGCGCCTCCCCACATAGCTGGCAGCACCTCCTGCACCACAGAGCTGCCAAGAACACGTGAAGAACCCTGGAGTTGGTGAGATAACTTAGCAAAGGCTGCTGACTGGTGTAGAAATGGCTGTTGCTAAGTTCACGTATGGGAATTCCGGTGCCTCCCTCAGGGGACTTAATAATCCAGTTTCCACTAGATAACTATGTGTCTGAAACACTGTTACTCCTGCCCCAAGTATAATTTTATGTTAGTTAATGGATTTCCAGCACAAATAAGGTGAGAAATAGATCGTCAGAAGCTTGGCAAGGAGGTTGGCCTAGGGGTAGAGTGACAACAAGGCTGAGGGAAAAACTGAAAAATAAATGGGTTAAAGCTGACTCAGTTGCTTAAAAAAGCACTAAAGAAACGGTGCCTGTTTAATATATTCGGTTTTACAACAGCAGTTGCTAGAGATGCCACGTTATTAGGGTAAATTTAAGCATAATGCTGATAAAAAAACTTTGAAGATACAATACTTGAATTTATTCAATTTGAATATACATTATTTAAAAATAATTTCCAATGAACAATTTTTTGTCATTTTTGTTTAACTTTTAGCGCTTAAAAGAACAGCCCTTTTGTTTTTTTCTAAAAAAAAAAAAAAAGTCATTATGATTTCATGCCTTTTCATTACTGAAAGGCTGTTGTTTTAAATCTTCTAGGAAGTTGCTCCCAACACGACTGAGCAGAACAGGGGGGCTGCTGGGTCCCCTTTTCCCAAAATGTTGAAATACTTTCACAGATGGCTCTTCTACGGATAACATCAGACTGCCAATGACATGGGAATCCTGTCTATGGTACCCTTTAAATCTGTATCATGCCAATTTGGGGGCAGGGATGAATGAGTAGAACTTTCACAAACTGTACCTCTATTTGCATTTATAATCTCAAGTGTCATTCTTTAAAGAGAATTCTCCCTTGATTAGAGCTATAATTGCACAGTGCCCCTTAAATCTTGATTACTGGTGAAAAATGCCAGTCTAATGAAACCCAATACACTCTAAAAAAGCAAATATACTTTTCTTCAGTATATTTACTGTCAATGTAGAGTTTTAAAGTTTTCAAATGCTTTATGTAAACAAACCCATTTTTTCCTTGATACTAAAAGGTGAAACAGAATTCATGGCAGAATGCAGGGGGAAATATGATGATAAGAAAACGTGGTGACTCCTGTTAGTACATTGTTCTGATAAGATTGCTATCCCATCCCTGGAACATGGATATCATTGAAATTTGGGGTCATTTTCTTTTAAATATTTTATTTATTCATTTTAGAGAGGGGAAAGAGAGAGAGAGAGAGATAAAGACAGAGAAAGAGAGAGAGAAGGAGGGAAGGAGCAGGAAGCATCAACTCCCATATATGCCTTGACCAGGCAAGCTTGGGACTTTGTTGTTTTTTTTTTTTTTTTTTTTGTATTTTTGTATTTTTCTGAAGCTGGAAACGGGGAGAGACAGTCAGACAGACTCCCGCATGCGCCCGACCGGGATCCACCCAGCACGCCCACCAAGGGGCGACGCTCTGCCCACCAGGGGGCGATGCTCTGCCCCTCTGGGGCGTTGCTCTGCCGCGACCAGAGCCACTCTAGCGCCTGGGGCAGAGGCCAGGGAGCCATCCCCAGCGCCCGGGCCATCTTTGCTCCAATGGAGCCTCCGCTGCGGGAGGGGAAGAGAGAGACAGAGAGGAAGGAGGGGGGGGGTGGAGAAGCAAATGGGCACTTCTCCTATGTGCCCTGGCTGGGAATCGAACCTGGTCCTCCGCACGCCAGGCCGACGCTCTACCGCTGAGCCAACCAGCCAGGGCCAGAAGCTTGGGACTTTGAACTGATGATCTCAGCCTTCCAGGTCAACACTTTATTCACTGCGCCACCACAGGTCAGGCAAAATTTGGGGTCATTCTTGAATTATGTTTTCATATAACGATGTGTTAATAATTACTTTCAGTAATATACCTCCTTACTAAGTTGGTGACATATCAGTGACACTTTGATTGTACAACAGAGAACTTCTAGTCCTCCAGCATGCTTTCTGAGGCACCTTTGCTGTTTCTCTAAAGATATTTGCATTAGATGTACCAGATGGAAACATAGAAATTAAAACAGTAACTTCAGGTGTCTGGCTTTGAAAGAAAACCAGCAAATATTTTTCTGTGAATAGGGACAGCTGGGACTTCCTCTGCCAGCAGATGAATCCTTTGAGGTTTGGGAAGAGAATGGGGGTTTGGTGACACTGGAGGAAACTTTACAACAACGAGAAGTTCCTTTTCTAGCTCCCACCAGTTGCCATTACATTTCTTGAATTGCCTTGCCAAATTCAACACCCATTATAAATGAAGCAACTTTTAATCATTCCAGGAGAGACTGGGAGACAGATGTAGATATTACACCTCAATATATGGAAATGGCCTCAAAACGTCATTAACTTTTGAATTAACAATGAGTCTTGATTGTTTGAGAAAAGGTGACATATTTCTCCATTTAGAGTTTGGGACAAGAAGTTAATTTAAATGCCAAAAGTACATATATTTGAGTAACATGATGTCAAATAAATCTTTCAGCATTAATATAGAAATGGCATTTATAAAAGCTGTAATGAATGTAGCTTAAGGCCTGATTTCTTAAATAGTTTTACTCAATTGAGACCTTATAAGGCTTCAGCCCATTGTTCTACTTTCAGTGGTATTTCTTCTCAAGAAAATTATAGTAAAGAACATAGATTTCAATGAACATTTATTGTGCAGGGACTATGGGACTGACGTTGCTCTCTATGCACCGTGTAGCTTCTTACAACCACCCCATACGGTAAGTCATTTCGTTATCTTCATTTTCCAGGTGAGGAATTGAGACTTCAGATGAAGTACCTTATCTGAGGTCACACAACTAATATACAGTGGCTTCTGGTCCAGCCACTTCTCCTAAAAGGTGCTGGAGCCAGTAATGCTACTCCTCTGTTGGCTCAATGTCCATAAAGCAAAGCCATCAGACCAACACTCAGCCCAGAGGAAGGAGAGCTGCTCTCTTCTATTGACGCGGTATCTTCTGTTTGCTTAACACTGCTGCCAGGTGCTCAAGTGTTTCTCACCCACTTTGTGGGTAATATTGGCTCTTTCTCTCTTCTCTTTTTTTTTTTAACTAAGGCAGAGAGGACTTAACTGACTTGCCCATGGTCACGTTTGCCAGTTGGGAAGAAACAGTCTTAGTGAGTTCCTCTGTTTGGAAATACCAGGGCTATTATCCTTCATTACATTACAGGGATTTTTGCAGTTGGGGTGACAGTGATAAAAACATGCATCTATTAGTGTCAGAAAGTTTTAGAAGAATAGAAACCACCCCAGTCCTGTGAACAACGTGCATCCCTCCCACATCCAGCATTTACTTTAAAACTTTCTTCTTCTAAATGCTCATTTTTTTAATGGGACAAGCTGGAAGGAAAACGGTAGAACAGTACTTTCCCCTTTCAGTATGATAATCACTTATGATATGTAAAAGAAAGGAGGTGAAAAGCGACAAACAAAAACCATTCTACTTTCTTAGTAAAAGTTAAAAGCAAGTGTCAGATCTTGCAGCCTGTCATGGTTAAAAGGGCACAAGTGGACCATTAACATTTTGACTTGAATTATATGGGAAATACAATTGAGAGAAGCAAAAATAATGGTGGATGCTCTAAATGAGCCAAACATTTTATAGATAAAGGGCCAGGCTGGAGTGAATGCTATTGTTGCCTGAGGGATAGATACAGCTATGTGATATATTGTGTGTATGTAATATACAAACACTTATATACTACCCATAAATATTTTATGGAGGTCCTCTGATACACACAGTACAAAAAAAAAGTATTTCTGCTTTTGAATGTCAGTTGAAAAATGTATTAGTGAGAATATTACTTTTAAAGAGGAGAGTAATGGTAGATAGTGAACGTTAGTGACAGAAAGTAAAGAATATAGGAGGGTATTACCAAATGGGACAGCAAAGAAATACAGCTCTACTGACAACACAAGCTGCCTTTTATTTTTACCTGGCAAACAACAAATCTAGAAGTTTACTCCCAGTGGAAGTTAATGTATACTATGAACTCAGAAAAAGGTCAGCTTCTAGCCCTGGCCAGTTGGCTCAGTGGTAGAGCGTCGGCCTGTGTGCAGGAGTCCTGGGTTCGATTCCTGGCCAGGGCACACAGGAGAAGCGCCCATCTGCTTCTCCACCCCTCCCCCTCTCCTTCCTCTCTGTCTCTCTCTTCCCCTCTTGCAGCCAAGGCTCCACTGGAGCAAAGTTGGCCCAGGGAACTGAGGATGGCTCCATAGCCTCTGCCTCAGGCACTAGAATGGCTCTGGTTGCAACAGAGCAACGCTCCAGATGGGCAGAGCATCGCCCCCTGATGGGCATGCCCGGTGGATTTCAGTCGGGTGCATGTGGGAGTCTGTCTGACTGCCTCCCTGTTTCCAACTTCAGAAAAATACAAAAAATAAAATAAAATAAATAAAAAAAATTAAAAAGAAAAAATAATTATTTCTATTTTCACTCTTAACTGCTCTTTCTGAAAGTTAAGATTAGCTAAATCTAGAAAACTTTTAATAAATTACAAATACATATTTAAGGAAAAAATATCTGTAATTTATACAGAAGCCATGAGTTACCAATGTTAGCACTTGTTATATTATTTAGCACCTGATATAAAATAACAATAAAAAAATTGTAAGGCACTTAGATCTTAATTGACACCAACAGGGGATGAAATATCCCCAGAAGAGGTATAAAAGCCAATAAATTACAGTCAGGTCAACACTAAGAAATAGGTTTGTTTATATTTTGACCTGCCATTTATGGACCTCGAGTAACTGAGTTCAGTTGCTTATTGTAATTTCATAGAAATGGAAGATGGAAAGAACCCCACATCTGTTCTTAAAACTGCATAGTGTTGTTGAAGCCACAGTGTGTTTTTTAAAGGAAATAAAAGGTCTGCATTTTCACTGGGTTTTAAACTGAGAATCACATACTGTTAACAGAGCAGCACAAGTTGTATTTTATCACTTCTTGGGAAGTGTGTGTATATCAGAACAGAGCGGTTTCCTGATATTTCCACATCTTTGCTTTCAAAGTTCTGCTTAGGAGAACTCTGACCCTGAATGCATCTGAGCTTCCTGCTAATTAATCAGCCAAGGACCCTGTCTCATTCTGCTCCCAACCGGTCTGCTGAGATGAATTCTCTATGAATCTTTGAAAATATCTGTTTCAGTTGGTTATAAATCATTACACACTTCAACTCTGTACAGATAAATTTGACATTTATTATGGTTTGTTTTTGATTTCTTAGACCAAAATGTCTTTTTCTCCATTTGTGTCATTAATGATATCTTTTTGAAAATTTGGCCTTCCAGCTCAAAAATAAAAATTAGAACTTGCATGAGAACATGAACACTCAAAGGCCATGAAGTTTGTGTATATTATTTCAAAAGGCACTTGAAGCAATGTCTGGCACATGGCAGGGGCTGAATAATTATTTGCTGAACGACCAATCAACCAATTTCTTTTAACTGTGAAGCTGGCCTCCTTTCAGTCTCTGTGTCCGTGTGGGGGAGCTAAATATTGGCAAAAATCTTCAATGGCTAAGCAACCACATGCACATTTTGGCACATTTACTTAAGTATTTACTTATTCTAATTAAGCATGTCCCAGTTCTCATTTCTCAAATCATTTATTACTGCCAATCAGATTATTTGATCTGATTTTAAAAATCTTTTGGTAGAACTCATCTATTAGAGTTGGTTTACTACCATTTAAGTACACTCTATCTTGGAGTTATGAAAATATCAGATTAGCTCAATGGTGTTCCCATAAACACACACACACACACACAAACACTCACATAGTCACACACACTCACACACATTCACAGTCACACAAACTCACACACACATTCACATTCACAATCACACAATTATCCATACACACCTCCTCAGTCCCTTGATGGAAACCACAGGTATATTCTGTGAGAAATGTGAGAGGCAGACTGGTCATAGCACCAATTCCTCTAAATCTAGGAAAATGCTGTCTTACTGACCTCTCACTGATTTAATTATCAATAACATCAGCATTAACTGATCACCATTAGGTGCAAGTTCAGTACCAAGAGGTTTGTAGGCATTATCTTAAATAACTCTCTGAATTAATGCAGATAAAAAAATTCTTACCCATTTCACAGGCGGGGGAAACTGAGGTGTTCACGTACTAAAGCCACAGATCTGGAATGTAAAACTGAGCTCTGACAAATTCTGACATGTCACTTTAGCAAATGTTAAATTTTATTAACACCTTAAGTAAACTATGCCCTGAAATAACAAAAAGTAGAAAAAAACCAAAATCATGTGTGCAGAACATTAATAAAAAATTTAAGTTGGAAGTTCTGAAATCTCTACAAAATGTTTAATATAAAGTCTTTATACCTATAAACTTTGCCACATGGAGATCAAAGGTTAATGACTCTATTCCCCCCCCCCCCACACACACACACTCACTTTTGTGTCATGCAATATAGCTGTCTTATATTCCAGTCGTTAAATTCTCCCAGACCAGAAAAGAACAGGTCATTCCCAGAGCTGGGCTATTGTGGAGCCTGCTCATAGTGGGGCCTTGGATTATATCATGATTTTATTTGAATCCCCTCCCCCAACCCAGTGACTTCCACTTTACAAATGTGAGGAAGTTCATGAATGGGGTAGAGGAGGGAGGCCCTGTGACCTCAGAGAACAGGAAAGACAGACCACCTGCAAGAACCAACTCCACTGGGGTCAGGATCACGGACAGCTCCTTGGCCTCTTTTCCTCCCTTCCTTCTCATCTCGACTGAATTTTGCTGAAAAAAGGCACTCTGGCTAACCTGCCATGTCTGCGGAAATCCAACCTCCTGTCTCTGAGCCCAGCTCTGAGCATAATTAGGAATTTAGGAAGTGACAGTGACAAGGCACCTTGTGGACCTGGCTGGTCTCCTGAAAACTTTCCCTTCAAGAACCGGATGCTACATTAGATTAGTAATGTGAAACCGGAGGTGGCATGGCCGGCTCTCTGTGCCTCACAAGGAAGGGCTTCATCACAAAGCCACTCAGCCACACAGTCGTCCCCTGCTCCAGGTTACCTCAAACATAGTGCAGGAGGCTCAGCCCTCACAGCACTCACTGTGCCATCGACAGGGGCTGAGGATGAATGACCGAATTTCCTGTGTCAACCACAAAGAGCTCAAGTATAATTTTTAAATGCAAAAAGTATTTCTCCAGGGCTCTGCTATTTCCTCCTTCCAGGCTACAGCAGCATTTGCAACTGTGCCAAGCTACGCCACTACTGATTTACTGCGCTAGGAGCAGCACTCCGTCTCCGTCCCTCAGCTGCGGCGGCCCCCGGGTTCTCCCTGTCCTCGGGCATCTTGCTTACAGAAGAAAATTATTCACTCGCTTGTATGTTACATGCAAAACAAACTATTTTTAGCTTCCTACATCTATCACTTCACTTGGCTATCAAGGTTTGGTTGGGGGAGCAGAGAGCAGGACAAAGGGACGCCGAGCTTTTCCTTAAAAAAAGCAAAAGACATGCACGCCGGTGGTGACACAGGTTATCATAGGCAATGACAGAGAAATGTGCAGGCTGTTCCAATCGCTGTCACAAGAGCTTTGTCTTGTCCTGTTTGGCAGCATCCCAGAGTGGACAGTAAATGATAACACTGGTGTGCATGCAATTTCTCTTGTCTGCACAGAGGAGTCCCCCTGAGTTCCCCACTGCTGATAGGTTTCATACTGTTAAAAAGGGCAGGGAGCCTTTTAAATGACTTTTCAAAAAAACATAGATTTCATTGGCATCATATTCTTCTTCTTGAGGTTTGGAATATATACATTTTTTAGTTTGTGAATGTTTAAATTTATGACGGAGATTTTCCTCTTAAAAAGAGGATGCTGAGCAAGCTGTCAAGTGTGACTTTGTCATGCTAATTTTCAGAGGCACTTGAAAAAAAGTATGTGTAATGTGTCTGCAAACACACATGCAAAAGAGAGAGGCAGAATATAGATTACAGTTTTTGGTCAAGCAGGATCTTCATGTGGTTACTGGGTATAAGGGAAACAGAAATTTGGCAGAAAAACTCAACTCAGGGAAGATTTGTTTTAGAAAAGAGCACCAGCAGGATGCTTTCAGGGGGTTAAAAGTGATCTGGAGGACTGACTCGGTGCTACTGACACACTGCTTCCTTAAGTCGTCTGAAGGCACAGCTCACCCGAGTGGTCTACCGTCTCCGGAGGGCTGAACCCACAGATAGTGCTTCAGTAAGTTCTTATTGAGGACGGGACGGGCTCAGGGCGAGATGTATGTGGACCTATGGAACCTGGAGAAACGCACGGCTAGTGAAACTCACTGCCTTCAGTCAGTGCCATCAGGCAGAAGCAGAAGGTAGAACACACCAACACGATCACTTTCCAGATAAAAACCTCACACTTGAGTTCTTGAAATGAGCAAGAAGGTGGCATATATTGAAAGAGCAAATCAAATTATAATAGCTTCCTTACCTGGTCTGAAAAGTTCTCAAATGACACTAAAACTGAAGTCAGTCATTTGTGTGCATGTCTATCTAACCAGTTCAAAGACCCATTTAAGACGCTGTTACTTCAAACACAGGTCTCTCTGGGTCCATAACCATTCTTGCCTGCCTCCAGTCTCACTGTTGTCCATTCTTCACCTTCCTTTAAAAACTCAGTAACATCACACTGCCGACTCTCCCTCTGCTCCACATCATTACACCTAACGTCTATATGCCGATGCTCATAATCTCTTGCTTGAAATCCCCATTTCCCCCCTCCTCACTCTCCTTCATCCATCAAGATTTATTTATTCACAAATGCAGTCACTTAAACCCACATACTGCTCAGTGTGAAGCAGGTTTGTCCTCGACTCTGGGGAGCTCACCATCTAGCTGGAATGACAGACAAACATTAGACAAATGATGACAACCTTGAGAAGCATCAGGAGGATGTCATGGGGACATAGCCTTATGTACGGAGGTCTGGAAAAGTACTAGACAAAAAGAAGTGATATTTTTGTTGACTTGATAAAGATGAGTAAGGCTTTGTTAGGGTTAAGCTTAAAACTCATAAGGGATTTCTATGAAACCAGACCCAAATTTATTGACATGGTTTAAATTCTCTGCAAATTATGGATCCCATGTACCAGCCTAACCTGAATCAGTTTCGCATTTACTGCTGCCACTTTAACCATATTGAGCTTCCTTGCACAATGCCACCAGGACCCAGCCTCTACCCCTTCACTGGCATGAAGACCATGTGTATCCCGAGTGACTTCATTCAGCTCTGGTGTCCCACACATGTTTGTGCATCATTTGTGTTCCAAAAAAGTGAACATTAATCTTACTGCATAAGAAAAGAGAAAACAGATGTTTAAAGAAAACCCCTAATGACTCTGAATGTTAATTAGTATTGGGGGAGGCAATTGCCTCTGAGGCCAGTGGTGGAGGTGCCTGGTTTGATGGCCTGCTGAGCATTCACATTACTGGGAGTGGAATTGCATGAAACTTCACTTTTGAACCCACTGGCAGAGAATCCAAGTCTTCCAGTCACAATGAGTGGAGCCCTCTGGAATGGAAGCACCGAGTGTCCTTCGGTTCCTGGGGTCGGATTGATTCCTCTCAATTCTAGCTGGTAACAGTTCTTTCCATGTTACGTTCTCTACTCTATCTATGTGGGCTCCATATCTCTCAGGCAATCCGATCTTTCTTTTACTTTGTTGTAATGTTTGGGAGGGGGACATGCAGAGGCACTAGAGATAGGCAGAGGTGTGACTACCCACATTCTGCCACCGCGTGCACACGTGGCACCAGCTTCCCTTGATTCTGCGAACACGGCAGCCGTGTGCCTATCAGAGATGGGGCTGATAAGGACATTGGAAGGGTCTGAGAATTTGGGGAGGAGAGACTCCAGAGGTGATACTGCCCACCTGTGATCATAAACACTCATACGGAGACCACTGCCACTGCTAAGGCTGTTCATTACAGCCCCACACTACCTTTTGAGGCACACCTAGAACTGACAAGTAACTGTAGGGACACTCACCAAGATAAATAAATCATTTGAGGCCTTTCCATTTTGAGGACTTTTTCAGAAACATCAGGAAGTATTTCTGCGTACTTTGTAGAAACCTTACACACAAGGTGGCAGGAGCAACTCTTTTCCTTCAGCTGTCGTTCTTGTTATTGGCTTGTGTGGAAACAGAGTCATTCCGTTTTAGGTTAGGGTGCATCAAAACTGGACATTCTAATTCACTAGCCTGAAATGTCATTAAGTTGATGTAGGAAATTCTAAACGCAGGTATTTTTCCAAAAAGAATAATATAGGAAAATCCAACAAGGCTGGGGTTTGAAGACATACAGACATGTCAGCAGAGAGCTGAGAAAACAGAAAAAAATATATTTTTACAGTTTAAAAAAGCTTCTCCCTCTGTCTTTCTTCCCTCTCTTCCTTCCATCCTCCTTTCTTTCTCCCCTTCTCCCCTTCTTCCTTCCTTCCTTCCTTCCTTCCTTCCTTCCTTCCTTCCTTCCTTCCTTCCTTCCTTCCTTCCTTCCTTCCTTCCTTCCTTCCTTTCTCTTCTTCTTCTTCTTTCTTTCTTTCTCTTTCTCTTTCTTTCTTTCTTTCTTTCTTTCTTTCTTTCTTTCTTTCTTTCTTTCTTTCTTTCTTTCTTTCTTTCTCTTTCTTTCTTTCTCTTTCTTTCTTTCTTTCTTTCTTTCTTTCTTTCTTTCTTTCTTTCTTTCTTTCTTTCTTTCTTTCTTTCTTTCTTTCTTTCTTTCTTTCTCTCTTTTCCCCTTCCTTCCTTCTTTCCTTCCTTCCTTCCTTCCTTCCTTCCTTCCTTCCTTCCTTCCTTCCTTCCTTCCTTCCTTCCTTCCTTTTTTTCTTTCTTTCTTTCACAATGTGTAACATTTCTCTGTCTTTTTGAGCCCCGGAAGATTATTATATGAGGTTTATACCATATCTGTGCTGGACTTTCTCTTTTGCTTCCGAAATAATTCTTTCTTAGTAGCTCTCTCCTCAAAGAAAGGTTTACCCCTAACTTTCCCCCCAAAGCCAGCCACTTTCTTCAACCTAAAGCTCCCGGATGAAAGGGAGAGATGTAGCACACTTTATTTTTAGCCTGTTTCTAAAACATCTCCAGGACCCTACATACACTGAATTAATTTGACGGGCCTAGACACATGCCAGGAGTTGGCAAACAGTACATTTTAAACAAATATTATTTTCAAGGAAATATTTGTTTGGCTTTTTCTTCCCTTTTTGTAAAACTTTCCTAGTTTTATAAAACATATACCTTATATATATGCATAGAATGATTGCTGTTTTCCCTCGAGAGCTGTTAACTTAGAAAACAAATGTGTGCCAAAGAATGGATTTATATTGGTCTTCAATGTCAAGATTTTGGCCCCTATGAAAATAATTTGTTCATGTAGTCAACCTCTGATATTATGTGAGTTGCCTTGCAGAATTATACACATATGCTGAAGATAAATCTATAGTTACAATGACTAACAGAATCTAATAATAGTGATATCAATATCACGGTAGCAAATATGACAAACATTTATTGAGTGCTTGTTACATGCCATTTTTGTTAAAAGTATCTTGTATGTATTAGGTCAGAGTCAGTATCACTGCTGTATGGAGGGTGCCATCTGGGCACCGTCGTGATCCCCTTTATGGAGGAAACAGGAGGCTCAGGGGGCTGACACACTCATGTCTTATCAGCCAGCCAGTGAGTGCTACCATCTGACCTGTCCCCTCACCACAGGCTGCATTTCTGCAGCATTTTGCAAAGATGTAATTGTATTCTGTACCTAGCAAAATCTTGAGAAAGTCAATGCTTAGATGAAGCTCAGAATCTAAAAAGGTATAGTATGCAGACACATGGCTACAAATTTGTAGACCCATGTCTCAGATGTACACTGAACAACTCTGACTTGAACCTCCACTCATGTGTGGTTGGATCAACCTAATTTTCCGAAGTAGAACAAATTTCAGAGAAAAGACAATTTTTCTTATGGCCTTTGAAATGTACCCCATAATATATTTGCTTTGAGATCATATCATAAATTGGTGCCACTTACAGATTTTTTTAAGAGTTCAGTACAAATCTTCACCATTGGTGTTCAGTTTTCCATGGGGAATGGCCTCTGCTATTCCAACTAACATGTTTTTCCCCATCCTTTCCCACATTGATCCCACACTGATGTCTTTCCTGACCATCTAACTCACAGTAATTTCTCCATTGTATTGTCTCCAGTGCTCGTTTGAAAGTGAACGTGCGGACCTGGCTGGTTGGCTCAGTGGTAGAGCATCGGCCTGGCGTGCAGGAGTCCTGGGTTCGATTCCTGGCCAGGGCACACAGGAGAAGCACCATCTGCTTCTCCACCCCTCTCCCCTTCCTCTCTGTCTCTCTCTTCCCCTCCCGCAGCCGAGGCTCCATTGGAGCAAAAAGATGACCCGGGTGCTGGGGATGGCTCCTTGGCCTCTGCCCCAGGCGCTAGAGTGGCTCTGGTTGCAACAGAGCGACGCCCCGGATGGGCAGAGCATCGCCCCCTGGTGGGCATGCCAGGTGGATCCCGGTCGGGCACATGCGGGAGTCTGTCTGACTGCTTCCCCGTTTCCAGCTTCAGAAAAAAAAAATAAATAAATGAAAGTGAACGTGCCCACATATATCATTTATGTGTATTTCACAGCTGGCAGATTCTTCACCCAGACATAGGTGTCTCAGAAGTTTAGGGTCTATAAAAAGAATTCTAATTTGTTGATTATTAGCAAAAAAGAATCCTATGACCTGGGTCAGCCTGCCAGATGGAATGGGGAGCTCATTCTGGTTTGACCGATGTGCTTCTGGTAGTGACAGGGCTGTGGCTACTAGGCTGATACCGATTCTGGGTTCTTTCTCACCTTCTAGCTCACTGAGGCATGGATTTGCTGGGTTTCAGTTGTGTTGGTGTAAAATATGAATTTTGAGACAAGCAAGATAGTCTCTTTAGTTCTATTGAAGTTCTTGGTTCTGCAACTTGCACATATTATTCCCTAAATCACCTAATACCATGCCCAAGACTGGATGGTTGCTGACTCCCTGAGGGGTGGTAATCAGACAGGCATCAACCGCATGGTGTAGCACCTTTCTTAGCAATCCTTGAGGTGCAAAGGGCCCGTTTGCAACATCCTGTGCATGCAGCCCGCACTTGGACCGGACACAAATACAATCACAAGCTCTCTGTAAGGGCTTCTACAATATTAAGTGTTGGTGGACAGTGAAAATGGTTATCTGCTGCTTGAACACAGAGGTGTACCCATCAGATTGTGTGATAGCTACTGTGGGGCTCTCCACAGCCGATACTTTTCTTACAGTCCCCTTTGAGGCTTAGGGTGCAATGCCAGCTCCACACATCTGGAAATCACAGGCTGGCTTCCGTGTCTGTGTTGGATTTTTCCTGGGGGAGGAGAAGCCCTCGCAGTTTCCAGAAGCTACCACCCTTGGCCTTTGCCACCTAAAGAGGGAGAACATGCTAGGTGTGCAATGGGAGCTGCTGTTACTGAGTCAGCACCCGCACGAGGAGGAGGCAAGCCACCTCGATGGGATGCTGAGCGTGCACTGTGATGGGAAGTGAGTCTGTTCGGGGTGCTGAGAAACAGGAGAGACACAAGGGGAGGCGACTGCGACGCAGCCTCACAGACATCGCTGGGGAGGCAGACCCAAAACACACATTTGGGGGAAAATGACAACAACATAAAAATTGGAAGTGTTACCCACGTCTTTTCTTTTGTGACTTCACAGACTCTTTTGACATAAAAGTGTCAGATGCAGGTCTAACTGCTTCAGAAGTCCTGACTGTCAGCCTATAAAAGGTCTAAGTTGTTCTGTCCCCTAGTCCCTTAAATTAAGCCGTGTGCTTCCTCACCCTGCGCGCCAGCAAGGATCCTTCAGGACGCGGAGTTTTAATTCTGTCTCCCACGGCAGGGTTACCCAGCCTGTAAAAGAGGGCCTGACACTGTTTCCATAGCAGGGAAAAAAAATGACGTTTTTGAAAAAGATGCACACACACTTCCAGGTTTCATCACCAGGGGACATCTGCCTTTAAGCGAAGGCGCCAGAGAATGCCGACAGCCGCAACTACTTAAATTCTGTGTTTCCTGTATGGTGACAGCAGCTTTCACTATATTAAGGTTGGCTGACAGGACAATATCAGCCTGACCTTCAGAAAGCCTCTCCCCCTGGTTAAGGTCATCTCAAGGATGTTGGAGAGCCGCACATCTGTCCTTGGTGCCAAGGTGAACCACACAGAGCTCCAGGCACTGGCTACTCCCACGTGGAGCAGGCAGCTTGGCATTGCTTGCGTTGGGGGTGCCAGTGTGCGGTCACCGGCCGCAGGATGACAAATTACCTCTCTGCTGGTATCAGAGCTGCAACAGTCCTTTCCACAGCCCCTCCAGATGGGCCTAATTACACTATTAGCCAATGAGGGAGTCTGATGGCTCCATTAGGAACCTCCTGTGCACAAACAGCTCAGGATGAATATCTTTGCAGCCGCAGTGCCCTGCACACCCTGAGTGTGTGTTTGCTATAAGCCCGCTGTTGGAGCCCTGGGAGTCCCTGCGTTCCCGCAAGAAGGGTACCCTTCCACCCTCCCAGGTACTCCCCTCCAAGGAGAGGGAGGCCACCTTCTTGCATGGTTAAGTTCCATCGTGACCACTGCCAGGGTTGTTGTCACTATTAGCCCTGCCCCACATGTTGATGCTCATCAATAAAGTAGCCTTGCCTGGCTTGCTGGCATTCCCTTCCAGAATCATCTCATGATGAAATGAATACATTTAACACACAGAAACCGCAGACAGGCATGGTTTGCCATTTATAAGTATGGCCACATTGGACACACATATTCTGCATAATGGATGAAAGTACTAATAAAGAAAGTGGGGCATCTCTGTGGGAGCTCACTGAGCCCAGGTACACATTAATCTAAGGAGGAAAGGGGTGTTTGATCACAGTTATATGTGAAATCGAAATTAGTCAACTTCGCAGAAACAGAGAGGAGGCTGGTGGCTGCCAGGCTGGGGGTGGTAATGAGGAGATGTTGGTCCAAAGGCAAACTTCCAGTAAGTTCTGTGATCAGCATCATGTCTCCTGACCGCCAGCCTCTCCCAGGATCTCCCATGTCCTCTAAGACATTTCCCCTCAAAAATTCCTAGTGTGTTAAAGCCCAGCCCGCTGTCTGCTTCTTAGAGAACTAACTCACCCCAGCGTGCTCACCGCCTCGGCCTCCTGTTTAAGAACCGTGCCCTCTCTCCCCTTGGACTCCCTCTGATGCTATCTCCCCTTTGTGTCCAAACGATCCATCAGGAAGTCGAGTGGGCCCAGCTTCAGACGCCACCTGGAGCCTCACCTCCAGCTCGCCCCATCTCACCCCCATCCCCCCTCCCCTGTGGCCACCTGTCTTGTGCCTCTGTCTTAGCATAACCCAAACATTTAACCCTTTGAAATTTAAGTCAGATCCTGCTCAGAACCGAATGCCCTGCCCCATTCCCTCCCAGACTCCATTTCTGCAGTTCTCTGCTCTGCGTGGCCTCTACTCCCCACATTCTTCCCCTGGGGCTTCTCTGCATGAAGGCTCTCAGTCAACTGTTCCTGCTGAAACCACACCATTCCTTCCGTCCAACTGGCCCTTTCTGGATACTCCAGACTCTGTCTAGTTCCCATCTGTGATGCCCCTCAGTCCTCCTCACATTTCCCATAGTCCTTCACTTACTTATTGTTGCTTATTGTTTGTCCTCTGGCTGCTCCCACTAGGGCAGGGGTCCCCAAACTTTTACACAGGGGGCCAGTTCACTGTCCCTCAGACCGTTGGAGGGCCGCCACATACAGTGCTCCTCTCACTGACCACCAATGAAAGAGGTGCCTCTTCCAGAAGTGCTGTGGGGGCCGGATAAATGGCCTCAGGGGGCTGCATGCAGGCCTGCTGTAGTGTGGGGACACCTGCTCTAGGGCATGAGCACCCTGGGGGCAGGGGCTCCCGTTTTGCCATTATACACATCCCGCATAGAGCAGGTGCACGAAGACTGCTCTTAGTGGGTGATTGACGATGACAGTGGCCCAAGGAAATGTATTTGGGCTGATGAGGATGAGCTGTTGCTCTGATCGCAGAAAACCCTCCATCAGGGTCCCTATTGTTTCACCTCTTCCTCTGCAACTTCACAAATCCTACCTCCCCAAGTCCAAACCTGGTCCCAACGCCACAACTCTTGGGTGACATTCACTGGCCCACTGTGGTCATTCACAGCATAGCTCTGGGTGTTGTCATGGTTTTGGCACTTCCCTGAGAGCTGCTGTAGCAGTGATGTCCTTACTCATAGATCATTACTTGATATCAGTGCAAACCCCAAAGTAGGGTGGGGAGTGGCAGGGAGGACAGCGGGTTTGGGGGGACCTGCCCTGGTCCCTGGGGCAGGGATGGGCAGTGGGAGGGGATGTGGGGGGACAATGCAGCATTCTTCTTGGGTATTTTCTGTGGGGTCCTGAGTGACTGTCACCCTGTGTACTCAATTTGACTATGGATCACACTGAGAGAGAAACCATTAGAATAAGTGGGGGTTGATTTTCAAACTAAAGCAAAGTGCATGTTATGGAAAATGGGTTCTTTTGGAGATCCTGGGGTCTACAGGGGCCTCGCATGCTTCACTCACTGACTGGACCTAACAGTTTAAAAGCAGGCTCTTACGCTGTTCAGACACCCTTCCAGCCTGGGCTTTCTATCAGGCTCGCTGGGCCCATTAGAAGTGAACGTTTAATCGGTAATCAGCAAAACACCTCTGCAAGGTGCACTTAATTATAACTAATTTGCTATTGATTAACCATTTATTGTAATGGAACTACTGCAAAGATGGGCTGGCGCTCAGCCATTGAAGTAAAGGGCCACCAAAATCTTTCATGTTTTCAAACTTTTCTAGGTCAAAGACCAGTGTTTTGATAGATTCCAAAGAGGATGTCAAAAACCACTCTAGAAAAAGTGAAATTAAAAATTTCGAGAACTGGAGAATGTCTTTTTATTCGAGAGCTCCCTTCCGGGCTCTGCCAACTTTCACAGAAACCTCGTGCCTCACAGGTCAGTGCTGGGAAGTACGTGTTTTTGAACATTTTAGGTGGTGTCTCTGCTCCTGACTGGTCCTGTGACTATCAAATTGCCTCTTGGAGGGAAGAAGATGTCTACTTTTCACGTTTGCATTACATATAAGCCTGCAAATTAGTGGGTTACTCCAACTCAGAAGTACGCTGTGAATCTGTATGCAGGACATAAACTACACAGACACATGACTGTGTCTCATTATCTACTTTATCTCAGTAAAATAATGCACAGGTTGAATTGTTCAGATAACCGGCATAAATCCATTTAAGAATAAAGTCTGAATAAAATGTTAAGAATTTTTATTACTGTATTTCTGGGAAACTTGGCTTACTTCCCTTCCTTTTCAAAGAGAATACGTACCCTGGTTTCACCCTTTCTGAGGCACGTGATCATATATGTAGGTATCAATTAATGTCCTGGACAGTCATCTTAAAATATTTTCCTTTGGGTTAATAGAGTGTCCAGGACAATTTATGATCATGTGAAGGCCCCAGGCTTGCTCACACCCTGAGAGTTTGCTGAGTCCTTTCTCTATATCACTGCCACCCCTCTATGGATTCAGAGAAAGACAGAGAGACAGAGGTGGACAGATAGCTTAGTGAATGATATATTTCTGATTTTATAAAAGGCTTTTTTTTTTACACTTAATATTGAGTTCTTAAGGTTTGGAAATTTCAGTGCACTGAATGTGGGATCAGTATAGAATTCGACTGTGTACTAGACCCAAATTTCTTTAGGCAAATGTGTTCATTGGTATCAGAGCAATTGTAATAATTATAACAAATACTTGTAAAGTGATGTCCTTGTCATACGGGGGTATTTTAAAAGTCATTCTCAAAACAGAGTTCACCAACAGCCTTGAGAATGGTGCGGCCACAGAGAATTTGTTAAAATGCAAGATGTTTGAAGATAAAAAAATTTAGACAATCTCTTTTCCTAAAGCAATGCTTTTCATTTCATTACTTTATTTTATTTTATTTTTTTGAGCAGAGATACTTATGAAGTTTGGAATTTTTGGCTAATCTAGTGATGTCACTCTTCACAATGTTATATTCTTTAGGGATGGCACCATAGAAAGTGTCGAAGAGTGAACTATTCAAAAGGTTCAGTTCAAGTTCAGCATCTCCAGGTGGCAATTTCTTCAGATCTCGATTTTTCAAAGAAGAAATATGAAAGCATTGAAATATTATTAATCAAAGCTCAACGGTATATCTCAGCCTCAGTGAGTGTTTCTGGTAGCACTGCAGACTTTAATTAATGGCTAGTTCTTGCAATTACGCAGTGTGATTTAGCCCTGGGAAAAGAAAGCAAGGAATAACTCATGGAATTTGAAAAATTCATACTCTTTTATGCTTAAAATTTCTTTTCTCATTTTAAAATGGAAGTACCATTTTCTCTTTGTCTTATTAAAAAATTTCAAGTAATTTCTCCTTTCCTCTCTTGGCCTCCGGCAGATTTGGAAACCCTACACCACACTTCTCATCTTACCTCCCACACTACAACTTCTAAGACATCTCTTTCTAATGTCCTTTGATGTGCCTGACAAAAGGTGACATCTTTGCTGAAAGTAGTTATCAAGTCACAGGTCTCAGAGGAATTTTGAGGTTCTAAGTGCAATATTTAAGGGTATCATGTACTCTGAGTGTATATTTTAGAGTTCCAGAACCAGTGCACCAAAACAAAAGCTTCCTTTGATTCACAGATATTAAAGGAAGACAGAAAAGGCTGGGAATTATCTTGGAAACCCAGAGAGACAGTCTCTGTCTGTCTCTTTCTCTTTTTTTCCCCCCAATTGTCCCTCCGTCTGTTTCTTTCCCTCTCTCCCTCTTTCTTTTATTCTCTTTCCCTCTAACTCTCTCTCCCTTTATGTCTCTCTCTCTCTCCTCTCTGTCAGAAAGTGCCTGTATCTGTGTCTCTCTGCCTTTTGCTTTTCTTTTCTCTTCAGCTAATTCTCTCTTGGATTCTCTCTCAATCTCTGCCTCTCTCTTTCTCTAATTCTCTTTCTCTCTCATCCATTCATCAGTTCAGTGCAGCACAGAATGGCACTGAGAAAACCCTGATACAGAAGACAAGCTGTCACACATGAAACCTGCTGGGTGTGTGCATCAGAACATGCCTGCCTTGGCCATGAGGGTCTCGGGGCTGTGGTGGTCCCAAGCAGCACCGTAAGAAACCCAGACACAACGGGCTGAGGTTTGCATGACTCTGGAGTTCCTACCTCAATGCAATGAATTCGACTTGCTTTTGTGTTGTTGCTTTGGGTTTTATCTCTTCTCAGAGCATTTACTGCTCCAGGTTCAGCAGTGTCGGCAGCATTGTTATCTTGTGAAATCACACGGAATTCCCAATTCTCTGTCTGAAGTGCTAGCGATGCTAGCTAGCCAAGTGGGGAGAAAGGTTCTTCTGAGATTGATTTTTTTTCTAGACACCATGGTTCTTTCAATTGAATGCACTCAAGTTGTGGTTAACATAAACACTATGGAGAGTAGGACATGTCAAATTAGCAGCTTTGCAAATCTCCTGTTAATTGTCAGCCTAATTAAAAAATTGTTAATTATAATGTTTATAACTTCAAATAACTGCTCAGCTATAAAGTACGGCCTGTCAGGTGTAAACAGGGAACTGGGAGGAAAAAATCAATTGACATCTGTTAATTTATCATGGTGGCACACCAAACTGAAAAATGGATCTGCTATTGCACTGTAAATCTGCATTGCGATAAAAAGAACAATTTATCCAACATCTGCTTAATAAATCATCATGGCCATCCTCACTGGCTGCCCTGGGGTGTCTTTGCCTACCAAATTCCTGTCCTGTCTAGGAGTTGAAGTAATGTTGGTGTCGGCACACGGGACGGATCTTCAGGAGACAAGAACCATTGACAAAATGTTGGACCTGTGCATCAGAAAGCACAGCTTGACCAAAGAAAAACATTCAACATTTGGTGCTATGCAAAATTTAAAAATAAAAGAAGATTAAAACACACACACACACACACACACACACACACACACACACACAAACACACAGATGTTTAAAAGCAGTGTGTGTGTGGGGGAGTCTCTTCCCTGAAAGAAGTCTGGAGTCCTGTGGTCCATCGCTTGCTCACGTTAGTCTGAATTAGCTATCCAGAATGTCACTACCTCTTGGACAACTGGACCAAGAGATTTGAATAAAGCAGCATCAGTTCTAAGATCTGTATAATTTTAGTCCCACTTTCCTGCCCTTTGTAAACTTGCCTACTTACCCTGGATCTGATTGATCCCAGTGTCTGTAGCACTATTCTGACGATTGTATGATCATGTCCAGTGCAAGTGCAGGCCCTTTGTCCCTGCTGTTTTGAGAACTTCCAAGGATGGGGAATTCCTGCTCTAACACCCCTCCTTCATAAGAGATGCTCCCTGTCACCACATCTGCCCTTTCAGTAATGTACACCAAGCACTCACTGAGTTTCCCAGAGTAAACGGTGTAGGTAAAATAGATCAATCAGCTCTGGGACCTTGTCTCGTTTTGATTTAATAGACATTTGTGGAAAATACTATGGCAGAAACTATTGTTAGATTAGGGGTCGAGAACCTATGGCTCACGAGCCAGATATGGCTCTTTTGATGGCTGCATCTGGCTGGCAGACAAATCTTTAATAAAAAAAATAACGTTAAAAATATAAAACAATCTCATGTATTACAATCCATTCATTTCCTACTGCTCATGTTCATGGTGGTCGTTGTATGGCTTTCATGGAATTACATTTTAAAATATGTAGCGTTCATGGCTTTCTCCGCTAAAAAGGTTCCCGACCCCTGTGTTAGATAGACGAACCAAGATAATCAGAAATGTCTTGTTCTTAGGCAGTTTAAAGACTAGGGGACCACATCCATGGTGGAATTTGATAGGAATGGTGACTTCAAACAATAAAGCCCTGATGAAAGACCCAACAGAAGGTCCAGATTAAGGACTCAGAAACAGGATTGGTCTGTCTCGTGAGTACTTTTTCCCAATGTCTATTGGACCCATCATTTGGATCTGATTGATAAGATGGATGAATGGGTGTGGGGAATGGCAGACCCCAAGCTAGGACAAAGGCAGATCTTTTTTCCCCAAGCAGGATCCCTTGTTCCTGACATCTGTACTTGTGACTTGAATTTTCGGTCTAACTTCTCATTTAGGTCCCTCATTTCTCTAAGACAACATCTAAGTAGTTTCACTGGCCCTGCCCAAGTCATGCCCTGGGTCTCTCTGGTTCTAGCTCAGGGGTGAATGGATTTTCACATCCAGTGGGCTGCCTGTTCCTTGCCCTGAAATCCTCTCATCTCACCTGCCCATCAAAGGAGAGAAGGAATGAGGACTGACTACCTTGGGCCAGGTTACTAGTTATTTTGTTCTTTATTTTGTTGAATGCCTTGGTGTTTGTCTTCACTAGCTAGAGAAGCGCCTATGGATTACCTCCAGGAAGTTCAATGAGATAAGACAGGAGAGAGAAGCAGGGACCAACTGGGACAAGCAGCCGCTCCCCACAAGCACCATGAAGAGGGGAGCCTGAGCAGAGAGCCCACATGATTAAGTAAACATTGGCCAGCCATAGTGTGTTCATAATCACTTTTCAAAACATTCATTGAATAACATTAGAACTGCTCCCATTTACAGATGAGACAAGGAGGTATAATGTTCATAGACTTGCCCTAAATCTTCCATTTAGAACGGGACTGAGAGAAGGACAAGTATCAGGTCTCTTGTGCTTGAGGTCTTTCCTCCAATTCCATTAAACTGTCTTGCTGTCAAAGGAGAGGGGGGGCTCAGAGGGAAAGTGCTTGCTCTGGGTTAAGAATAGATGCTTTAACAAATAAAGCCCAAATTACAGCAGCTTATCATAGTGTATGTGTGATAAGTGAACAGCCCCCCCCCCCCAGATGTTCAATCCAAGTCCCTGAAACCTGACTGTGTCACCTTATGTGGCCAGAGGGGCTTTGAAAATGTGATCAAGTTTATTGACCCTGAAATAGGGTGGCATCTGGATTATCCCGGTGGGCCCAATTTATCACCCTTACAAGCAAAGCAGAGGATACTTCTGTCATTAATGTTAGAGAATCGCAGCAGAAAGGGATCCAGAGAGACGCCAGGCAGAGGCACTCTCTCCACTGCTGGGCAGGGGTGCCCCGGAGTCATGAAGGGAAATTCATTCTGCAGCCTCGGAGCAAAGACTGGTCCCTAGCTGACAGCCAGCCAGGGACTGGGGCTCAGTCCTTCCGCCTCAGGGTCCTGATTTAGCCAATGACCTGAGTGAGCTGGGAAAGGATGGAGCCCCCAGGAGCCCAACTGGCTGCGTGCATGTTGTGCACAATTCTGACTGCTGGGTCTCTGTAGGGATACATAAGTTGTTTAAAGCCACTAAGTGGGTGGTAATTTTAAGAAAGCTATAGAAAACTAAAACGTCAGCTTCTTGTTAAAAAAACTGTCAAGTCTGGGTGAAGCCCCTCAGAATGATTTGTTTCATGGTCAGCTATGGCCCCTTGAAGTGCACAGCCTCACAGTGGTCCAAGAAGAAAGGAAGACTTTTGAAAAGCTCTGCCCAGAGGGAGCCACATTCTGCTCAGGTTCTCAGGAGCAGCCACCTGATGATGCTGGGGCTCTAGGTCTGGGCACACAGCCTGGCTGCATCACTGCCCAGCAGAGGTCAGCTCAGGAGAATGAGCATTTCTCAGTGGACAGCTGTCTCTGGTCCTCACCTCTGTCAAAGATGTCCTGCTGTCTATCAGGGGGCATTTTGTACACAGACTATTGGCATCAGCAGGACCCAGGCGATGACCTGGGAGAATTGCTGATCCAGTCAGATGGAGTTGACTATGGTGTAGACAGAAGACTAGTCAGCATCCATCTCTGTGTCAGGAAGTATTTGGGGCAGAGCTGAGCTTAAGGTATGTAGCATGTATGTAGTTAGTTGTAATGTTCATTTGGATAAATTCAGCTAACAAATTATTACAGTGTGAAACTATAGTATTTTAAAATCAATAGACCATTGTTTGAGCAGTTTTTGGTTTATAGAGAAACTGAGCAGGGAGTACTGATGTCCCCCATAAGCTCCTCACACATGGTTTCTTCTGGCATTTGCATCTTGTCTGTGAAACAATTGATGTTCAGGTCTGATAGGTTTTGGTAAAAGCATATCACCATTATAGCATCATCCAGAGTAGTTTCACTGCCCTAAAAATCCTCTGTGCTCCCTCTGTTATTCCCTCCCTCCCCCTGCCCCTGACTACAACTGATCTATTTACTGTCTCCATAGTTTGCCTTTTCCAGAATGTCACAGTTGGAATCATACAGGACATAGCTTTTTATGATTGGCTTCTTTCACTTGCATTGAAGTTTCCACCATGGAAACTTCTTTTCATGGTTTGACAGCTCATTTCTTTTTAGTGCTGAATAATGTTCCACTGTCTGGATGGACTACAGTTTATTTATTTATTCACCCACTGAAGATCATCTTGGTTGCTCTAAGGATCTGGAAATTATGAATAAAACTGCTATAAACATCCACATGCAGGTTTTGTATGACATAAGTTTTTAACTTTTGGGGGTAAATACTAAGAAATGTGGTTGCCAGAACCTATGGCAAGAATATGTTTAGTTTTGTAAGAAACCCACCAAACTGTCTTCTGGAGTGATGGTACCATCTTGCATTCCTACCAACAGTAAATGAGAGTTCCTGTTGCCTCACATCCTTCACAGGACCTGCACGAAGCTGATAGCAAGGCTTCCCCATTATGAGGTCTCATGGCTCAGAGAACTGCATATACTAATGACATTTCCCCATCTATTTAGTGATGGACTAGTTATTTCATACTCATCATCTCATTTAATCATCTCGGCAGCCTGCTGGACATGTGCTATTACCTCCCATTTACTGATAAGAGACTGAAGACTGGGGAAGTTATATAACTTTAAAAGATCACAGCCTGCCAAGCTCAGAAGTTGGAACTTGGGTTTGGCTGACTCTGGAACCCATGCTCTATCCACCCAGATGCTCTCTGTGTCATCAGCACTACTCATGTCGGAAGTGCCTCTGGAGCACTGTCAGGAGCCATTCTATGCCCTGCTGGGTTGTGTGGGCTTAATTGCAATTGCTTAGGATAGGAAGGGAGAAGAAATAGAGGGGGAAAAATAAAGAAAATAGATCACACTTAGGAGACCGCAGAACCAAAATAACAAATCAAAAAAATCAACAACAAGCTATCATGAAATTCAAGGCTAATCATGTGTATACCTTGATCAGGACAAAGTGGACAAGCCCCTGTATTTGGTCATTAAAAGCATGAAAGATTCCAGAAGTTTTGCATTAACAGCTCGTCATCTCCCACAGGAAACAGTGGAATCATAATTAAAGAAAAAAAAAAAAAAAGCTTAGGTCTTTGCTGACTTCTGACTTGAGCATCTTTAATTTTGGTTATTTCCCCTGGCTCCTTAGCTCATTGCCCTAGATCTATCCTTAATATTTAAAAATCTGCATGGCAGTTTATGTGAAAACTTCATAACTACTTCCAGTTAATTCAAAAAGCATGTGGAATAGGGGCATGTGCAGACTGTACATTCGGTCACTGGGGAGCGGCCAAGAAACCACATGAATCTTGGGATGGGAGCTTCTAACAGGTCCGAGGACCAAGCACATTTGTGTGGACTCTTGCCTTACTAGAGTCAAGCTGACTTTAGGGAGAATGAGGGCTGAGGACAGGAGTCATAGGCATTGCATCCTTAGTCACACTTCCAGACACCCAGGGAGAGGGGACACTGAGTCCCAGGAGATGAATAAGACTCAGGATGAGGTGTTTACTAGGCAGCATGTGACCTCAGGGCCCAGGGACACAGAGGCTGGCCACATCCTGGGTGAACGCTATGCCTGATGGACAGGTGAAGAACCAGCTAAGACCTCAGAATAGAACATCAATTACTTAGACACCCAGAATCAATGTTTGGAGGAGTCCACACACCCTTAAAATGTCAAGAAAGGACAGCATGAGGAGTTGGGACCATGGAGAATGGAGAGGGAGCGAGGGTTGCTGTGGAAGCAGGAGGGAGAGAAATGGGAGCAGGTGCAGCCCTAGGGCCCTGTCTGTCCCAGAGGTCTTTGGGTGCTGGTTCGGCCCCAAAGCAGAGTTTTCAGGAGCAGAATCTCTAACCTTGGGTAGAGGTGTTCCCAGGACCAGGCAGGTCTCTGCTATAATGGGAATGGAAGACTGGATTCATCACACCCCATTTCCTTTATGAAACTCTTGGAGGGTCTCCACTTCCAGTGACATCAGCACCTGCCTTTTCTGTCTTCTGAAGCTTCTTCTCATGGTCTGCCCTGCCCACATCCTCCTACAGGCAAATGCACACCTTTCACTCTCAGGACGACTACAGATGCTGTGCTGGCAACAGCTTCCTCAAGACCAGGGTTCTGACATTTATTACAAATATGTCTTTTCATGTTTTGTTTTGTTAAGGCCCCTGAGCTGGGAAATATATGGATTCATAAGTAGATGTGGTATATCAATCAACTTTCATCATTCTGAACTAATATTTTAAAAACCTGAGACTTCAAGATAGCCAGCATTAAAGGACACTCATTTGAATAAACACAATTATAACTATTTGACATCATCTGTTCAATCGATTGAAGTCCATCACCAGTTTGATAAAGCCATGCCTTTAGGAGTCACATTGGTCCTTTTGGCAAAGATATATGAGTTTAGAAATTGCAGAAATTGTGTAGCCCCTATTGAACACTACTAGAAATATAGAGGACTTTTTGTTATTATTTCAAAAATAACATCTATAGAAGTCAAATTCAGGAAATGGTTTTGTATTTATAGAACATACAGTTGTGTGAGAAATTATTTGCCTAGTTGTCCCAAATAGAATTTAATTGGAAACCATAGATTTCATGATCTTGTCTCACTGGAAAGTTCAGGACAATAAATCAAACATAAAATTAAGTATCACATAATAATTAGTCAGGTACTATGAGCTTAGAGCTAAGATCTGTCTGACTCTCTCTTTTCTCTAAGTAATCAGGACTGAAGCACGTGTTTTATGAAGGCTATAAAACATGTGAACATTTCATTTACTGATTTTTTAAGGGCTGTAGAGACATTTGAATTTGGTGTTTAAATTGATGTCAGACATCACACAGTGTAAGCAAAGCTTCACACCAAATTACAAAAGGGTTTCTTTGTAAATACTTTTACAAATAAAAAAAATTAATTTGTTAGATAACACCAGAGATTGTTCCAGAAAAATAAAACGTGCATTTATAAAATGTAATTGCCTAAAAGAAGCTAACTAAGCAATTTTTCCATCTCCACTGGCACCGAGTGAGTCAGTTTCTCAGCTGAATATTCAAAGGGTTGTTTACCATAATTTGGAAGGTACTTAACAGTTTAAGTAGCCCACACTTAGGCTTCAAAATAGGGCCTAAATTATTTGTTGCAAGCCCTTTAGATAAACAAATGTAAGTGCCACTCCATTGTCTTTAAAAGTCACAAATTTGAGGCATTTCTGGATTGTCCCTAGTGATTTCTGAATTTAATAAAATTCTGATTTTCATTTGTATCAATCCTTTTCCTGAACTTCACAAGACTATTTTTCCAGATTAATGACCTTTCATAAAAACAACCCTAAAACTGCAGATAGAAAAACTCAGGCCCCAATGTCCACACACTATGGACTGTGGCTACACTTTATGGCCCTGTTGGCAACATGTTGGATTAAAACACGCGGTGGGTTTCTCTGGTGACGAGGGCTTTATCTGTGATCATGTTTTCTTTGGTGAGGCCCTTTTCTAAACTGGGTCTGGTCCTGCCAAGGCGAGTTTTACCAAGAGTCCTGCTAAGCGGGTTTACAGGGAATCCCCTGGCCCTACTGTGATTGATGGTCCCCAATCAAAGCTCTTCTTCCCTGACCCTTGATATCTTACTGAGCTCCTTTTAGTAATTTTAGTGAAAATGTATCATGATTTTGTTGTTTTTTAAAAATGTATACTTATATATTTTAATATATATCATATTATATGTATTTTATATATTTATATATAGATTATAGTTACTAAATTACTAACTATAAATTTGTAAGTAGCAATTCACTATTCAAATGAGTCTTAGACTATCCTAAGGGAGGTAGCTGTGAAACAAAGTCATTAGACAAGAAACAGTATGCAATGATGAATATTTCAAAAATATTTTTCACCTTTTATGAGAAGCAAAAGAAATACAAAAAGCAATGTAGCTTAATGCACAAGCCACATCTGAGAGGTTTCGTTATAATAATGAAATACACAGCAGGAGAAACAAAAACGTGAAGTCCTTGATGTGACTGGATAGGTGGCACTGATCTTGGCTACCACCTATCGACACTCCCCGTATGCAGGGCTGGGCCAGCGGCTGGTTCACAGGGCAGCCTGTGGGTGCCAGCTTCCGCGGCTGGCGTCCTGGCTCAGCCACTGGGGAGGTGTCCTAACTGCCCTGAGCTTCCTTCTCCCGTCGGGAAAATAAAAACGAGAATATTATGTTTTAGGGTAGTTGCATGGGTTAAGACTTACAATAGTAAACATAAATATGAGTTAAACATGAAAAATTAAAAATACAATGTATTCACAGTCTGGATAAAGTTCTGTTGGAGGATTTTCAGCCACCACTGTCGAGTGAAGTTGAATGTGAGCTGAGAGGGAGGACAGAAAGCATTTTGGAGCCACCCCGTTGGCGGGTTGCCCAGAAATTCGCTGTTACGTGTGTGCCTGCTTTTCACAGTGTTTTTCCTTCCTCCACTTCAAACAAATGATTCTTTGAAAGACCCATTTTTAAAATCCCCCCTGCTAGAAAGCTGGCAAGTGTGGTGGCCAGGAGCTTCAGATGTATGAACCCTAAGTTTTCCCCTGAGAGCAACTTTCAAGCTGGAGCTCAGCGAGCTGGTTTTACAGCATTGGCGCTGGGTTCGTTGGCATGGTGGATTTCCTTGGTTGGCACTTTGAAAGGTTTTAGAGGCACTTATTCTGTTTTTCAGTGGGTGGCACTTGTCATAGCATGGGTTTGACCAATACTGAGCTGGCTTGTGATAAAAAGTCAAAGCCAAAAGTTTATATAACCTAATATGCAATTGTGACATTTGTGGTTTGATAAACTGCACAAAACGGTTAGCCCAAGGCCTCGAGTTATTTGTGCCAAGCCCTTGGCCTATGTGTCAGTTGGAAAGGTTGAAGAGCGTGTGTTGGTTTTGATTTACAGTCTATGGGTCATTCCATGATACATCTCTTTGATGTGACCGGTCCCCAAGTTCAATTCCACTCGCTGATTAACTGCAATTGTATAAGAGGCAAAGTGCACCGTAGAATGCCTCATATTTAGACAACAAACTGACAAAAGTCTAAGTTCTCTAAATTATAAAGTGTCTCTGCTCCCTGCATGGACATCAGAAGCAAAGAGCCTCTGGTTGGAATCAGGGACGTGAGATGACTCACTCTGAGCCTTGAATCCATGAGCTCTCATGCTGGTTGCTAACACTCTCTGAGCCAGTGTCCTCATCTCTAAGAACTGAGATAGTAATAATACCACTTTCAAAGGAAGGTGTGCACAGAATCTAATACAACAGCTTGGACTTAGTAGGTGAAATGGGAAAGGATCCTGGCTCTGGCAACCTGAGTAGTTTTTGAATGGACAGGCCTGCTTCCTGTCCCTCCCAGGCGAGGCAGCCGTCACAGAGCAGATGGCTATGAATGGCAGCTCTGAAGCCAAGGGCTTCTGACTTTCCCATGGATCAGGCTGTTTTCAATCCTCTTAGACTTGGAACAGAATGTACATTCTTGAGAGCCTAATGTCTCACCCATTAGGTGAAGACACGTGTCAGGGGACAGAAGAGCACAACTGTTCACTTCTGCAAAGTATGTGTTTGGGTGGATTTCTAACTCTTGGATCACTGTTGTGCACATGGTATTTCCGGGTTATAGGGTCCTGTGTTTATGATGGGACACACAGGCTGTTGAGAAGTCAGGAAAAAGTATGACATCCGATAAACTAAGCACATACGTTATTGGGAAATTACTAGAGAGTCACCGAAACTGATTCCTACCACAGAAGACAGGAAGAAGCCAGAAGTCCCCCGGGATCAGGAGCCTCCTCTGAGCTCTGGTCACAGACCCAAGGACCGTAATTCCCCAGAGCTGCTGCGCCCACATCGTGGCTTCCTTGGGCGAGCCCCCGTGCGCAACCCTTTGACTTTCACCAACTTGCTGTTCCCCTTAAAAGCCCATAGAAATTTTATGGTGAGATGTAGGAAACACTCTCCAACAGCACTTTTAAAGAAAAACAGTCCATTTGTTTTAATAATGCATCTCAGAATTACAGCTGACAATACAATACTATCTGTTAAATGGCCTGTGGGGTCCCCCCCTCGTTTTTTTTACTTCAATTGTTGAGCAGTTTAATGGGAACAAAACAGAAGGTCTTAGAAACATTTAGGTGATTATTTTTAAAATTGTCGACTAAATTTGCAGACATGACCATTCCACACTTTGGCAGCATATATATGTATATATATTTAGTATTAAAACACTGGAATGAATGAAATAAATTTGTTCCAATGAGGCGGACGATTTCTAGGAGGATGTGCTGGAGTGTGTGAAGCTGGTCTGCCCTGCGGCGGTGATGGGATATTAAAAGGAACATGGGTGGGGCTGTCAGCCACACCCTGCCCAGGACCAAGCCGGTGGGAGCCTCCCGGGAGCCCGCACCCACAGGATGAAGCTCTTTGGGTCGGAAAGTGGGGACAACCCAACGCCACATTCTTCTCAGGGCAGGTCTCACCCTCACTTACTCAGCACATCTTGATGCCAAGCCTCTACTGACTGATGGATTCCCTTTTCACCTTCAAAAACTCTCAAGTAAAACCACGCACTTGTGTAATTTGGTGACCACCAAGCAGACCCTGGGGTGATCTCCCCCACTGGGATCCCTTCCAAGCTTCCAGCACAGTTAGGGAGTTCCATATTTCACGGCGGGGAGCTCACTTCTTTTTAAGCAGCATCTTTACTGGCAGGTAAATCCAGCTGTAAAGTGCTCAGGGGACAGTGTAGTTCTCTGCAGTGAGTGGATATCTGTCCCTCTTGTGGCCTGGTCGCTTCAACACCTGACAGCTAGGTTCTTGTCTGTCTCCTGAACCTCCTGTCCTCATGCTCGCTCTCACCTTCTCCTACATCCCTGGAGCTTCAGAGCACCTGTTTGCCTCCTGTTCTTGGCCAGTGCCCGCCTCCCCATCCCAGGGGCCCCTCAATCTGGCCCTAACGAGCTGAGTCCTCTCAGTGGCACCAAAGAGCAAGGGATGAGGGTTTTTCGTGTCTCTGGCTCCTACAAAACCACTGAACTTGTACACAATTCAATCATTTTCCTCCCAGCTTCTCTCAGTCACGATTTGGGGCAGTTCTAACAATAAAAAACACACATCCTGCGCTACATTTCCAGAGAGGTCACTTTCAACAACAAAATGGGACACTTGCTGTTTCTTCTTTCCAAAGAGGACTCAGGCTATGGAAAGATGAAAGGTGGAGAAGAGCATTTCTTGTCATTTATCCTCAGGTTGCCCGGGACAGTCCCAGTTTATGCCAGTTGTCCTGGCATCATTATTAATAGCGCTCTCATTCATGTTTAGGAGTGCCCTAGTTTGGATGATAAATTATATGAATGCCCCATTTTGAAGAGGCCTGTGTGGTGTACCAATACAACGAAGGCATCTTCATTTCTCTTACCACGTCCTATCGCCAAACACACACATTTCCAAGCAGAGCTAATTAGACTTTTGCATAACTGGAATTACTGATAGAGATTTAACCTTATGTTATTATTTTGGCTTGAAATTTGCCCTGCGCAAATAGCTGATCACTGTCAAAGTGATGGGGTGTTTTTCAGGGTGACTCCTGGACCCTTAAGACCTCATTGTGTGTCACTTGGTTAATTAAGTTGTAAGTGATGGGGTGTTGTTCAGGGTGACTCCTGGACCCTTAAAACCTCATTGTGTGTCACTTGATTAATTAAGTTGTTTTTAGGTTAATGCCTCATTATGGTCACTGAGAGTAGAGTTTCAGTTACAATAATGGGATTATTCTCCACCCTTGTCACTCTGAATTCCAAATTTTAGAGCCACAGGTTGTTCTAGCTCACATTCAACTATAAGTCATGGTCCAGTTATCTATTAGTTAAGGAGAAAATGTTCCAATCAGTCTATTACTTGCAATCAAAATCAAGAGATACCTGCCATGTGGACAATTGGACAATTCCATTTCTCTTTAGTCACATGTTATCACTATTATTTTGTACTTGATATTTCTTTGGTGAGCTTCATTTCCCTCCTACTTGCAAATGTGCGAAGGTAGGAATCCCCCGCGGCACCTGTGCTACTAGAGGCAGGTGCCCTGAGGAGGCGGCGGGGTGTTGAGGAAAGATGCCAAACGCCGTCCGGGTGCTGAGCCGAGCGCCCTGGGCTCCCCGCAGTCCTACTTTTCTCTCTGCTTTCTTCAAGTTCGCTTGTCTACACCTTCTCTGTGCAAAATCCATAATTCAAACTGGTTGGTGTTTTGGTCATTTCCAGGACACACATCTCCATATTCTCTCTTTACTCTGCCTTCTTCCTGCTCACATAATCTTTATCTCCCTCTTCCTCCCATTTCTATCTTCGCCCATAGAAATCCCATGCACACAGAAGAATCAGCCCAGCTTCCTCCATAACTACTCTGCGCATCATCCAAACCAGAGTTGTTGTGTTAACCCGGCAGGACTTGTGAAATCACACATGCACCGTTTATTTTACACAAGGCTGTGCTGTTCTCATATAAGTGAACTTGTGTGCTGTTTTCATATAAGTGAACTTGCAAAAGGAAAAGTAGAGGAGACTGTACATTCTCATCAACATTATATAGCAAAGATGTCTCATGAAGTTGCACTGAATGAGGGGACGAGAGATCGAGAGGAGCGATTTATTGCTGTATTAGACAAAAGTTTCTCTCCATCTATTTCTTCCTGCAAAGCTCCAGGATATGCTGCCTTTCTAGTCACTATGAGCATGCTGGGATGAAATGACTCACATAGTTTCTTGCCAGATGTAACTCAGCACAGCAAGGGCCGCTGAATTTTGCCTGGCACTGGTGTAAGTTTCAGGACACACAAATATATTTTAAAAATAAAAATTCTTCCATTCTATGAAATCCATAACTGTGGGTTGTACCTACATGATCATATAATAATATTAATATTGTCTTTTTTTTTTTTTTTTTGCTATAAAGACACAGTATTCCCAGACAAATGGTGATATCTGAGTATCTATATCAGTGATGGACAATCTTTTGAGCTTGGTGTGTCAAAATTCGCCAAAAAACCAAGCATAACTCGGGTGGTGTGTCACTTCGAGAAAAAAACCATAATTTCTTGATATTTATAGTTTAAATAACAAAAATATATCATTTTAATATATAACTGTATTTAATAAACTAAAAACTAATTATTTAACTTACCTGCTTAGTGACTTCTTTGTTCATCTGTCAGACGGTTTCTTTTGTTGGTCTTAATATTATTTAACTTGTGTGGGGTGCCGTGAACTAAGATAAGTGAGGGGGAGGGGGAATTCTTTAATTAACCTGCCTATCAGTGACTTTTCTGTTGCTGAATTTCATTGGCTTAATCTTCAATTGAAGGTTGGTATTTTGTACACTTCAAGCCCAAGCAAGCACTACTAACTTCATCTATCAATCTGTTTCTTTTGTTGGTTTTGATATTATTTAACGCTGAGAATAAGGTCTCACAAAAGTACATAGAGGGAAAAATTGTGAGTAAAGCCATTGCTATATTTTTCAGGGTGCTAAAAGTGTCTGGTAATCGGTTCCAGGCACTCCAAACCTCCTGTTCGTAGTGGCACTCCTCTTGATTCTCCAAGCGGCACCTTTCCAGATTCTCAAGCTTTGACCTCAAGTCAACAAACACCTGAGCCCAGATGCTGTCTTGAAATTCTGCAAGTTGCATCTGATGTAAATTTAGATGGCTGCCACTATTTCTAATGGTGGGAAACGGCACCCATAGCACAGGCCCTCGCCTCTCCCAGCCTCCCCCGCACTTATCTCAGTAATGACGGCCAATTAGAAATCCACGACACCCCAGAACAGTAGATTGGATGATGGTTGCTGTGGTTATGTGGTTGCTGGTAATGGCGATCACAGGGCCCCCAGATGTGCGTCCCCCACGGCATTCCGTTGCTCCCTGCTCCGCTGGCCGGAAGTGAGGTCAAAGATCCCCTAACGGCCTAACCGAAAGTCCCAGAACTAGACGCTCTGTGCCGGAGTTCTGTTGTTTTGGCCTACAGACCTTCAGCACAGAGTGTCTACACTACAGCAAATGTTTTATCCTCGGCCTCTGCACCTGGCCGTGCAGGAGCCGAGGATGAAACGTCCTTTTCAGCATGTGGCCCCATACTTCTCTGGTATACGGCCGCAGGCGGCCGCATCAGTGCTGACATTCGTGTCATAGGTTTGCCATCACGGGTCTATATACTAGGATTAGGGATCTCTCTGGAAGCATGAGTTAAAAAATGGCCTGGAGAGAAGTGAACAGTGTCAGGTGTCCAGACACTCCCTGACCAGAAATAGTGCAAACCTAGCGCAGTTCCACCTCATGAATAAAGCACAGTCTTCTGGTCATCCTGGTTACTAATAAGTCAACTGAGTTAGTTAGCTCAGGGAGAAAAAGTTTACACTTTAGTAGCAATGAAATAATTTTTATGTCTGAGTCATGCAGACTGGAACAAATGTCACTTCAGTTTGTTTCTTCTGAGCAGTCCACTCAGCCGGACCACATATGATGCTTCATGTCCCTTTCCCGAAGAACTTGCATAAGAAAATTTACAGAGACATATTATTATCACTGCGACTATTTCATTCTCTCTGTTATAAGAATGTCTAGAGAGTCAGAGAAATATAGTTAAAAAACACCCCCCACACACAAAAAAAAGAAAGGCTTAATCTAGGAATTAGGGGACACAGATTCTAGTCCAGGGTCTGAAATAAATGATCTGTGTCTTTGGGCAAATTGTTTGGCCTCAGGGTCATCTTATCTGCAGCTATAAAATGAGGTGATTGAATTCGACCATTCAGGGGTTTCCAAGAGCCCCACTAAACTGCAATTCTCCAGTGAGGTGATGGTCCCCAGTGACCCCAATGGCTCCATGTAGGGCTTCTGTTACCTCACACAGCCACCCACAACCTTGGTAATGGTGTCTGGTCACTTTTATTTCATGTGCAATAAAAATGATTCTGCCCTGTGGGGCTAGATGTCTGCTTTAATCCCCTACAAACAACCCTCTGGGCCACTGAATCCCAAGAGAAAGGGCAGCAAACAAAAGCGTGATTCAAGGGCTTGCGTATATATCACAGGAGCAAAGCAGCCTAGGTGTTAATGAGCAGAAGGACATCCCCAGGATGGATCGTGCTGGGGACAGGAGGTGATGACAAGATGAGGTTCCCTAAGCACTGGTGCTCTCAGCCAGAACACGACATTCTTCCTCCTAACAGACAAATAGCTATGCACCGCGCAGCACCCTGGTGCGAGCACACAGAGACATTTAAAATAGATTTCAAAGCACTTCTCCCATACTGTTCTTTCCCCTGACTATGAAGGAAGAGCTGGAGCCAGTCGGGTGCAAAATAAGTGGATGGGAACTTTAGGAAGATGGAAAAACATGAAGGAAGAAAAGCATGGGTGTTAATCAACAGGCAGACAGTGTCTGTCAATCAAGAGAACAAGCTTAGAGATTGTGCAAGATTGTGACTATTGTTGACAGTACTGTATGATGCACTTTAGAATTTGTTATGTGGGTGGATCTCATAGTAACTGTTCTTATGAACATAAAATTAAATTGAAATTTAAAAAAGAGCATGAAGCATCAAAGGTGAGCACAACCTTCAGGACGAAGCTGGTGGCTCCTGGATGCCAGCAGGAACTGAGCCATGGATGAAGACCAGTTGTGTAATGCGGAGGGGTCTGGTTTGTCTTCAGTGCTCTCTGAGTCACAAATGAGCAATAACTAAAGGAAGCAGCCAGGCAAACAAATAATGTTTTAAGGACAAAAGTATACACAGAAGGCATCACTTGAAGGTCTGTCTTAAAAACCAACCAATCACACAAACAAAGAAAAATGACCTAAGACCAAAATAACACCAGTCAGTGTTAGGGAAAAGTGTCATTCCGTGTTAGGGAGTCACTCTGCTTTCACTCCAGGTTCATCAGTCCCTCTTATTTCACCTGGAGTTCAGTGAGGCCAGGTGCAGCCTGAGTGCCAGCATGGTCTCCAGCTCCCGCTCATCCCAGGCACCTGCTTCTTAGGTTCAAACCATGCCGTGTGAGGGCCATAGCCTCTGCTGCAAGAAGGAGAACCCGCATGTCTGCCACCTCCTAACCTTGCCCGCCCTGCGCATCTCCCCAGAGGTTGAGAGCACTAGATGTGACCCTAAGAAACTTAAATAGAATGTATTTAATTAAAATGGAAGATTATTTAGATCAATCAACGCGTAGGTTCTATTTGCATTCAGAATTATTGTGACAAGGACCTTGGAAGGAAGAAGCTGCTGGCCAACAATGGATAAGGTTTTTTAAAATGGAACCAAACTGTTTAGGACCAAAAGAGGACTATGGAATTGGGTTTAAGAAAAATATTGTTATTTGCTGTTGCTATCAACCACAGGTTTATTTGAGAAGAAACAGATGATTAATACTATATACATAATTTTGCATGTTTTTATTTTCTAATGGGCTATATATACATTTTTGCCAGTTTACAGATGAGTTCAGTAGGATATTGTTCCAAGGTACATAACTAGCAAAAGGTAGCACTGGAATTGCTTTAAAGGCACACCTGACCCCAAATATAACATACTTTTTATTTTGACTTATGTATCTCTTGGTTCTAAATTGAACTTATTTGTGAGAACATTAAAGTTGTTTCTCATATGGAATCCAAATGACCGGCTGATAGCACTTTTGGATTATGGTTCTAGAAGGAGAGATCAGGATATTCAAAGAAGGACACTATGAGTTGACCCCTATCAACAATTTTGAATTTGTTTCTAAAAATAAGAAAAGGATTGAGCATCATCTAGATGCAGAGTTTGCCTCCTCCAAATGTGTGTCTAGAAATAACTTTCAGTTACGGGATGATAAGAAGCTCCTAGCTCCGGGAAGCATTCCTTGGTATTGGCTCCACACATAGAGCCAACAGGTCAGAAGCAAAAGTTGGAGTCAGTTTATTCTCAGATCCACTTGTGTCTTTGGGCCCAGGATGGATATTGAGGGGAAAAGCACTCGATGTTTTAATACCAGCTGCTCCAATTTGCTCACACGGAGCCAGGTTAGATCATAGTAACACATTTTATTGGGTTAACTTTATACAACTATCCTATTTTGAAATAGGAAAGAAAAACACATCATGACCATCACCAGAAATATTGCAGCTGGGAAGTGATAACTCAGTCTGTCTGAGCAGAGAAGTGCAAGTAAGAATAACAGTAATATCAGAACATGGAGGGAAAACGTCACCAGGGAGGGAGCTGATTAATGCTTTCTGCAGACAGTGGCTCTGCGATGTAGGAAGGCACTGCTCTGAACTGGGATGTTTGAAGAAGTTTCTGTACAGAGTAAGTTAGTATGAACTATAGAAACGACCCCTGAAAGTGTAGTGGGGGAGGTGGGTAGGCAGGGGAGTAAAAAGGGACAAGTATATGGTGACGGAGAGTGATTTGACTTTGGTGATGGGTACACAACATAATCAACAATTTAAACATTACAGAGATGTTTACCTGGAATCTATGTACCCTTACTTATAAATGCCACCCCATTAAATTTAATCTTTTAAAGGAAAAAAAGAATGAATTAGGTGAGTGTGAAAATTTCTGTCCCTGTGTAAAAATTCCTAGAACTTTGTGTGGGAGTTTAGGTGTTGTATTTTTTTTCTCCTTTTTTTTCCAAGTGAGAGGAAGGGAGATGAAGAGACAGATGCCTACATGCATCATCCCGACTGAGTTTCACCTGGTAACCCCTGTTTGGGGTCAATGCTCTGCCCATCTTGGGCCATGTTCGCAACCGAGCTATTTTTAACACCTGAAGCAGAGGATCCACAGAGCCATCCTCAGTGTCCAGGGCTGATGCACTTAAACCAACCAAGCCATAGCTGCAGGAGGGAAAGAGACAGAGTGAAGGGGGAGAGGTGGAGAAGGAGATGGTCGCTTCTCCTGTGTGCCTGGACCAGGAATTGAACCCAGGATATCCACATGCTGGGCCAACACTCTACCACTGAGCCAACTGGCAATTTCTTGGGTGTTGTATTCTAAGAGTCCCAAATAATGTCTTTCCAAAATCTATTTAAATATAGAAAAATAGGCTTCTTTCTAAGGCTACATTTTAGAGAATGCAGTGAGAAACAACTTCCTCAGCTACTAAAAAGTTTTTATTGAATACTTTCAGAACCTCTAAGAATCTCTAAAAGAATTTATCAAGACTCAAAGAAGCAGTAAATGCAAAGTGTCTGTCATAAGATTCAAAGTAGAATTTTGTGCTGAAAAAATATATATGTATGTTCATATATGTACAGAATTGTGCTGATTAAGGATGTAGATATGTTCTGAGAAATGTGTTCTTAGGTGATTTTTTGTGTGAACATCATGGAGTATATAGATTGTATAGCCTACTACACAGGTTATATAGTATAAACATCATATATGTGGTTTGTCATTGAAACATCACTGAACATCATTATTTGGTGCATGACTATATATGTGTGTATAGATACAGATCTCTTCTGTCTCTCTCTTTCCCTCTCGCTCCCTCCCCCCCAATGAAAATAATTAGGGGAATATAATGATGACTTTGGGACACTTTATATTTTTGTTTTAGGCATCACCAGACATCATATGAGAACTTTGGAATTGAATTGCAGAAAGTTCTAGAATTCCCTTAACGGATGGTTTATACATCTGTCCAAATGAGAATAGCTTTTTACTACTTTTTAATGACTCTTGTTCCAAGCAGTATTGATTATATTATAAACCCTAACGTGATGTTTTGCATTTAACTATTAAATGATGTTGGGACAGGTTAGGTTTTGGCAATCTGTAAAAACTAATTTCTCCAAAAGGTTTAGAATCAGGAAAGCTAGGATGGAGATCCTTTATGACTGAGCAACAGCGCTGACCCAGAGGCCGATGAAAGCAGGCAGTTTGGGGTCAGGCTCCTTTTCTGTGCTGACAGGCGGTGGGGGAAGTGAGGAGGGAGATAAGAGAGCAGAAGGCAGAGGGTGCCCAGCGCCGTGGGTAAGAAATGCTGTAGTTTCGGGAACCCAGCTAGCTGGATTCTAAGCCACATGAATGTACTGAAAAGACCCTAGAATAAAATAACATATTTACCTTCAAGTGCCTAATCCTTGAGAGAACTCAGAATTTCCTCCGGAACAAACTTCAATAAATTCTCCTTTCCTCATAAAACTGAACCCCATAAATAACTCAAAGCCTTTGGCATGTGTTTGCTTTCTATTTTCAAACGTGGACTAACCTTTTCCCCTCTGTGTGTGGTAGACATTCAACAGAGGAAGGCGAGGTGGCTGAGGAGCAGGATTTTACAATGTTTTAAACTCTAAATACCAGTACCTCTTTAGAAAACATCCAAGAAGCCCCGCACAGGCCTCTGCTAGTGAGAATAGGTTCTGTTGGGAAGCATTACGTAAACAGGGAAAGTGTTCCGAAGCTGGTGGGCACAGTCGGGCGGGGCCCGGAGCCTCCAGCGGTGGCTGAAGGAGCCGGCCCAGGTCAGGGCAGGACCGGGGCTGCCCCTAAATGTCATTTGAGTTGGACACACCCTCACCCCCAAAATCTACTCTTGGCTGCTCAACTGGCACAGAATCACATCTCCTTTAAGCTATTTTTTCTTTATTTTTTTAAAAATCAAACATTTTTAAGTGATATCAATCTCAATATTTGTGGGCTGCTAGACTTCTCACCACCTCTGAAAATAATCTCTACAAAAACAAAAAACAGAAACCAAGGGAAGCTAGTTAGTCAGGACAAGTGCCTTAATCTGCGGCTGGCACTGATGGCTGGGTCATCGATCCACAAGTGTGGGAGATGGCTTCGGGGACATTGCTGTGGGCTGTGTGGATAGTTAAGTGAAATAAATGGCTTGGTTATGAACTGGTTGGAATGAATCAATTGAGTTGAACAAAAGGAGGATCATGTGCTGAGAAGTCAGGACCGAATAGGTTTAAAGTCATCATAGTTTGAAAGGTACAGCTGCTGCAAGCTTTGGCAATCATGGAATTGATGAGCGGTTAATTTGCGTGAAACTGGAAAAAGGTCTAATGGTGTTGAGGTGATAAGAAACAAAAGCCGCAGGGTGCTGATGGCCTCTATCGTCTTCCCAGAGTAGCTAGGCGCACACGGCGTGGGTGAACCGGGGACAGGACCTGGCATGGGGTGGGCACGGGGCAGGATCAGAACGTGCACTTGGCTCCGCAGTTTGTCTTTATCTGTACAGACTATTTTGACGAAGTCTTGCCTTTGTTGAGGTCAAAGGTTTTGTCTTAGACTATTCTATTTAGTGGGCACAGTGATAATGTTATATTAATTATGATGATCAAGAATATTATTATTATAGTACCATATTAACTATGTATGGTGTCAGATGGGAACCAGACTTGTCAGGGGGTTCACTTCTTAAGGTACATAAATGTCTAATCACTATGTTGTACATCTGAAACTAATATAATTTTGTGTGTCAGCTGTAACAAAAATAAATAAAAAATAAAAGAATACTATTATTAATATAATGGTAACTAGACTACATGTTTATCGTTTCTTATTCTCACACATAATAATTCAAAACAATAAATATATTGAATGTTCACATTTCAGCTAATTAATCATGGTCAATATCTATAATGAGAAAATTATTATTTTTTGCATGTATTTATATGCTGTTGTGTACTTTCATCCACATTCCACACACCCAACCCCGGGCCTGACTCTGCACCTCCTCCCGTGGGGTCATTGTGGTGCCCCCTTGAGTCCTGGGTGGGATCCAGGAAGGCTTCTCCTTTCATATCTGTGTGAAGCATTTCCTCTAATTCTGAGTTTTCTCTGAAACTGTGATTGCTATTTCCATGTTCTCTCTCTCTCTCTCTTTTTTTAGGTGAGAGGACGGGAGATAGTAAGACAGACTCCTGCATGTTCCCGGCCTGAACTCCTGCATGAGCCCAACCTGGATCCACTGGCAACCCCATCAGGGGCCGATGAGCTATTTTTAGCCCTTGAGGCTGATGTGCTCCAACAGAGCCATCCTCAATGTCCGAGGCCACTCTCAAACCAATCGAGCCACTGCCTGTAGGAGGGGAAGAGAGAGGGAAGGGGAAGAGGGAGAGGAAGAGAAGCAAATGGTCGCTTCTCTTGTGTGCCCTGTCTGGGAATCGAACCCGGGGCATACATACATGGGGCTGACACTCTACCCACTGAGCCACCGGCCAGGGCCTATTTCCATGTTCTTATCACAGCTGTCTGTTGGGCCTAATACCCTTTCCATGGCAGGGCTAAAACCATTGACACAAATTCATTGGGCCCCAATCTAAGCTCACGTGATAATAAAGATGCTAAAAAATAATAAAATAATAATAATGAAAAGAAACAAATAAACTTGCTAAAATTCTAACTTAAAATTTGGTGCTAGGGAAACACCCACATCCTTTCCCTTGATCGATCTTATATGACAGTAATGTTATACATGTACCTCATAAAATAAAATTATGATAACAAATATAACCTGCATTTTATTATTTAAATGAGAATATCATTTTCCGGACTCCAGGTGGTGGGGCGCGGCTGCTGGCCGTTGGGACTGGGACAGGAAGCCTGGGGTGTGGGTGCCAGAGCATTTGAGATGCTGGTAAGGTGAAAGCCAGCCCTCAGCCCCCTCACTGCACCCATTTGCCACCACTATTTTCCAGATGAATGACATTTGAATAAGAAAATATTAAAGTTACTCAAGTGCATAAAGTGACAGCTCTAAATAGAATGGCTTAAATGTTTGTGTGTCGCCTGTGCCATTGAGATTCACAGTCTACTTTAGAGAGGCTCGGAGCAGATGGCACTCTGTTTATAATATCATGATTCTCTTCAAATTCATGGTAGAAGAATGTCTCAAAACCAAAATTATTTTTAATAGACAATGTAATTTACTCCCACGACCATAAAAGCCTGAGGACACCTGACGTGTGGCAGGAGGATGCGAGGAAGTGACAGCTCTGACTCGGGCAGATGTGGCCAGTGGCCGAATTGGAAGGGAGTTGAAGTTTGCAGAGGTGGCCACAAAGGTCCTATTTTGCTCATACTTGGCTGGTCTCCCCACGTCCCGGCTGGACTCTCCCCAACAGGGGTGGTCTCAGCTCGCCCTTGACAAACTCGAGAGAGGTCTCAGCATTAGCAGCTCAGCAGGGATGGCCTTGCCCACCCTCCCCATTCCCCTTCTGCTGCTCAGTCCAGGGGGATCTGGTTCTAAGCTCCCAGACTGGGAGGGGGCAGTGGAGGGCTGTGGAACCACAAGCTGTCCGAAGGCCTGAGCCTTCTTCTAGACGACCTTTGTGTGCTGAGCTCTGGGGCAGGGCTGGGTTTTTCCTAATGGTACCTGCCTCCTAGGGTGTACTGTAGAGTATATTTGGAGGCTTGGAAAAAGTTAAGTGGAGTGAAAGCAACGGAGCCAGCTGGGGACCTCACACACTCCCTCCCTCAGTCCTAATGCTCTATGCACATCAGCCCCACTCCCTCAGCCTACTCCTCCTGCAGAAAGAAAACAGTGAAAAACTAAGGGTGATTACTCATTAGGCTAATAGACTTAGAAATAAAAGGTAACTTCTAATTTACTGTTCAATTTGAGAGGGAGATTACTACATGAATTAGCATTGATTCTAACAGTGTAGAGCTGGCTCCCAAGCCTTTCCTGACATCATGAAATGTTTTTATGAGCTTTCATATTAATTTCACACCTGTTACTGAAATTAAGACATAGACAATTCTTTAACAATATTTTAAAGTCAATAAAAGTAATAATTGCAAATTCAAAAGATTTAACAAAGAATCAAAGCATATAATATATCACTTGCATCCTTAATACCCCTCACCTTAGCAACAATATTGTTGGTGTTTAGTGTCCCCATCCCTGAGGTCCATTATGACACAAGCTCATCTAAATTCATGTGACACATGCTATGAAGGGGGTTCCCACATGCACTCAGTAAGGCATCTGGGAGACGTTCTCCATCAGCCCAGGTAGACCTACTTCATTATTTCCACAGACACAGGCATCCATTCCACAATATGCATGTACCATAATTCATTTAACGGTCTCCTCTTGATGGGCATTCAGGCTATCTTCAGCAAGTTTTCGCTCTCACAGACATACCATGGCCAACATCCTCATTCAAAGCCTTGTTTGTTGCATACACATGTTTGCATGTAATATATGCTTATACGTATATGTTAAAATAGATGAACTGAATCATAGATAAAGTGGATTTCAGATTCTGGGGGAGTTAAATTGGTCACAGAATGACTTTCACAACACTTTTGTAGGTGTGTTTCCTACATATCTGAGTGTTGTTTTGTATTTTAAAAAATGCAACTGGAAATGCCACTGTTAAAGAGACAAACTTCCTTTGCAAAGCCTGTTTACCTAAAACTGATACCAAAAACTTGGTTGGTATAAGAGAAAAACAAAATATTTACATACTAACAGACTAGTTATTCTGGACAAAAGGCACTATAAAAAAGCCAAATGAAACAAGAGATTAATTTCCATCAGGACTCACAGCTAATGGCACGGGCTCTGTTGCAGCTCCCGTTTCCCAGCTTGCAGGAACATGTGCGATGCTGAAGTTTAACTAATGATAGTTTTCCGCAAAAGACACAGCGATAAGAAAGCCTTGTTTTGATACCTAATTAAATGCCAACAAGCTGTTTTGAACGTTAGCAATTTACAATATATCTGCTTCAGGATATGAAACGCAATTGTCACGTGATAGGGATTACAACTGCTTCAAAGCGTCCTCAGCGTTAAGAAGCCAACGCGCTGGATGTAGCTGCAGACGGGGTGGTGAGTGTGGGGCCCTGAGACAGAAGTTTCAGAGCTGCCCTGTGTTCAAGTAGTTACATGTGTCAGAGTGTCAGAGATGGTTACTAGTTTGCCAGTTTTGCCATGCAAAGAGTTCCTGAGGGCTAGTAAGAAAAAAATAAAGTGAGCGGAAAAAAGAAGGGAGGAAGGACAAGAAGAGTATCTGCTCCAGTCTTATTCCACCTCTTCATGTAGCCCATCGCCCACTTCCTCAGGCTGCTGTCCAAGGTACCACCTGTGGATTGCACTTTCTGAATACCCTCCACACACACAGACACATGCACAGGCTTTGCTTCCCACATCCTGCTGTCTAGTCTCGTTCCTTTATAATCCTTTCCTCACACGTCAGCCAAAGCATCTCTCCTAAATGTGGATCTGATTCTGGCCCCTCAGCACCCTTGGATGAAACCTGGCATGTTTGCCCTGCCTACCTCTCAATCCCTATTCCGCACCCCTTTCATCTGGCTCCATATCTTGATAAAAACACTGACGGTCCCTGAGCAGGTCTGCCTTGTTAGTCAACATGATAAAAGCAATTGCAGGGGTAGGCTTCGGCAAAATCGAACTCTCAGATGGTACAGATGTCTCCAATTAACTGGCTTTCTACCTAGAGGGCTAGCTATAAGACATGCTTCCTTTGCTTGAGTGCTGGAGGGCTGCAAACATTTTCTCCTTAATACTAAATAACTGAAATGGATAACAAGGAAATGGACCATCTGGATAAGTATGGCTAAATACATTCGCAGGCACAGCAATAAGAGTATTGAAGTCTTAGGATTTCCAGATTCTATACGGCCCACCCCAACTATATAGTTAACGACTATTTTACTTAGTATTTTCATTAAGACTAACAAAGTCATGGATCTACAATGTTCTCGAGCTGCAGAGTTGGTTTTCAGTACATTTCCTTCCTCTTTGTATGTGTCTCCTGTACCCTTTAATTCCCGCCCTCCATGAGTCGCTCAGCCTTCAGTCTGGAAGGTTCCCCCATCAGCAGAGAGTGGAATTGGATGTCACCACCGACACTCGACTGAAGCTCACCAGTCCCAGAGGTTGGGCTCTCTGAGGGGTTTGCTAAACCCTTTATCTCTAATTAGGGAGCAAATGGATTGTCTACTGCTGAAGGGTGTGAGGACAATGTAGAGCACAAATACCTTGGCTTTCTGACATGTGAGAGGCCTTGGAAACCACCCACTTCCAGATCCTCATTTTCCAGGTGAAGAACCTGAGGTCTGAGGATATTAAGTGGCTTGTCAGGGCCACTGTGCATCGTCTGCAGCACAAACCTGCTCGGCGAAGGTGATGTGGCAAAGTGGGTCAGGGGCCGGGGGAAGCCAAACCCATCCCAGAAGTTCCTCCTGCTTTCTCTTCTCTCAGTTTTGTCATCTTTCTTTTATAGTAACAGGATAAAAATATAACAATGCAATCAAATAAATTAAGACATTTCTCTTATTGGATGCTATTGGAATATACCTCAATATACCAGGAGTGTTGTTTCCAAATGAAAAAAAAAATATGGCAGAATCATAGGTGATAAAATTCTTATAAATTGTACTGAAGTTTATTCTTTTTCTAACAAAATTAGACTGTTGTACCATGAGATAAATGTGTCAGAGTCAACATGCCCATATGAGAGCCCCCTTTGGCAACACTGCAGAGGGACAATAGATAAAAGCTTATATTAAGAAGAATCATCTCCAATTTTTAGCTTTATTGATAAAATATTCAAATTACTAATTTTTTTTGAAATTCCCTTTAAAGAATGAATTGGGGCATTGTGTAGTATCACTTTACTTCCCAAAATATTTTTAAAGAGTTGCTATTCCTGGGTGGCTCTCCTATGTGGCTATTCCTGTGTAGGCTGGTAATGTAATAATATTAACCCACTCTAGAAGTTTCCCAAAGTATATGTCTGGGTCGCTAGTCCAGAGTTATATCCTGTCTTTAGCTACAAGTCAGGGAAAACTTTAGCCTTTCTTTACTAAAGGACTTCTCAGAGCCTTTACTATTTTAATCTACTGTAAATCTGGTGAAGGTATGTAGCATGCCTATTTCCCCATACTTATTTGATTATTTTGAAAACAGTTATATTTTTGTTCAGCTTTAATTCCAAAGAGTAAGCATTTCTCTATAATATCCTATATATTTTCATTCCATGTATTATCTACAAGAAAATACTGATTAAGGTTCAAAGCTTTTGAAATCCATACTTACTGTGAATAGCAAACCGTTCTATACAGTAATTAGAGTAATATGATATTTAGCTAACTCATTGTCTTGCAAACTGTCAGGTGGAATATGCAATTAATCTCTTGCAGGGTCAATGGAGTATAAATAATGTATATGGTTATTTTGTCTCCTGGATTATGATATTTTACTTTTATGTGATCTTTAATTGAACACAACTTGGGTCTTATGAACCCTTCACACAACTACCCACAATAGTTAATTGCACTTTCCTGTTCCCGAGAGTTTGTCTGTGTGCTGAGCACAATGGACCAATGCTGTGGTGGCATTTTCTGGAGGCTTCAGAGTCTGTGTTCTACAGTTTGGTAAGCCAGGCTCATCTTATACCAGGTCAGTGTCTGTGATCTCAATCAATGTTTGAACTGATCAAGCCTACTGAAGATATTTTGAACTAGAGGGATCTGAAAATAAGGTAGGTGTTGGGCAATCAGAGAAACAGGCCAAACGCATCCACAGTTGGAGCCCAGCCTTTAAAAGCAACCTTAGTTAGGGCCACGGTGGGGAAGGAGCTGCATAGATACAGGTGCAGCATGAAAGGGGAGGGTCGGTGGCTTCTGGTGAATGTCCTGGAGTGAAGTCTTCATGCACGCACTCTTGCAGGCAGAAAGCAGAAGAGTGCTTCCAGAGGCTCCTTTCAGATTCCAAGGACCTCATTCTTACACCTGTAGGGCAGCCAACCACTTTGCTCTCAGAAACAGCAAAAGTTGAGGGGATTTGTGGGTCATGGGCCTCAAGAGTCAGGTCATGGGCCATGGGTGTCAGTTAATGCACCTCTGGGATTTGGTGCAGCAGAAAGAGTAGCAGAGTGAGCACGGAAGATCTGGCCAGTAGTTCAGCTCAGACAGAGCTCGGGACTTAGGAAAATCAACTAACTTCTCTGCGCCTCAGTCTCAGCATCCAAAAACAGAGGCGTTAGCAGCCCTGTGCGGTGAGCATGAACCCACTCTCTCCCAACTAAACAGGGTCTAGAGAAGGCTGACCAAAAGCAGTCTGACCCTCCCCTGAACCTAAGTTCTCTCATCAGTGAGCAGGATCAACTTAGAGGGGGCAAAGTGGCCAGGAGAGCCCACTCATGAAGCTTCCTGCTCTCTGCCTAATCAGCCAGGCCTCGGATCTCACCATCACTGCTCTACCCATTCACCTGTTCACCAGGTGCTGAGAGCTTAGATGGTGATGATGCTGTGGAAATAAGTAAGGCAGAAGAGGGGGTAGGAGCAAGCCTGTGTGTTTGTGTGTGTGTGTGTGTGTGTTAGAATTTAGAATCCCTTTATTTTTAAAACTGTATCTGTTACTCTATCTCTCTCCAATGAATAGCCTGAATCAATATTTTTTCCCCTCACCAAAGACACAGGCACAAGCCGTTGGGGGGAGGGAGCTCGTGGGGCCATGGTCAGCTGGCTGGGACAAGGAGGGGTTTTGGAGGCGGCCAGAGCTGCCCACTTACATGCTTACCAGCTTCCTCCATAAAGGAAGTCTGGAGGTGCCTCTCCACTCCCAGGTACAGTTGTGAGCTTGGAAAACAGCAATGCGAGCTTCGTTCTCTTGCCTCCCAGAGATGCACAGATTTAATTTCTTGTTAGAGTAACAACCTGCTGTTCATTGACAGCAGCAGAGTCAGACGGTTCTTCACCGACGTCCTAGATCAGCCCTCGGCTACTGCTCCAGTTGGGACTGGGGAGTGTGTACAAGTAGAGACTAGGTTTAAAAAGCAGTTTCTAACATTGAAAATAGGCCTAACTATGTGTCCTATGAAGGCAGTCAAAGTGGAGTAGACGATTGGAAAATAAATTTAATTGTAGTTAGACAGTGAAGTTAAAATTGTTTAAGGCAAAGGACCTCTCTCTGTTTTGCTCACGCCTTTGCCCAAGGATGATTTGAATAATTTTAAACAAGAAATGTCATAAAATCAAATATGTTTCCATTCAATGGCCAGACTAGTTACTTTCTGATACATTATATTGTGTAAAGGGTATTTGTACAGCTTTTGTGGGGATGGGATGGGAAAAGACTGTGGAAGTGAAAGAAAGACAAAGAGGAAGAATTAAAAGAGTGAAAGTAAGGCTCAGATATCACCTGTCGATGAACGACCCTCACCAACTGCATCTGAAAATGAGTGTTGATATTTCTCTAGGTAACCAGGATTGAGAATCCAACATCTAATAGAATCAAAACACCTCATACTAAGAGTTGATAATGCAGCAAGACTTTTATACACAAAGACTTAGGCACAAGGTTAATTAATTATTAGAGGCCACTTTGTAAAAACAACATTGAAAAAATAAACTAAATCATTGGCAATAGTGGATAAATATATCTTCCTTTTATTACGAGGCTACCACCTTTTGGGGCAGGTTTTCCAACTCTTTTCTGATGGGAAGGTGCAGGCAGGGTCAGCAGAATGAGATAGGAAGGTCCTGGGATCCCATCTCTCTCTTCCCTCGAGGTGGCTCTGCTTAAACCTGCGGTGGCACTGAGGTTGGCTAGACCAGGGGTCTGGGGAGTCTCCTCTGCAGCTGCCACCTTCTCTCTCTTCATCCTCTTGTTTAAAGACCAGATTGGCCAAACAATGGCTGATAATCCACAAAGATAGTTTCTCTATTCCCAAACTCTTTGAACCTCGGACCATCTTCTGCTAAAGCCCTATAGGATATTCCTCCTTGGCGCCTCCAGCCTCCTTCTGTCCTGTGCTTGGGAATACATGTTCACATCAGCCTAGCTTTGGTTGGTTCCTCTATAGGTTTCAGATGAAATCTCACTCTGCCCATCCCTCCTCTAGAAGAATATTTAATGATATGTAAATATGGACATACAGTTAATTTTAAAAAGCAGATTAAATGCAGTATATAAGGTTTGAGCCACTTGTTACAAAGTTATAAGCTTTAAACAAAAAAAAAATCACTGGAATAATTCATCGTGTAGTATTTAATGCTGCTATAATAGGAAGATAGCAGAGTTTAATTTTCTTTTTAACACTTTTCTGTATTTTCATAACTTCCTTCAATGAAGCTTCAGTAGTTTTATCTCCTCTTAGAGACAAAACAATACAAACACAGAATGATATTGAAGGTGGATGGTGTATCGTGTGGGGAAGCAGATATAGTCATGGATTTTTTACACATATTTATAAATACTTGCTGTATGCCAGGAACTGTTCTGGGCTCTTGAGATGCAGTAGTGAAAGGAAAAGAGACAAACACTGTCATCCTATAGGAGCTTGAAATGTTCAGAGGTGGAGAGCGGAGACAGGGCAGGTGAAGGTGACTAGGCTGCAGGTTCAGATGAAACATCTAGGGAATGACTGGCTGAGAAGTGACTTTGATTCATGACCCAAAGGAAGTAGAGAGATCCACGTGGCGGTCTAGAGGAAAGACCTTCCAGTTTGCGGTGGAACACCCAGTGCAAAGGTCTGGAGGCCGGGAATGTCTGAGAGTCAGCAAGGAGGCTTGAATCAAAGGGAGATGGGAACAAAGGAAGATTTCTTTTAAGATGGGAGAAATCATAGCACGTGAGTAGGTAGAACAGAATAATCAATGGGGTAGGGGAATTTAATGATACAGGAAGAATTGTAAAATGTGTGGTATTTGGTTGCTGTGTGACAAATTACCTTAAAACTTTGCATCTTAAAAACAAACACTATTACAAAGTACAGTAATCCACATCTCTCCTAAAAAGAGAACAAAGAGATTTTGTATCAGAATGATAAAATGAAAAAAATTAGTTTTTTAGCATAATAGAAAAATTAAGAATGATTAATAAATGATTTGCCTGAATATAATACTACTTTATCAGTGTTTGAGTACCTTCTCCATCTGATAGCCATTATCACATAGGAGCATTTCATTTAAAAGAAGACTGACCAGATTAGGTTCAACATTATTGGAGCACTATCATTACATACCAGTTTACAATCAGAACCAAGGTTTGTAAAGTATGGCCAAGCATGAGCTGTTAGTGACCATGACAATCGCACATGACATTTAACTATGGGAGCAGTGTTCAGATAAGGGGTGAGAGTTAGCCAACCATCATAGATTTTAGGGTTTGTTACTGTCTGTTGCTTTGTGACAAATTACCTCAAAACTTAGCCTCTTAAAAACAAACACTATTACAAAGGTACAGTAATCAAAACAGTGTGATACTGATACAAAGGCAAGCATGAACCAGTGGGACATAACAGATAGCCAGGGCAAAACATGAAATAACTCGTCATTTCACTTTTTGTAAAGTGTATGACATTGTTTCCCTGAGTTATTTGCTATGGATATAGAAAGCAGATTAAAACATAGATAATCACCTAATCACTCTAATTCTTATTTTTATTCTGAGCGTACTGTTTGGTATACTAGGTACAATACACATTTTCTTGTGGAAAAATGCCATGCAAAATTATTATTTTACAATAAGGCAATGGTAATAATATCAGATGAATGCTATAATGAACATCTATCTTGTGCCTGCTCCGTACCCTCCTTTCTGGGTGAAGTACCCCATTTATCCTTTGTTAAGCTCCTAGTCCTTCATGCCACTATACCAATTTGATTATTTCCCTACCAGATCAGAAGCATTTGGAGCCCTTGATGGAAACACCCAAAATCAATTGCCCATCATAGATCCCAAGAGGTGCTTTAGGCCTTGTTGTTATTATTGTGCTGATTGTTTACCTCTGGCTTCAGTCTCATTATCTACTCAGCACATATCCAATAAATTATTTATTTAAGTTACTTAGATTTAACTTGTGTTGCTTGCAAACAAAGAAGCACAATTGACACAGAGGTATATCCTCCATGCCAGGTGCACTGCTGGACACTGGGATCCCATGATGAAAAGACACAACATTAGAATAAATTCCCAGCCCAGTAGTGAGATTACACACAGAGGGATAATTAGATGACAGGTGATAAATTCCACAGTACAACTGTCCTAGTTGAATGTGCAGTCTTGGAGAGTCAACAGAATATTTCAACCAAAAACCAGTAATTAGATTCTACCCCAAAAGGAGGTGAGAGAAGTGGTGAACAGAAAATGATCCAAAAGAAGAAACAGAATGAAAACTACTTGAAGGTCAGGACTGGGTTTTCTTTCTGTTTTATTTGCTGGTTCATTCATTGAGCCTGGCTAGCCTGTTGAACACTTGATGACTATTTATTTGACAAATAAACTAGGGTACATAGTTACCAAAAGCCTAAGTATGATGGGGAGTGGTGAAGGCCGTGCAGCTGGGTGACATGTGAGGGTAACAGGTAACAGGCTGGGTGATCAACTGGGTTCGACTGTGCAGTCCTTGAACTGAACATCAAGGGTTTTGAGTTAGAATCGGTTGGCAAAAGAAAATATTAAGAATTTTTCATCAAGAGCAATGTGATCAGCTATGTTCCTCAATACGTATGAACAGCTGCAGGACAAGCTGTGGTGAGGATAGTCTTGAGTGAGAATTTCATTTTAGAAGTAAGCCAAATGAACCACATGAAATAATAACAAGCAATGTTCTTCATTTTGCATAATTTGAAATATGTACCATTTTATGTGCATTGCATCATTTCAATCTTAACTTCTAGTTCCTTCACCAGCTGAAAACAGGCTCAAGGTCAAACAGCTGAGTCCCAGCCCATATTTGTGTGATTCTGGGATCCACAGTCCTATTTACCACACCTTCCTGGTGAAAAACTAAATAAAACCTTGATTAAGTCAGTGGCAGCTAGAATGGTAAAGAGGATAGAGAATATTTAGAGAATATTAGGGGTTTGAGGAATATATTCTAGCAGCAAGTTGAATATGAAACTTCTGACAAAGGAAAGATTTAGTGACAGCTCTGATTTCTTGTGTAGAGAATGGAATGATTGATAATGACAGGCTCACATGTCAGGTCAGTGGGATCCAGTTCTTCTCACCCTAATGTGATCTGGGTTCCTGGACAATCACTCTGAGTTGTATCACATACTTTAGCCTTCATGTGTCTAGTTTTGATTCACGTTTCTTCTATTTTCTCTGCTATGTAACTCACCAGTTCATTACCTAAATGAGAAGAGAATAAATGAAGATGGTGAGGGAGTGTGTAACCAACAAGCCCTCATTCCAGAGGTGCTGAGTTCATGAATGCAGATCCATTGGCAAAGGGCTGAGGGAGATCCTTTTGAATTGTCCCAATTGGATTGAAAATAATTTTACTTGCAATCCCACAATTTCATTGAAAACCGAGACAAGAAGATGATGTCAGAGTAATGGCAGCATGAGAGATACCCCTGATCTCTCCTCTTGAAATTTCAATAAATTGAACAGCTATAACACAATGAAACCATATGGAATCATTAAAAAAAAACCTCAAACAGCCAAAGTGATCCTGAGAAAAAAGAATGAAGCTGGAGGAATCACACTACCTGACTTCAAATTACTGTATACTATAGAGCCACGATAATCAAAACAGCATGGTGTTAGCAGAAAAGCAGATATACACACCAATGGAACAGAACCAAGAGCCCAGAAACAAAACCACATATATATGGACAAATAATCTTTGAAAAAGTAACCAAAAACACACAATGGAGAAAATAGAGCCTCTTCAATAAATGGTGCTGGGAGAATTAGAAAGCCACATGCAAAAGAATGAAATTTAACTACAGTTTATCCTTCTGCACACAGGTTAATTCAAAATGGATCAAAGACCTAAATATAAGATCTAAAATAATAAATTACGTAGAATAAAACATAGGTACTAAACTCATGGATCTTGACCATAGAGAACAATTTATGAATTTGATCCAAAGGCAAAGGAAGTAAAGTCAACAATAAATGAATGGGACTATATCAAATTAAAAAGCTTCTGCAGAGCAAAAGAAACCAACAACAAAACAAAAAGGCAGCCAACTAAATGGGAGATGATATTTATAAACAACAGCTCTGATAAGAGGTTAATATCAAAAATACATAAAGAACTCACAAAGCTCAGAAACAAGCAAGCAAATACTCCAATTTAAAAATGAGGAGAGGGCCTGAACAGACACTTCTCCCAAGAACACATACAAATGGCCAACAGATATATGAAAAGTTGCTCATCTTCACTAGCTATTAGAGAAATGCAAATCAAAACTACGATGAGATACCACCTCACACCTGTTAGATTAGCTATTATCAACAAGACAGGTAATAGCAAGTGTTGGAGAGACTGTGGAGAAAAAAGAACCCTTTCATTGCTTGTGAGAGTGTGAACTAATACAACCATTATGGAAAAAAGTATGATCGTTTCTCAAAAAATTAAGAATAGAACTACCATGCAATCCTACTGGGCATCTACCCAAAAAACTGGGAAACATTGGTATGCAATGACACATGCATCCCCATGCTCATTGCAGCATTATTCATAGTGGCCAAGACATGGAAACAACCAAAGTGTCCTTCGATAGTGGATTAGAAGATGTGGTACATATATACAATGGAACATTACTCAGCCATAAGAATGATGACTTACTGTTATTTATGACATGGATGGAACTTGAGAAAATTATATTGAGTGAAATAAATAAATCAGAAAAAGCTAAGAACTATATGATTTCACACATAGGTGGGATAGAAAACTGAGACTTTTGGACATAGATAAAAGTGAAGTGGTTACTGAGGGAGGGGTATGTTGTGGAGAGGGTGGGGGAAGGGTGTAAAGAGGGACAAATATACTGTGATGGAAAATGATTTGACTTTGGGTGATGGGTATACAACATAATCGACAGTTCAAATGCTATGGGAATGTTTACCTGAAACCTTTGTACTCTTATTGATCAATATCACCCCTTTAAATGTAATTTTTAAAATAAAATTTAAAAAAAAGAAAACTGAGACAAAATTAGATTGGTTTTCCATTATTTAATTTAATTGCATTTTCTACATTTCCATGTAGTGTTAGAATGACTTTGATGTGATGGTCATCTCTATGCAATAAAGTAGCTTTTTGGTCCAAAAGATGACTGTGCTTTGCAGGGTGGGGGGCTTGTGTCCTGTGTTCACCACGACCATTCTGTGCCAATTCTGTGATGTGTTTGCAAGAGTTGCTGGTGGGATAAATGAGGCAAGAGGTTGTGGCAGTACTGGAGACCAGCTGTAGGTAGGGGCTCTGAAAGAAGGGACAGGATCACTCGGCTTTAGCACTTTGCACAACAGAAAATCAGGAGCAGCAGCATCAAGAGGAGAGGGGCAGATGAGGTGGGAGGTGCTGAAGCAGGGCATTATGTGGCCGCCAGGGATGGGCCCACAGGGACACTGAGGTTTTTGGAGGTAGGCAGGGGACTGAGTGATGGGTCAACAAAGGGGGAGAAGTTGTTTAAACAGACATTTGTAGAGAATAAATTTATTAAACTAAAATCTCCAGACATACAACTGTGTCTCAAAATGTCATGTGTGGCAGTGGAGGAGGGTTCTTGAAGTGGCCTCTTTTTTTCTTCAACATTCTCCTTCTGACGGTTTTATCTACATCACAACCTATTGCCTTTCTTACCAGAAATAATTGTGTCATGCTTTTCCCAGACTGTCCTACCCAAAGGTTCCCATTCATGTCAGCAGATACTGACTCAGAGATAACTAGAGTTTATTTAGAACTGATTTGAATTGTGAGACCAAATTCTGGTTTGATTTTCTTTATTTTAAGCAGTTCTCCTATAGATATTATTAGATTAGAATGTTACAAAAACACTTTGCAGGAGTATTTTAATGGTTTAATGCCTGATTTTTAAGTGTATATTTACCATTTTATTTCATTTTTTTATTCTTTATCTGAGGTTTGTTCCATATTAATGCATAACCAGCCATTAGCTTTTATTAGTGGAGCTAAAATGGATGACACCAATATGAGCAGCATAAAACATTGACCTACTTTTATTAGATAAAAGAGAATGTATAGAATCAGCGAGATTGTCTACTTTATCTTTTTTAGCTAAGGTATTTACTTTGTCTGATAAAGTGCTGTGTTTTGCCAACCTGCCCCTTCCTCTCCTAAACGGAATGAGTGAATAACATCCAAGTTATGCCTATGGCATCACTAATATTGTCTTGCTTCTGTGGATTATGAACAGGGATGAGAAATGGATACAGACAAAACTGGGGAAGGTAGGGAAAGATGACATAGGAACATAAGAGGTAAATGTCCCTACTCCACCATTGTATCTTCCTTGCCTGCATCTCTCATGGCCTTGTCTTCATTCTGAAAGCCAAGAGAAAGGCAAGCCACAGGTATTCATATACTTAGATAACAAACTTTGTGCTGTGGCTTTTCTCCCTCCCACGTGGTGTTCCAGCAGCAGTATTTTCAGTTCCTTTTGGGTCCTCCAAATAGTTTGATTTAAAAAAAAAAATGGTCCTACTTTTCAACCAACTTGGGAACCATGTCTCTACACTTTCAACTGCACGACCGTGTGGTTTTATGCAATGATTTGCAGAATCCAGTTCCCCGGATAGCCTTCTTCCTTCCTGCCTCTGAGGTCACAGAGCTCACCACATTAAACACACATTGAAGTGCTCACCAGAAAGACAACCCTGTTAAAATGGTAGATGAAAGAGCTCCCCCAGGGCTCGGGGTGGGGGTAGGGCAGGGCTCCCTCCCAGATCCTCTGGATGTCATACTTTCTGTGTCCTCTCTCCATGTATCCAGTTCAAAATGAACTACACTCACTTGTGAAAAGTTTAGGATTTTATTTCATTCAACTGATATTAAAATTATTTCTTATAAACCCAAAATTGTTTCCAAAGAAATACTGTTCCACACAGGAGTCCTTTCTTGTAACGTGCTTCTCAAGATCCCCAGACTCCTAAACAATTTCAGTTCAACAGCTGGGACCTCCTTTGACTGGGACCTCTCCACATGACTCCTTTACTGCTTTCATATCTGCCTCTTCTGTGGTGGGGAGGGGACACTCTGAAGGGGAGATGAAATCGATGTGCGCTATGATTCTTCAGATTCTCATTTTCTAGAAATTTATTTCTGTGAACGTTTGCATTACCCAGAGATGCCTCATTTTAATATTCAGTTCAAAATTTGGTCAGTCCTTTTAGTGCTCTGTTCATATCCGTATTTTTTTATATCATTGTTTTGACCCAGTTTCATAATATTATTTTTGTCAACCTTCAAAACTCTCTGATTTGGGACATGAACTTTATTATTTTATTAAAAATGGTGTTTGAATACTGGTCCTGGGGCTCGGCCTGTGTCCTGGAGACCACTGGAGGCTTGGGGACACGCCCCACCTTTGAATGGTAGAGGAGGGCTAGAAGTACTTAAAGAAGCATCATGGACTTGGTTTGGCCCATCTGCCATTTTCCAAAGACGCATTTCAACTTCTCCATTGGTTATAAACTAAATAGACATTTGGTTCAGAGGGTTGCGATTAAAACTTAGGACAAAAGCCCTGCTTTCTGCAGTAGCACAGAATTCAGGCTTTTTCCTGATTTACCATCAGCCTGTGGAGGAAATAGGATGTCCACACACAAGAGGGGCAGGGGCTTTGAAATGTTAGTGACCAAAATTCTTACTAATCATGAAAAATACATGTTGAATGTCTTCAACATTCTGCGGTGTGTTAAAGCTCGACACTTGGGTCCTCTTAGGAAGAGTGAGATATGGGCTCATGCTCACATCAGGGAAGGGATGGCAGGACATGATCTGGAAACTGCATGTGCATAATGTTTCTGTCTGGAATTCTGAACAGTGTGGGCTTCTTTGGGTCCCTGGGGATTTTTGTTTCTTGATAGCCTAAATTAAAATTCAACTTTCCATCATCCAGCGCATGGTACTATAGAGACTATAGAAATTCAGGAAAAATCCTTGTGTTAACAGTGAAGTGAGAAAATCAAAGGAGGGAAGAGAAGGGAACTTGGACTACCCAAGCCAAACCACTGACATGTAATTTACTCAGAGCAGGAACCCACTCCCCGCTCTGGTCAGTCAGGAAAACACAGTCTGCTTCAAAGGTGATGAAACGATATGTTCATTTAAGTAATAAACAGTGACACAAATCAGCCTAAATATATGAGTATTAATTTTATATGGAAAGAAAGTCTGCATGGATTCTATCTTTCCTTCTCAGTTCCTGCTGCAAGGTACTGTGCTGACAAATATCGAGGAGCAATATTTATTTAAGACGGTGACTGAGAATGTGCAAGTATTGTATAATTCTATTTCTCTCTAATCTTCTGAAATGATTTTTTAAAAATTTTCCATTGATTTGGGGGAGGGGAAGTGAGAAAAGCATTAATTCATTGTTCTACTTAGTTGTTCCATTTAGTTTTGTGTTCACTGATGGCTTATCTCCATGCCCTGACTGGGGGGTCAAACCCATGACCTATGGCATACCGGATCCGGATCAACACTTTATCTAGTAAGTTACCTGGCCAGGGCCTGAAATGATTTTCTAAGCTTTATTGAGGTATAATTGATATACAAATAACTGCACAACCTGAATGTGAACAGTTTGATCAGTTTGGACATGTGCAAACCCTGTGATAGCATCACCTTAATCAGGGAACAGACATAGCCATCATATCCAGAAATTTCCTGTGTCCTTTGGTTGTTTTGTTTCATTTGCTTGTGTGTGTGTGTGTGTGTGTGTGTGTGTGTGTGTGTGTGTGTGCGCGCGCGCGCGCACGCGTGCATGCGTGTGTGTTAAGAATACAATATAAACACTACCTTCTTAACAGATTTTTCGGTGCATAAAACTATATTCACTGTCAGCTGTAAGTTGTACAGCAACTCTAGAACATGCTCATCTAGCATAACGGAAACCTATGCCTGTTGAACATCTCCCATTCACCACACCCCAAACCCTGATCCATTATTGTAGTTTTGTTTTTGGAGTTTGACTATTTTTGATATCTCACGTAAATGGTATCATACAGCTTTTGTTCTCCTTTGAATGGCTTATTTCACTTAGTATACTGTTCTCTAGGTTCATTTATGTTGAATGATATTTAAACTCATTTCAAGATATGGGTCATTTCTAGTACTTGGTTATTGTGAGAAATGCTGAAATGAACATGGAAGTACAGATCTCTTCAAGATTCTGATTTCATTTCTTTTGACTATATATCCAGAAGTGGCATTGCTAATATACTCAATGGTGGAAAACTGAAAGTTTTTCCTCTAAGGTCAGGAACAAGACAAGGCTGAATACTCTCACCACCTTTATTCAATATTATAATAGAAGTCTTAGCTAGATAAATTAGGTAAAAACTCTAAATCAGAAAGGAAGACATAAAATGATCTATATTTGCAGATGATATGAGCCTATATTAGAAAACTCTAAAGACTCCACAAAAAATTGTTGTGTATAATAGAGGAACTTAGTAAAGTGGCAGGATACAAAATCAAGTTTCAGAAGTTGGTTGCATTTCTATACTCAAACATTGAACCATCTTAAAAGGCAATTAAGAAAACATCCCATTTACTATAACAACAAAAAGAATAAAATATTTATTTATTTATTTTTCCTTTTATCAGGGTGACACTGGTTAACAAATTATATAGGTTTCAGGTGCACAATTATACAATACATCATCTGTCCATTGTATTGTGTGTTCACCACCCCAAGTCAAGTCTCCGTCCATCACTGTTTATCTTCCCTATATTCTCCTCCACCTCTTCTCACCCCACACCTCTACCCGAAATCACCACACTGTTGTCTGTGTCCATGGGTTTTTTTTTCTCTCTCTCTTTTTTTTGCTCAATACCTTCACCCTCTCACCACCCCCCATGACCCAATAGCAGTCAGCCTGTCTCTGTGCATGAGTCTGTCTCTCTTTTTATTGTTAATTTAGTTTGTTCATTAGATTTCACATATGAGTGAAATAATATGGTACTTGTTTTTCTCTGACTGGCTTATTTCATTTAACATAATGCTCCCCAGGTCCATCCACACTGTTGCGAAGGGTAAGATTTCCTTCTTTTTTATGGTCAAGCAGTATTCCACTGTGGAAATGTGCCACTGCTATCTTTACCCACTCATCTGTTGATGGACATTTGAGCTGCTTCCAAATCTTGGTTATTGTAAATAATGTTGCAATGAACATAAGGATACATATTTTTTTGGAATGACTGTTTCAGGTTTCTTTGGATAAATTCTCAGAAGTGCAACCATTGGGTCATAAGGCAGTTCCATTTTTAATTTTCTGAGCTGAGTCCATACCACTTTCCACAGTGGCTGCACCAATCTGCATGCCTACCAACAGTGCAAATAAACATAACCAAGGAGGTAAAAAACTTCTACACTAAAAACTACAAAACCTTGATGAAAGAAATAAAGAAGATATAAATAATGGAAGGACATCCTATGTACATGTTCATGGATTGGAAGACTTAATATTGTTAAAATGTCCATATTATCCAGAACAATCTACAGATTCAATGCTATCTCCATGAAAATCTTAATAACATTTCTAATAGAAATAAAAAATCCCAAATATCAAAATCAATTTTGATCCCAAATAGCAAAATTCATTTTGAACAAATAAAGAAAGGTGAAGGCATCATTCGTCCAGATTTCAAAATATATTACAAAGCAACAATAGTTAAAATAGTAGGGTACTGACATAAAGACAGACATATAAACCAATGGGACAGAATAGAGAAACCAGTATGTACACAAGTACAGGTAACTGATCTTTGACAAGGGTGACAAAAATGTACATTAGGCAAAGGACAAATTTTAAAAAATGGTGTTGGAGAAACCAGACAGTCATATGAAAAAGAATTAAGTTAAATCCCTATTTACACCAAAAATAAAGGCTACAAAGAACAAATAAAGAAGTGGTGTTGCACAGCATAGGAATTACACCAAAAATAAAGGCTACAAAGGACAAATAAAGAAGTGGTGTTGCACAGCATAGAAAACAAACCAAAACAATAACATAAAAAATTTTAAGTTATATATGTAAGAAAAGCTTAATTTCCAAAATATGTAAGAAACCCATACAATTCAATGGCAAAAAAAAGTGATCTGATTAAAAAATAGATTTGAACAGGCACACCTCTAAAGAAGAGATACAAATAACCAACATTTGTATGAAAAGGTGCTCAGCATCAGTCATTATCAAATAAAAGAACATTAAAACTACAATGAGATATTATCTCAACCTGTCAAAATAGCTATTTCAAAAGAAAACAAAATAAAACAAAAATAAAAACTGTTGGCAAGAATGTGGCGAAAAGGTAACCTTTGTGCACTGTTGGTGGGTGTGTAAAATGGTGCGTCCACTATGGAAAACAGAATGAAGGCTTCTGAAAAAATAGAGCGCTAAATGATGCTTGATATTTTGTACATTTCAAGAAGAAGCTACAAGCTCTGACAGGTAGTTTGGTGTCATGGAAAAATGTAGATTCAAGTCCTCTTTTTACCACATTCTCTTTCATTTTAGGACCTGATTTCCCTTTTCTGCAAAATGAAATAATAATGTCACCTCCTTGAATTATTGTGAGGACCAAATGAAATTATATGCATGAAGACATGTGCTACTCAGTAAGTAATCATCACACATTACATTCTTCCTTTCTTCAATAGTTAATTGGACAACAGACCCATCAGCATGTGAACCGCATCAAAGACACCCAACACTGGATTAATCTGGGCATAAAACTTGGAATGTTGCAAGAAAGTATGAGGAGCCTGTGACAATACAGGAAGAAATTGAGGTTAGGGAAGAAGGAGAGCATTGGCAGAACATTTTGAACATGGAGAAATGAGTAAATATCATCTCAGATTCTGAGGACCATTTCTACCCTGAACCTCCTAACACTGTAGATCTCTCAAACTGACAGTGACCATCCCATGGACCTTTCTTGGTCCTGTACTGAGTAATTGCTGTGCCACAACTGCAAATAGGAGACCTGCTTTCATTCCTATCTGAACCTGCTGTCCAGAGGATTACTGATCAATCTCGTAAGGTGATAGTTAAGTCTTTCTACAAATTGCTACAGTATACAAATCAAGTGCAGCTAATTAATGACAAAAGATGGTTTTGACAAGTTGCAAAGTGTTCCTTGCTCAGACTAAAGAAGGATGCTGTTTAGCCATGTAAAACTGTAAATACATCTCTCTCTCCTGCCAAACAGATCTTCATAAAAAATAGAAAAAGTCCATCTGTTTCCTTGCCATAGATGCTAACTTTCAGGGTTATTAGCCCTTGGCTGTTTATAAATCTAATTTGGATCTGAATTCTAATAAGCAAATAAGAAGGTGTGTGTAAGATTTGTTAGCTGCTGACTGTGACATTGATGTGGTTTGGTTTTTTTCTTTCTCTGTTTTATTGTTTTCTTTTTCATACACTATTTTGAACATACTTTTGATCTAAGGGAAACCATATTATGTTTCATTAGATGGAACGACTCTCAATACCTAGCTGGTGACATGGGCACCCCAGAGAGGAAAATTCTGAGAGAATCTTCAAAGACAGGAACAAAGACTAGAGAGCATTCCAATGATGTTGCATCCTCTTTGGTGTTTTCTGTCAGAATACGTATGATCACATACCTGGTTCTTACGGGGAGGAACGTGAGGTGTCCATATGTTCATCTCCTTCCCTTTACCTCAACCAGATGATTACCTCTGCAGCTCAGCTGTGTTATTGAGACATTTCAGCGTGAAATTTGTTTTTCCTCACTGAACTTTAAGCAGAATTTCAAGTGCCAAGTCTCAGAAGCCAAGTGGGGCTATTAAGAGATAATTACTAATTATGCTAATTTGAGAAGGAGCTGCCTTTTCCTTCCCCGGTCATTTTACACGCAGCTCTCCTGAGAGAGCTGTCCCCTCCAAGTGTTAATCGCCTTCTCTCCAAGGTGTTTGGTGGAGGACAGCTCGTCCTGAACCTCCACACCTTGAGTCTGAGAAGGTTTATAGTCCTCCAAAGTGAAGCAAGACTGTAGATTATCCAGGGCAGTCAATGTCCTCATCACCGGTGATTTATATCAGTTATTAATTTGTGCCATTGCCAACAATATTTATCATCCTTTGTACTCAGATCAGGAGAGTACCTTCAATTTCTAACATATATGTATTTTTCCTCATCATCTCTGAATCTTAATATATCCCAAGTATCTGAGTCCTTGATAGTATCCTGTGATACTGAAGTAGACACCATGGGCTTTTATGAGTCTTGAATAATAATCACCGTTTCTCTTAAAATGTTACCAGTTAGAGGAAGAATAATTTATGAATCTCTGGGTTTGACATTGATCACAGAAACATTGTATTTGAAACTGGCACACATACACACAGAGAAGTTGGAACAGTAAGAATGAGAGAGTTGACATTTGGAAACTTAACTTTCATGTGGGTGTTGGAGAAGCCCCTTTACCTACTGATGTAGTGGAGTGACTTCCTTACCTGGTAAATTGGGGAGGGTTGATGTGATCACCTGGGCTCAGCCTGCACCTTTCCATGGTAGGAGCCAGAGGAAGATGCTGGGTTGCTTGTTCCTGGACATCCTGCTTATTGCCTGCTCTGTGGCCAGGTTGAAAGCCTACTTTGGCATTCACATCATGCTCCTAACTTCAACTTTGTTTTTACTGGCCATAAAGACCACACTGGCCTTTCTACTTTTTTCCTTATAGCATTTACCAGCTGCTCAGACCAGCATGGGGAAGAATAGAATTTCAACATGCTCCTGAAATGCTTCTGGGGATTACTGGGGGAAGCTGCAGTATTAAATATAACTAAACTAAAGGACCTCAGTCAAGAACATCATTTGTGGTCCCTGTAGCCTCTGTTGTTGTTTGGAAGTCTGTCCTTGCTAATCTCAGGGAGCATTCAGCCAGTGGCCCTGGGGAAGGCTGGTCAGTCCAGTGCTCACAGTCCCTCCAAACAGACCGCAGTACCTTAACCCCACTCCATATAACCCCTGGAAGACAACAGGCCTCCGTCCTGTGCTTGCAGGCTGGATCTGACTGTCCCTGCTTCCTGCTCTTTCTGAGGGAAGTTGGCTTTGCCACTTTTAACTTCAGAAAACAAGGATGAACTCATTGTCTCATATCAGAATGAGAACAAGCTCAACACCAACGGGATCCACCTTTGTGACACATTCAAGGAGCAGGTAGGTGTGAGGTCAGGTAGGTGTGAGGTCCCAGCTCTGAACAGCTGGGAAGACCTATGTTCTTGGCATGATCACTGTTGAGGGAGCATCATTCAAGCTAATGAGCACACCTGTGAACACTGATAATGGGTATAATCTTCTTTAATTTCCTCTTTGCTACACAGCCATTATCATAGGTGATTCTTTTACTAAGTTGCTCACTGACACTTGACAAATAATGGGTGGCAACTGTAAAAATTTGGAGACACTAAGAGCTTATTTACCACCTGTGTGATCTTGTACCAATTACTCAATTTCTCAGTAACTCAGATTTGTCTTGTAGTATAGATTCCAGTAAATGGGGGCTATGACAATTACTAGGGCTCTGATGAGTGACAACCCTTTTCTCATGAGACTAACTGATGAAGGTGTTTCTTCCTGTCCATTTTATTGTAGATTTATGTGCAGCTTCCTTTTTGTAAGCAATAGAAGGAGCGGTGCTCAGACATTTCTGGGTCATGACCGATGGCAGTAGATCTCTCACAGCTGCCCAGAATGTTCTACAACTGTGGACTGCTTTCCACCTCCAAAGCATCTTGATAAGAAATGAAAACTTAGATACATTGTCTGGTTTTACCCATTTAATGTTAGACTGTTGTTTAGTTTTGAAATTCCAGGATTCTCAAACTGTTCATTATTTTTGTTGTTCAAATTATACCCATTAAAAAATAAATTTCTAAATTATGTATGTCTAAGTTCCATTAAGAAAAATTCAAATACTGATGTTATAAGCTGTATATAAAATAGATGGGTACAATTTGTGCACCTAGCTTCCTCCAAGACAGAACCCTGTGGTGACAGATATTTTCTTCTTTATAATGTAATCGTTGCACAGCTCCTGACACAAAATAGATGTTCAAAACTGTTGTTTTATATAAACTAGCCATTTGCCATGCATAAATACAGCAACCTTGTGTCTTGTAAAAATTAATATTTTTGGAAAGTATCACGTAGCTTTCACACAGGTAAAAATTACTTATGTTTGATGGACTCTGTTTTGTACAAAGGTGAAAACTTACCGTGTGTATTGTATCATTCATTCCTTGCTTCTCTTCTTGGTTCCCCATGCCCTACATGAGAACATGCGTATGGAGAAGCTCTTGATGCAAACACACGTGCTTCTGCAAGGAGAGTTGCTTGTTGCCTATGATATATGACTTGAGGACACTGGGAAGACTTCCCATCGCCCTTTCCAGAAAGCTCTCTCTCAGTTTTGCTGTTGGCGAGTACATCTGTCGTCACTATAATTTCAGAGGCTAAGAACTGTTTTCCCATGAACAAGTAAGATCCCTAGTTGTGACAACGTGTTTTTCATCATTGACTCATTCTTCCCTGTGAGTCTGTGAAATCATTTCCAATGTCAACTAGGTGACATCAGATTTTAAAGTGACCAGTTGGAGAAAAAAAGGGTAGCTGGAGAAAGACAGGTGAGAGTCAGGCCTGGGTCATGAGAACCCAGACTGAAGACATGGGTACCTGGGAGGAGGACCTGGCAGGTGACAAGGGGTGGGGGTGGGAGGTGTTGGCCAATCTGTTTCAGAAAGTTCTAAACTGAATAACACAGACTCCCAAATGACATATTCAGTGCACCCGACTAACATCACCTCACCTACATACTGCCCTGGCTATGTGGAGAAGGAAGACAGAAAACTACTCAGGCCGCATGTCGCTCTTGGGATTTTATAGTTTGGTGAGCAGATAGCAAGGCTCAGAGCCTGGTGAGGGGATAGGATGCTTAGACATACTAAATATACACAAAGAAATGCAGATTCACAATATGACTGTGCTACAAAGTTTGTCTCAGGTTTTCAGTCATGTTTAAATATATTTTTAAGGCCCCAAATACTCCTTGTTTTACCCGCCCCCCCAAATAAATAAAAAATAAAATGGAAATTAAGCATTTTAGGTGAGGTGCCATGTAAAGAGACTGTAGGTCAACCTAAGCATCTCGTGTGCAGAAATTTGTTTGAGGAGGGTGTGGACCAGAGTTGCATCCACGTGTAACTGCACACCTGCTGTCGAGTAGCAATGCTCCAGATCTCAGGGGGGGTAGGAAGAGACAAAAGTCATGCTCTTTGTCACTTACAAGCTAGCCATCAATATATTTGCTTCCATAAGGAAATAGAGAAAGCTAAGTTAGGGGACACAGGATAGGCAGGCATTGTAAAAAGAGGACTATAATACAAGTTTGAATTAGGGTACAAATGATGTTTTAGAAAAAGAAAATTTAAGCAGTTTCTGTATAAAATTGGAGGTTAGGATCTGAAAGCATTAGTGTCCTGGGTCAATTTTGCCCTATAAAGAAGAGAGGTCACAGCATTTAGGTTGAGTTTATGATTGACCCTTGTCCTCCCTTCAGTAAGCTGAGGTGTGAGCATCTCAGGCAAGAAGCCAACCAGCATGAGAGACAAACATAATTGAGGCACACTTTTTTAAAGGCTAATTGCTAATCTTAGTTTCATTTACTAAAAACCAAAGCTAAAATAATTCATTTAATAAGCATTTCTAATCTGCATGGAGCCTGTAATTCATTAGCCAATGCCAGCTTACTGGGTGCACACTTGGTCTCTGTCGACACCCATTTAATGCCTTTCACAATCTGTGTATACACTCAGAATATAAAATAGCATCCTCAAATTCAGCTGTAAATCATAAAATCTAGGTCTGGGTTCTAACCATCTCTTACAGTTTTAAGTAACTCAAACTGGCTTCTACCCTATTGGATACATACCCTCCTGCCATAGGGAGACTCATACCTGCTTTCATGGTCCTGACGTAACTGTGGCAGCCTGAGGTATATGAAGAGACTCCATGAAGACCATGAGCTTTTCTAGCCACCTGGGTGCACATTTTCAAGCTGGTTTTGCCTGGACAGTCTGTCAGAACCAACTACTTAAAAACCAGATGCTTCATTGAAACCTAATCAGGTCTTTTTATATAATAATATCCAATTAGTTACATCTGCTCTTATATTTTCCTGAATGAAATTACCTAATTTTTTTTTCTTGTGGTTGGAAAACAAGAAGTCTCTAGCTCATTATAATTTCCTTTTGCCTTGGTTACCAGGAAGCTCTGTACTTTAATACACAGTAGTCACACTATCTCCCAAATTTTTAAAATTTAATTTGGAAGTGTATTGTGCTTTGTACAGTATCACTGTATCAATGCATTATGTGGTACTTACATAATAGTCTTTTTGAAAGTAAGGAAGATTTAAGAATAAAACAGAAGCCACTAAATACATTTTTTAGAGTATATTTTACTGTATGAATAATAGATTTTGATGAACTGATTGAGAAACTCTCAAGATTATTTCATAATACATATAATAATATAATTCTTTTTCAAACTGTGGATAGAAACGGCCCTCCAAAATCTAAGAGAGGTAGTAATATGCAAGTATCGTGATAGAGAACTTGCTGGACAGGAATAAAGTGAGTAAGCCGGTGAGTGACCCAGTTTGTGTTCCACTTTTGCCTTCTATTATTTTTTAAAAAGGTTCTGAAAAAAATAGACTTTTCATATTAATAAGCAGTTGAAGTTAAACCCATTAGTTTTCAGCAAAGAGAGCGTCTTTCAGAAGTACAGAGAAGCTCCCAGAGTGGACAGAGGCAGGGGCAGCGGGAGAAAGGAGCAGGTGCTCTAGGAGCTCCCAGGGCTGTTGGGACAAGGAGGCGGGGTGCCTCCATCAACGCTGCCCTCCCCTCTCCTCTAGCTGCCGGACCACGCTCTGGTCACCTTCCTGGTCACTGATGTAGCTGCCTAGGAAAATGATCTGTGGGCTATGCTTTGCAGAAGCCCCCCCAGATTCGTCACTCCGGATATGTCATTTTCCAGTGGACCCACAAGTATCACTTCCCGGGATTCAGAAACAAGCTGACAGCCACTCTGCCTTCCCCAGTCAGGTAACCTAGATTCTGAACAGAAGATAGAAAACCCTACATCTGCTCAGCACTTGTCCAGCATGGTAGGCGACAGTAATAAAGTGCTCGAGAATATAAAAATCTATGGTTCTTAAGAAAAAATAGAGGTTTTTGATAAATTCAAAAATTGTAATAGATGCTAGTAGCGTATTGTGTTGTGAAGGAGTTAGTGAAAGTATTCAGCAATACTCAATTATTGGGGCATTTCCTAAACTTTATCTTGTTGAATGTTCATGGTAAGTGAAGTATTAATGTGATGTCCCCCAAAAGATGTTGAGGGTTGAAATAAGTTTGGAAAACACTGTGTGCTTCTGGTTGCCTTGTATGTTATCAACACGCACTGGGCTCTGAAAAGCTTTGTAATAAAACAATTTGCTAAATTTAAATATATTAAAACATCCCAAACTTCAAAACAAACAAACAAACAAAACAAACAAACAAACAAAACCAACCAAATGTATCTTACATGTTGCACAGAACTGCATTTGGTAATTTACTTCACTCCACTCCATTCCCTGGGAGAAACGGTCAGCTATAGGATTCACAAATTTCTGAGTATGTATCTCTTATGGATGTCAAGGATCTAGTGTACAGAATGTTTCAACAAAATGCTAATTACTCTCAGAAGGTTTAGCAAATCATTCTAAAGTTCACATACACCTCGGATAATGATAAGATATATCTACAGCTTCTTAATTCACATCCGGACATGCAGGGTTGAGAACACTCCTAAAACATTCTAATAAGTACGTTTTGTCATTTTATTCTGTTCTTGTCCTCTTTTCTCACAGGACAGGAGACAGGGCCTCTCTGCACAGGATTCCTCTCCCGGGACTCTGCCCGGGTTTGATGGTGCGCTTGTGTTCCTTTGGTTTTGGTTTTGCATTGGATCATCTGAGCTCAGCTCTTTTGCAGACACAAACTTGCCTCATTTCTCAGTGATTTGGGTGTGGAAACCACATCACCACATATATGTAGCGGGATTGATGTCTAGTTGCTGGAGCCTTTTGTGTCAGGCTGTGTGTGGGACCGTAACATGGCTGCTCTGGGATCCAGGGCCGGCTGAGTGTCCTGCGGAGCGGAGCCTGAACCCCCAGCGGTGAGCTCCTCTGTCCTCCAGAGGCCTGGCTCCAGGACTGGTTGTCCCCTTTCGTCCCACTATCAGATCCTGCCTGAGAAATGTTTGCAGGCTCTCCCAGTGTATCTGCAGAATAAGGTGGCTTCAAGCTGATTTCAGGAAGTATGTGAAGAACATTTAAAAAAATTAGATGTCGTGTTATATTTTAATGAGAATAAGAAAAGCATAAAGTGGGAACCTCTAACCCACAAATGTAACATTGCTTAGGCAAATGTAACAAAGGAGGAAAGAACGTCTTCAGGGGTTTCTGAGTACATATTTAGTGGAACAACACATTTAGTTTAGTTTCATATGTTAGGGGGCACGACTGTGTGATTAACTATCTCAACCAGGATGCTTATGGAGTAGAATGGTGTATTATTTTTAATTAATCTCACACTACAAGTGTACCCTGGCACTCTCTGGGCATGTGATTACCCTTGTTAAGAGATAATTGGTGAAGGCTTGGCAGTCCATTTAAAGTAAAATTTGGGACAGCAACCAATGTAACAATGAGGCCATGGCTGGTGGCTCAGTGAATAGAGCATTGGCCCAGTGTATGGATATTCCAGGTTTGATCCCCTGTCAGGGCACACATGAACAGTGACCATCTGTTTCTCTCCCCCTTGCTCTCCCCCTCTTCTCCCTTCCCCCCTCTTGTAGCCAGTGGCTTGATTGGTTTGAATGTGGCCCCGGGCACTGAGGTTAGCTCAGTTGACCTAAGCATGTCAGCCTCAGGTGCTAAAAATAGCTCGTTATTCAAGCATTGGCTCAAGATGGGGTTGCTAGGTGGATCCCTGTTGGGGCATGTGCAGGAGTCTGCCTTACTATCTCCCCTCCTTTCACTGAAAAAAAAATGTATGTATGTGTGTGTGTGTGTGTGTGTGTGGAAAATAGTGCTATAGACAAGTAAATGAACAGTGTGCTTATTGTTTTTTTTTCAAACTTGCAAAGCTTCTGGTTATCTTGGCAGCACTACGTGATCAGTATAGATGGTCTATCTGCAGATATAAAAAAGTTTAAGGCATCCATTACTTTTCCTGTAATGTATCTACATTGGACATTATCCATTTGATCTCCACATTGCTTTGATGAGAATGATTCCAAAAATACAAGACCATTGTAAACCTTTATAAGGTTTACAATTATCATAACTGAAAGCAAAATCAGTACTTGTTCAGATGAAAAGAAGGAAGAGATTAATAAACAAACCTAAATTTCAAACCCACGATTTTTGCCTTATTCAGCTTAGAGGGAGCTCAGCAGAAAGACTGACCAGTATAGTAATAGACTCATTATTATTCAACTGTGTGAAGAATTAAAGCCACTTTAAAAAATAAGGCAACAAAGGAAATCAAGCAAAATATTACAGGAGGTGAAAGTTTACTGTGTGTTTTAAGACCAAACCAATGTTAATGATAATATAAAATAATTCAGAAAGAGCAAGTATTAAAAATAAGCTTTAAAAACATAACCATATTATCAGCATATTTCCTAAATTTTCCCATGCATTTTTTTTTATCTGGAAAAATTATAATTAGACCTACTGCCTTGGTTCTGCTGTTTCTATCCTTGTAACATAGAGTGCAAAGGCACACAATTACACACACACACACTTGAAGTCACTGAAGTTAGGAACCGTTTCTTCTATAAATTAATAGGAAGTTAGAAGACATTTATACAAATAAAGAATTTCATGTATTGTTATTACTGCAGCAGGGAAGTTCACAAAAATCCACTTAAACAGGACATCCTGATTGCCATGTGTAACCTGAGTCCCATGTATAATGTTGAAATGTTACAGCCACATTAGACTGGGCTCTGGGTCCCAGGCATCCTTCCTTTGGGATGTGACTGATAGAATCTATACTTTGATACAACCTCAGCTCTTCCCTTGTTCCAGCTCTGGGTCTGGAGCTGCTTTCAGTCTACAAAACTGAGTGGAGAGAGTTCTAAAGAAATCTGCTCAGTCCACTCTGTTCTCTAAATTCTGTGATATAAGGGACCCTCCCACTCTAATTTCTGCATAATGAGTTGAGATTCACTGGCCCGTTATAAATAAAATGTCATCAAGAATCGATCATTTGTTTACAAAGGAATTTTAAAAACTCAGAAATTCTATCTGTATGTGTTTATGTAAAATGATTTTATAAAGAAGATTTTGAACAGATGGGAAGAGCAATTTTAGTCAATTTGTGTGCAATGAGTTGCATAGATTCTCCTTAATGTTAATACCGCTTTGTTCTGTTTGGGAGCACAAAATGTTTTCTCAAGAGGGTCTCATTATTTAACTGTTTTGTTTTAAAGTTGACACTTTCAGGATCATCATCATATGGTGAGTTCAGATGTCCTATTTGACTTTTCTCTATCCAAATTTGTTTCTGTAATCCACTTTTTATCCATTTACTCAGCGAATTTAAAACAGAAACTACATGTTTACCTGTGGCTTCAACTTGATTTTGACTTTGTATTGCCAGCGTAGAATCTGAGCTAGTTTAATCTAGGAAATTGGAACATTAAATTTATCATTTATGCATAAAAACGGATAAGAAATATCCTGTTCGCAAACACACAGAGACACAAACACAAGGTCATTCACATGCTTTCAATTTTAAATCTAGATGCACAACAAGCAAAAAAGTGTATTTAAATCTGCAAAGAACATTTTATAATATTTGAATTTAGTTCCAAGATTTTATTGAATGAGTAGTAAGTTTTATTTTCATTGCAAAATATTAACTAATTTGAGCATCACAATGAATCATGAGCTCACCCAGACTAATTTCTCCGTGGACAGTGCTATGCATGGAGGTGCTGTCCCTGCACAAAGCACCGGCTTTCTTTTCTTCCACTTGTTTACGGAGAACAGAATTTTAAATTTCCTCACATATAATATTAATTAGTAGTAGTTATTAAATATTTTATCATGTATAGCAATTAATATTAACTTTGGAGTTTGATATACACTATTATGTAGATATCTAAAAAATGAACATGTTGAATGTCTGAGTTGGTTCCACAGCTAATAACCTTTGAAACAGAAAATTGTGTCACTGATGTTACTTAAGCAAATGAAAGCACTGTGGAAAATATATGTGAGTGTCTGTGTGTGTGTTTAAATATATACAAACACATGCACACACATATACTCATTAATACATTATGAGCTGGTTTCCACTCTGTTTACCATCTTCCTGAGAAGGGAAGAACAGAACTCTCTTACAAGCCTTCTGTATCCTAACTCTATTTCTCAGCTTAATGGGCATTGGTAACATTGCTCTTGAGTTTGTTCCACAGGCATCTCTTCAGTGGCAGTGAGCTCCATGTTGCCTAGAGAACACCTACTCTTACTTTTGTGCATCCTCACATTGAAAGTCCCCTCCTTCCAGGGGCCCACACTGTTATGTCAACCTGCCTATACCCATGTGCTCAGTTCCACACCAAGATTATGGCTTCTTCTTACCAAGAGCATCTGTTTGCAGACCAGCGGACCTGGAGTCTAATTCAGGCTTTTACTATCTAGCTTTCAAAGTAGCCACGATGTCTTTGGGTCTCACTACCTTTGCCTATAAAATGAAGATGATGTTGACTTAATACTCTCCTAGGATCCTTTTACTGCCCAATAAGAAAAGTTCATGACTGATTTTATTCCATTAAAAAAAGAGTGGTTAGTGGAAAGTGAAGGTGATCCTCACGCCATTTACTATGGAAGGGAATCCTTCTAAGAATCATGGTGGTTCATGCTACTTTAACAGGAAGTGAGGATCTTAGAAGGTCCGGAAAGGAGGAAACCCAAAACAGAATACAATAAAAGTCTCGTTGTTTCACACCATTAGATGGCAATACTGGTGACAAAATAATGAAAAAAGAGTTTTTGGACATTATATTTTTCATTCACTACAGATATTATAGTTTGTATACTAGAGGTATGATGGTGAAAATGGAACTTAAAAGTTTTCTGGATTTTATTAAGGTAGAGAAGATATTTCTAGAAAGAGGGCATAACCTAACAACATGCTTTCATTTTCAGGAAATGTCTCTAAAGGTGAATAGAACTGTGATTTTCTGTCTATTGTGGACTGAGTTGTGTCCCCAAAATCCATATGCTGAAGCCCAAATTCCCAGGACCTCCGAACAAGACTGCATTTGGAGATGGAGGTCTTTAAATAGGTGATTAAGTTAAAATGGGTTCATTGGAGTGCCCTCTAATTCAATCTCACTGTTGTCCTAATAAAAGGAGATCAGGACACAGGCATACACAGAGGGACAACAGTGTGAGGCTACAGGCAAGAGATAACCATCTACATGCCGAGGAGAGAGACCGCAGGAGAAACAACCCTGCCACACTTTGATCTCAGCTTCCAGCCTCCAGATCTGTGAGACAATAAATTTCTGTTGCTTATGTTGCCCAGTCTGGGGTACTTTATTATGGCCATTTGAGCAGACTAATCCACTGTTTGTCTAGACTTTTTTTGTATAGTTAACTTAGACTAATAAGTACAGAAACCCCTCTTATTCTAAATTTTATTTTACAGGTTCATTTATAAGTCACCTAAATTAACAGATATTTTGTTATTTCCTGTATGAAAATATATGTACATATATATGCACATGTATATGCAAATGAAATGTATGTGAAAATATATGTCACAGTCTTATAATTCAAATACTGTTCCTATTTTATATATAAACAAATGATACACCAGAGACAAATTTTAGGTGTAGAACAGCATAAGTACTCAATAAATGTTAGTCACTAATATTTAGTTCTTATTTTCTGTGGCCAAATGGGCAGTCAGTTGAGTAGCCTCATCATTGCTGGCCTGCACTTGGCTAATTAAGAGAAGCTTGTTGAAAACACATAGGCAGAGTCTCAATTACATGACTATTTCAGAGTTTATCCTCCTTGTATTTTTTCATGTCCTGCAAAACAAACACTTCCAGTCCCATAATTGTTTTATTTGCATAACTTTTGCCTATAATGTAAACTCCATGTCCCCCATTCCTGAACCAGACTGTCCAATGATGTCACATGGGGAATGCCACATTATGTCTTCTTTTTTTTTCTCCATCAACTGTGGGAGCTTGTTTTTTATGTCCGTCTTGAGTAGAAAGTCATCCCTGCCTGTGAAACTACAGTGGGATAAACCACTTAGCATTGCTTCCAAATCCTACAGAACACACTGTGGACCAGAAGGCATTCCCAGGGCAACACCAGGAGAGAACTCTAGAGGAAAGGAACCTGCGCTAAGTGCAGAAGATAATGTCTGTATACACACGTGAAAATTTGACTATTTCTAGACATGGAGGTGGTTTTTCATATGAGTGATTATAAACCCTGATATAAGGAAATAAGATTTTAGAGTAGAAAGACATGGTCAATGCCATCTTGAGAAACAAGATGGATCAGCTCATCCTGAACATCAAAAGGAGGAAAGTCCAGATGAGCCCAGAGTGAAGAGAATTTCCTTAACTACATGGATTAAGGATAAAACAGTTCTAGTGAATAAAGAACAATGCTGATATCAGGTTTCTGTTTGTATAATTTATAATTTATTTTGCATAAATATATACAAATGGCATGGATCATTTAATTCATTGCATGATTCCATTTTTATCAATTCTCATTTTTATTGTTTCCCTGATGGTCAAGTTTGGAAACATTCCTAAGTATCACTACAGATCATTACTTAAAACTACCAGCTGCAGCCAGTATTACTGTTGCCAAAGTGAGTAGATAAAGTAAGTCGTATGCACAGAAGAATTTTATCTTCTAGTGTTGCACATTGGGTGTGGGTTCTATATGTAACTTTCTTAAAATTAAAGTACATGAAATAGAGAAAGAGATAGAGGGGGAGAGACAGAGGGAGAAGGAGATCGAGAGAGAGAGAAATTATTCTAATAATTAAGAGAGAAGAACCAAGAAACATGCTATCTACATAGAAACAAGGGGCAGATTTAATGGCTTTCATTTTTTCCATGAGGTCTCCTGTGTCCATATATTGAATGGACATGGCAGTGGAAAAACCTTCTATGACTATTTAGATGAGCTTTATGTCCTAGTTTTCATGATGTCTAAGCAAAAAGAGGCCATCCTTGTTTATAAAGAATGTCAAGCTACATCACAGGTTAGATGCTATATTTACTTACTTTCCTTGGCTTGGTTTTCTATTATGCAGACGCTCACAATGCTTGTTGTCAGCACTGAAGACAAAGTTGAATTTTTCTGAACCAGAAAGTAAGATGGTGACTGAGTTCTTGGGCAGTGCCTGGACTTTTCTAGAGGAGGAGTGCTACACCAGCTATAGGTCTGGGGAATTCAAGACAGCTGTGCCACCATCAGGCCAGAGGAGATATGCCTGTGTGCCCAAGCTGGAGGCTCAGGAGAGAAAGGCTGAGAAAAATTTTCCAGGTCAAGGTAAGGGGAGCCAGGCTCCAAGTGGCTGCTCACTGAGCAGCATCTGTGAAATTTGTCTGCTCTGCAGGTTTCATCTCATCCATCCACACAAACACTTATGAGCAAGCCAATCATCGGTTCGGCCAGTTTGGAAAACAGTAGAAATGTGCCTCCAAAACTTTCTGATGGGGTTTTTGTAAACTCTGTCTTCCACATGGACAATAGAGAAGCCAGAGCCAAGCTGAGATGTGCTTTCTGACTCTTTCAAAGAACATTTTCAGAGCGTTTGTCCTTGCTTCATCCCTGCCAGTTAGCATGGTGGCTGACACAGTGTTTGTTGAATGAATAAATTAAAATTCATGTGATAATGACTTAAAGATAAACCGGACAGTGTCCTTTGTCAGTCTTCCATCTACATCTGAGAATTAATTCTATAGTAGCTATTTATTGATGTTGTACAATGTGGAAGCCACAGTACTCACTTTTAGGAGCACACAGCTCATCCTTGAGCAGTCACTGCACACACAGAGCAACGCCTGCCATTTAGACCCATAGTTAACTTTGCAGGACAAGAACTGGAGAAGCCACTTTCATCCCTAGCTCTCAGCATCCTAAAAATGGCTAAAGAACATCATCCCCACGCGTCTCCACATGGTGTGTTTCCTATGTCAATTACTCTGGTTCATAGAATCTATATTATTCTTTTTAGAAAATGTTTCCTTCTATTGCATTGTTCTGGTTTTTCTTGAAGCAATTTTATTTTAAAAAAGAAATCAATTTTCTCAATGGATTTTAATTGAGTAGCTATTATGTTTCGACATTATGGAAGGAATGAAGTATTCAAACCTAAAGGGGTTTAATGATTTAGTTTTTAGATAGGAGTTTCACCAGGGATAATAAAATAAATGTAATAGAAACCTAATTTTGTAAAAAATGTGATAATATTTTGTATCTAAAACAATTTCCCAAGAATCTAATACTGTGTTGAATTCATGAAGTTTATGTTCTTTCCCTGTTTTGATTTGTAGTATATGACTGTATCCACATATGCAATCTAAGCTCAGAAAGAAAGATCCTGCCAATGTTGTTTTCTTAGATGTTTTTTGTTGTCAGTTGCTTGCTTAACCCATAGTAGGCAGCAGAGAAGATGTATTTGCAAATGAAGAAATTGTACTTACACACATCAAATCAGTCCTTGTCTGAATACACACATAACTTTTAAGGCAAAATTGCAAACAGAGTAGAATTAGATAGCATGCATTTTTGAATCAAGAGCCCTTCTGTTTTGGAAGATACAGAGCATTCAATGCAGGATGAACTCTAAACAAAACACAGGAAAGAGGAACTTTTGAGTTATTTTTTCCTTTCCCTCCCCTCTCTGATGTTCTCTGTCTCTCTTTCCCCATCCACCATAAAAATTCTTTCATACCACCATGGTTTTTGTTGCTTTCTTGTTTTATGATGTAAGACGACAGATTATTTTTTATTAATGTCAAAGACAAAAAAAGATTTATTTCACTTCTGTGTATGAACTCTGAACAAATTTTTAAAAATAATGCTTTAAAACTTTTACAATTAATATGTTCCTCAATATTATAAAACATAATCATAAACCAAGGTCATTTTTTCACTATTTATCAGGAGTCTAGGCTCTCAGAAGTTTTGTAAAAAATATTTAGACATTTGTTTTAAATGTTAATCTAAAAATGAGTATATATTCAACTTCTGTAACAGTTAGAGAATCTTTTAATATTTCAATGTTCTTTATTTTCATAAATGTTTGAGTCTGTCATCTCTATATATTGTATGCATGTGTTAGGAATCTACAAAAAATACATGTATGTAATTTTTAATGGCTTAAATTCCATTTATTATCTACATATAAAAGCCCAAATCATAATTTAACTTTCCTTAAAATAATTTAACTAAAAAACTCAAGTGATAATATTAAATTACATGAACTCTCAAATGTGTTAGATATAAACTGAATAACCTTATCATCTTCAATGTTTAATAAATAGCTATTCCCTTGATTTTCATTCAGTGCTGAATAGCTTTCCATCTGTAGTTCCTGATGGTGAACTGGTGTAATGAGTAGAGTAACATTTAATACACATCAGAGCTACATCAGAGGGGACAGTTTCTTTTAGTTCAATATATTTCAAGGCTGTCAAAGTTTAGAGTATTCCCCGTGCCACTAATCTTCAAGTTTTTTTTAATAAAGCTACTGTTTATCCTGGTATTTTTCCTACAGATGTAACAATGATTTTTATTTCAAAATTGTTTCTTCTTCAGAAAAAAGATGAGCAGCATGGACTCATTTGGATTAAACATATTTTTTCTTAAAACACATGTTTGAATAAAAAAGTCACTTTTTGTTAAAATTCTGTTAGATTCTGCATAATCCTTTCCATCCTTTTATCTATGGTGTTAATATTAAAGTTGAAGCACAAATAAAATGTTTTTGTATCTGTGATTTTGTATTTTATATCTTAGGCTCTGTATGCTTTTATTTACCTATAAATAGCAAATAATATTATTTTTCATATTCTCTTAATCATCACCCAAATTTATAGACATCTGTCTTAAAATTGTATATGCAAATAGTATGTGAGTTTGTGTACATTTTTTTCAGTCCTCAGGTCAGAACACAGCCTAATAAAAAGAGAACGTGTGTTTCCTTTAAGGACACATCTATTTCCATAGCTATGAGCCAAACGGGATTGGAGCATCTGTTATAGACAGGGATGAGTGAACCCAGCCAGACTCGGGTGCACAGGAGGTCAACATCTATTTTGTTGACGTTTCTGTCATGTTTATTAAATTGCACTTTTCCAAAAGCAATTAAACTTTTAGAAAATATTGCATTCATTTTCAAGAGAGAAAATCTGTGTACCTCCGACAGACTTAGCCTGATAAAAATAATTTTTAAAGTCAATTATTGGTGTCTGGAGTGTATGTTTTGAATTAGTCTATTATTATGTTCTCAACTCTTGCTTCTTAAGAAATAGCACCACCCCATTTTCGTGTGTTTTTAACCATAAAAGGATTTGACTGGGTGAGCGTTTTCCAGAAGTGACTGGCTCCCCAGTTTCGGAGAACTGAGTCCCCCTCCATTCTGTTTTAATACCACATTGAGACATATTTGAGAAATTACAGAAGACATTACAAAATGATGAGGCAGATCTTCTGTCTACTGGCTGTAGGAAACAAGAATCAGAGGTTTCATCTGAACTAAATGGAGCAGCAAAGATTAATTAAATCTATAAAATTCTTCAGCGCACATCCTGGCTGAGGCATGTAAAGGGACACTTTCTATTATATACAAATCACCTGGCAGTGCTGAGCGATCATTTAAGTGAAAGAATCACTTCGCAGGGTAGCAACTCCAAAAAAGAAGGTTTACTGATATATTCTGAGCAATATGGATTTTATTTATTATCTAAATTGTGAAGCCACAGCACAGAAGAAACCTGGATCTCTTTTGTAAATAAGTTCTCTGTGGGCACTGTTATAAAAGTGCTCGATATGATAGAGGTAACCAGATTTTATCTCAAATGAACAGGTAGTTCACTTTAGAAATGATACCTGTCCTATCCCACCTTTTGTCTTCATTGGAGATTTCTCCCCCTAATCTACAGGAAAGCTTGATCATACAGGTGTGGAGACAGAGCTGGACCTTTTTGGTTTCAGATGGGCTACTGTGAGTATTCATGTTTGAAGTACATTAGCAGGAACGCAGACAGGCAACTCTAATGGCCCTTTCTGCATCGCAGCAATTCTGCCAGTCACCTTCCATCCTGTCATTTTCAGTGTACACATCTTTTAAAAAGCTTTAAAAATTTTATCTCTTAGGCATTAAAAAATGACCTAAAATCTACGAGTCACCTGAGCCTTTATATTATGTTTCTTCCACCTTAAACCAAAATGTTTCTTTGCATTGTTATATATAAACACTCCATTTATGGACAATATTTCTTATTGAAGCATAAAATTCCCCCTTTAATATGAATATAACATTTATATTACATGGTTGGTAGTTTTTGAGATTTAAAAAATGTTAATATTAACTTTGACAATTTAAGACATGATCCTAGTGAATTCATATATATGTGTGTGTATGTATTTTATGACACAAAGATGGCATTTACTAGCTACTCTGTTACCAAAAATCAGATTCTAATTGTATTCCTTCCCCATCAATAAAATAACAAAATGAAATTATTTTGTGGCCCTTCCTTCTCAACACCTATAACCAGAATAAAAGATGACTAAACAGCCACGTGTATGGAGAGGATCTAGGAACCCTGATTAACTCTTTATTTTCATATATTTATTGTTATTCAGAAAAAATCTTCTGTCTTTGCAACTGACCGAGTTTATTTAGGAGAAAATCACAGATTTCTTAAAAAGCAAACATATCCTTCTCTAGGTTGCTAATTCTTTGATGAATTTCCAGGGAAATTAAATTCATTTGTGAATTTGCAGTAGACTCAGGGCTCTAAGAGCCACATTTGCTGTGATGCTTATTAAACAAAGTCAAGAAATCAGATGCAATAGCCCCTGCTCCTTTTAAATGAAATAAGCAAATAGAAGTTTAATCACAAGAAAGGAATATCTTAGAACTAACAGTGTCACATCTGCAAGTAAAAGAACTCACATTTTAAAATTTCCAAATGCATCCCCCTTTCTTATTTTCTAAGGTTTCACGAGAGCATGTAAGACTTACGTGTGGATTGAGATTTAAACAGACTTTCTCCTTCTTTTTGGAAGTAATATTCCTTTATTTGATAGGGGACCCTTCTTAAATTATAATATATTAACAGTTAGAAATAAATAATGCTTTCTGCATAATCATGTATTTCTGTATTTCAGTGGAGGAAAAGATAGATGTTAATTTAAGTTCACTCTAGTTACAGACCCTTAACAGCACGAACCGGGTTTTTGCCACACCTCCGGCTATGCATTGCTATGTAGCTTTTTATTGCAATATATAGCCACGTGGAGAGCGCTGACACGTAGTAGTTTGGATATTTGTGAAGGGCATTCATGCTTTTCATATTTCACCTGGCATTTCTTTATTATTACTATTATTATATAATTTTGAAATGGCTGTAATAAGGGCTTTTAGAATCTTGCTTACCATGTGGAAATTTATCCTTTTAGAAATACTGTTTGCTAGGAATTAAGAGCCCAATCTACCAACGCAGAATCTATTTAAGTGATGAAGAACAAAGTAGAGTAATCACATATGGTTTTATGAGTTGCCTAAAACTGTTCATATTCCCCAAACATTCACTTTTTAGTGTTTTTTAAAAAGAAGCAGTAGATATAAAAAAGTGCTCAAATGTTTTAATTGTCTCTACTGTGTATATATGTGTACATAGACATACACAACAATAAACATTAAATATTTGGATATATATTTAAAATTTGAGCTCTGGGTGCTTTCAGAGCATAAGTTATCTTCCTATTCCTCAAAAAGAAAAAGTACAATTTCCTAATTCTGCATTTCCTTACATAATGCTTTTCCGAGACAGTACTTCTGCAATAACCAAATCACCACTATTTAGATATGGATATTGAACCTCATATTTTTATTCTAAATTCATGTTCACTCATCATATCTAATGCCTTCGAAGCAATCTCAAATCACCGCTATTACACGGGTCACCAGGAAGCAGAGGTGCTACTACAAATTCTAAAAGAAGAAAGAAAGAAATAAAGAGCCTTACACCATTAGACAATGGCAAACTGTTTAATCAATTTAATTTTCTTGCTACATTCAGTCCTTCCTCCGAGCTGTCAGAGAGCGAGGTGAGCGAAGTGAGCGGACTGCGTGGCTGTGGTGCAGGGGACGTGTCCGCCCGCTAGCCACATGATGCTTGTCTGTTTGGCATTGCAGAGGATACAGAGCCACACGGCCTCTCCACCTTCATCCTTAGCACAATCTTTCTATTTCATTAACTTTTCACGGAACTTCATTTTACAACAAGCCTGCATCTGTCATCATCCATCTGTTCTACTTCATTCTGTTCTTTTTGTCAACTTTTTATGTACATTTCACAGCGATGGGCACCTGGCCCGCCCATTCTCCCATCTCCCCGTGACTCATCGGCTCACTTTTACAGAGCTACATCTTGGATTCCAAAATTCCTCTTCACCTTTCTAAAACTCTGTGTAACTGATCACCCTGGAACAATATCTAAATTTCAAGACTTAACTTATTTTGCTGTCAAATGCCCCCAAAAGAGAAAAGTCGTGGACCGATGTACCAGTTCAATTATACTGACTTATAAATGATTGTTTATACAATGTTTCAAATAGTTCTCCAAAATTTCTTCCCTTTCCTGGTTTTAATGATTGATGCACTTTTCTTAAAATACTATCCTCCTGTTTGTATCATGGAACCAGTTAAATTTTTACTATTTTGCAATCCATTTCCAAATATGTTGGCATTAAAAAAGTAATTTAAAAAAATTCTATAAACTTCAGTCATTTTATACATTATATATATTAATGAATTAAATATTAAATATATTCCTTTTCAGAATGAATTTCATCCTAATGCATAGTTCTTTTAGGAAAACTACACTCATAAAAGAGAAAAACAAAAAATATATAAAACAAAATTTATTATTTATTAATTAAAATTATACCTACAAAATTACTCAATTTATTACCTTGAAGGCATCCAATGGTTCAGAGATTAGTTGATAAAATTTTAAATATTTTCTTTTTATATACTACACTGTTTTGATGAGTTTTGCCTCTTATGCTGCCCACTGGAGCTGATATTAATTAAAACAAACCTTAAATCTTTACTTTTATTATATTGGGTTGAAATATACACCTTTTACAATTTCCATAGGTTCAGTTCTTTTCAAATACTGGCAGACTAATAGATTCACATAGCATAGACTTGGTTGTACATAATGCTACCTAGAACTATAAAATAAAGAGCAGTCTCCAGGTCTCTCCCTGAGAAATGAGCTCTGCGGGCCCTTAGTGCGAGCAAGGAGCCCTCGTGTCTCTGTAAACTACCAGCGCCTCCAGCATTTTGTCAACATCTCTGAATGAAACAGAAGCAGAATAAACCAGCGTGTCTCTCTCACTTTACATGGGATTGGAGCGGACTTCCTAAACCACATGTGTAAAAATTAGATGGTTTCTTTGTATTTTTCAGGGTTTTTTTTTTTTTTAAGGCTGCTTGCTTTTCTCCCACACAAAAGGCAAATTTTGACATTTCTCATTTGTACAGAAAATGTAAATCATTCATAATAATTTCTAAAAGAAAGTTGCAACTAGAAAAATCACACACAGAAGATACAAAAACTGTACAGTACCAGGTTTTGTTAAAATAACAGAAGGGAATTGACTGGTGGGTGTGTGAGGTTCACTCTGAGTCTCTTCTTTAAAGTTTATCTGAGAGAGAAATGCAGGTTCTGGCTAGGAGGGTTTCTTATTTTCATATTTTTTGATCTTTAAGGATTACATAATTTCTGTGTGGTTGACTAAAAACACCTAGGACAGGAAAACATGTCATTTCTGAGGCTATGGCTAATATTTATTAATAAGAAAAGTAATGTATCAATTCCACACGTAAGCTGCAGTTATAGTTTTTTCTCAGAGCCCATAGATTTTTTTATTTAGACAATAAAAAGGGTAATTAAAAATCCTACCAGAGCCACTTTTAGAGGATCCTTATAGAAAGCTGACAGCATTTCACAGCACTGGGAAGCTGAAAGTTACGCTGCACCTTCCTAAATAATTCTTGTTCATTAGAATAGGTGGTAAAATAGGTATCATTGAGTGAAAAAATTAACCTGTATTCTAACTTATTTATTAACATAAGAAAAGAACCTTTCCTATGTGGTCACAGTCAGTGGCTTCTGTTAGTACTTAATAGACCCTTCTAAAGTTCCTTCCTTAATCACCACCAACACATACCTGGATTTTAAATTGTGACATTTATAGAGGTGTAATCAGATCAGAGTAAAAGCTGAGGATAGTGTATTCAACTACTGTTGTTAAGATTCATGAATATTAGAACATAATTTAAATTCACCATTGTCCTAGTAGAAGAGGAAAAAAACAAAACAGAAACCAAGCAGCTGTAATCACTTGGAATTATATATAAATTGATCCGTTCTCAGGAAAATGCACAGAACACTTAATGTTTTCCGTAAGTGCTATGTCTTCTTTTAAGTTGATCACTGACATTTACACTGTTAGCTTTTCCCAAAAAAGTGAATGTTTAGTACTTTGATTTGACTCTCCTTCCTGACAAGCTAACAGTAAGCAGATGTCACAGGAAAATTCTCCCTTGACACATACAGCTATGCAAAATGGAAATTAGTATATCATTCTGGTTACTCTTTCCTACTCTAGTTTTTCGCTATGAGAATTAAGAGACTTGGCATATTCAAAATAATCAAGGCATAGCAATTTGCTATCAAAATTTTTTATTGGGAAATGTTATAGTTAAGTTTCTAACAAATGAAATCTTCCTCAGATTTTTTTGTTTGATTTTCCCAAAATAAATTCCTTCTAAGCTAGGTTGACTAATATTCAAAAGTAAGAAAAATGAATTTGGAGAAAGGTACTAATGTCTATCAGTATATGTTTTACTTCTATAGATTGCTTTACTGTGAAATATTATTCCATAGCCTTTAATTTTAAATATTTAAACAGACTAAACAAAAGTATTGGGAAGCATGAACACATGAAGTCCACAAAATAATTAATGTCTTTTCCCTCTTAAAAGTTATACTCATTATTCAATTCTGTGATTTTTCTCAATATCACTGTCACTTTTTGTTCATGTTATTTTTGGAAGACATTAACAGAGCTGTTTCAAAGTGAAATTTCAGATGACAAACTGAACAGCCAGCATTTATTTTACCTGTTCAGTTAAAACTAGAACTACAAAATCACTGTCGATCAGAAACCAAAGGTTCCGAGATCTTTCAAGGAAGTTGTCACTGGCTCCAGCGGTCCTGACATGCGATCGTAATTAATGACTGTTTGATATTGGCATTATGTCTGGCTAATTTCTGTCCTTGGAAGAAGTCGTGAAAGACTTGAGGACTGTTTGAAAGTGGTTAGGAAAGGAAGCACAAACTTATCTCGGGTCACTGAGAATATGAAAATTCTCAGGGGAGCATTTACAACAACCTCAGTCCTACCTAAAGATGCATCCTGCCTTAGCAAACCTGGAAAACCTGATAAATTTTAGTTACTTATTTCCCATTGTTCCTTACGGCTCTGTCTAAAAAAAAAAAAAAAAAAAAAAAAAAAAAAAAAATCAACACAATTCCAAATTAGGGTTGGAACTAACTTTTTCCTGCAGACTCATCACGAGAAGCTGCCTGTAACCAGCTCCTCTCTGGGAAGGACTGGCTGCAGCAGGAGACTTTTCATCCTCAGAAGGTGTGCGTGCAGGCTGTGCTGGCATTTTAGAACATCGCCTCTCAAGTTGGAGCAATTGCTGATTTTACATCCGCCCCTCTGTGGAAGCCCTGGGCTAGAAATGGAATTGCTAACTTCGGGGCGGCTGATTTCCAAGAATATCAGTAACGAGGCACCAACATGACAGTGTGTCAATAGTAACCTGTCATCAGCTGCACTTTCTCCTCAGCTTTACAGTTTTTTTCCCCACTAAGAATCCGTAATGCTAATTTTCTTTCATGGAATAATTTCTGCTCCTTTCCCTGGGACGAGCCTCTGCTCTCTCAGGTCCCAGTGTTTACAAACAACAGGAAGCACACTCAGTGGGAACTGTCAGCCAGTCTGGGGAGACGACTGCCAGGGTTTTGCCCACTCCTTCTTCCAAGACAATTTGGATGGAAAAGCTGGTATGAGGTCTCATGCCTCGTGTTTAGGGATGCTGGCTTCAGTGAATCCTTCCGTTGGCACCGCGTGCTAATGTTCCCTCTGAGAGGGTCAGAGGCAGTGCTGATGGCCTGGAGTAACCAGGGAGGGAAACGTCCTCCAGGAAAATGAACAGACCCTTCCTTTGCCCCTTCTTCCTCCTCACCTGCTCCTAGACAACCTTTTGCGGAGCCCATTGCTCTGTTGACTGCTCCCTCTGGGCTGGGTAAAGCCCCGGGATATTTACAAAGGGGTCTGAATTTCCAGGCGCTCTGCTCGGCACTGACATTCCGCCAGCATCCCAACAGAAAGCTGTTGGAAACAGCCGCGACCACAGACCGGGGGCCGTGGGGCAGACGGGAGAGTTAGCAGCAGGCGCTCCGACCGTCAGGTCCTTACCTTTCCTCTTGGACCTCCGCCGCCGCCGCCTCTTAGACTTGCATCGGAGTTGACTGCTCAGCCCTCCAGACCCTCTGCTGGTCCCCAACACCGATGCCATGGCTGAAACTCGGCACGTAGAACAGGACAGGAATCTTTTCTCAATCAGTTTCACCTTTGCTGCTCCTGCCGCTGCCGCTGCCGCTGCTATATGATTCCGCTTCTGCAAATCAGGCAGCGGGCTCACTTTTTCGGACTGAGCACTCACACGGTCCTCCTCCTTCCTGTCTTGAATTGTTCTGTCTGTCACTTGTTTCCAGATGGACTGCAAGCCCGTGCTCTGAGCCCGACCACCCACCGCTCCGGGGACAGGAGGCGCCGGGCAGGCAAGGTGCGCGGGCAGTCCGGGCGCGCGCGCTCCTCCTCGGGGCAGCCTCTCCGGGTCTGGGCTCTGCACGCAGGGCTTCTACTTTGGCACCTCAGCTAGTTGTTGGGCACCAGCCACTTTGAAGCCAATCACGCAGGGAGCTTGTCTATTTGCTGCTGCAAAGTCTAATTAGATCCAATCACAACTGTCTGCTGGCTCTGACATCAGCACCACCAGCCCTTTGCATTCTCTGTCAGCTTGCAAACTCAGCTCCCCTCCGGGTGGAGGGAGCTGCCCAGGACCTGGCGGAGAAGGAAGCCGCGCGGAGGGAGGGACCGCCACACCGCAGAGCCGGCCTCTCCCGGAGCAGCCTGAGGGGACAGTTGGCAGGAGGTATAGGCTCTGGGATCCAGGCTCCAGCTTCAGACAAAACGGACAGCACATTCTTTCTGCACTCTCAGAAACACGCAGTGACTGTTTCTACAACCAGTTTTTAACTAGTTAATTCATTGCAATGCTTGTGGAGTCAAGGGGGAAATTTCTCTGTAAGAAATTTGGAGACCTTGCTTCCTCAGAAGGAAACTAAATTTTGCAGTTCCCCCAAGAAAGCCTCTTAGGGGCATTTATTTCTCAGAGTCTGCCTGTTTGTTTGTGTGTTTGTTTGTTTTCCTTTATATCACTTGGCTGTTCCCTCTGCAAAAGAGAAAGATTGCACAGAGAAGAGGGTGTTTGGGTCTAAGTCTGATTTTTACGGAGAGGGATTTCAGTGAGTTGCCCTGTTTAGGGAACAATGGAATGAAAGGTAGCCAGTGCTTCCATCTGATAGTTTTAGTTCCAAATGTAACATTTGGATGAAAGAAACTAATATGTACAAGGAAGTGGCTTGAAAATTGAAATAGTTTTCAATATGGCATTCAAGGTTATGCTATTTTTTTAAGACTACACTAATAGAACCCTAAAAATTCTGCAGAAAATTTAAGAAGGAAAGGAACCTAGCCATAATCATTGTATTTTGCATTTAAATCACATAATCTATTAATTATAATAGTAATGGTTTGGAAAAATTCACAGTAAAAATCATTAGCAAGCATTAACACATTGATATAAAAATGGCACACAAATATTTCTGTTATTTACTACTTTACACGTACTCTTTTCAAACTTCTTATGTGCCTGGAAATGTCCAATTATATATATATATATATATATATATATATATATATATATATATATATATATATATACACACACACACACACACTAACTCATCTAGAAAACATTGAAAACAATTAGGATATTCTGATTATTGTGTGGTGAGCTGATAGGTCGTTGATGAAAGAGAGAGCGTGAAACACATTTGATTTTTAAGTCCTAGCTTCACTGCCTTGACTTAGGCAAGTGATGCAAATAAGATCTCAGTTTCCTCATCTGTGAAATGGAAATACTGATAGTGCTAACTCACTGGTTTATCCATACTTAAGAATCAGTATAGACAGTGATGACTAGTCTATATGAACCATTCTCTGATTTTTTTTTTTTTCAATTTTCTGAAGCTGGAAACGGGGAGAGACAGTCAGACAGACCGGGATCCACCCGGCACGCCCACCAGGGGGCGACGCTCTGCCCACCAGGGGGCGATGCTCTGCCCATCCTGGGCGTCGCCATGTTGCGACCAGAGCCACTCTAGCGCCTGAGGCAGAGGCCACAGAGCCATCCCCAGCGCCCGGGCCATCTTTGCTCCAATGGAGCCTTGGCTGCGGGAGGGGAAGAGAGTGACAGAGAGGAAAGCGCGGCGGAGGGGTGGAGAAACAAATGGGCGCTTCTCCTGTGTGCCCTGGCCGGGAATCGAACCCGGGTCCTCCGCACGCTAGGCCGACGCTCTACCGCTGAGCCAACCGGCCAGGGCCCATTCTCTGATTTTTTAATCAACCCATCCAGTAAATAATTTTAAATGAATTAGCATATATTACTGGTAGGCCTCAGAATGTAGGGACGATGGTTTTGCCATCTAGTTCATTGCAGATGGATAAATGTTGTCAAACTAGGTCTCTTGTCTATGCTAGGTTCACTAGTTTCATTCCACTGAGAGCACAGCTTAAAGCTGCTGATAATTTCTAGCAAATGTTGGAAATTACATGGCTTGGCCACTTGTTCTGTATAATAGAAAAGATATTTGAATGCATAAGCTGTATCCAGAAATGCAGCCACAGGACTCTGCCTGAGAAACTTCTGAGCTGCCTACAATGCACCTGCACTGACCCAGATTTGTCCTGCTTAGCTTTCACCAAAAACCCATCCCTGAGTTGAGAAACCAGAGGAAGATGTCTTAGGCAACATCATCAACAAACAGCCACCTCAGGGCTGTTGGCACTTATTAACAGACCTGCTGGCATCCCCATCATCACACAGACAAGGATGCTACCTAGGAGGTTTGTATACTGATCATCCTTATACTGGAGTGTGGATTGGTGGGCAGAGAGTACCACTTCTGGCTTAGATGTTGCTTATTATTTTGGTAGGGTGGGGCAACAAAATAGAAATCTGGATTTCAACACTTAGTTTAGATCCCGATTTGAAAGTTGGTTAAGATAAAATCTTGGCCAGTCTTTACTTTGCCTCAAATTTATTTTTTGAGGGTATAATTTATGGAAACAATTTTAGCATAGATATGTGCTATTTTTTGTATTTTATCTGCATAAGGTAATGCAAATAAATAAGGTGAAAATGATGGTGTGGAACATTTGTGTTACACAGGAGGAAGGCCTTTAAAGAAGAGGCTCACTCACGTTTACAAATAGTTTAACTCAAGAATGGTGTAAAGTGAGCAATGTTCACAATCTGCCATTCTTCTCATGGGCCTTTTTGCCTTTTGTCTGTTTCCTAGACTTCAGCACAGCTTGGCAGCCTAATGTGATGACGAGCAGTAGTTGGAAGAAGATCAGGAGCCAACGTCACCCTATTGCCCATCAGGAGATGTTGCTGATGTGTATTTTAAGCCAGTTTGAGCCAACCCCTGCTCTCCCCACAGAACAAAGAACTGGCTGTAGGGTTCCTAGGAAGAGTTGTGACCATGAGTTAACCTGCCAGCTGGGAATCTGGATGAGGAGCAGACACCAGGGTTCCAGGCTGGAGGGAAGAAGTTGGTCCTTAGTCCAGACTCTGCCCTTGTGCCAAGGAAGGTGTAGCATCAATACAGGCTGGGTGGGGTCTCTCTGTGGGCTCATCCACTGCACCTCTACATTTCCATCATCACTCTTACCACACAGTTATTTTGCGTGGTGGTTTTGTTTGTTGCTTAACATCCATCTCTGCATAGACTCTAAGAATCACATGGGGAGCTCCATGTCTGTGGTTCAAGCACTGAGCTGGGCACAGAAGTGATGCTATGATAATGTGCCATTTGCTCAAAGTATAACAGTAAGGTTATGTTTTACATGGAATCTTGTTTCATTTTCACAAATAACTCTATAATAGCAGAACTGAAACTGAATTCTTTTTATAGATGAAAGTGAGGCTCAGAGAATTTAGGAAACTTGCCAAAAGTCACTGAGGGCAAGTGAAGGTTTACACTTGTATCCCTCCAGCTGTCCAGCCTGTGATGTTTTGCACTTTGCTGTACTAGTTCTTATGCTTGAGTCTGAGACTCAGTGATGTTGTGAACATCTATAAGCCTTGTTTGAGATAAGTGAAAATACATTAAAAAGTGATCTTTAGCTTCAGTGAGTTTATATGTGTGTGTGTGTAAATTATAAGTATATAAAATAGATAAATAACTTATATTTATTTTTCTATGTATTTACAACTATATCTAGATATCTATAATGAGATGAGTATGATAGATGCATACAGTCAGCATTCATAGTTGTCTATGAATGTCAGATATAGGTGTGTACATATAGGAGTAGGAGTTGGCTAGCAACACTGACTATGTCTTCCACTATTACTAAACGCAGCTGCAGAGTATGGGGCATGTATTTATCAGCCTAAGCACTCCATGTTTATCTTCCTTTCTCAGACCAAACCCATGATGTGTACAGTAAAGACCTTATCACTTTCATTTCCCTCCTGAAGGCTCTGAGTGTTACAGTGTCTGGACCAATGCTGCACTACTGGATCAAGGTAGAGCCAAGACTGGTTAGAGTGTCGCAAAGAATTTTAGAAAGAACATGTATCAGAAATCTCATAGAATCACATAGCCAGCCCGATCTTCTATTTCTGAAAAGGAGGAAACTGAGGTCTGCACATAAATACAGAGTCACAGTGATTGTAACTTCTAACAAAACGCAAGTCCCCTTTCCCATTCCTGCATGTTCTCATCTAGACTCCTGACTCATTGCTAACGATTAATACCAACTTACAACGAATCCACTTTGTTCATCACAATGTCTGTATTTCCAGTCAGTTAAAAATCTAGTTAACTTGGTTTCTTTTCAATTTCCAAAACAAATAAGAACACCCACAGAATCTAACATGACTTATTTACAATTTGAATTTGTTACTATCCACTCCCCTACCTGACAATTTCCACTTGGAGGTGAGGTGGGCAAGAACAGAACAGAAGGTCCCTAAAATATGCATGTGTGCCAACTCATGACATCATCACCTACAGCTCCAAATTATTACTCTTCACAAACAGAGAAACAGCTCAAGAGGGCATCTTCACACTTTCATCTTCAGCCCTTGTTCTTAAATATAAAAAAATCACATCAAAGAACTTGGGCACAAGCCCTGGAAATGTTGGAAAATCATGCATCGGGATAACACTCTGTGCCACAGGGTCCTTGTTTGCATCCTCAGCCCAGGGAATGGAAGAAGCTGGCGAGGATGGAGGGGTTGTGGAGAGGTCCAGAGGCAAGGAAGACGTTTTGAATGTGAAAATGCCCTTTAGATGAAGCTTCCAGTAGAATTATTTTTTCTTTTGTTCTTTTTCTTTCTCTTATGCATGCCTATGGTTTGAGATAATACTGAGGGCATACATATCAGTTTCCTAAATGAACTTGACAAAGAGCAGATTGCCAACTTTTTTTTTCAGAGTCTGTGTGATTCTGATTGCTGATCATATATGCATATTATAATTTTGGTCAAATAATTTTGACATAATGAATTTTATTTATTGGTTAATATCACAGATTTTAATTGGTCAAAGTTGAGCCTTGAACAACAGGGGGTTACGGGTGCTGACCCCTCATACAGTCAGTAATCCACATAAATCTTTTGGCTCCTCAAAATCTTAAATTGTTCCTCAGTATCTATGGGATATTGGTTTAGGAACTTCCCCATGGATACCAAACTCCACAGGTTCTCAAATCCCCTATATAAAATGGCATAGAAAAATGCATACAGTCAGCTATCTGCATCTGCAGACTCCCAATCGCGGATCAGAAACAGTACAGGTATTTATTGGAACAATCCAAGTAGAAGTGGACCCACATAGTTTAAACACATATTGTTTAAGGGTCAACTGTACATCTTCAAGCTCAAACTTACTTAATGTTTGTATTGCTGTTTAAATGAACACTACAGGTAAAGGAAAATACATGTAAACAGAAAAAATGTCCACAATCTGTTACCACAAGACCAAACTTTAAATTCTATGTATCATACGTATGATACAGATCATGCACTATAGAAATGTATACTTGAATCCTATATTATGCTATTAAACAATGTCATCCCAATAAATTTAATAAAAAGGAAAAGAAAGTAATAAAAGAAAAAGCTTTGTACCTAAAAAAATTATAGTTGTATATTTTATTATGCTTAGTCTTGGACAAGGCATTTCACCTTCCTGAGCCCCCTCGGCAGAATGCGGGGAGATAACCGCAGAGCTGTGATGAACATCAGATAAGAACACGTGCACCAAGTTTTCTGTACCTGGACCTGAAATGCTAAAGTCCCTTAAAATGTCTATTTTCATTTTTCCCCCTGACCAGGAAAAAGCATTCAAATCAGGATGGTCTTTGAGATAAAAAGAGCCCGTGAGACAATGGTCCTGCAGGCATCACCCTTCTATTATGCAACACAGGTGACCTCGAGTCATCAATCTTTTCTCTGGGCTAATTGTAACAGCTGATTCCATTTCTCCCTACAGTCATAAGGTGTTTTCTAGAATAGGCCTGCCAGCAGAGAACAAGGTCCAGAATCAGTATTTTATGATTTCTGTGACCTTTGCATAGAAGAAAGTATGGTATTTTACTACTAAATATTTGCGCAGGATATGAGAAATGATAGCCTGAAATAATCTTTTTCAATATCCTAGATAGATTCAATTACTTATATTTACATTTAAAATTCCCTTCATTGCTGGTTTTGAAATGTAAAACCTTAATATTTTACTGAATCATAAAGAATTACCACTATTAAAAGCTTCATTAATGTACACCCTACCTTAGATTTTCCCTTGCGTCTTAAACCAATACAGTTCAAAGAGTAACTTTTTTTTTTTTCTGTTCCAAATCATTTCTTGGAACCAGTGATTTTCAAAATGAACTATGTCATATCCCCAGAGCACTGTGTGACAGGATGAAGAGAGGAAGAAAATGAAGCACAGGTTGGATTAATGGTTTGGGGTGTTAATCAATGTAAAACATTGAAAGGAAGGGATGGAAGCTTGTCAGAAAGACATTTCTGTAGTTTGAATCAGGCTACGCTTATATAATGGATTATTTTTAATTCTCTACCTGGATGTTTAAAGTCTAAACACTTCATTTCCTCTTTTGTGTTCTCCAGTTCTCCTGTTATCTGAGACATAGGCTGTGCATATGTCATAAAATTAGAATTCATTACTGACCCGCTCCTGTCCTTACCTCTGTCTACAATAACCAGGAGCACAGAAGAGGAAGGATGGCTCTTGCCCTTTTGTCAAATGGTTTGAACCAGGATTTTTTGACTATTTATGGAACAAATTAAAAAAAATTGTATCACCATTCCCTATACTTAGTCCAGGAAGAGAAAGGACTAGCAAAGCACCAGAAGAAAGATAGAGGTGAGTGAATTCCTGCGGGTTCAGAACGTGGATGCACATCGGGGTGCTAAGCAGCTCTGGGCTGCTGTTCCCCGGAAGCCTTGCACCTGTGCCCTGGTCTCACTAACCTGGCTCCAGGTTTGGTCCAGGCCCTTCTCCAATCTGTCCTTCTGAGTCTATGCATAAGTTACATTGGCAGTCACAGGACACAGCTTGCAGGAAGGAGGTGTCACTGTGAGCAAAACCCATTTCATCTGATCCCGTCACTGGGTAGATGTGGTCCTCATGGACAATAACTGGCCATGTTAGTAAGAAATATAATTTGGTGAGAAGACATTTGTGCACCAGCATGTGACAAAGTCACTTCTTCAGATGGCTAGCTTTGCTGTCATCTGTCAGTGCAATATGCACATTTGCAGGTCATATGACTAAATTCCATGAAATTCAGTATTATTCTCCTATTAATCAAAATGCTAGACCCACGTAGAACAGTCCTTGCAATTAGGACTGTTATATATTAGGACAATCACTCAAGCCCCACTCATTTCTGTGGAAAACAGCAGCACCCTCACCACTCCACCACCTCCATCTCAAAAGACATACGGGAGCAGAGAGAAGAAACCATACCAGGAGAGGACTTAGCACAGGGGTCCCCAAACTTTTTACACAGGGGGCCAGTTCACTGTCCCTCAGACCGTTGGAGGGCCGGACTATAAAAAAAACTATGAACAAATCCCTATGCACACTGCACATATCTTATTTTAAAGTAAAAAAACAAAACAGGAACAAATACAATATTTAAAATAAAGAACAAGTAAATTTAAATCAACAAACTGACCAGTATTTCAGTGGGAACTATGGGCCTGCTTTTGGCTAATGGGATGGTCAATGTTCTCCTCTCACTGACCACCAATGAAAGAGGTGCCCCTTCCGGAAGTGCGGTGGGGGCCAGATAAATGGCCTCAGGGGGCCGTATGCGGCCCGCGGGCCGTAGTTTGGGGACCCCTGACTTAGCGGACTCATCCACAAAGTGGGTGACAGCCACCTTCTTGGGGTTCTCCCTGGGCTTCCAAAGGGAAAGAAAGCCAGTTTATAAAAATCTCTGTCTAGTGAAGCCACTCTTCTCACTTAATTCTGGACCACTTCAGTCCTCACTGTGGTTTTCCAATTTACAATCATCCTGGAGATCTTAGGGGTAACTGACATTTTCCAAACATGAAGTTGCCTGTTCAGAGCTCAGCAGGTCCTTCCAGACCTTGCTCACATGCTTTCTTCTTCATATGTTTAGTGCTCAGATAAATTACTTATAAATCAATCCATGACTTCTACATACACCTGGAGAGATAGACCCTCTCTGTCCCTGGGCGTCCCCTCTGTGCCAGGGGAAGCGTACTTTCTTCAAAGCTTCATAGTGAGGATTAAACGAGGTGAGATTTATAAAAGTTTTTGAAATAATAGAAAGCTGTGAACAAATACAGGAAAACACTGTTACTAAATTGAGTCAGCCCTTGACTACCAAACATCTTACAGGTCCATAGCCAACTGGGGAATAGGACAACACTGAGCACAGGATCCAGGACACAGTGCACAGAGCCAGCAGAACTGTCACCAATGGAAGGTAAAGTGCATCGTGCCTACCTCATCAGGCTGCTGCGAAGCTGAAATGAGTCATTATTTGTAAAGCACTTAGAGAAGTGCTTGGTACCTTTTAATGATGAGTCTGCATCATTAAACAATGGCGGGAGGGCCAATGAGCTCATGGCATTGTCTTGATGGCAGTGTTGAAGGGTCACTTTTCACATCTGTATTGTGACCATAGGAATATGTTTATGGCATTCAGATAATTGGAATTTTTCCTATTGCTATGTAACACAGATGTAAGTGAACTCCTTTTCTTCTTCCCAAGGTAAGTTGTGAACTGGCACAAGTTGGGGCCTAAGAGGTATGATTACTTTATTAACTCAAGTTTCTCTTTTCATAGGATCTTTCTCTTCACCACAAAGGGTCACTACAAAGTATTTTGGTAAAGGAATGGAAGCGGCAATTGCAGTCTTTGAAGAAGAAAGGATGCAGAAAGAAGAAGGAGATAATTCAGGAACTTCCCAACAGAAAGGAATGAATATAAGGGAAACTTAAAGCTGGGAAAACAAGTTCTTTGAGACATGTTCTTGGGGACCTCAGTCAGAAACTGGAGTCAATAGACCTCAGTTTCCTTATTTAAAAAGTGAGGGCTTGGATTTTCATCTTGTATGTTGTGGTGATTACATTTATGCAGAGTGTATGCACTCACAGCCTCTCATTAGGAACACTCCAGTGACCCTGTGTGTACTATGTTGCTACACAAAAGTACAAGGGGTATTATCAATGGTATTCATTTCCCTGTGAGGAATCTTGGCACAGAATTGTCATAGCAAGTAGGAAGTTAAGCATTGCACACTTCATAGCTTTGGGCATTTTGTTGTCCTTGGTGGCATCCAGTCCTAAGGGCACAGTGGCATTCACTATGCTTAGGAGCAGCCTGGCTGTCCTGTGATAGTGATCACCGAGCTGTTTAAAGTTACATTGGTTTCCATTGGGCACTTAGTGATGGCCTGTGACCTTCAAGAGCCACCTGCCAGCTCTCCAGAGGGAGATGAGTTTTTCTCAAAACTGTGGACAGTGATCCATGTAAATTGCAATGTGAGTGAAATCAACAATGTGACAAACTGCCAATGCTGGTGACTGGAGACATAGTGAAGGTGTGACTGTGTAGATGCTCATGTATAACAATGCAGGAAAAACTACTGGGCAGGGCCATATTGAATAAGTGCGGTACAAAACGAGCTGCCACACCAGGTCAGGCTTCCCGCCGGGAGAGTGTCCCTGCTCTTGTCCCTGGTAATTGTTAGTGGCAGCAGAGCCGCCAGGAGCCAGGGCAGGTATTCAGCTGCATTTGTTCTGCATTTCAATGGAGCTTGGCTGCTGATCTATCCTGTCACTGACCACCTCCCAGAGGACAAGACACACACGCACCACCGAAAACCAAGAGTCAAGAGGCCCCTCATTAAAGCAATATTGAATTCTGGAGCTCTTTTGTAAAAAAAAAAAAAAAGAGAGAGAGAAAAAAGAGAGAGAGGGAGAGAGAGAGATTAGAATGGAAAATTACTTTGGGCTATTATTAAAATGTTTTAAATTTCTTTTGTATCTAGGAAACAATTTGAGAAAAATGAAGAGAAATATCCTAACATGGTATTTCTCTTAAAAAGGGAAAATTTGAGTGATGCAATTTGAAAAATGTAATCTTACATACATGTACAACATACATGTACAATGGTATTTCAGTAATTTGTGACTCCTGTCACTTATAAATATATTTTTATTTTACTAAAATGATATTTTAAGAATTATATTAGAATAGTACTAGGCACTGCCAGAATTGCACTTTTACAAGGGACTCAAATTTTATGACTAAAATGACCATTTGTTTCTCTGAAAATTGCTGTATTAATAATTAAATATATTACTGTTTAGATTCTTTAAATATTTAAATAGGTGGAAAATAAAGTCATCTGATAATTGAGTCATTATAATAATATGTATATATATATATTTAAACATTAAAATAAATTGTTGAAGTCTCTTTCTTATAACATTTACAATCTAAACAAATGGAAAAATCAACTCTGTTTAGATCCGTCAGAGAAGTGAGGCTACAGGGCAAATCATTATCACCCAACTTGGAAAAGTAACCAGGTGGGTGCAGAGAAGCTCAGCTTACTGAAGCAGAAGCCCAGGAGCAGATGCCTGGGAAACCAGGCAGGGTGCGAGAGCCTGAACTATAATTGATGACCTGCTGGAGGCTCAGTGTGGACAAGTCTGAGAGATGAAAACTCCAGGGAGACCGAGTCATAGGGAAACTCCACAATATTGTGAGATAAGCCTCCAGGAACCCTGCCAAGTCCTCAGAGGGAAAATCAGAGAAATTCCTTTTGGGTTTCTGGCAGGGAGGGGAAAGGAACCATCTGGAGAGAGGGTAGGGCCTTGGTTCTTCACCAGGTCTGCCTCAGGGGAGATTGTGAACCTGAGCCTCACCTGCTAGGCTTTTATCAGAGTCTAACTAACCTGAGGTGGGGGTCAGGACATATACAATTGTAGCCATTCTCACCATCCTGTTCCATCTAAGGGGGGGTAGTTGAGCAGCACAGTGAGGATCACAGTGTATCGGCGCAGGCGCACTAAAGGCTGAGACCTAGTCTGTCGTCCTAGGGCTGTGCAGCTGCCCAGTGCACCCCTCCCACTCCCATCACCATCACGTCAGCAGGGCTCATGCACAGTAACAGGGGACACAACTGAAAAAACAGTGCACATCTCAGCCTTGATCTAAAAATAAGTCTCTAGGGAAACCCAAAAACAACAGAAAAGACCAGACAAGGCCACCAGAGAACATTTTAGCCTCTGACACCACAGCTAAAGAGCAGTGAACCTGGCCTAACTCCTGGCCACAGAAACATTACCTCTCACACTGCAAGGCTATGCCCTCCAGTTCCTTTTACTCAGTACACAATGCCCAGCTTTAAACAACAACCACAAAAGGACAAGGCACAGTAAAAGACAAAAACAAACAAACAAGTAAACAAACAGACAAACAAATAGACAAGCACAGTTTAACAAGACAGAGCCAGTACCAAGCTAGACCTGGCAGAGATGATTGAATTATCAGATTAGGAAGATAAAACAATTATCATTAATATGCTAAAGGCTCTAATAAAAAAGCAGAGAATCGGAGAGAACAGAGAAGTAATGCAAGCAGAAAGATGGAAATGCTAAGAAAGAATCAAAAGGAAAGATTGGAAACTAAAGCACTTGACATAATGAAAAATTGCCTTTGATGCATTAATCAGTAGATTGGTATGGCTGAGGAAAGAATCAATGAACTTAAATAAATGTAAAGAGAAACTACCGAAAATGAAGTAGAGACCGAAGAAAAAAGACACAACAGAATAATCAAGAACTGTAGGACAATTATAGGAAGCATAATAGGAATATCAGGAAGAAAAAAGAGAAGAAACTACCAGATGAAAATGGGAACTACCAGAAGGAAAAAAAATAAAAGAAATACTTGCTTACAGTAATAATGATCAACAATTTTCCATAGTTAATGTCAGACCATAGATCGAGGAAGCTCAGAGAACACTAAACAGGTAAATATAAAAAACTTCAGACCTATGCTTACATTTAAACTGCAGAACATCAAAGACAAAGAGAAAGTTTTCAAAGAAGCTGAGAAATAAACCACCTTGCCTAGAGAGGCACGAAAGTAACAATCACATCAGAATTCTCTTCAGAAACAATGAGAGCAAGAAGATGAAAGTAATATATTTAAAGTGTAGAAAGAAAATGCCCATCAGATTTAGAATTCTGTATCCAGCAAAATTATCCCCAAAAGTAAAGCAGACAAATGACAAACTGGGAGAAAATATTTACAAAACATATATCTGATAAAGGACTGGTACCTAAAACATACAATGAACTCCTAAAACTCTACCATAAGAAAACAACCTAATTAAAAAGCAGACACAATATCTGAAGGGACTCCTCACCAAAGATGATATACAGATGGCAAATAAGCATATGAGAAGATGTTAACTATAATAAGTCATCAGGAAAATGCAAATTCAAACAATGAGATTCCACTGTCACAATGACAAAAATCCAGAACACTGACAACCAAATGCTGGTGAGACTCAGAGTAACAGGAAACTCATTCATTTCAAGGAGGAATGCAAAATGGTGCAGGTTCTTTGGAAGACACTTTGGTGGTTTCTTACAAAACTAAACATTTATAATATAATACTCCATAAGCTCCTTGATATTTACTCAGATGAGCTAAAAACTATGTCACGCAGAAACCTCACACAGATGGTATGTTAGTTTTATTCATAATTGCCAAACTTGAAAGCAACTAAAGTGTCCTTCAGGAGGTGAAGTAATAAATGAACTGTGGTCCATCCAGATAATGGAATATTATTCAATGATAAAAAGAAATGCGCTATTAAGCTACAAGAAGGAATGGAGAAACCTTGAAAGCATATTTTAAGTAAAAGAAGACAATCTAAAAATGCTACCTACTGTAGGATTCCAAGTGTATTTTGCATTTGTCTAACACCATAGAATGTACGACATCAAGATTAGATGCAAAAACAAATTATGAACTTGAGTTAATTAATTAATAATTAATGATTAATAGTAGATCATCAATTATAACAAATGTAACACATTACTACAAGATGTTAATAATAAGGAAACTGGGGTGATGGAGGGATTATATAAGAACTCTCAGTAAAATTTTCCTGTAAAAATAAAACTACTCTAAAATATAGTATGCCTATTATTAAAAAAAAAAGAGGTAAAAATAACCACTCATTTAAGATTCATGAAGTGTATATCTAAGTGTGGGAACTATTCCTGTTTTAGAGATACTGGAAAGATGGTAAATTATGTGAGTAAATCACAACACAGGATTAAAAATAAGGACAACATTATAGAAAGGGACTTTTTCAATACATGCTAATGTTATGTGACAATAGACACAATTCTCTAAGCTCTCTTTATAAAAAAGTCATTCTGCTTAAGATGAGGCCTATTTTTTCAGATAGTGGATATTGACTTCTTTTGAAACTAAAAGTATTACAAATTAGACACATATCTAAAAATATTATAAAACACTAATTATTTTGGCTGTTGTAGACGACACTAGTCATCCAGAAACAGCATTTTCCATGGATTCCTTAACTGGTAAAGTTTAATACCATTTGCTGATTTATCACAGTTTAATTTTATTTAAAAGGAGATCTAACCACAGGAGGCTGATTCAGTTAGCTTCAATAATTTTTAGTATTTACCAATTGGAAACCAGAGAAAATGGCAAGAAAAGATTTATAATATTAACATTCCATACATCTTTTAGGGCAGTTCCTGGGGTCACTACATAGGCAGATCCATGTTCCTAGCAGTGACTCTGAACCTTGGTTACTTACTATGGTGTTAAAGCATCCACATAATACAGCAGTCAGAATCTCTGGAGGTAGGTCCAAGCATCTATGTTTGAAGGCTCCACAAATGAGTGAATTTTGAGCCAAATATGAAGACCACTGCTCCTCACCATATACACAGAACAAGTTATTTCTGAACAACAACACTAAGCCATATTTATCACACTGGAAAGAAAAGTTCACTGGGAAGTTTTAGTATACTGAGCCAGCCGACTAGTTATTTAAAAATCACTTTTAATTTCAAGCAGCTGGGAAATAAAAGTAAAGAGAATCTCTTACCTCAATTAGATAGAATTTGAATGAACCAGGACATCTATTACCAAAGTATCTTGGTCAATTAATCTTTTTAGGATTTACCACGCTTCGCAATTTGTGACTCATTTGAGAGTCATGGACTGAACACACACAAGAGCTAGGAGAAACGATCCATTCGGACTTCAGTGGAAAACAGCAGCTATATCACAAAGTATGGGTGTGGTAGTTCTCTTCCCATGGGAGCCATTCCTCCCTCCCTCCCTCCCTCCCTCCCTCCCTCCCTCCCTCCCTCCCTCCCTCCCTCCCTCCCTCCCTCCCTCCCTCCCTCCCTCCCTCCCTTCCTTCCTTCCTTCCTTCCTTCCTTCCTTCCTTCCTTCCTTCCTTCCTTCCTTCCTTCCTTCCTTCCTTCCTTCCTTCCTTCCTTCCTTCCTTCCTTCCTTCCTAACAGATGTGCATTCAGAAACCTTAAGGGCTAGATGCTCTCTTAATCATTTCATACTCTTAAACTTAACTGTGGAATGATATACATTTAACTTAATGATAATATTTTCTTTCAGGCATGTTCAGTGGTGAAGGCAAATACTGATTTTAAAAGGAGTTAAGTGAAAGAGGTGTTCAATGAAGGATCAGATGTCTAAAGAAGAAAGCAGGGCAGGACCTGTGCTGGGAAAGTCCTGCTGGGCACACTTATTTTTACCACCAGGTTGTAAAGTGAGTGTGTGTGTGTGTGTGTGTGTGTGTGTGTGTGTGTGTGTGTAGGGGAAGAAACATGCTTATGATTGATATGAGAGGAAAACACTGTAGTTATTTAAATTACTTGTTAAGAAAAATCCTGAGGACAGATGGTATATATAGTTAAGCTTACCCTTGGGACATAAACAGTTAAAAAGCTGCTTTGGCTACTGTGCAGGTCATTTGACTCTCCCTCTCCCTGGCTTTCAAATGCATCTGAGCCTTTTTCTTATGGAAGGTTCATGATGTGACAGCCACAGACACCTCTCCACATGATGTCCCAGAGGACTAGGCAGCTTTCTAAAAATGGCAGTGAAGAAAAACAATAAATCTACATCTCTATAAAAACCAGAAGTTTCCAACCAATACTATTATATATTACCATTTCTACAGTAGGTGAAGAAAAAACTGCTGGGATTTGATGTCAATTACATCTAAAACTCAAAATAAAAAATTTCATTATTTGCATTATCTATTAGGATGGGACTATTTTAAAGCTCAGTTAACACTTAAGTGGTTTGTTTCACATTTATGTTATGTTTTTACTTTTACTTACCCTGTGTTGAAAAGTTTTTTCCGGTAAAAATAGGAAAAAAATGTAAGAAAGAGAACTTTCCAATTTTTTCATATTTAATATTAATTCAAATCTTCAACTTAAATAGTTTCTGTAAATTTTGCTCTGGGCTTTATAAATATTTAGGTATGTAAAGTTTTTTTTTTCCTGGCAGATGTTCTCTAGAGAAAACAAAGATTCCAAATGAAATTCAGATGTCTGGTTAAAGATATGTCATTGCAAGAGGATGTTTGTCTATGTCAGCTATCAAAGTTGTAATAAACAAGGATCAGATCAAAACTGCACTTCGGTTTATATGTGTTACATGTTCAAATACACTTTTCAGATTTTCCTCTCATTTGTAGTTAGGTAAGAATGATGAATAAAGTTTTTTAAATTCTTGCATCATCTGTGTTTCATGAAATGCATCATAAGCTAAGTTGGCAGGAATCATGCTCTTACAAAGAATAGTTCTTTTGATATTTTATGTGTATCTTTTGGTTAGCAAAGGGTGTGCAACAAATGCTATTCATGTCAGCTCTAATATACTGCTAAAAACAAAGACAGTGTAAAGATGGTTTTCTTTTCCAGGTCACAAATGCATGGCCGTCATTGACGCTATTTAACATTTCATCAACTGAGCCAGAGGAGCGATATTCCCTTTCTGAGCACCAGGCAAAGGCCACCCAGCTAATGCTGACCTCTGCCAAGTATAATACATGGATTAGGAAGCAGGGGCAATTACAGCTCTACTGTGTTTTGCAGAACACAGGGGTCATACAATGGAATCGTTATGCTACAGGAGACCAATAATTCAAGCCCTGTTTGTGCTGAGCTGCAGCGCGCTGCCTGGGTCAGCATGGTTATCCTGTCAGAGGACGACCTGAAATGGGAAGACCGGGCTGAAAAAGAACCCACGGGGTGGACTTCTGGGTCTGGGTGGAGGTTGTACAGAGGTTGTAATGACCTTCCGAGGTTCTATTATCTCCTTATTTGTGGAAGAGGAAAATAAATCCATCTTTTATCTCTGAAACGCAGATTATATTGAAGCCCTGAGTAGGCAATGACCAAGCAAGGGGTTTTGAACTTGCTTCTTTAGTTGTCCTTCTCTTCCTGGCACACCATACTCTTCACTTCCAGCCAGTGTGCAGGGAGCTACTCACCTCCATGCAGCTCCTTGTAGAAGGGCTCTCATGCACGGAGGGGGCTTGGCTGGATTGAAGGATGCTGAAGCCTTTGGGTTTGAGCTCAGATGCCAGCGTTTTCAGAGAGGAGCACAAGACAGTAAAACAAACACAGCCAAAAACAACAGGACAAAACAACAGAACAGACTGGAAACAAAAAGGGCCTGTTTTCATGTGTCAGAAATGAATTCCTTAGCTCCAGATCTTATGGTTACTTGTAACATACATGCAACATGTTAACTATTTTACCTGTTCTTAGTAATGTATGCATTCTTTTGGTTACAACATACTTCCTCTTCTTTGTTCTTTGGGAGGAAGAGGGGCTATCAGGTTTTAGAGTCATACTTTTCATCTTAATGAAACGAATCATAATATTTGTTTTCTACTTATTCCGTCCGCGTGCGCGCGCGCGCGCGCGCGCGCACACAGAGCAAACTAAGCACACAGGATGCTCAGGTGGAGTCCTGTGCACTGTTCAGCCACCAGGGGACACTGCAGAGCAACCTAGTCTCTGGCTGATACAAGGATGTGGGTCTCCAGTCTCTTCGCACCCACAAAACCTCTGTCTACGTCATCAGAAATACTTTCGCTTTCCCTTAGAATGATCTTATAAAAAACAGATTGTTAAAAAAAATGAAGCAAGGATGTTTGAGACAGAATCTATTCCCAAGGTTTTAATAAAGAGGAACAAGATTCACGGATAAATTGCATTGTGAAGCTGACTTCTCTACAGATGGCTATAAATCAGCAGATTAGGGGTTACAGACCCAGATATGAAGATCTGGAAAAGGGCTGAGAAAAAGTGCCGAAGAATTTGGTTTTAGAATAAAAAAGTGATTTTATTATATGCTAAGAAAATCATTTCTAAAAAAGTCCACACAAATGAATGGAAGTAGCAACATACTGTTTAGAGAAGAAATTTCAAAACCATAATAATAACTATTATGACTGGTCTAGTAAGAGGAAGTTGAAAATTGACATGCTGAATCTAAAACCTAAAATGTGAGGATAAAATTTGTCTTATTTTACTCTTTGGTATAATGTACTGGATCAAAATGAATTTGTAGAGTTTACCAATTTGATAGATAACTTTGGGCAATCAAATTCCTAAAGAATTTGTAAAAATATAGACATAAAATCATGGTAATAAAGTTTTATTTATTTATTCATTTATATTTATATTTTTCTGAAGTAAGAAGTGGGGAGGCAGAGAGACAGACTCCCGCATGCGCTGGACCTGGATCCACCCCGCATGCCCACCAGGGGGCGATGCTCTGCCCATCTGGGGCATTGCTCAAATACAACTGGAGTCATTCTAGTTCCTGAGCCATCCTTAGCGCCTGGGCCAACTTTGCTCCACTGGAACCTTGGCTGTGGGAAGGAAAGAGAGAAATAGTGAGAAAGGAGAGTAGGAAGGGTGGAGAAGCAGATGGGCGCTTCTCCTGTGTGCCCTGACTGGGAATTGAATGTCGGACATCCACACACCGGGTCGATGCTCTACTGCTGCACCAACCAGCCAGGGCATAAATTTTTAAAATAAGAGAAAGAGAGGCTGGAAAGGTGTAAAATGTTTCTGAGAGATTTCAGTTACCAAGAATGAGTTATCAAGCATGTAAATCTGGACTAAGCAGGAAAGAAGAAAAGACAGTCAAAATATACCTAAGTGCCTGCTACAGGTAAGGCACATACAAGTGGGGACTATGTGCATCATGATGGCTCAACAGAAGTTGTTCAACCTTGTGTGAAATATGATGAGAGCCTATGTATGAAAAGTTAACTAACTAATAATTCATGGTAACCTTAGAATAAGTTCTGGTAGTTTTAATATAAATGAGCAGAGATTATTAATAAAGAACAGACATGACTAGAGATGTCTGAGAATTCTTCATATAGTAGGTGTATTTTCCTTTATCCCGTAAATATTTATTGAGCATACAATAACCTCAGTATACAAAAATCGCTTTACTTGATGCTACTGATTTTTGTGTTTGGAGAATAAAGTGAGATTTCAGGCAGAAAGGCAGAGGGACAGGAATGATCTTTTTTTCTTTTTTTTCAGGGTTTCTGGAGAAGTCATTCTGACTTGCACAGAACATAAGAAATAAGAAGAGATATGGCTAGATAGGCTCAGAAGAGTTATCAAAGGTTTTTAATAGAAGGATATAGGTTGTGAATTTTATTTTTGTACAGAGACCATAGATAAAGTTTTCAGTTTGGCTGTATGAACACAAATATGACCATCCACTTCAAAATTCTCTCTGTGATATTCCTTTTATTTTAAGGAACTTATTTCTACCTGCTTCCCATTTTCCTGTCTCTAACATGTGCTCTGAACAGAAGATTCCTGGAGTTGATGATGAGCTGGACTATACTTTGGCCCAAGCTAGTAAGTCTGTGTTAGTCATCTTTGGCGTGGTTATGCACAGCAACAGCCCCAGAGTGTCAATGGCCATAATACTGAAAGTTCTTTCCTGATCACATCGCACGTTAGCTATGTGACTCTTCACAAAGTCTGCTTCATGCTCAGATTCAGGGTCATGACCACCTTTCCCCAGGACATGGCTGGGCTCAGGGTGAAAGGGAAAGAACAATGGCAGAAACAGGAGACAGCTTGCAAAGTTTCTGCTCAGATGTGGCCCACATTACTTCCAGTCACTTCCCACTAGCCAAAGCAAGTAATACGGTCAAGGTTGAGGTCAGTGGGATGAGAAGCAAAAGCCTATCACAATAAGGGAAGTGGATCATAGAATAGGGATGAACATCCATGTACCTAGACAGAAAGATAAATATGTGGACAGACAAATCAAAGTGAATTAGAATATTCTCTGGAGTTTTCATTTTCTTTTCTTTCCTGTGCTTGGGCATTGGGGGATGTAATAGGGACGGAGGAGCCTCTTTCTGTTCAGAAGCTGGGAGGACATGGTATTATGGCCCATTAATGAGGTGCACCTTGTCTTTCTGGTCCATGGTGTTTGAGAATTTTGACCTTGATTGCCTTTAAGATGGGACTGTGTACTCTTCAGTTTCCCATAAGCCAAGGCTATTATTATCTGATTTCTGACTTCTACTCTTTTCTTCCTGTTTCATTCAAGAGTACTATGGTCATGATCCCCGAAGGGACAGGCTCCTGAATTTGCCACAAAGGCCAAAGTAAGTCTGAAAATTTAGAAGAAAACAAAAAGTTCACAACTTAGTGACTCTGAGTGTCAGAATTCACATAGTCTATGCAGTCTGAAATGTAAGATATGGAGAGAAAGTTATGCTATGTCTTCAAATATATTGATAATGCTGATGATGCAATATAAGGCCTATCAAAATAATTGTGTCTGTTTTTATCCCCAGTTTCAGTAAAACCCAGAAAAATACAAAACATTTGTGCCAAAATAGTTTTGACTTTTACTAATGTCTAATATAGTTAGTTATTCTGTTATAGCTATACATTTTAGTTAATGATAATTTGATTCAATGTGAACAGCCCAGTACTACAGAAAGGAAGTTGTCATCAGCTTAGAAGCGATAGGAATTGCTTATCCACAAACGTACAGCTGATACATGATGTTAGACCATTTTACTCTTAAGCAGTGACCAACAAATTAGTTTAAAAAATGCATAAGCTGCATGGTGATTCCTGTGTGTTAGATTCTATAAGCCCTTGTCAGATAATCTATAAGCAAGTTTTGTATCTTCTTCATATTTTTAAATGTTGTAAAAATAAAAAAATTTTCATGAAAAACATAGTGCTTGTTTTTGCTTGTGTTCCTGACTCAGGTGAAGAATATAACACGATTACTGAAAACTGAATAAATTCTTTCTAAATCCAGGTGCAGGAATATATTTTTCAAGAATTTGAATATTTTTCTCAGGACTTCTCCCCAACTACCTTCCCTACAAAAAAATCAAAGTTAAAGTTATCAAAATATTTTTTAGTTGGCATTTGAAGTTATGGGGAAAAAAATCTGAGTTAAATTTATCAAAATATTTTTTAGTTGATATTTGAAGTAATGTTTATTTCTTTAAAGATGTCTTCACTCTTTTAAAGATTGTTCAAGTGAAATGAATTTCAGAGACAGATGCACATCTCTTTATTATCTGAAGTTACAGTGAAAGATAAGAATAGTATATAATAAATTGAACCCACAAGAGGCTACTTTCTGTAATGAAGGTAGGCATTTTAAAGTGCTATATAAACTTTTAGGTCAATATAATATACTATCCTGAACATGGAAAGAACTCAGGTGATTTTTTAAAGTAGCTGTTGCCCATCAAGTTTACAATAATCAGGGTTTAGTCATCTCTCTCTCTCTCTCTCTTTCATGTGATTAGACCCACTCTTCCTTTTTGAACTTATTTATCATAAGTATTACATTCCTGAGAATCATTAAATATAAATTATAGTAAGAACTCCAGTACAAAAAAGAAATACACACACACACAAACACACACACACAAATTCACAAAATTCATACACATGAGAGCTACTGGAAGAAATCTAATTTTGTTGCTTAAAAGCTAAAAAGAGTTTGTACAAGTGGAAGTAACTTAGAACATGAGGTTTTTAGAAGAGTGAAATTAGTCTTTGAAACAGTGATTCAGTGCTGCATAAAATGAACGTTTCCTGCTTGTCTTGTGGAGAGACGGTAAGAGCTGGGAAGGGACCAAAGAGGAGGGAGAAGGGAGGGGTGAGGGAAAAAAGAAGAAGAGAAGGTTTTTGCTTAAAAATCAAATATCTAATTGTTTAAAGACAAACCTTCAAGTTAAGGAACTTCAAATGGCCCATATTTGCCATTTGAAATTGTAAAAGTGAAGAAATAGAGAACATCCAATTAGAGAGAAGTTGGTGGAAGAAGTGATGGAAGTTCCCACTGGGTGTATAAGCCTTGCTCACCAACCCCAGTGCATGTCCTACAGATTCTTACTAAGTCTGTGGAAGGCATGAGCTGTCCAACCAAGAAAACTGTTTCAGGGAGAAGATACTTGGACCAGAAGACAGGTTCTTTTGTCCACTTCACTATTACCCTCTCTGGCAACGATGAGTATCTTCTAATATTACAAGCAAAGTTTTATTGATTCATGTGCTAAATTTTAAATATACAGTGGATCCTCATTTTTCTCAGTTTTTATATTTGTGAATTTCCTACTTGGATGAAATGTATTTGTTATTCCTTAATCGATACCAGTATTGCTTTAAGTGAGGTCATTCACAGACGTGTTCACAGAAGGCAACAGTTTGAGCTGTTCAGTGGGTATGTCCCCAGCTAAGGTCCAACATGGCAGTGCTCTGCCTTTTTGTTTCAAATGTAAATAAAGGTACCTTTTGCATTTCTATGCTTTTTGTTGGTGACTTCACTCTTTAAAGGGCTATATGCCTCTTGCTGAAATGTTGTCTGCTGTTTGTAAGCATAAGAAGGCTGTGATGTGCATTAGGGGGAAAATACCTGTTTTAGATAAGTTTCACAGGCATGAGTTACAGTGCTGTTGGCAGTGAGTTCAATTTGAATGGGTTGATGATATATACTGGATAGGGTGCCTTTAAACAGAAACACACATAGAACAAAGTTAAGGATTTATTGGTTGTTGAGAATGTGACCAGAAGCTCTCAGGAACATAACACTGTATTTCCCCTTGAAACAATGGCTCAGTATTCACAAATTCAGTGTTTGCAACAAATGTATACAATATAGCTACTTTGAGTCAACTTTATTCAATCTGCACAACTCCCTTAATTAGCTATCTTCCTTTTAATATCTTTGAGTGCTGTCACTACACTTTGTGATGAGATTATAATGGGAACCAGGGACAGAAGCATCCCTGTCATCTGAGTACTTACAGTGAAGACAGCCTCACACACTCAGTGAAGCGATTCACCAACCCTCCAATGACTCAGTGGATCTTGGAATAAGTGTTGCAGCAAGCTAAAAATGCACAAAACAAGGAGATGTCATCTCTTCAGAGACGTTTTTCAAGCAAGTGACAACTCTGTGCGATAAGAAACAATAACATGATAACAGGATGGGGAGGCAAGGAGCACCCCCAACAAGGGCATGTTTTATTGAAAAGCCCAGAGAGGAGAAACAAAGCCTTTTGTAGGTTTGTTAGTAGAATACACCATTGCTGGAGAGAGGTGTGGGCCATCACTGTCCATGTTTAGAGATGAGCCAGCAGAGACAGAATACTTTGCAAAAACATCCTTATTCAGGGCTTTGCTGGCCCCCCTGGGGTCAAAAATGCATGCAGCTGTTCAACTGAAACCTGATATATTCACCTCACTTCCCTGCTTTCCTCCACAACCTGTCCTTCCTCCACCCCAACTTTTAACCCTGTGTATTTTCACTGAATATTGTTTCTGGTATTTCATAGAGGATAGTAAATGGCTTCTCCTTTCCCAGGTCTGCCTGGAAGTCTTAGTTCCTCTGGCCCAAGAGAACTAGGACCTGAAAATCATCTTAATCAGGCCAACAAAGACAGCCTGTGCCTGTCAGGCTTTAACGCCCAGAAAAACCCCATGAATTAATTGCATTCTATATTATTAACCTCAAGGTCAGATTAGGTCAGCTCAAGTAAAAGCCGATGCCCAGAAGATTGAAATGGGTGAAAGTGGTCCAGAATACAATGGGAAAACTGACATAACACAACATTATCCCTCAAAACCTAAGGACTATAACCATCCAGATGCCTAATTTATTTAGAAATTGCTTCATATCTATATGTGCATATACGTATAAATAGCTATATACTTATATATATTTATCATACACATACACTTTTGTACACTCTGCTTAGGTCGTAACTTTCAGAAGTTCAATTTTCTACCTTGCTGAGATTTTTTACTTGCTGTTTGTTCTTTTATTGGTTTGTTTTTGTTAGACAACAGTATAAGTTACAGATGTTTATACACATCCAATAAATCAATGCATGTGTGATGTCACAAGACTCTAAAATTGCCAATTCTTTGTGTAAAATTTGAGTTTCACTGGATGATGTCAGAGCCCCCAGCAATTGGCCCTGGGTTTTCTTGTATTACACTCTCAGCTCACTGACTAATTTTCCGTACCCACCGATGACTTTTAGGTCTGTGACAAGCTAAGTTGACTTCACTTGCTAATACAATTGCCTGGCTGGCTGCTGTCTATGCTCTGCCATGGAGCCATGTGTATAGGCAGACAAGATGGCTGGCTGTGCATGTGCTCCTGGTTGAAACCTTTTGAATGGTTCTGATTCTGAACAAGTGAAGGGAGTTGTGAAATTAAATTTTGTGTTTTAAGTACAGGCATCATATCTTGAACTGGTGCTAAGGATGCGTTTGCTCTCTTTGATCCTTTTCTCCTCAAACTCTCCTTATAAATGAGTCCAGCCCCCTCTATTTTAGTCCATCAACAACCTCACATCTCACCTACAGCCTCAGAGGTATCTCATTTTAGGGTGTCTTCAGTATAATTGCCCAATCAGGCTTCTACAATATCGTGATGTTTAGTTACATGGTGTGGCTAGACAGATACCTAGGAAATTAATTCCTTGCCCAAATTCACCAAAACTCTGCTGCCAAGATATAAAATCTGTACATCATCACACAGTTGTTCAGTCAGCACCACACCTTTCTAAGCACTTTCTGTGGCACACTGGCCTACATCACCCTGCCCCTTACAGACGCTCCTTATGGCAACAAGAAAGTCCCTTTGGAAACAAAATGTGGTCCCACATTTCCATTTTGTCCAAATTTGGCTGGGGTTGGGGGAAAGGAATATGGAGAGAAATTTTGCTTGCTAATAAGTGGGACACAAGGAGAGACTGCGAGTGCTGCTGGCACCCCATCTTCCTTGTTTCAGTATGAGAACTCTGAAGGCACTAAGACGATATGAGCAGGAGGACAGGACACCAATAATACTAAGAACAGCAGAGCTGAACAATGTGAAAAGACAGCCCCTCTTTGGCTCAGTGAGTTGCTACCACACTGAGCAGTGCATCTCTCTGGTCCTTTTGTCATTTATAATAATGAAGTGTTTTAGTTTCTCTTATATATACATAACATTTCTATATGTGTAAGTATTGTTCCTTGCAGCTGAGTAGTACATCTCTAATTGAGTCGTTGTAGGGAATACTGCTGTGCCTTTTGGAAACGGCAGAATGAATGAAAAGGCTCAGTGTCCTCCTAAGAGTCAGCCTGATGAGTACAGAGAACCTCTGTGCCAAGAGAGCCTGTCCTCTGATGTCAGTGCTAAGCCCCAAGGTGGCTCCAGGGCACCTGCTGTCTGCTTCTGTGCTCTTGGCTGCACCTGGAACAGGAAGTAGAATTTTTGAGGACCTACCACACTTCCCAGAAGAACTTAGTTGCAACTAAGATGAAAACACTTGAAGTGATAAGATATACGACCCAAATTGATACAATGATAATAGGGAAACCCAAAATTATCACGACTGAGGTCAGTGCTAATCAGTGGGAAAGTAACCCAAGTTACAGATATGAGCTACCTACAGACTTTCAAGCTTTCTAGTAGCTACATCAAAAGCCGTGATGCAAAAAACTTTCTTGAGTTCTCTAATTCTTAGTGTCTTCACTGTAACATGGGAACATCTGTGGCCCCACTTCCTAGGGCTGCTGTGAAAATAGAGTGGAGTCAGGGGAAAGGCCTAGCCCAGGGAGTCCTCCAGATGTTAAGTATGAAAAGCACTGAGCTGCTTTGTTTGGATTTCCCGGGAGCTTGGTTCATAAAGTCACTGTGAGAGAAACAAAGCCACCGACCGATGAAGAAGTAAATTTGATGGTGAACTGAACTACTAACCTAATAAAACTCTAGAAAAAGTTAAATGATATAATAATCACCATAGCTTTTGCAACAGTTCTGTCACGAGCTGCAGTTTTATTGACAAAACATTTTAAAAACCATCTTGTTTTCTGAAGCCATGTTTTCCTGTTCTGATTACATAAATTACCCAAAGGTGTAAGGTTTCCAAAATGAGATAGCAAAATCACTATTGTTACTGTTGCATTTGTTATTCAAGAGACTGTAATTACACAAAATACGGGTCTCCTGAATGCCAATAACCACTGTGAGCAAACAAATTTGAGTATTATCAATTTCTTGAGGTGTTAAAAATGCAGTTTATAACAATTTTTATTGGTTAATCATGTGTGTATGTGTGTATGAGGGAGAATTTTAATAAAGGGCAGTAACATTATTTAATCCTTTTTATCCAGTAAGTTTTCAAAATATGTTTAAAATTCTCACCTCTTCACTTTCTTTATGGCATACTAGGTATTATGCTAAACGGAATTCAGAAGATTCTATTAATGAAGATGGTTTAATGCCTGTGCATTATTATAATGGACTCCTTTGTTCTACAGTTTCTCCCTGTGTCACAGACTAAGTCATTAATCAATGGGTGCTGAAAAATAATTGTCTAGTTCTTAACAATTGTCTATTGTTGAAACATTTGGAATTTTAAGATAAAGATGTACAGGCTGTTCTGAAAAATGGTTTAAGATTACCCTTCATGGAATTGTGGACATATTGTTGGAAAGGCCGAGCAGCTGACCGGGTTTTCTAATGCATTTTTGAGTCCTGTTGTTCAATTGCCTATTCAAATTGTGCTTGAAAAGTTGACTTCATTAATGTCAGGAGATAATGATTTTGTATTTTTTTTATTGAGCTGGCACAATTATTAAATGCAGAACTATCATCGGATTCTTTAGCATTTTAAGCCAGAAGTGCAGCATGTTAATAATCATGATGGCAACATTTTGTCTATTTAACATCATTTTTTTTAACATGGCACTCCTATCCTAGATGCTGCTATAAATAAGACTCCTCTATCTCTGAATGATTGCTATTCAGCAAGAAATATATGACTACACCCTGCTGTTCTAGTAGCTCAAAATTAGATACCTTTCTCATTGAAAATGCTGTAATTTGAAATGTCAATAAATACATTTCATGCCATCTATACTAAAACAGATTACCACTTAAATCTGTCAAGATTGAAGTCTAACTCACAGCTTAAAAGGAATGTGAATTCTAATTGGGGGAAATGTGTGCCTGACTTTGTAATATAACTTACCTTTATGTAAATATCTGTTTCATTGAATATTTATTTGATTATATGTCTAACTCTGCCCAGACAGAGCATTCTCATGAACAGTCTTTGGCCCATTTAATTTTGGTATATCATTAACCTTACATACACTTTAATGAATAATTATTGAGTGACTTTTACTTGATGAGTGCCTGGAACAAATACTATTTCTCAATCAGAGAAGAAATGCTTGCATTTCCCTCAGTCTCTCCACTCCAATGGGACCTCTGGTAACTAATTTGTCTTCTCTTGTCCCTAACAATACATTAAAATGAGCAATTCTCTCCACCCTCTCCTTTATACACATTCAATGAATCTTTATCACATGTTATATGGGACGGGACAGTTGGCATCAGCTGGTCCTTCTGTCACTTCAAAGTCTGGGAGAGTGAAGCCTACTGAGAGAGCTTAATTATTTCAATAGTTAGACCTGTCTCTTGGGAATCTTCCTTGGGCAAATCAGCACACAAATGTTATCCCATTATTCCTTAATGTTGAAGGACAGACTGCTACTGATCCGAGAGCTTGTATGCGGCTTGCACAGGCAGTTCTAGCCAGTTATGTTGGTATATTTGCAGGAACAGGCCCATGTGCTGTGCAGTCTGGCTGAGCAGGACTGGTATCTGCAGGGCAGCTTGAGGAATGAATTTAGTGCTGCCATCTTTTTCCTTGTCTGTTTTCATTTATTTATTTATTTTATTAAAGTGATCGGGGTGACACTGTTTAATAAAAATCTATGTTTTAAATATACAATTCTATAATACATCATTTATATATTGCATTGCGTATTTACTACCCAAAATCAAATCTCCTTCTGTCACCATATATTTCACTCCCTTTATCCCTTACTACCTTCCTTCCCCCGTTTTCTGGTGACCATCATACTGTTGTTTGTGTCTATGAGTTTTTGTTTGTTTTCTTTTCCAGGAAATCTTAATTTTGCTCTTATGAGCCTCAACTGATTAGATAAAGCCCACCCCCATTATTGAGAATAATCTCCTTTATTTAAATTTTAGATGCTAACCACACATAAAAAATATCTTCACGGCAACACCTAAATGAGCGTCTATTTGAATAACCGGGTACTGTTACCTGGGCAAGTTGATGTAGAAACTGACTTTCACACCAGTTTAATAAACAAAGAAAATAAAATAAAAAGAAAAGATATTTGAAATATGTTAATAAGACTATTCTTATATTTACACATTATCTGATATATAGATACTATGTAGGCAATACCAAAGGCTCTACAAAAAAACTACTAGAACTATTAAATGAGTCTAGCAAGGTTATAAGAGAGTATCAACATTCAAAAATCAATGTATTTCTATATAATAGCCATGAGCATTTGTAAATTGAAAAAAAATACCATTTACTAAAATTGTGAAGTAATATCAAAGGTAATGAACAGAGGCAAATTTTATATACTGAAAAATATAAAACTATGAGGAGACAAATTAAAGACAGCCTAAACAAATGAAGAGATATACCATGCTCATGCATTGAAAAACTTCTTATTATTACATCAGTTTTCCACCAGTTGATATATAGAGTCAACACAATCAATCAAAATTTTAGCAAGATCTTTTATTATGGAAATCTAGAAATGACCAAAAATAGCCAAAACAATTTTGAAAAGAAGAAAAAGTTGGATGTTTCAGATGACAAGATATTAAGTTTCCTAATAAAACTAATACAATAATCGCTCTGGCCGGTTGGCTCAGCGGTAGAGCGTCGGCCTAGCGTGCGGAGGACCCGGGTTCGATTCCCGGCCAGGGCACACAGGAGAAGCGCCCATTTGCTTCTCCACCCCTCCGCCGCGCCTTCCTCTCTGTCTCTCTCTTCCCCTCCCGCAGCCGAGGCTCCATTGGAGCAAAGATGGCCCGGGCGCTGGGGATGGCTCTGTGGCCTCTGCCTCAGGCGCTAGAGTGGCTCTGGTCGCAACATGGCGACGCCCAGGATGGGCAGAGCATCGCCCCCTGGTGGGCAGAGCGTCGCCCCTGGTGGGCGTGCCGGGTGGATCCTGGTCGGGCGCATGCGGGAGTCTGTCTGACTGTCTCTCCCTGTTTCCAGCTTCAGAAAAAATGAAAAAAAAAATAAAATAAAAATAAAACTAATACAATAATCAAGATGGAACAGTTCTGCGGTGAGGGTGGACAAACACATCAAGGGAATACACGAAGCCTCTAGCAATGGACTCAAATGTGCACATGCAGTTGATTCTCAACAGTGGTGCCAATATACAATAGTTCCATGGAGAAAGGGTAATCATTTACACACATGGTCCTGTAACAGTTGCAAATCCAGGTGCACAAAAGTGAATACTGGCCCAAATCTTGCCTGGGTAAAAGAGTCAACATAGACTAAATGTAAAATTGAAAACCATAAACTTTTGCAAGGAAATATATAAAAAAGGCTTTGTAAATACAGTTTAACTAAAATTGGTTAGATAGAATAGAAAAAGGCCAAAGAAAACAAAAAATAAAACAATAAGATTAAACAATAAAGGAGGAAACTAATAAATTTGGCTTTATCAATATTAAAATCATCTGTTCTTTAGAACACAGAAAGTAATCTAAGAAACAAGGAATGACAGTAGGTTGAGAGATTGTATGGGGAGACCATTTAGACAAATTCCTAGAAGACCAGGTATTGTCTGCAGTTGGATTTGTACCTTGATGTTATAAATATTTAAGGTATCAAAGAGTGTGAGTTTACTTAACAATATTGAGAAGCAATAAGGGCAGATATTATAATGTCCCTTATAAAACTAAGGAAATAACTTTTTGTGATTTTTTTTAGCATCTCATGACTTACAATTGGAAGAAGCACTCAGTCTTACTCTTATCCTGTCCCTGTCCAATCTGAGTGGTGAGACACTCCTCGGGGTGGAGTCATTGCTCATATATACCTACTAGAACTACATTTTGGGTGATTTGGACAGTTCTTACAGGTGGAAATAAAGTGTTTCAAAATTATTTTTTGTATTAATATAATAGATAACTCTAGGTTTTTATACCTGTTGATGCATTTATTCCCAATAAATATAAATCATATCCCTTTTTCTTCATTGAGATGGCTTAAATCAGATATATTCTATGCTTATATGTTCATGACATCAAGTTAGACTGTATTTTACTGGGTTCAATTACCTTCTGACTGTGCATACATTCTGACTGTGCATACATTCTGTGTATCAAGTGATTGCCTACAAGTTCACTATCTAATTACTATCTTCATTTGACAAAACATGGGCAAAGTCAATATTTGTAATATAGTGAATGATATGTTTTAATTTAGATGGAATAGATTTTAGGAATTTTTCTATTTATTGCTCACATCATAACACTCCATCAGCTTTCCTAAGTCTTACTAATCTTTTCTTTAGCTTTACCCATGTGTCATAGTGTTACAGGATTGCCTTATACCCTAGGTTAGGACCCATGCCAGGCTGTGTCTATCTTCTACCTGCTCCTTCTTGGGGAAAATCCATGGCTGTGATGAACATAAAAGTGAAGTCACTTCTCAAGATAAGTGTGTAGAATACTAGGGCTGGCAGAAATATTTAAGAGAACATGTTCTAAACCTTTATTTTATAGAGAAAAACCTTTGGTCATTGAAGGATGTTAATTCAAGCACAAGAGTTAGAGCTAGGAATAGGATCTTAAATAGGACCACTGTTCTTAAACTCTGCTATCTTATTTGAGAGCTCTTGGCATTCCCCTAAGGCAGGGGTAGTCAACCTTTTTATACCGACCGCCCACTTTTGTATCTCTGTTAGCAGTAAAATTTTCTAACTGCCCACTGGTTCCACAGTAATGGTGATTTATAAAGTAGGGAAGTAACTTTACTTTATAAAATTTATAAAGCAGAGTTACAGCAAGTTAAAGCATATAATAATAATTACTTACCAAGTACTTTATGTCAAATTTTTGCTAAGTTTGGCAGAATAAATCTTTATAAAACAATTTACTATAGTTAAATCTATCTTTTTATTTATACTTTGGTTGCTCCACTACCACCCACCATGAAAGCTGGAATGCCCACTAGGGGGCGGTAGGGACCAGGTTGACTACCACTACCCTAAGGCAACATGCTTTCTCATACATCCTGGACCTGGAGTGGTTCTTTACCTTTTAGCAAACTATAGCACTAACAAAGCTCACAGCTCTGCAAGAGACTCCCATTAATGACAATCAAAATTGGATGACAGACATTTGCTGCAGTTAAAACACCCTCTTAACCAAAGATCATCAAATAATGAATGTGCAAGAACTCTGAGTTAAGAAAATAAAGTTTTAATTGCCCAAAGTAAAAGCACAAACATTCTAGGCCTGTCTGTACCAAGGGAATAAGCAGGAAGTTATTTTAGATAGGTTTTGTATCAAACACAAAACCACTTTGAAAGATGGCACACAAGGATACGCATAACATTTCTTCTAGGTAAAATCATTATTGTCTCTAGATCTTGAAGTTTTCATGTGTAAGTCAATCTGGAGCTAGTTCTGATCATTCTAAATAGAAATACTTGTCCCAAGTAAATAAACTTTAACACATATCTGTTTAATGATTCAGAAGAAGGAAACTAGAGAGTATTTAATGAGGTTTCTATTAAAAATTCCTGTTTTATTTAAGGTTATTAATGTCAAGACAATATTGATCCCTGTAAAATATTTACTAACTCAACAGGTGTTGGAATGTAGGCTTTGGTATTTTCCCAATCACTGTGATGCAAATTCTACGGAGCATAGAGCCAATAGGCACTCAATAAACATACACTTTCTGCCCATAAATTGTGACATTTTGGAGCACTGTGTTTAAAAGCGGCTGTGCTGATTGCATTGACATTTGTTACAGTCAGAGATGAAACTGTTGTGTATGCTAACTGGCCAGGACTTGTGTGTGACAGTTTTCTATCATGGTATTTCACAGGAGGGTTCTATTCCTATCATAGACTGAAATACAAATAAGAGAATACCAGACTTATTCTACTCCTTAACTTTCCCCTTTCGGGGGATAATTTGGAAACACAAATTAAAGCAGTACACAAAAAGTGAAATGCATAAACCAATAAGGAAAGAACATGACAGTGAAGAAAAGTAAGAAAGTAAGCCCAAGGTCCTTTTCAGATCACAGATCTTGAGTGTTGGACTGTTTCTGCAGATACAAAAGGGTGGCTTATGTTAATGTATTTAGTGCAGTGATGCTCCAAGCTTATTCAAATTGTGCCTAGAAAGAAGAGCCTATTCATGCATTGGAGTAATTTTTTTCTTTTGCTGTTACTTTATTGGGCAAGAACATTCATTAAATGGGAAATCCTTTTAGATTTCTGTGAAGATTTAAAATAGAAACATAAAAATTTATGGTAATAATAATGATGCAAATCTAATAATTTTTAGTCTATTTACTTCTGCTTAAGAGTTTTATGTATTTTGTACTCCTTTTCTAGATGCATCTCATAAATAAAAGGCTTGGAAGTGATTATCGGCCAGCTGGGAATATGTGAACACATAACTCAGTTTTAGTGTCTAATATGGGACAGAGAACACAGTTAAGATCAGTTTATTTTTATATTCCCTTCTACTTGACTGGCATATATAAAGCGACTGAAAAATCCATATTGGAGACATGAAAGAGACAAATGGCTTTGCCACGAAAAATGCTGCTTTGTACAATGAATGGTTCTGCGAAGTGATATTTCACCTTTAACAATGAATATTTCAATGGACACATTGCCCATCTTACAACTGGACAAACCCAAGGGGGATATCTTCTCACCACTTACCCCAGAAATTGTTTAGTTTATGTGGCTTCTACTCTTGACCTTGTCCCTGAAAATAATGCTTCCTCTACATTTATTTTGGGACCTCTTCAGTTTGCCATTAATTCTCCTGGATTTCTTTATAGCCCTCACCTTGTTTTTCACACTGTAATCTTTCTCTCTTCCCTGACTTCAGGAATCTTGACAGGCTGCAATGCTGGACCAAGGCCAAAGAAAGGAAATGTCACAGGGTTTTTTCTCAGAGCTCACATTTAAAAAAACAAAACAAAAAGTCAATTGCTGAAGTCCCTGTCTAGAGAAACCTCTTGGGCCTAAACACCTACCATAAGATTTGGATGTTTTAGTTGGCAATAAGTTTAACGTGAGCCAACACTCTGAGGTTTGAATGCTTATCAGGCAAGTGAAAGCAAACCATAAATTATGTGTCTGGGGACACTTTAAGGAAATGACACTGATAACTTATAATGTATCCAGAGAAGAAGGGTCAAGATGATTTGGATTATCAATCTACTAATAATAACTATTGCTGCCAGTCTTACTGCACTCAGTTCACTGAGAAGGGCTGAGGGAGCTTTGGATGGTTTTGCCTGAGGAGGACATAAAGTACAGCCCTATTATCTGCTTTCAAGTATTGGCATTCATGTTCCAAAAGAGATGGGATACTTCACTCCATGTGGCTCCTGAAAATGGACTGAGATTAATGTCTACACAGTCAGAGAACCGGTTTTGGTATACAGTGTAAGCCTTTCTAAGTAAGGGCACCAGCTCTCGAGGAAGATTTCTGGGAGAAGTAAAAGCATGTACTGTATTGTGAGAGTTGGCTGAGCATTAGGGATGATGTACATTTATCGATGGTTTGAGAGGATTGCAGCTGTCTGACTAATCCCAAAATGAGTATGGACACTGTATGGGGTCTTATCCTGTTCCTTATATTTGGCTTTAAAAGGAATACTAGTGTCAAATAAAAAGCAAACCAGGACCCAGATAAAAGCAACTTTATTTGAAAAGACTATTGCAATGAAGATAGGGTGGAGGTATTACAATCAAGAACACGGTTTGACCTTAGCATCTATGAGGATTTTAAAGGTCGGGCGGAATAGAATTTTCTGTTATAAGGAGGAAGGAGTGCGGCTAGTGAGTATGTAGTGTTGGTGCCAATGAGGGTGTCCTCACACTGGGAGCAGTCGAGGCTATCCTCTATGGTCAGCTAATTGTCGGATGGGCTGCCAGGAAGGTTCTTCTGCATTCTGATGTAGCTCAATCTCAAAGGTCAGCGTCAGAACCAAGGTCTAGGGGAGAAAGAATCCTGGCTGAGGTTTGTCAAGTCAACTTATTTGGTGCATGGTTCAGATTGATCTGTGGGGCTGAGCACCTCAGCTGATCATGCAGTGATGGCACAAAGAGTGGTGCTTGGGGTGATCTTTCCCTGGTCTGTTCCAGGTACAGATGGAGTCATCCATAAGTCTTATCTAAGTCATGTGGGATGGGGAGCTTTAACTGTGGCTGTTTTTTAGGACCACAAGGCTTAGATCAAGTTCAACACTTTTGGTTTACAGTGAGAACACCTAATCTACTTCTGTGAAGTTCAAGCTTTGTTTTACAGCCAGGATAATCTGGAGCACATGAGTTCTCCTCAGGGGTGTGGGGTCCTAGCACTTGAGACAGGGTTTGTGGTGCACAGTTTCAGGAGGGCTGCTTATGGGGAAAACCTGCATAGAGTCCAGTAATAGAAGGTGGCAGGGTAGACTGCTTCAGGTGGGGTCCAGCTCTGGCCTTAACCACAAGAAAGGGCCCTTGAGTGTTAGAACTGCAGAGCTATCTTCTTAAAAGGAGAGGGCTGCTATTTTCTCTTATAATGAAACATCCCTGGCTGTGCCTACCCCCGAAAAGATGGTTTTGTTAGTCAAGGGCATTACTAGAAGTGGGCAGAAGTGCCATTACCACCTTATACTCAGAACATAAGGGATATTTGCTCACCTGCCAAGGTAAGGGCATTGGATAGGGCTCCTTCTAGCAAGACCACCAGGATCTATCTTCCCCAGAGCCAATAGGCTTTTGCAAGCCTACTGGCAGAGATATTTGGGTTGAATCAACATTGTATTACTTGGACTTCTCTAATTACATATTTAATTCCCATTTAGATGCAGAAATAAACACTACAATATACCATAGTGACAGATAACTCAAGTGTTTCTGAATGGAAATTATATTGGGCCATTAGAACAACAGGAGAAAACATGTTTATAAATCAATAAAATGTTCAGTTTATGTCTCAAATTATTTCCCATGTCGGTTTTTTTCCTTTTTCTGTGTAAACCACACTAATTTAGGGAGGGTTTTGGAGTCAGACAGGCAGAGGTTCCAATCCTTACTTTGGCATTACTGCTTGATAATCAGCAAGTTAGTTAACACCTCACATTCAACGAGGACTAAAATTTATGTTAAGAATTAAGTAAGCAAATGTTGGAGAGGCTGTGGAGAAAAAGGAACCCTCATACACTGTTGGTGGGAATGTAAAGTAGTACAACCATTATAGAAGAAAGTATGGTGGTTCCTCAAAAAACTGAAAATAGAACTACCTTATGACCCAGCAATCCCTCTACTGGGTATATACCCCCAAAACTCAGAAACATTGATATGTAAAGACACATGCAGCCCCATGTTCATTGCAGTATTGTTCACAGTGGCCAGGACATGGAAATAACCAAAAAGCCCATCAATAGATGACTGGATGAAGAAGATGTGGCACATATACACTATGGAATACTACTCAGCCATAAGAAATGATGACATCAGATTATTTACAGCAAAATGGTGGGATCTTGATAACATTATACGAAGTGAAATAAGTAAATCAGAAAAAACCAGGAACTGCATTATTCCATACGTAGGTGGGACATAAAAGTGAAACTAAGAGACATTGATAAGAGTGTGGTGGTTACGGGGGGAGGGGGGAGAGGGAGAGGGAAAGGAGGAGGGGGAGGGGCACAAAGAAAACTAGATAGAAGGTGACAGAGGACAATCTGACTTTGGGTGATGGGTATGCAACATAAGTGAATGACAAGATAACCTGGACTTGTTATCTTTGAATATATGTATCCTGATTTATTGATGTCGCCCCATTAAAAATAAAATTATAAAAAAAAGAAAAAAAAAGAATTAAGTAAATTGACGTGTAAGCATGGCATCTGCCATATGACAGGTGCCTGATACGTAGTGGCTATTATTGCTGTTATTCCTATTATTTCCTTGACCACAGTGTCAATGTTACGTCTGTCTGGAGCACACCTGTTCTTCTGAGCAGGTGGCCATCCTCCACAAAGCCTACCCTACAGGTCTTCCTTATCTTGTGAGCTTACATGACTTGTCACAATGTTGTCACGGAACTTAGTACTGGATTATAGGTTGTGGTCTGTTGTTTTAATAGGAATGATCCCCTCTTCCCATTTTAATTATAAGTATTTAGAAGTCATAATTCTTGCATATCATGCTAGCTCATCATTAAATTTTTTTGACAGTCTGAGAGGAAGTAATTTCTGTTGAAGGTATGGCTGTATCCAGGCATTGTGCCTATAAAGTGAACCGCGTGGTCCATGCAACTCTTTCCTTTCCCTGGCAATCTGCTAAGAAATAATAGGGCAGTAATATCCTCTGAGAATTTAATTCTCAGCCTCTTGAAAATATTATATAAATAAAAGGTTGTGTAAAGGGTTGCATCTATGAATTATAGACATCAAGCAAACACAAAAACAAACCAAAACCTAAAAACCCATGACTTTAAGAATAATAACCATATTTAACCAATACAAGTTGATTTTGTAAGTTATATTGTGGATGCCTATTATGTATAAATGCCTAAAATAGAAACTTTCCCCCTCTTTGTAAATTGGATGTACATTCTACAGTCAAAATCAAGTAAAAATAAACAAACAAACAAACAGGAAAAACTCATGCTGACCCTAGAATAATTTTCATCATGAAATATAAAAGGAGATTTTTTTACTCTAAAAATGACAGCAGTAACAGCTATCTTTGAGAAAAGTGGTTTTTTTCCCCCTGTAATATGACTATTGAAATAAAAGTTTAAAATATTGTCAAATATCAGATAAGATTTCAACCATGCTGTGTCTACCATATTTAGATATAATTATATTTTCTCAATATTTTATTAACAACAAAGTCATATTATGATAGTAAGACATATTAGCATATTAATAATTTTACCCTCTGTGACCAGCACATAACTTGCCGGCTCCCTCATTTGAACAAGCTTTTGTTTAACTGTAACTACCTCCCCATTGCTAACAACACCATTGACCCCAATGTCATGCAACATTATCTACTCAGTAATTTGCACCAATAGCCTCATTGTATTTCATTTAGCAGAATTCTTATCAGGGAGAGACAGCAACAGAGAAACCCACAGCTCTTTGTAAGTTAAATGGAAGTCATAATAACAAAAAGATAGGATGTCAGGAAGCAGATTGGCAGAGTCTGTAGACAGGTGACAGAGAGACCTGGTATTTAGCCATTTGATGGCTGTGATAAACCGGAAATGTCCCTGGTTATTCCTGTGATGAGTGGCTTTAGATTGAGAGTGAAGGTCACAATTCTTTGTTCCAAATTTTAGGTGTGTAAACCTCGCCTACCCTCCACCCTCTGCTGGGTTTTGGAGGTAGAAGGAAAAAGTGGGAGCTGGTTACGAAGTCTCTGAAGCCTTGAAGGAAACTCCTGAAATGTGTTGATTTGATGAATCTTTGGTATCTTGTTTGTGCCAGACACTGAGTAAAGCCCTGTTCTCTTGGTCTTGAGACTTATATTTAGTGTTAACAGCTGGAATGACTGACTCTGGAGTCAGGCTGTTTGTGTTCAGATGCTGATTCTGCTCTTTACTGGCTGAGTCACCTCAGAGCAGGTACTGGGTCTCTTGTTACTCCAGTTTCTTCATCTATACAATGGGGATATGTTGGGCAAATGAGTTTGTAAAATCTGTATTTTAGGGGTTTGCTCACTTTTATTGTTAAAAATGGCCGCTGACCACGTGATTGCATTGCCCAGGTGATAATGTTAATTACCTTCATGCTTGGGAAGGGGCTTGGTTATACTAATGTATACTGGAGGAGGGTTTTCCTGCCGAAAAGTTTTAAGAAAAAGGAGAAGGGAGGAGCTAGGCCATTCTGGGAGGAGACCACGTGGTTGCAGAGTAAGCAGGCAGCCAAGACGGTTGAGTGCTGAAGGGGAACAGAGGTGAGGGGTTTTGTGAGCTCTGCTGAGAACTGGTGGGGGCCTTTGATTCTAGGAAAACTCGGAAAAGATTCTCTTGGTTGTGGTACCAGAGAATGTGTGAATGGGTTTTGGTGCCCGTGTTTTTGTTTTTACTTGCTTGCCGAGTGCGAGGCTGGAAATAAAGAAAATAGCCCACTATTTCTTGGCTCTGCTGTTTTTATATGATTTATCTGAATTAAATGCGAGCCTGCATGAGCCAGGCGGCTGCGACTGCCGCAACTACTGGATTTACAGGATAGCAGTAGGTCCTTTATTCCTGGTGAGAGACTGAAAACACAAGTGGACAAAGACCAGACCATGTAGACAATAAAACTCTGACCTAGTCATCAGCCACCAGCTGGAGAGGCCAACCACAGCTACTTCAAAAATGGGTCCCACAGGTCAGAACTCAACTGATACTTGGCAGATTCCCTAATTTTTGCCCCAGCTTCCAACTTAGAAATAACTAGCGAAAGCCAAACATGCTTCCCCAAGCAAACACACCGGATGCCTCCTTCTAGTTAGTTAACTGCATCCAGCAGGCAACACCCGGATCCTTCTCCTGTCCCGTGGAAAGCTCTCTCTTCCTGTCTGCCTTGGAGTGTCTTTGTGGTAGCTGCACACCTTGCCATCACAAGCTCTGGATGAGTAGCCTTTGCTTGCTCTCATTTGGGTGGCCTTTATTGATTCTTTTATGCTTAGATAGTGCCTGGAACATAGTAAGTATTGAGTCAAGGTTAATTTTAGGCAATCTTATTCAGATGTCTGTGAACATTCCCCAAATATTAGAATGCTATGCAATCCATAACTTTCTGTGTATGAGTTCATTCAGAAGATGGCAGACTCCCACCATTGAAATACAAATAAGTGGCCCTGGCCAGTTGGCTCAGTGGTAGAGTGTCGGCCTGGCGTGCAGGAGTCCTGGGTTCGATTCCCAGCCAGGGCACACAGGAGAGGTGCCCATTTGCTTCTCCACCCCTCCCCCTCTCCTTCCTCTCTGTCTCTCTCTTCCCCTCCCACAGCCAAGGCTCCATTGGAGCAAAGTTGGCCCGGGCACTGAGGATGGCTCTATGGCCCCTGCCTCAGGTGCTAGAATGTCTCTGGTCACAGTGGAGCAATGCCCCAGATGGGCAGAGCATCGCCCCCTGGTGGGCATGCTGGGTGGATCCCAGTCGGGTGCATGCGGGAGTCTGTCTGACTGCCTTCCCGTTTCCAACTTCAGAAAAATACAAAAAAAAAAAAAAGAAATACAAATAAGTGTACTTGTTCAAGAAGGCTCATAGGCTCATAGCAAGGAAAGAGAGAAAGAGAGAGAGAGAGAGAGAGAGAGAGGTGAGAAGGTGTTATTTAAAACTATAAATCATTCTTGCTGATCCTGTACTTAAGACACTCCTGGCCTAAATTGTCTTCTTTTTATTCTTCTCTTTCTTCTTCTTCTTTTTTTTTTTTTTTTGTATTTTTCTGAAGCTGGAAATGGGGAGAGACAGTCAGACAGACTCTCGCATGCGCCCGACCGGGATTCACCTGGCACGCCCACCAGGGGCGACGCTCTGCCCACCAGGGGGCGATGCTCTGCCCCTCCAGGGCGTTGCTCTGCCGCGACCAGAGCCACTCTAGCGCCTGGGGCAGAGGCCAAGGAGCCATCCCCAGTGCCCGGGCCATCTTTGCTCCAATGGAGCCTCCGCTGCGGGAGGGGAAGAGAGAGACAGAGAGGAAGGAGAGGGGGAGGGATGGAGAAGCAAATGGGCGCTTCTCCTGTGTGCCCTGGCCGGGAATCAAACCTGGGTCCCCCACACGCCAGGCCAACACTCTACCGCTGAGCCAACTGGCCAGGGCCTTCTTCTCTTTCTTCTTCTTCTTCTTCTTCTTCTTCTTCTTCTTCTTCTTCTTCTTCTTCTTCTTCTTCTCCTCCTCCTCCTCCTCCTCCTCCTCCTCCTCCTCCTCCTCCTCCTTCTCCTTCTTCTTCTTCTTCTTCTTCTTCTTCTTCTTCTTCTTCTTCTTCTTCTTCTTCTTCTTCTTTTTCCTCTTCTTCTTTTTCCTCTTCTTCTTTTTCCTCTTCTTCTTTTTTCTTCTTCTTTTTAGCAACATACTGTTAACCATACTTTGAATGAGAGGTTATAAAAACAGAAAGTGAGTAAATCACAACAAAGCTAATTTAAAAATTGCTAAGCAGCTCCTCATGGCAAAATAATAGAAATTGGTGACTTGAGTAGCATCTGGAACCCTGGGGAGCTGAGGGCCCTGGAGGTGATAAAAAAACACACAGAAGCCTAGGGGATGAAGGATGGAGTCAACCAATATGAAATTCCCAGGTTCTTTAACATTTTGCATTCAATTATAATGTGTCTTGGTGAGCGCCTCTTTGGGTTCATATTGTTTGCCAGGGTCTTCCTTATTTTCTATGAAATTTAATGTGATGCCACTTGTCTTCCTCCTTTTAGAACATCATTAAAGTTTACAATGCCTCATGTGCTTGGAATTTGTACGAAATCATGTAAAAAGTGATCATGTCCCTTTTTACATCATTGCCAACAAAAGAGGAAGATCAGATGTGAATGAGGTAGAAGAAAAATTCCACAGGGAGAAGAGTTAGGGCTGGGGTTCAGGACGCATGGGTGAGAGGCTACACCTTTAAGTCACCTTGGGTAGAAGGCATAATCCAATTCAAATTAAATTTCAAAAGACAGGGTGGTCCTAACTGACATTCAGCTAAACTTTACAACATGGATAGACCCTGAGCACATTATACTAAGTGAAACAAGTAAATCAGAAAACGCTAAGAATTATATGATTTTACACATAGGTGGGAAATAAAAATGAGACTTATGGACATAGATAAAAGTGAAGTGGTTACTAGGGGAAGAGGATGGGGGAAGGGAAGTAGAGAAAAACAAATATGCAATGACAGGAAATGATTTGAATTTGGGTAATGGGCACACAATGCAATCAATAGTTCAAATGCTATAGAGATGTTTAACTAGAACTTATGTGCTTTTATTGATCAACATCACCACATTAAGTTTAGTTTTTTTTTAAGAAGAAAATAAAAATATGCAAAAAAGTATAATAAAAAGGAAAATCAGGTCATATGTGATTACTTTTCTTTTTATTAAAAATTTTTTTAAGTGAGAGGAGGGGAGATAGAGAGACAGACTCCCATATATGGCCCTACCAGCATTCACCCCATGACTCCCATCTAGGGCCAAAGCTCGTAACCAACCTATTTTTTGTGCTTGAGGCAAAGGCTCCACAAAGCCATCCTTAGTGTCTGGAGCCAATGCCCTCAAATCAATTGAGCCATGGCTTAGGGGTGGTGGGAAGAGGAGGGAGGAGAAGTACATGGTCAGTTCTCCTGTGTGCCCTGACCAAAAATCGAACTTGGGACTTTCACATGCCTGGTTGGTGCTCTACCACTAAGCCAACTGGCCAGGGCATGTGATTACCTTTCAAACTAAAACTGAAGCCTACAGTTTTCTTCTGGGCTATATGTGTGGCTATTTAAAGCCATCATAGATTCCATCAGTGGCTATTATTTCTCTGTTGCAGTCAAACTACAAAATTCATTGTTAATAGAGTCAGTGGTCCCCAACCTTTTTTGGGCCACGAACTGGTTTAATGTCAGAAAATATTTTCACAGACCGGCCTTTAGGGTGGGACGGATAAATGTATCACATGACCGAAACAAGCATCAAGAGTGAGTCTTAGATGGATGTAACAGAGGGAATCTGGTCATTTTTAAAAAATAAAACATTGTTCAGACTTAAATATAAATAAAATGGAAATAAGGTAAGTTATTTATTCTTTCTCTGCGGACCAGTACCAAATGGCCCACAGACCGGTACCGGTTCATGGCCTGGGGGGTTGGGGACCACTGAATAAAGTTGCTTTTGAATATTATATTAACAAAAAATTATAAGCAATATGAAATATTATAATAAAATATTTTCCAAGACCATAGATTATAGAAGAGAAATAAAATAAAAACCAAGGCAAATCAAACCTATAAATATATAGGAATATGTAAAGATGCACATATACTTACCATACATGGAATGAGTTATTTTACTCTTAGCATTTTTGACACCTTTAATATGTTGTTATAGTGCCATATTTCCCAGACAAAACCTGACATTTTGTAGAGCCTTTTGAAGGATGATACATAGGGTCTTTGGATTATGTCACAGTTCTATTTCCTAGACAGTGACATAACCCAAATTTTGGTGTAAGTTGAAACCTAGCCTAGCTTAAGTCACTTACCTATCATAACACAGTTGTAAAACCATAATCTAGAATATAAAACACAGCTAAGCCACAGAAAAAGGAAAAGGACTTAAATATGTTGTATTGTATACTATACTGTAGTAACAGAAAAAAATGAATAAAAAAAATTCCTTACCTTTATTCCTGTGGTTGGCTTGCACACTGGAAGGGGCATTGCAAGGTGGGAGAGAGTGACCTATTGGGAGGAGGAAACTGGAGAGGCAGGAGAACCTGCAGAAGGTGCTGAAGATACTGAGTCAGGTGAATTAGGATTGCCTAAGGCAGTGGTCCCCAACCTTTTTTGGGCCATGGACCAGTTTAATGTCAGAAAATATTTTCACAGACCGGCCTTTAGGGTGGGAAGGATAAATGCACAAAATAAAATTATGCAATTGGCTTAAAAACTGTGGTATTTTTAAATATAATTGTCGAACTTATGAGACAAGCATCAAGAGTGAGTCTTAGATGGATGTAACAGAGGGAATCTGGTCATTTTTTAAAAATAAAACATTGTTCAGACTTAAATATAAATAAAACGGAAATAATGTAAGTTATTTATTCTTTCTCTGCAGACCTGTACCAAATGGCCCATGGACCGGTACCAGATATAGAGGGTACAGGATCCATTGCAGGCCTCTCTACCTTCTTCAAGAATTGTTCCAGGCTAGTCTGGAAGGTTGATGATTTCTTCTCTTCCAAAATCTGCCTGTAGCATTGCAAGGCAACCATAACAGCTCTGTAGACCTTACTGAGTCTGTCATTGTTGGGGTCCTCAGCCTGAAATTTTGCCAACCCATTCTCTACCATAGAAAACCTGCCAAACTCTCATCAGTAAATCTTTTGGGTTGTGGGGTTTCCATCTCTTCTGCTTCAATCAGCTGCTTCTCCAGCTGAATGAGGTCCTCAGCAGACAGCTCCTCCCCATGTGATGCTTGTAGCTCTGTGACATCCACTGTGATGGCTTTACTCTTCTTCGAAACACTACCATCTGAAGACTCTCACTTTCATTTAGGAGCCACGATAAGGGCCAAAAAGTTGGCAAACAAAAGCAACACAAACTGAACACTTGTGCTTTTAACAATCCAAAAGGGCTTAGGTAAGTATAATGGGGGATGCCAACTCCCTCACTCATATGGCACGTCACTATGTATTTTTCTGCTGTGTGCACCCACACTAGTTTGCCCACATAGTACATAAGTATGATGTTAATGGCTTAAGTTGAAACACTAATGCCTCAATTTTTTAAAGTTTTTATGGGAGTGAGCGTTGTAAACTTGAAGTGTCATATGTCGAGACTGTCATAACCTGAGGACCCCCTGTATCTTATTTTTAATTGATTGATTAATTTTTTAATTGACTTTTTTTTTGCTGAGAAAAAGTTGGAAATGTAAGCTATCAGCATCATTTTTAAGTTATTGCTTGGTAATTAAATAGCTATATTTATTTAGTCATGGTTACCTGAAAATTTGGGACAATAATTTTGGCAAATGTCAGTGGAACCAAAGTGTGACTGCTTCATGGCAAATAAATAGTGAAAAAGACATAATAGAAAGTATTAGAGCAAAGATTTTAGAGACAAGAATTCAGACCTTTTTCTACCATTATAAGCTCGGAGATGATCAGCTGGCTATTTAATTTTTTGAACTTCACTTTCCTTATGAGAATGAATAGTAATAATTACCTTGCAAGGGTTATCTGCATCAAATACTATGATAGGCCCAACTCAGTGCCCATTCACATGAACATTAGTGAGTGGTAGCATTTTTATTATTGTCAGTATTATTGTTGTTACTATTATCATTATACTTGGTAATAGGCTGAATGTTGTTGACCTTGATTTGTCTCTTGGTCTAACATGAGCTACTTTAAAATCTCCTTTAACCTTCCCTGGTTAGAATATCACATTAACCTGATGGACAGGAGTGCTAAAGTGGGATCCCTTCCTTCCAAGTCTCAGACATTAATATTGCCTGGGCTCGTATGTGAATGAAAGACAAGCAATAATACAGTCACAAAAATTTTCTGCTGTGTAGGACTTCAAATAATTCTTGAACCCCACACTCCAACCCCCATCCTTCAGCCACCAGCTGGCTGAAAATACTTAGGCCAAATAAAAGTATGTTTTCAAAGTCAAACACCTAATGACATCCTAAAGTCAAATTGGGACAAGTACTCTGGGCAAATGTGCCAGGGCCCACAACTCTGAAAACAAAACATCCAGGTGGGCTCATTAGTGTTCCAACAAAGGTCACAGCAGCCTTCTCTAGAGCATCTAAATATATATATATTTAATATAGTAAATGTTAATTACACACAACCAGCCAAGTAAAATAAAAACAAAAACAAAAAACCCTCAAACTAGAATTCATGGTAGAATTTTTGTGGTTTCCATGGTAATGGAAGGTTGTGAGTTTTCAAATACAGCAAACCTGCACAAGATGTGTATTTGATGATTTTCTCGACTTCTCCTAAATTGTTAATCAGATTCTCAGTAATGTTAGTGGGAGCTGATGCCAGACAAAAGAAATAAACGGTTTCCATTCCACCAAGTGTGCACCACACTTCACACGTGTTATGAGCTTACTTGGCTCTGGGAAGTGAGGTAACAACAAGGTCCCATTGTCTGGGTATCTATGATCTACTAGAAGGATATCACTCTCAAGTACCCTTTTACTGGTGCAACACTTTGAATGGGAGAATCACAAGTAGGGTCTGTGGCTGCATCCAGTGACCAGTGGTCCTACTGTTGACCAAGTCATAAACAAAAAAAATAAGAAACAAACAACTGACAGAACCATTACAATTACAAAATGCACTCATGGTTTTGTATGGTGAGGTTGACAATTTATGCTTAGACATAGTAAAATTTTTGTTCATTATTGAAGCTGGGTCATAAGTCCATAAATTTCATTACACTGTTGTCTTTGCTTTTATGTTTAACATAAGGGAAGATAGTAAAACTGCATCATTGTTTCTCAAACAGTGAAGCATCCTATAATGTGAACTGGCAAAGGGCATATGCTGGAAAAATGCTGGAAGCTTCTCAAAATGAAAGGAAAAGCAGAACATCATAATGGAGGAATAATTTTAACCAGGGCAGCTCATGGGCATCTCTGCTACACAGAATGACCCCTTTTCAAGAGCATTGCAGGAAAATGCATGGACCCAACAACCTTCTCTCTGCTTAAGATACCTTTTAGGTTAGACCAGCTTGGATAATATGCTAGTCCTGGAACCAGGGTGTGATTTTGAAAAAAAATACTAGGCATGAAAAATGAAGATATGAAAAAAGTCACAGAATTTATCTGAAAAACTCATGAAATAAAAAGATGTCAGGAAATGATCAAAAATTGAAATAAATACAATGGGAAAGGTAAAAAGTAGGTGGAGGGAAGAAGAGTGGAGAGAATGTGAAAGTTCTTCACAGAGGGGAATAAATCTTGAGGTGATTTGGATGTTTATAATTTGTGGCAGGTAACTCGGGGAGAGGCATTTATGTCATACATGTGCTGAGGATTCTGGCTTAGATGCTCTACTGGGATAGAGAATGTTTATATGCATGTAGATTGATTAACAACTTAGGAGTAGATTGAGAGAAATATAAATCTTTTATTAGTACAATACAATGACTCTGACTCTAACTTTGTATTGCCGGTAGTTTCTGCATTATACACATTGTTACTTTTTTTTATCATTATATGTGTATTAATGACTGTTAGATCTAAATGGTTAATTATATCCTTCAGGATTGTGAGTTCCCTTTTTTATTGTCAATGAATGCTATAACATCTGAGTTTCTCTGAATTCTTACTAGCGTTTGTCAAATACCAAGTTCTGACACCTGATGCAGTTTCATTTGCATTTACTTGGCAACATGATACTCATTTTTTACCTTTAATCTCACTAAAATATTCTTGTTCATTTGTGTTTCCTAAGCATAATGTGTATCACAAATACTAAAAATATAAAGAATTTTATTATAAGTTTAGTCAACATTAAAAGGAAAATACATTCTAAACAAGTTAATGGCAACAGATAAGGCAACATAGATAAAAGGGAACTAAACTAAGAGGACTCTTTAACCAAGGATCACAAAAGAAGCCACACTGAGACTGGTAGGAAAAGCAGAAACGTGGAGAGGGCTGCCCAGCTCCCAGGAGTGAACAGCAGCCTGGAGGGACTCACATGATGAGAAGTGAGTTTAGCAGAGAGGGTAGGGTCCTGGGCCCCAGGAATGAAGCCCCAGCCTGCATCCCTAGAGCCTAGAAGAGATATACAGGCAGTATTTAGTTGCAAAACAAGCCAGGATACTGTTTGCAAGAAAGACACAGATTTCTCAGACTCAGGATTCTTCTTAAAGGGACACACAGAAAATCTCTTTCACAACCATCATCCGGGACTCTGGGGGATGGGGAAAGATGAGAGGACCAGAGTAGCAGGGATAAACACTTTGAGGGATAGCCACCCTAACTCCTGGGCTAAGTCATTCCCCAAATCTAAAGTGAATATTTTCCCTAGAACCAGCAATACCAGCAAAGGGAAGCAGGTCACCAGTCAAACAGAAGCAGAGTCATTTAAAAGAAGGGAGCCATCAGGGATACAGTATTGAGTGCTAAGGTCTGAGCTTAGCATCACCTTCCCAATTGCTGAGTGCTCACCAGAGGGCAGGCAGCAGTGGGATGTGGATGCACAGTCCCATCAGTGGGGGTGAAAGTCGAGGACTGGTCGCGGTTGAAGTCTGGGCATGAATTAGCACAGTCCTGCCCACAGGGGTGGAAGCTGAAGCTGCCTGCAACTGAGGCCCAGAGTGACCGCAGTCACGCCCAGTGCAGGCAGAGGCTGAGGGCGGCCATGGCAATGGAAGGGGTGCACAAAAGAAGTCCGACCCAAGCTGCAGGCTGGGTGAGCAAGAGGGGGTCCCATCTGCAATCCTGCTCGTGGGGGGATGTGCAGCCCCGCTAGTGGGACCAAAGCTTGAGGCCCCGAAGCCATAAGTGCAACCAAACCCACGAGGTCAGGGCAAAGCCAGGGAACTGGCTGAAACCTGCAGCTGAACATGGGTGTGCAAACCCACTAGAGGGGCAGAGGCTTGTGGCCCTGGCAAGCAAGTGTGGCCCCACCTGCAGGGGCAGGGTGAAGGCTGAGGCCGGCCAAGGCTTGTAGCCTAGGCATGTGAACAAAGTCCCACCCATGGAGGCAAGTTGGAAACCACAGCAACTACTGCAGCAGCTGGAGCCAGCAATGCCCATACAGGAAAGCCCAAGGTGGTAGCAGAGGGGGTGGTAGAACAGCAGACAGACCACACCTAGGGAACAGAAAGGCCACACCTAGCCCTAACCCTAACCCTAACCCTAACCCTAACCAGTGGCCACACCCTTCTTATAAACAGACAGAATAGAAAGGCAGAAAAATGCATCCCAAATGAATTAAGAGAAATCCTCAGAAAAGGACTTGAATGAGTCAGAAATAACAAAATTAGCAAATGCAGAGTTTAAAATAAAGATTGTTAGAATGTTCAAAGATCTTAGAACAACAATGGATAGACATAATGAGCACCAAAATATAAAGAGAGCAAAGTATAAAAAAGGACATTGAAATAATACAAAAGAATCAGTCAGAAATGACAAATACAATATCAGAAATGAAGACCACACTGGAAGAAGTTAAAAGCAGAATGGATAAAACTGAGGATCAAATCAGTGAGTTAGAGGACAAGAAGGCATGGAAGCAGAACAGCAAAAAGAAAAGAGGCTCAAAAAGTCTGAGGAAACTCTAAGAGAGCACTATGACAACATGAAGAGAAATAACATAACATCCACATCATAGGGGTTCCTGAAGAAGAAGAGAAAGAACAAGGGATAGAGACCTTGTTCAAAAATATTATAGCTGAAAACTTCCCTAAATTGATGCAGGAAAAAGTCACACAATTTCAAGAAGCACAGAGAACTCTATTAAAGAGAAACACAAAGAAATCTACACCAAGACACATCATAATTAAAATGCCAAAGCTAAGAGATAAAAAAACACACAAATAGCTGCTAGAGAAAAAAAAAAATCAGTCATCTACAAAGGAGCACCCATAAGAATGACATCCAACTTCCTAACAGAAACACTTGGGGACAGAAAGGAATGGCAAGAAATATTCAAAATAATGCAGAACAAAAGCTTACAACCAAGACTTCTTTATCCAGTAAGGCTATTGGTTAAAATTGAAGGAGAAATAAAAAGCTTCCCAGACAAGAAAAATCTCAAGGAATTCATTACCACTAAACCAATGCTGCAAGAAATGTTAAGGGGCCTGTTGTAAATATAACAAAGGGGGAAAAGAATATAGTAAAAAAGGAATGTAGCTTTAAAGAATAAAATGGCAATAAACAACTACATATCAATAATAACCTTAAATGTAAATGAATTAAATAATCCAACTAAAAGACATAGGGTAGTTGCATGGATAAGTAAATAGGACCCATACATATGCTGTCTACAAGAGACACACCTCAAAATAAAAGATACACATGGACTGAAAGTAAAAGGTTAGAAAAAAATATTTCATGCTAACAAAAATGAGAAAGAAGCTGGGGTAGCATACTGATATCTGACAAAATAGACTTTAAAACAAAGGCTATAGTAAGAGATAAAGAAAGTCACTACATAATAATAAAGGGAGCAATCCAACAGGATGATATAACCATTATAAATAGTTATGCAACTAATGTAGGAGTACCTAAATATATAAAGAAGACTTTGATGGATATAAAGGACAAGATCAACAGCAATACTACAATAGTAGGGGATTTCAATACTCCACTAACATCACTAGAAAGATCCTCAAGAAAGAAAATTAACAAAGAAACAGCAGACTTAAAGGACACACTAGATCAACTGACTTTAATTGATATCTTTAGAACTTTTCATCCTAAAGCAACAGAATATACATTCTTCTCAAGTGCTCATGGTACATTCTCTAGGATAGACCACATGTTAGGGCACAAAAGTGGTCTCAACAAATTTAAGAAGATTGATATCATATCAAGCATTTTCTCTGATCACAATGGCATTAAACTAGAAATCAACCACAACAGAAAAACTGAAAAATACTCAAACACATGGAAACTAAATAGCACATTATTAAGTAACGAATGGGTTAAAGATGAAATTAAAGAAGAAATAAAAATATTTTAGAAATGAATGATAATGAGCATACAACAACTCAAAATTAATGAGACACAGCAAAAGCAGTACTAAGAGGAAAGTTCATAGCATTATAAGCATACCCTAAGAAACTAGAAAAAGATCAAATAAACAACTTAACCTTGCATCTAAAACAAATAGAAAAAGAACAGCAAGTGAAGTCCAGAGGTAGAAGAAGAAAAAAAATAATAAAGATCAAAATGGAAATAAATGACATAGAGGTTAAAAAAAATACAGAATATCAATGTAACTAAGAGCTGGTTCTTTGAAAAGGTAAACAAGACTGATGAACCTTTAACCAGACTCACCAAGAAAAAAAAAGAGAGGACTCAAATAAATAAAATTAGAAATGAGAGTGGAGAAATAATAACTGACATGGCAGAAATACAAAAGATTGTAAGAAAATACTATGCAGAACTTTAGTCCAAAAAAATTAGACAACCTACGTGAAATGGACAAATTTCTTGAAACATATAATCTTCCAAAAATTAATCTGGAAGAATCAGAAAACCTAAACAGACCTATTACAACAAATAAGATAGAAACAGTTATAAAAAATACTTCCAACAAACAAAAGCCCTGGGCCAGATGGCTTCACAGGTGAATTTTACCAAATATTCAAAGAAGAGCTAACTCCTATTCTTCTCAAACTATTTCAAAAAATTCAAGAGGAAGAAAGACTTCCAAGCTTCTTTTATGAGGTGAGCATAATTTTATGAGGTGAGACCAGGCAAAGACAACACAAAAAAGAAAATTATAGGTCAATATCCGTGATGAATTTAGATGCTAAAATTCTCAACAAAATATTAGCAAACTGGATTCATCAATATATGAAAAGTATCATACATCATAATCAAGTAGGATTTATTCTGGGGAGGCAAGGCTTGTACCATATTTGCAAATCAATCAATGTGATACATCACATAAACAAAAGGAAGGAGAAAAACCACATGATAATTTCAATAGGTGAATAAAAAGCATTTGATAAAATCCAGAACCCATTTATGATAAAAACTCTAAGCAAAGTGGGCTTTTGTTTGTTGGAAGTATTTTTTATAACTGTTTCTATATTATTTGTTGTAATAGGTCTGTTAGCAAAGTCAACATAATAAAAACAATTTATGACAAACCCAAAGCCAATATCATACTCAATGGGCAAAATTAAAAAGCAATTCTCTTAAGATCAGGGACAAGGCAGGAGTGCCCCCTTTCAGCACTCTTATTCATCATAGTCCAGGAAGTCCTAGACACAACAATCAGACAAGAAGAAGAAATAAAAGGCTTTCAAATTGGAAAAGAAGAAGTAAAACTATCATTATTTGCAGATGATATGATACTGTATATAGAAAACCCTAAAGTCACAGTAAAAAAATTACTGGACCTGATAAATGAATTCAGCAAGGTGGCAGGATATAAAATTAATACTCAGAAATTAGAGGTATTTTTGTACACCAACAGTGAACTGTCAGAAAGAGAAATTAAGAAAACAACCCCTTCACTATTTCAACAACAAAATAATAAAGCACCTAGGAGTAAATTTAACCAAGGAGATTATGACTTATACTCAGAAAATTATAAAACATTGATAAATGAAATCAAGGAAGATACAAACAAGTGGAAGCATATACCGTGTTCATGGATAGGAAGAATAAAGATCATAAAAATGTCTATATTACCTAAAGCAATTTATTAATTCAATGCAATACTAATTAAAATACCAATGTCATACTTCAAAGATATAGAACACATATTCCAAAAATTTATATGGAACCAAAAAATAACACGAATAGCCTCAGCAGTCTTGAAAAAGAAGAATAAAGTTGGTGGTATCACCCTTCCTGATATCAAGTTATACTACAAGGCCAGTGTACTCAAAACTGCTTGGTACTGACATAAGAACAGGTGTATAGATCAATAGAACAAAATAGAGAACCCAGAAATAAACCCACACCCCTATGGACAACTGATATTTGACAAAGGAGGTAAGAGCATACAATGGAGTAAAGACCGCCTCTTTAACAAATGATATTGGGAAAATTGGACAACTACCTGCAAAAAAAATGAAACTAGACCACCAACTTACACAATTCACAAAAATAAACTCAAAATGGATAAAAGAATTATATGTAAGTCATAAAATCATAAGCATCTTAGAAGAAAATAGGCAGTAATTTCTCTGACATCTCTTGCTGCAATATATTTGCTAATTTATCTCCACGGGTAAGTGAAGTAAAAGACAGAATAAAAAAACAAATGACACTATATCAAACTAAAAAGCTTTTGCATAGCTAAAGACAATATGAACAGAAAAGAAGGACAAACCACATAATGGGAGAACATATTTGACAATATGTTTGATAAAGGGTTAGTAACCAAAATTTATATAGAACTTGTAAAACTCAACACCAGGAAGGTAAACAATCCAATAAAAAAATGGGCTAAAGAAATGAATAGACATTTTTCCAAAGAGGACATACAGATGGCCAATATACAGATGAAAAAATGTTTAACATAACTAATTATTAAAGAAATGCAAAATAAAACTACAATGAGATACCACCTTACACCAATCAAAATAGCACTTATTAACAAAACAACATATAATAAGTGCTGGTGAGTAGGTGGAGAAAAGGGAACCCTCCTGCACTGCTGGTGGGAATGCAGACTGGTACAGCCACTGTGGAAAACATTATGGAGAGTCCTCAAAAAATTGAAAATGGAACTGCCTTTTGACCCAGCCATCCCACTTTTAGGAATACATCCCAAGAACACTATATCACTGATTCAAAAGAAGAAATGCAACTACATATATATAGCAGCATTGTTCACAATAGCAAAGATCTGGAAACAGCCCACGTGTCCATCAATGGATGAGTAGATTAAAAAGCAGTGATGCATATATACAATGGAATACTATAGGGCCATGAAAAAAAAGGAAATCTTACCTTTTGCAACAACATGGATGGACCTGGAAACTATTATGTTGAGTGAAATAAGCCAGACAGAGAAAGAAAAATATCATATGACCTCACTCATTTGAGGAATCCAATGAACAATGTGAACTGAGGAACAGAACTGAGACAGGGGAGGGATCAAAGGGACCAGAGAAAAAGAGGACAGAGGGAAAGGGGATGATAGGATGGCATAAACCTGAAGGGAAGGTGGGAGGGCGCTGTGGGAGGGGGGCAAGGGATATGTTGAGGGAAATACAGGGTGGGGAGATGCATTTGGGGTGACACTAGAATCTATGTAAACACAATAAATTAAAATCAATAAAAAAATTCAACACACTTTATTATCTAAATAAAGACAGTAAAATTCTTAGAAAACTTATTTAATCTCCTAAAAGTTATCTATAAAAAATCTATATCTAACCTCATATTTAATGGTGAAATATTGAATTCAATTCTATTAATTATTATACCAGAGATCTTAGACCAAATTGCAATGAAGAATAATACCAATAATAAATAGCATATGTATATGAACAGAAGCACTAATGCAATTTTCAGAGTATTTTTATGAAGATAGAAATTCTAAACTACAGAAATTAATAAATATTTGCATTCAGAAGTTTTAAAGATGCAAGTTCAGTATTAAAAAGCCAACTGTACTTTTATTTGAGCAGCTAAAAATTGACAAATAAAATTTAAAGATCACATTTCAAATACTTTCCAAAAGATAAAATTCTTGACAGTAACTTTAATAAAAGAAGTGCAAGATCTTTACATGAAAAATTATAAAATATTAATAAGACAAATTAAGAAGACCTAAATAAATTGTGTAATTGCTGTGTTCATGAATTAAAAGAGTAAATATTAATATAACAGCTCTCCACATATTGATTTATAGTTTCCATGTATTTCAAATAAATATCACACAAGATGTTTTTGAAGAATTAATAAATTGATCATAAAATCTGTATGGGAATACAAAGAGTAAAGTATATTCAAAGAAATCATAAAAAATAACAAACTTGGAGTATTTATACTACATAGTCAAGACAGTTTGAAGGAATTAATGAAAAATAAAAATCTCATAGACACTGACAGCAGTGTGATGATTATCAGAGCAAGAGGGAATGGAATGAGGTACAAGTGTGTACAGAAGGGACAAATGATGATGAAAGGAGACTGAGTTGGTGTGGTGAATACGCAATACAATATACAGATGATGTAGAATTGAACACCTGAAACCTATGTAATTTTATTATCCATTGTAACCACAGTAAACTCCATAAAAAAGTTAAAAATAAACAACCAAAAACAAACAAACAAACAAAAGAATGAAAAAAGACAGTGTAGTTTCGGCATCAATACTGGCAAAGGAATGAATGAACAGAACCAAGAACTCAGAAACAGACCCACACTTGAACAAATGTGATCTACAAAGAAAGGCACTAACACGATGCAGTAGACAAAGTCTTCTCAATAAGTGGTACTGAAACAATACTATACTCATGTGCTCCAAAATACATTTCACCCTGTAGATCTCCCACTGTATACAGAAATCAATTTGGAACACATTATGCATGTAAACATAAATGACAAAAGTATAAATCTTCAGAAAGTGACAGAAATTAATATCTTCATGACTTAGGGTGGGCCTATATTTGCTATACAGTTTACCTACAATAATAATCATAAAATAATTAATTGATGAATTACTTTTCATCAAAATTTTAAAATCTATTCCAAAAAAATCATCAAGAAAATGAAAGTAAGGTAGATACTGGAATACATGTTCATAGAACATATATTTGAAAAATGACTGATCTTAAAAAAGCATCTGTAAAGATCTCCTATAACTCAATAACAAAATTACAAGCAACCCAATCCCAATAAACATGGATAAAAGATGTGATGAGACATCTCACAAAGGAAGATACACAGAGAGTGAACACATAAAAATGAGCTACTTCTGTGCTCTAATTAAGTAGCTCTGCTTGAAAAGCCTGAAAATATCACATATTAGTGAGGATATGAAGCACCCAGAAATCTCATATATATTTGGTGGGAGTGTAAAGTGTTAACATCCTTTTGGTACAACATATAGCACTTTCTTATAGAAAAAATAAATATGCAACTACTGTATGACCCATTAATTCACTCCCGAGTATTTACCCAAGAAGTGAAAATGTATGTTCACAAAAACAGTTGAACAAGAATATACCTAAGAGTCTATTTGTAATAAACAAAACCTGGAAACAACTCAGGTGACCACCAGTAGAAGAATATATGAACAAATTGTGATACATCACACAATGGATACTAATTAGCAATTTTAAAACCTGATACATTTAATAACAGGAAGGAATCTAAAAAACAGATAAACTAGTGAAATATGCCTTTATGAAAATGATTACGTATTACAACAGATTCTGTCTATGTTGGAAAAAAGACTGAACAGTGTTTATGTTGGTGGTTTCACAGAGGTAGGAGGTGTGATAAAGTTGGGAGAAAAAGCTATGGGCAATGGCATTGTTCTGTACTGTGAACAGAGTTTGGGGCACACAGTTGCAATTAGGTGATGAATTTAAACAGCTAAAGATTTCAGAAATGGGGATTATCAAATATAGAATAAAAAAGTAAATATGAAATATTTAAAGAAATAAACATTGCCACAGTAAAAGTGAGCAAGCAGCAAAAAACAATGAAGGAGTCAGGCAGGTTTAAAAACAAACACTGTATAAAAATAAAAATTATAATGATTGAATTTAAAAAGAAATGAACAAATTAAAACTCACATATGACTCACATAAAGGGAGAAGTCATGAGATACAAGATAAATTTGAAGAAATTATTCAGAATGTGATAGAGGGAGAAAATGGGAAGGAAAGGATGTGGAGGATTTAGTAAGAGGATTTAACGTAAATGTCAAGAAAATGACCAATAGGAGTAAAGAATCCAAGAGAAAAAAATGTGTTACTGGAACTTCAGAATCACACACAGAAAGTACCTGCACTTCCAAGGAAATCAATGAAAGTAAACAGACATCACAATGTTGTAAAAATACTGCTGAAAAAAGAACAAATAAGGATCTTAAATACAGCCAGAAAGGCACACCATCTATGAAAGAGCAGCTGTTTGACTGACAGCCAACTTCTCAACTACAAAAATAGAACTCAGAAGACAAAGAAAAATATCTTCAAAGTGTTGAAAGAAAATAAGCTACACTTAGGTTTGTGTACCTAGCAAAAACATCAAGAAGGGCAAATGAACGTATCCTCAGATAAACGATGCTGAGAGTTCTTCTCCAGCAGCTCTACACAGAAGGAACTTCCAACAAATGATGTAAAAAAAAGAGAGAATATTATAACCAGAGGAATGTTGGAAATGCACAAAGAAATGTTAAGCAAAGAAATCCTGAACTTAGTCTAAACTGTATTTATAAAATAGTAATGCCTCAAAAAAAAATAGTAATGCCTCAATTTTGTAAAATTAAAAAAACTGAACTAATATATGGAATAAGAATAGTAGTCTAGTTAGGAGGATCATATCAGAGGTAAAATGTTCCTACATCCTTTTTATTTTTCACTTTTCTGCCAGAGATACAATATTTATTGTACTCATTATGAAGTTAATTAAACATGCAAAATTTCAATATAAACCACAAATGATAGAAATAGGTAAATAAATTATATAAATTAATTTTTAAAAATTCTAAGAAAAATTAGTAAAACAAAACAACCCATATAAAATGGACTAGAAAGAAAGAAAAGAAACATAAAAAAAATAGGATAAAAAGAAAATAAAAGATAATATGCAGGAGCAAGTCTATATCAGTAATCCCAGTAAATGTAACTGAATAAAATTAGTTGGTTAAGAAAATATGCTAGCTTGAATTAAAAAATTCAGATTTTGAGGAACAAAGATGGCGATGAAATAGGCGGACATTCCGACTTCCACTTTTCAGGACCAAATTGGATTACAGTTTAATTTAAGAATAATCATCTTGAAAAACTAATTTTGGACTAAACTAAGAGGACTCTATAACCAAGGATCACCAAAGAAGCCACACCAAGACTGGTAGAAAGGGCAGAGATGCGGAAAGGGCTGCTCCACTCCCAGGAGGGAGCGGTGGTCTGGAGAGACTCTCATGGTGGGGTGGGTTGCCCGAGAGGTGGGGTCCTCAGTCCCAGGCCCAGAGCCCCAGCTTAGAGCCCCAGAGCCTAGAAGAGGTGCGCAGACAGCATTTAGCTGTGAAAAGAGCCCAATTTCTGTCTGTGAGAAAGAGACAGAGCTCTTGAATGCAGACTCCATCTTAAAGGGCCCACACAGAAAACCTCATTCACAACCACTTACCCAAGGCTCTGGCAGGGGAGAGCTGAGAGGACTGGAGTTGCATGAGGAGAGTGTACAGTGGGAGGCCCAGGGAGAGACACTGTGGGTGAAGACCACCAGAACCCCTGTGCTGAATCATTCTCCAGTACTGCAGCCACAATCTTTCTTGGGTGGAGCAATCCCTTCTGAGTGGCATCAGCCTGGAGAAAAGCAACTGCTCTGCCCTCAGGAGTCTCTTCTACACCAGTCATGGCAGCAGGCTTTCAGAGAAGCCAGAAAGCAGGTGACACATTAGTGATTCAGTTTTCTGATGTTGAGACCAAAGCTCCTCCCAACACTCTCCTGAGTCTATGACTGTTGCTTCCACATCAGGGGAGACTCAATTGAAGCTGTCTGGACAGGGGGAAAACCACACCTCTGGGTCTCAGAGGCCATACCCACTGGACTCCTGGGGCCCCACCTTACTGATGTCTGTGATAAAAAGTATGGACAGACTGACACCTGGGGCCCAAGGGCAGAGCCACAACCACCACTCTTGCTAATCCCTGAATTGCCACAGGCTCTAGACTCTAGCAGAGGTTTTTTTTTCAGCAGCTGAGCCCAACAAGCAGCCAGCAAACAGAGGTTGCAGGAGGTGGGAATCAGGAAAACGGCCATTTGAGCAGAGCTTCCCCAAGGTCCAGTGTGGGTAAAAGCCAGACTAGGAGTGCAGCTTGGTATTTCCATGTACACCTGGGCCCAGTAGAGGCAGCCACGAACTCTGGATTTTTTGTAGCTCCAAGAAGGTTGCTGAAAGCTAGTCACAGGCAGTGTCTCTCACTGGTCTGCAATGGGTTCCTGCTAGGGACGCCAAGGGCTGGCACATCCAGGGGCCAGCTGCGGAAAGCATTGATTCAGAAACTAAAAACCCTTCCTAGAGTGGTATCCTAATGAAAAGCTCCTCACACATGGCCAAGCTGAGATGAATTCCACTCTCTGTGATCAGCACCAGTGCAGCAGCTCATGTGCATTGGATAATGTGGAGACGGCCTGGGCGCTGGATATGCTGTCCTTCCAGGCTAGATTCCACAGGGGAAGGGAAAGAGACTTGGAGCATGGACATTTAATATTTGGGTCCCTGTGAGTCTATTGTTGGATCTGGTCGAGGGGCTTAGTCATCTTCAGGATGGGTACAGTCAGCCCAGGAGAGAACTCTCTCAGTCTTCCTCCCTGAGACCGGGGTCTTACCAGCTTAAAGAACTTCTGCAGAGGGAACTGTTGACCACATTTGGTCTGAAACTGCTTCCCACCTTGTTAGGGAGAAATAAAATTTGAGTATCCAGCAGTGGCTAAGGGATCAAGCTCTGGAGTAGGGGTCACAGTTTCTATACCCACACTGAGCTCCTGACCAGAGACCCCTGAAGTAGGGGGTCACACAAATGTTGTATTCACAACCTCAGCTGCCCTAACCCACCAAGCATGCAACCTATAGAGGGATTGGTTGGGTGAGTCCTATCTGAGCCCACACTACAGTCTTAATGCAGAAGAAGCTGTGGGAAGATCAGGCAACTGCAAGAGGAGGAGGAGTAGCTAAAAATTAGAGACAAATCTTACAGAGCTTGGGGCTTTTACGGAGCTGCTGTCATTTCTAAGCAGGAGGAAACTGATCCTTATTCAAAGGTTGGCCCCCTCCCACAGTACCCAGGCACAGAAAATGCAGACACAAACAGTGAAAAGTGCAGTAGCTACAGACTGGTAGCCCACAGCAGGTTACGAACAACAGCTGATGCCAACCCAAGAACTAGAGCCAACACAATTGGTAGTGGGTGTCAGATAACACCAACCCTAGACTCAACTACCTACACAAGCAACACAACCAAAGATGGAGTCTAGCAGGCACCAGACACTGGAGAATAAATATGCCCAACAGGACAGACATTGCACAGTGTGGAATACACATAATCAAAGTTGAGTCTTAGACCCAGCCAGCCTGAAGGGATAACCAAACCCACAAAAGGACCAACTGTATCTAATACATACAACAAAAGGAAAAATAGTACCCTCAAGAGCATTCCTAGAACAAGAAAAACAAGTAGCCTGGAGGCCTGTACCACCAAGCCCATCTTCTTCATAAAGACGCCACAAAAATTTCAAAGTCAGACAGTGCTACCTAATACACAGACAAAATGGGCAGACAGAGAAATGTGACCCAAATAAATCAACAAGAGAAATTCCCCCAAAAAGAACTGAATGAGATGGAAGTAACCAAACTACCAGATGCAGAGTTTAAACCAATGATTTTTTAAGATACTCAAGGATCTTAGAGCTACAATGGATGGACATAATGAACACCTAAATAAAGAGATAGCAAGCATCAAAAAGGACATTGAAATCATAAAAAGGAACTAGTCAGAAATGACAAATACAATACCAGAAATAAAGACTGCACTAGAAGGAATTAACACCAGGCTAGATGAAGCAGAGGATTGAATCAGTGATTTAGAGAACAAGATAAAAAAAAAAGCATGAAAGCAGAGCAGCAAAAAGAAAAGAGTTTCATAAAAGTCTGAGGAAACTTTAAGAGAGCTCTGTGACAACATGAAGAGAAATAACAGCTGCATCATAGGGGTTCCTGAAGGAGAAGAGAAGGAACAAAGGATAGAGAACCTGTTTGAAGAGATCATAGCTGAAAACTTCCCTAAATTGATGAAGGAAAAAGTCACACAAGTTCAAGAAGCACAGAGTCCCATTAAAGGGGAACCCAAAAAGGCCTACACCAAGACACATTATAATTAAAGTGCCAAAGTTAAGAGACAAAAAAAAATATTAAAAGCTTCAAGAGAAAAGCAGTTAATTACCTACAGAGGAACCTCCATAAGGATGATATCTGACTTCTCAACAGAAACACTTGAGGCCAGAAAGGATTGGTAAGAAATAATTAAAGTGATGCAAAGTAAAAACCTACAATCAACATTTCTTTATGTAGCAAGGCTGTCATTTAAATTTGAAGGAGAAATAAAAAGCTTCCTAGACAAAAACAAAACAAAACATAAAAAAAAACACAAAAAAACTCAAGGAATTCATTACAACCAAACCAGTACGGCAAGAAATGTTAAGAAGCCTGCTGTAAAAAGAGCAAAGAAAATAAAATCTAGGAAAAAAGGATTGTAGATTTAAAGAACAAAATGACAATAAACAACTACATATCAATAATAAACTTAAAAGCAAATGGGTTAAATGCTCCAATCAAAAGACATAGGGTAGCTGCATGGATAAGAAAACAGAACCCATAGATAGGCTGTCAACAAGAGACCCACACCAGAACAAAAGGTACTCATAGACTGAAAGTGAAAAGATAGAAAAAAGTATTTCCCACAAATGAAAATTTAAAAAAAGCTGGGGTAGCAATACTTATATCTGACAAAATAGACTTTAAAACAAAGGCTATAGTAAGGGATAAAGAAGGTCACTACATAATGATAAAGGGAGCAATGCAATGGAGGATATAACCATTGTAAATATTTATTCACCTAATATAAGAGTACCTAAATATATAGAGCAGACTTTGATGAAAATAAAGGGTGAGATCAACAGCAATACTATAATAATAGGAGATTTTAATACCCCACTAACGTCAATGGATAAATCCTCCAGACAGAAAATTAATGAAGAAACAGCAGCCTTAAATGACACAGTAGGTCAACTGGATTTAGTAGATATCATCAGAATCTTTCAGCCCAAAGCAACTGAATATACATTCTTTTTAAGTGCTCATGGTACATTCTCTAGGATAGACCACATGATAGGACACAAAACGAGTCTCAATAACTTTAAGAAGATTGAAATTATATCAAGCATCTTCTCTGATCACAATGGCATAAAATTAGAAATCAACTACAATAGGAAAAGAGAAAAACACTCAGACACTTAAAAACTAAATAGCATGTTATTAAATAATGAATGTATTAACAATGAGATCAAGGAAGAAATAAAAAGTTTTCTTAAAACAAATGAAAATGAACATACGGCAACTCAAAATTTATGGGACACAGCAAAAACTGTCCTGAGAGGAAAGTTCATAGCATTAAAGGCATACCTAAAGAAGCAAGAAAAGCTTAAATAAACAACTTAACCATGCATCCAAAAAAACTATAAAAAGAATAAATGAATCCCAGAGGAAGTAGAAGAAAGGAAATAATAAAAATCAGAGTGGAAATAAATGACGTAGAGGCTAAAAAAACAATACAAAAGATCAATGAAACCAAGATCTGGTTCTTTGAAAAGGTAAACAAGATTGATGAACTTTTAACTAGACTTATCAAGAAAAAAAGAGAAAGGCCTCAAATAAATAAAATTAGAAATGAAAGTGGAGAAGTAACAACTAACACCACAGAAATACAAAGGATTGTAAGAGAATACTATGAAGATCTAAATGCCAAAAATTTGGCAACCTAGGCTTAAGGGACAAATTCCTAGAAACATGTAATCTTCTAAAACACAATCTGGAAAAATTAGAAAACCTAAACAGACTGATTACAACAAATAAAATTGACACAGTTATCAAAAACCTACCAGCAAACAAAAGTCCTGGAACAAATGGCTTCACAGGCGAATTTTACCAAATATTTAAAGAAGAATGAACACCTATTCTTCTCAAGCTATTTCAAAAAATTCAAGAGAAGAGAAGACTTCTAAGCTCCTTTTATGAGGCAAGCGTAATCCTCATTCCAAAACCAGGTAAAGACACTACACAGGAAGAAAATTATAGGCCAGTATACCTGATGGACTTAGATGCTGAAATTCTCAACAAAATATTAGCAAACCGGATCCAGCAATACATGAAAAAATCATATATGATGATCAAGTGGGATTTATTCTGGGGAGGCAAGGCTGGTACAATATTCACAAATCAATAAATGTGATTTATCACATAAACAAAATGAAGGATCAAAATCACATGACAATATCAGTAGATGCAGAAAATGCATTTGATAAAATCCAGCACCCATTTATGGTAAAAACTCTCAGCAAAGTGTGAATTCAAGGAACATAACTCAACATGATAAAGGCTATTTATGACAAACCCACAGCCAACATCATACTCAATGGGCAAAAATTAAAAGCAATCCCCTTAAGATCAGGAACAAGCCAGGGGTGCCCCCTTTCAGCACTCTTATTCAACATAGTCCTGGAAGTCCTAGCCACAGCAATCAGACAAGAAGAAGAGATAAAAGGCATCCAAATTGGAAAATAAGAAGTAAAACTATCATTATTTGCAGATGATATGATATTGTATATAGAAAACCCTAAAGTCTCAGTCAAAAAACTACTGAACCTGATAAATGAATTTATTAAGATGGCAGGATATAAAATTAATACTCAGAAATCAGAGGCATTTTTATACACCAAGAATGAACTGTCAGAAAAGAAATTAAGGAAACAATCACCTTCACTATTGCAACCAAAAAAATAAAGTACCTAGGAATAAATTTAACCAAGGAGATTAAAGACTTGTACTCAGAAAATTATAAAATGTTGATAAAAGAAATCAAGAAAGATACAAACAAGGTGAAGCATATACTGTGTTCATGGTTAGGAAGAATAAACATCATTAAAATGTCTATATTACCCAAAGAAATTTATAACTTCAATGCAATACCAATTAAAATACCAATGACATACTTCAAAGATATAGAATACATATTCTAAAAATTTATATGGAACCAAAAAAGAACCCGAATAACCTCAGCAATCTTGAAAAAGAAGAATAAAGTGAGAGGTATCATACTTCCTGATATCAAGTTATACTACAAGGCCATTGTAATCAAAACAGCTTGGTACTGGCATAAGAACAGGCATACAGATCAATGAAATAAAACAGAGAACCCAGCAATAAACCCACAACTTTATGGTCAATTGATATTTGACAAAGGAGGTAAGAGTAAAGACAGTCTCTTTAATTAATGTTGTTGCGAAAATTGGACAGGTACATGCAATAAAATGTAACTAGACCACTAACACCATTCACAAAAATAAACTCAGAATGCATAAAAGACTTAAATGTAAGTTGTGAACCATAAACATCTTGGAAGAAAACATAGGCAGTAAACTCTCCAATATCTCTTGTAGCAATATTTTTACTGATTTTTTTTCATGGGCAAGTGAAATAAAGGATAGGATGAACAAATGGGACTATATCAAACTAAAAAGCTTTTGCACAGCAAAAGACACCATGAACAAAATGAAAAGAGAACCCACACAATAGGAGAACGTATTTGCCAATACGTCTTATAAGGGATTAATAACTAAAATTTATAAAGAACTTCTAAGACTCAACAACAGGGAAGTAAACAAGCCAATTAAAAAGTGGGCAAAGAAATGAATAGACACTTCTTCAAAGAGGACATAAAGATGGCCAATAAGCATATGAAAAAATGTTCAACTTACTAATCATCAGAGAAATGCAAATTAAAACCACAATGAGATATCACCTCACACCTGTCAGAATGGCCCTCATTAACAAAACAACACAGAGTAAGTGCTGACTAGGGTCTGGAGAAAGGGAACCCTCCTGTACTGCTGGTGGGAAAGCAGACTGGAGCTAACACTGTGGAAAACAGTATGGAGATTCCTCAAAAAATTAAAAATGGAATTGCCTTTTGACCCAGCGATCTCACTTTTAGGAATATATCCTAAGAATACCAAATCACTGATTCAAAAGAAGATATGCACCCCTATGTTTATTGCAGCATGGTTTACAATAGGCAAGATCTGAAAACAGCTCGTGTCCATCAGCAGACGAGTGGATTAGAAAGTAGTGGTACATGTATACAATGGAATACTACGAGGCCCTGAAAAAGAAAGAAATCATACCTCTTGCAATGGCATGAATGGATCTGGAGATTATTATTATGCTAAGTGAAATAAACCAGAAAGAGAAAGAAAAATATCATATGTCTCACTTATATGTGGAATTTAATGAATAAAGTGAACTGAGCAATGGAATAGAGGCAGAGGTGTGGTCACAGGGAGCAGAGGGACAGCTGTCAGAGGGAAGGGGGATGAGGACATGAAATAAGAAAAGGTAAGGGGATTAGTGAAATTATATATACAGAACACAGAGATACAGATAACAGAACAGCAAATTGTTGAGGGAAGAGGGCAGGGCTTTAGTGGGAGGGGAGCAAAGGGGTATAAAAAAGACATAGGGGTGGGGGTGAGGGAATTATATTCAGTGGGACACTTGAATCCATGTAAACACAATAAATTAAAATTAATAAAAATGAAAAAATTTTAAATTTCTAATGTTTAGAAGAGGGAAATCTGAAACATAAAAGCCTAGAAATATGGAAAGTAAATAGAGTGGAGTTAACAAAACAAAATTAACCACAATAGTAAAACCCAAAACCTGATATTAATATCAGATAAAATAAGACAGAAGGCAGTAGTAAAAGTATTAATAATTACTAAAATATCATGAATGTCAAAAAATAGGAAGATAAAAGTTTTAAACTTATATATACTTAGTAAATAGCCCCAAACCACATGAAGAAAAAATTGAAGAAATCAAAAGGAGAAATGTAGAAATTAATGATTCCATTATCATAATAGGAAGCTTAACATTTCACAATTAAAAGCTCCACCAGCCTGACCAGGCAGTGGCGCAGTGGATAGAGTGTTGGACTGGGATGCCGAAGACCCACGTTCAAGGACCCCGAGCTCGCCAGCTTGAGCGCGGGCTCATCTGATTTGAGCAAAAGCTCACCAGCTTGGACCCAAGGTCACTGGCTCGAGCAAGGGATTACTCAGTCTGCTGATGGCCCATGGTCAAGGCACATATGAGAAAGCAATCAATGAACAACTAAGGTGTTGCAATGCGCAACGAAAAACTAATGATTGATGCTTCTCATCTCTTCTCCTTTCTGTCTGTCTCTGTCTATTCCTCTCTCTGACTCTCTCTCTGTCTCTGTACAAAAAAAAAGGTCAACCAAATAGAAACTTAAAGCAACACATGTATAAACACACACACACACACACACACACACACACACACACGCTATAAATATTTATGCTATATAGCAGGGGAAAAAGCAAATTTTATTAAAGTTAAGATTTTTTAGAGGAAAGTTTCTTCTGTGTGTGTGGTTGTGGGGAGAGCCATAAGAAAGAAGACTCCAGGGGTGGGATGGGTCCCTACACAGACTGGGAAGTCTTCTTTCAAAAGTTGTCTAGGTTACATGAACTGGTGTACAGATGAGGTTGTGAAAGAAAGCAGAGAACTAATGTTCATACAGATACATCTAGAGGTTAATGACTATACAGTGGTACTTCCCAACATGAATAATTAAATGGGTTGGAAATTATAGAAAAATTTACTCATTGTAATTTTCACTCTTCAATCTTAGAGGAATTCCTCAGCATGTAAAATATAAATTAATATGTTTTGTAAAAACCTGGAGACAACCTACTGTAATTCTTTCATATGATAAGCTTTAGCCATCTGCTTCACTTTTCATTTTTTTAATATTTAATCTGTGCTGAAAAACTAATTTGTATCAAGAAAAATGACAAAGCTTCTCACTAAGTCACAACTGGGTTCAACAAGATAACAGTTGAATAGATGAACTTCTAGCCCTTTTTCTTTATAGTGGTTAGACTTAAGCAGACAGATTTTTTAAATCTAATAATAACAAAAATTAAAATGACCCTTTAGCGTTACATTTTACTAGTGTCTAAAGTTATGTGATTTCATTATATGCATAGACTAAGTTGAAAAATCTTACATTAAAAATTTATAGGTAACATTATGTTAACTGCAAGAGAAATTCAAATGAACAAGAATACAAAAGAAACTACATATTTTTATGCTTCTAATATTATGCTTCATGATAAAGACTAGATATATTTAGTATAGAGCTTTTCAAATATTTTTGCTATCTGTAAATCATGCTTAAAACTCTAACTTCATATTTGTATCATACTATGATTTTATGTTTTATGAAATTCTGAAACAATATTTATTATTCATTTAAGTTTCCCAATGTCAGATGTCAGTTATGTCATAGAAAGGTTCTCAGTGGGAAGCCAGATAGATGTTCTTTGTTTAGTACTGGTTCCGGGTGTTCTGGAATAAATGGCTCAACTTTCTGAGTCTCTGTGATGTGATCTGTATGACGAGGGCATCTGGGACACACAATCCCTTAGATTTCTTCCAACTGTGAAATGATCAGATTTCTATGTGCATCCAGGATTCAGAAATTTGTGAGTTGTCTTATAGTTTTCATGCAAATATATATTTAAACCTATGCAATATAGTAATTTGGTTTATATGCTAGAGTTAGAAAGCTGACTATGAATAAGAAAAAATTACTGTTTGTAAACAACATTCTTTGTAAGCCAACTTTCTTGGAATTCAGTGATTTTGATGAGCAGCCAGGTGAAGCCATTTCAAGTAGAGCAGTCTTTGCCCTAAATTGAAAATGGGGTTTGCTTCCTATGGGAAGGGACTGTATTAGATGATCAAATAAAGCATTGGTTTAAAATAATATGGTAATTTCTACTGTGACAATACAGATAACTGAGCAAATACTTTCTTTTGGTCAGGGTCTGTTTTTGGCACTGTGAGCATCTATTTTACACATATAACCTAAACATTCACTTCCCCTGTGACAACTAGGAACAAATCTGTAGTCACATTTCTTGACCTTAAGAAACTGTGGTGTGTCTCAACAAGAAAGGGAAAAGTGATGCCATTTTTAAGTTAGGGGTTATCACATTATCCAAAGGAGGCAAGATTCATTCTGAATCAATGTCTTTTTCTGACTAAGGATTAATGAAGTAACAATTCTCTAGGGATTAGGAGCTCTCATGAAACAAGGGCAGTTTAGGATTCGAGTATCTGATTTCTAGGGGGAAATAGCCACCTTGCTTTCATTTATTACTAGAAAGAAGCAATAGTCCCTCAAAGGCAAGTCATTTTGGCATGTCACAGCTGCTGCGTGACCTTGGCAGGAAGAGCCCCTCCTTCAAATCCATAGCTCTCCATCTATGTCTGTTCTTCCAGTCTGATCAATGACATTGCTGTTATTTTATGGGGTTTTTTTTTTTTTGCTTTTATTTTTTCAGCCTAGCTGATTTTTACTCTTTCAGTACTAGACAAGTTTTTACCCTTTTAATATATAACTAGGAACCACAATATTTAGTATATTTATGTGTTTGTACATACCATGAGGTAGACTAGGGAAAGGGGATTGATAGTCTTGATAGAGGGTGTTGAGAGACAGAAGACTGGTTGGCTCAATCAAATGTCAGGGACACAGGGTTAACTTTCAGCTATAAAACTTAACTTAGGGTAACATTTGATTTTTATCACCACTAATTTCCTCAGCCACATATATCAATAGTGATACAACATATGGGTTGTGACAAGAATAGAATGAGGTGATGAGACTAGAAAGGTCATCCCCACTTCATAACTGGTACCCAGAAGACATGCAGTCATAGATTTTTTACTGATACTCTCACTCCTTGTCTTTCAAAAATTTTTTCTATTACCATTCTTTCTTGCTGTTATGGTTCCAGATGGAACAGATGTGGCAAAATGTGGAAAGCGATTTGCTCACCTAGTGAAAGACAGAGTGTTTGATAATCAGTGGAATGTTGGTTTAAAATGGTTTGTAATTAAATAAAATTGTTTTCATAATTTTTACTGGACCTTGATTATAGGTCTTTCTAGGTTCTTGTTCAGACCTGTGACACAGGCCTTGGTCATTTGCTAGTGATAGTCCAGCTCTCAGTTGCTATCACCTTTGCCACACCTTTCAAAACCATGACCATCTCAGTGTCCCTGGGACTGAGGGTTGGTCTTTGTACTTACTGTGGAGCAACCCACCATGTCTAGCACATTGAAATCATGGCTCTCTTTCATGACCCAAGAATGGGATTTGACCACCCTAATCAGAGCAGCCATGAGACAGAATCTGGCAGTGTGGAGGAATCAATGGCTCTGTGGGGTGTTCTTTGACTAATGCATGACACGAAGGAGATCATGTTTAGTTCATCTCCCTTTCTCCTTCCAGAGGTCTGTTCTGAGGGAGAGAGGTGCAGCAAGACCTGTCTGGAGAACCACAGCCTGACTGAGCAAGCAGCTGTTTTCTTGAACATTATGCCTGTCTCAGTGATTTATTATCTTTTCTTCCCTCTCTCCTTTCTTGACTTACTTCCTTTTCTGTTTTCCCCCCTATAGTTCTGCTGTACTGGAATTACCCCTCTAATAAAGTCTTAGTGTGAAAACTTTTCCTGATTCTTGTTTTCTTTTTAAAAATTTTTATTTAGAAAATCAAATTTAATGGGACAACATTGATCAATAAGAGTACATTGGTATCAGGTAAACATTTTTACAGCATTTGAACTGTTGATTTTGTTGTGTGCCCATCACCTAGTCAAATCATTTTCTGTCACCATATATTTGTCACCCTTTTTACTTTCCTCCCCCAAACCTCCTTCATTCAACCTCATCTTCTTATTCTTATTTTCTAAGAAACGAAGAGAAATAAAAAAAACTGCTACCATGATTTATCCTAAAATGCACATCTGCATACTAGTAATTTTCAGGTAAATTATCCATTTACGTCAGTTCTCAGCACATCACCATGAGGAAAGTATAAACACTATTTTAAGAATAAACGCCTTGCCCAGAATATATGGCAAGACCACACCCTATGTGATAGAGAATGCTCTCTAGTTGAAAAATATTGTCCATTAGATGTTACTGGGTTCTTGTAGGTAACTGGCCATGGGACACAGCACAGTATATAAATTGATTCTGATCTCTGTATTTTGGGATTCACAATGTCATAATGTTCTTGGATGCAGCAGTAATTCCTTGATGATGACCATGGTACATTTGGGATCAGGCAAGAATGCAAGAGTAGATCATGTCAACAGGTGAACCAGACTCCTATGACACCTGATTATTTTACCCTTAGATGCCTCATCTTCAACTCACATCAGGTGTGATGGTTAATTCTATGTGTCACCTTGACTGCACTAGGAATATCCAAATTAAGCATTATTTCTGGGAGCATCTGGAAAGATGTTTTTAAATGAGACGAGCATTTGATTCAGTGGACTCAGAGAAGCAGAATGCCCTCCGCAGTGTGGGTGGGCATCATCTAATCCATTGAGGGCCCAGATAGAAAAAAAGGTGGGAAAAGGAGAAATTTATTTATTTTTCTTATATCACTAGTTGATGGAACTTCCCATCTCATCTTGTCCTGCCCTGAGACTGAGACTCACATAATCAGCTCTGGTTCTCAAGCCTTCAGACTCAGAATAAACTGTATTATCAAATTTCTTGTTCTTTAGCTTGTAGATAGCAGACCATAGGACTTCTCAGCCTCCATAGTAATGTGAGAAAATTCCTCATAATAAATCTTTTTGTATATATTGGTTCTGTTTCTGTTGGTTTTGCTTCTCTAGAGAACCTGAATACCCTTAGCCTCATGTGAGGTTTCCACCATCAGCTGACAGAACACAGATTTGGGTCCTTTCATAAAGTTCCTATAATATGCTGGTATGGAAGATGACAGAAATGAGCTTCTGTTGCAGGACAGCCCCTCTCAGCTTGTCCCTAAAGAACAGTTACAGAATGTCCTTCAGGTGGGCAGAGAGTTTGAGTGGTACTTTTGGCTTTTCATTTCCTAGGATGGGGGATAACGATGAGTATAGGCTAACCAGAGCTGGACAGAATAATCTTTGTTCTGGCTGTGAGTCTGTTCCTTCTGCAGTTTCCACCTCAGTACTTGCACAATGGGCCAATCAACATAGTGGTTCTTTTGCAGAGATGACATCTATGCATGGCTCTACAAAGATGGAATTTCTATCACCAAGGTTGATTCAGATACTACCATTGCAAGGTGTCCAACATTCCAGCAGCAGAGACCAAGACTTAGTTATGTATATGGCACCATTCCTTAGGGAGAAAGTTCACACAACCTAGAGCAGAAAAATTGCATCTGAGTAAGAACAGATAGGCATCCTCACAGGATTTGTAGATACTGGAGAGAAGGGTATACCTTTCCTGCCTGAAATTTCTCATCCAGTACAATACCTGAAGACAAAATTACCTGATCATCAAGCTTAGTAATTCACACAGAGAATGGGTAATATAGAGTATGATGTTATAATGTACAAAAAAAACCCCTGAAAAGTGCATCCCCTGTCTTGTCACTCAGCAAGATTTTCAGACCATTTGCAATGATCGTAATATTCTAATTTATTTAAAATATAATTTACCACACTTTCTGTATATTATTAAAATCTAGCATTGAAATTGAGAAAGTAAATATATTTCTATACAACCATCAATTGAGGTTATTTTTATATTGTGAAATAAGTTCTATGCAGTGAAAAAATTAAGAATTGAGTGATTGTCATATTCTAAAAATGTCAAACTAACCTTGCATTCCTGAGAGAAATATAATATGGAAATATATATATACACATAAAGTGTATACTTATGCTTTATTTTGTTAATATTTTATTATTTTTATTTTTAAATACTGATATTGACAAAATATTTACTTATCTTTTAGTCTTCAGTAAGGATTAGTTTCAAGATTATATTAACCTCATAAAAATAAAGACATTGTAAATGTCTTTTCTGCTCTTCCTGGAATGACTTTTTATAAGACAGAATGACCAGTTTACTAAATATTTGGTAGAAATAACTTTTCATGTCACTCCTACCAACTAGGCTGCATTGGTGGAAAGGAGAAAACAAAGATTCATGCTATTTTTCTGGATCAAGTTATTTTTCTGACTTCATTGTTGGTAATAAAACATGCAATTTAATACTCCCTTCCACTATATGGTCTATTCACTAAGGGTCACATCTTATCCCTGTTGGGTTAAGTTACTTTACAGATTTCTTCATCAAAATATACTCATTAGTCAGGAATTGCTTAAATATAATTCCTGTCACATTTTTTTAATCAGCTTTGTTGGGGTCTGATTCACATACATTTGCCTATAAATTTTAAAGGGTAGGATCTGATGAGTTTTGATGTATCTATATACCCAAGACACTTATTTCCACAGTAAAGGTGATGAACATATATACCACCCTCTAAAATTTTCTTTTTTTCCAACCACTTATTCCTATGTAACAATTTGTTATTTTTCCTAATTTTCTAATTTATAATTTTCTTAAATATTGTTCTTTATTCTTTTTTTTTTTTCAGAGAGAGTCAGAGAGAAGGATAGATAGGGACAGACAGACAGGAACAAAGAGAGATGAGAAGCATCAATCATCAGTTTTTTGTTGCAACCTTAGTTGTTCATTGATTGCTTTCTCATATGTGCCTTGACTGTGGACCTTCAGCAGACCAACTAACCCCTTGCTCAAGCCACCGACCTTGGGTCCAATCTGGTGAGCTTTTTTTGCTCAAACCAGATGAGCCTGCGCTCAAGCTGGTGACCTTGGGGTCTCGAACCTGGGTCCTCTGCATCCCAGTCCGACACTCTATCCATTGCACCACAGCCTGGTCAGGCTGTTCTTTATTCTTATGAGAATAGGCTCAACTGTTTATAACAAGGATTGTATTTTAGAGTCAGTAATCATGCAAAGACCTTGACCCACAGGTATTGGAATTTGTTTTTCTGCTTTCACACATTTCTGTTTCATACTTTCATTTTGCAATATAAAAGAAATGAACATATACTACTTAGTTGCTTGCTTGTTCCAAACTGCAGAGTATAGTGATATGAGACAGCATCTGTTCCTGTCTTTGATAAAATAAAGCTCATGAAAGTTGAGTTTACTAGATTGTGAAGGTCTGTTTTGCAGATGTAAATACAAAAACCAAAATTATAATTATTGGAAAATTAGTTGACAGCTTTTTCAGTATTTCAGAAAAAGGTGATATGATGTTTCTAATATTTGTTGATTTGCCTGCTCAGAAATAAAAACAGAGTAAAATAGCCCTATTTATTTTCTTCACAAGATTTTCGGCATGACCAAGTGGTGGTACAGTGGATAGAGCATCCTTCTAGGATGCTGAGGCCCTGAGATCATAGGCTTGAATGTGGGCTCATCTGGCTTGAGCACGGGCACACCAGCTTCAGTGTGGGGTCACTGGCTTGAGAGTGGGATCATAGACATGACCCCACGGTCACTGGCTTGAGCCGAAAGGTCTCTGGCTTGAAGGCTAATGTCGCTGGCTTGAGCCTAAGGTTTGAGCAAAGGGTCACTGGCTCGGCTAAAGCTCCCTGGTCAAAGCATGTATGAGAAAGCAATCAGTGAAGCACTAAAGTGCTGCAACTACGAGTTAATGCATCTCATCTCTCTCTCTTTCTGTCTGTCTTTCTCTCTCACTAAAAAAATATTTTAAAAAATTTCAAATAGAAGTTTTATATATTTAAAGATGTGGATATAAACTCAGGGTAAAAAAAATGGGACAGATGCCACAAGCTCCCTTAGATCTATGACTGCTGAGAATCTAATTCTCAAATCCAAAATTCAAATCCCAATCCAAAGTTCTCTAATTTTGACTAGTAATCCAATTTTAATTATAAATAGCTTCGCTTTCTATCAAAATATCCTTATGTTCACAATGTTTTTCTCACATTTTATGTTGATACAATTAAGATCAAATATCAAATAGTGGATTCTGAGTTATTGCTTTGTTTCTTGGAAACTAATTATTCTGCTGGGGTGAGTTATTCCAGATACTTTCTCAGGTTTGGTACTTTTATAACCAACTGGCTCAGTTATAAAACACTAAAATCAATGTTATTTTCCCCAACGTGTATCCGATAGCACTGAGCCTTTCTTTACTGTATCCACTTATTTTTTTAAATGAAAATGTTATAATTCCAAGTTCTCCATTTAAGCATCAACAAGTCCAAGGCTGGTTTGAAAACCATTATAGAAAGTTATAGAAATGAAAACTCAGACATGAAGAAGGATGTGGGAGCAGAGAGGATAAAAAAGCAGAAGTCTACGTGAGAATAAAGGTGAGAAAAAAGCAATGTATTGAGGGGAACATAAACAGTCAATAAGAAAACTTTTTTTTTCTTTTTAATAATTTTAATTTTTTTAATGGGGTGACATCAATAAATCAGGGTACATATATTCAAAGATAACATATCCAGGTTATCTTGTCATTCAATTATGTTGCATACCCATCACCCAAAGTCAGATTGTCCTCTGTCACCTTCTATCTAGTTTTCTTTGTGCCCCTCCCCCTCCCCTTTCCCTGTCCCTCTCCCCCCTCCCCCCCGTAACCACCACACTCTTATCAATGTCTCTTAGTCTCACTTTTATGTCCCACCTACGTATGGAATAATGCAGTTCCTGTTTTTTTCTGATTTACTTATTTCACTTCCTATAATGTTATCAAGATCCCACCATTTTGCTGTAAATGTTCCGATGTCATCATTTCTTATGGCTGAGTAGTATTCCATAGTGTATATGTGCCACATCTTCTTTATCCAGTCATCTATTGACAGGCTTTTTGGTTGTTTCCATGTCCTGGCCACTGTGAACAATGCTGCAATAAACATGGGGCTGCATGTGTCTTATTTGATTAAATAGAAGCAAGACCTCCTTTAATGACCTCCTCTTGTGACAATCTGTGCCTTCTTCATTCAGGATGAATTAAATTCTTATTAAAAAAACAAGAAACATTGTGGAAACTATTCTTAACCTTGGCTTTTTCTAATTATCCAGTGACTGAAAATTCTACAGCAACATTGAATATAAGTGGAGTTCACATCTACTCTAAATAAAATGAAAATAATTAGATTTATATAATATTTGAAGTCAGATATGGGATGCGTAATACAGGTAAACATTCATCTTCCCCCAGTTATCTAGTGATTATAGGTCATTTGATTTCTATTTTTTTCTTAATGGTGAAAATAATTATCATATTATAATGTGATTTGTGTGATGTAAAGTTTTCTGTTTTGAGAAAAAAACTAGTAATGTGTAATGTAGTTAAAATATAGAAATGTAAAAAGAAATTCATGTCAATGATCTTTTTCATGCTTGGCTCTATTCTTGCTTACTACACACACTTGCAGGCCATTGTTGAATTGTAACTTTGAAAATTAGTAATTTTTGTTTCCTCCCTAGTTTTACTGATAAATTGCTTTTCTCTTCCTTTTTCTTTTTCCCATTGGTGCTTGTCCTTGATATAATTTAATACTTTCACCATGTATTAATAGCTCTTTGTAACTTAGTTATCAATATTTCTACACATTTTAAAACTTTTCTTTGTAATGACCTAGGAAAATATAACTACTGCATTATTTTAAAATTTCTGTGCCATTCAAAAATAAGTATATTCTTGAAGAGTATATAATTGACAGATGTTTTTAAATTATTTTAAGATTATTTTAATAGACTTTAACCCATTAAATTTATTGCCAAGATGAAATTTGTTTTATTAATCCAGCCATATACAGTATATCATTTTCTCTTTATTATTCATTTTTGTTGGTTTCTAACATCTCATTGCTTAATGATACCAATGATAAAATATTATTGCTTCTCATATCCTATTCTTAATAGTACAACTGATTTTCTTAAATTTGTATAGATACATTTCAGGTTTTATGATTGTATTAACATCTATAGAATAGAAAATTTTTTACAGCTTCCACTGATATAGATGGGTTGTTTTTTTTTTGTATTTTTCCGAAGCCAGAAACGGGGAGGCAGTCAGACAGACTCCCGCATGCGCCCCACCGGGATCCACCCAGCACGCCCACCAGGGGGGGATGCTCCGCCCATCTGGGGGGCATCGCTCTGCCGCAATCAGAGCCATTCTAGCGCCTGAGGCAGAGGCCACAGAGCCATCCTCAGCGCCCTGGCAAACTTTGCTCCAATGGAGCCCTGGCTGCAGGAGGGGAAGAGAGAGACAGAGAGGAAGGAGAGGGGGAGGGGTGGAGAAGGAGATGGGCACCTCTCCTGTGTGCCCTGGCTGGGAATTGAACCCGGGACTCCTGCATGCCAGGCCAATGCTCTACCACTGAGCCAACTGGCCAGGGCCTGATATAGGATGGTTTTTATTTTTCTTTTGCATTCACTCTACCCATAAATATCTGTTTATTTCTTTTAAAGGACTTTAATTTTAGTTTTGTTTTAATTTAATTTAATTTTTATTTTAATTTATTTATTTTCTAAGTGAGAGAAAGGGAGATAAAGAGACAAAGTCCTGCATGTGCTCTGAATGGAATCTACCCACTATCCCCCTCTGGGGCTGACACTCAAATTAACTGAGCTATCCTCAATGCCTGAGGCCCACGCTGGAACAGATTGAGCCACTGGCTGTGAGAGGGGAAGAAAGATAGAAAGGGGAGAGGAAGGGGGAGAAAAGCAGATGGTCACTTCTCATGTGTGCCCTGACCAGGGATCGAACCTGGGACGTCTGCCTGCCTGGCTGATGCTCTATCCACTAAGTCAATCAGCAAAGGCTTATTGTTTTAATTTTAGTTTTGTGTTTTGACATTAATAATTTTTAACTTTGCATTGAGCACATTTACCTTTAACTTTGCATTAAGCATTTTTAATTTTAAGAAAATATTAAACTATTACATTAAATTTTATAAAACATAACCTCAATAGTTATTTTGACCTAAGTGTGAATTTACTAGAATTAATGGTTACCATTATTTCTTCTATTTTATGTCTTCTTCTTTTGAATGTTTCTTACTCTTATGCTTTGCTTGTTTGACATATATATGCTTTCAGCATGTATGGGAGATATGTTCAGAATCATGTTAATGTATACATATATCTAGTTGCATATACGTTTTAGCAAACTTGATTTTTTTTCTTAAAATAATTTTTATGTTATTGATTTCAGCTCGAGAGTAAGGGTGTGGTGGGGGGGAAAAGAGAGAAAAGAACATCAATCTGTTCCTGTATGTGCACTGACCAGGGATCGAATCAGCAACCTCTGCGTTTCAGGACTATGCTCTAACCAACAGAGATATCCAGCCAAGGCCAAACTTGATTCTTGCTCTGAAGCTCCTGTCACATAGGTTGCATTCATGGGTGAATGGTCAGGGAAATTAGGGAGCATGATGTATGTGGACTCTGTTACCACTGGGGTCGCAGCCTAGATTCTGAACAGCCTCTTCTGAGTGTGGCAGGTGTTTGCAAGTTCTGGGGGAGGATTCCATTCCAAGTGTTTTCCTGGGATGGGGAGGCTTTCTGTCTTATGTATTGGCAGGGAGTCAACCACGGTGGGAGCCCCTTGAGAAGGTGAAAGTCTGAAACTCTTCTCTGCTGCCTTCCAAGGAGTTCCCTGGGAAGAGATGCCTCTTTGGACACAGGAGGCAACAACCATGCAGAGAATTCAGACTGTGGCTAACTGCAGGGTGACTTTCCTACTAATAGGACCTGGGCAATTCCCACCACTCTCTCTGTGATTGGCATTACAGTATGCCATCAACTTAATGTGTACTTGACACTAGGAATTAAGTTCACAGAAAGATTGCTCTTTCAAGAAGAATGAAGGGAAGGAAGAAAATTTTCATCATAGAATCTGCAAGTGAGGACTGAAGACAAAGCACTACTCTGATTGATGAATAAGTTATCAAGGTGTGATTCAACGACCCTATCTTCATTTGCTGCATTCACCACACTGATGCAGAGGCCAGACAAGTCACAAAATTTTGTATGTGGGACTGTAGTCCTTGCCAGAAGCGTCACCATCTGTGACAGAAAATTGATTCCACATCACTTCCGTAGCTCACTCCTCCATTAGAAATCAATGTAGGCCCTGGCCGGTTGGCTCAGTGGTAGAGCGTCGGCCTGGCGTGCGGGGAACCCGGGTTCGATTCCCGGCCAGGGCACATAGGAGAAGCGCCCATTTGCTTCTCCACCCCCCCTCCTTCCTCTCTGTCTCTCTCTTCCCCTCCCGCAGCCAAGGCTCCATTGGAGCAAAGATGGCCGGGGCACTGGGGATGGCTCCTTGGCCTCTGCCCCAGGCGCTAGAGTGGCTCTGGTTGCGGCAGAGCGACGCCCCGGAGGGGCAGAGCATCGCCCCCTGGTGGGCAGAGCGTCGCCCCTGGTGGGCGTGCCGGGTGGATCCCGGTCGGGCGCATGTGGGAGTCTGTCTGACTGTCTCTCCCCGTTTCCAGCTTCAGGAAAAATACAAAAAAAAAAAAAAAAATGTAAAATCCCCCATAAACTCACTGCCTTATGTGTGGCCATTTCTTGAGCTTCCTGTATTGAGTAATGTACACATCTTGCCTTACTACTTTCTCAAAGACTTTTGGTGCTCAAATGTACACAGAACACATGCACACACACATACACCATACCTTCTCAGTGAATACAAACTGTCACTCTTTCAACTCTTTCTGAGTGTATGCAATGCAGTCTGCTGCAAACGACTTAAAAACCTCGTAGCTCACCACGAAGTTCACTTCAATTTAGGACTGCAACAACAGTATGCAATGTTGTGTGAGGCTGTATCTTATATCTTATTATGTGTCTCAGGGCATCAAATACAGGGCTCTGTAGAAAACAGTCTCAATAATTGTTTCTCAATCAATTGACTATGACTGATATTTTAGGAACTCTTTGAGAGTATGAGAACAACCATGGCACTTGGGGAAGAAAGGGTCAGGAATGCCCTCTGGGTGATTTACCTGAATCATGTATGAGTTATGCTTTTTCTCAGCATTCTTATATAATGAAGTAAGATGCTGGCTAAAAATACAAGTTTCAGACATTTTTTTCCACTTGGATTGGAACTGAATTGTTTTCCACATTCTTAGGAGACAAGACTGAAATCCTGCTAGTTATCATTATGAGTCAGCTGTCTATATTTATGACATAGATTTTATGGCATGCATATATTTATTAGGTAATGGTATCCGAGGGAATAAGAAAATCAAGATAAATGTGTTAGGTTGCCTCTATGTGATACCTGAGAAACTTACACATTCTATCAAATCAGTAAAAAAATCATGCAAGTATGCAAGTTAATTGTTTGGAATTCTGAGTGCAGAAAATCTGAGAGAATAAGTTTTTAATGTTTTATTATTTTTGCTTAGTGTAGGCACCATTCAAATGCTAAGAATTACATCACACCTTTAAACTAGAAGTATGAAAACCCTTGGCAACAATTTGGTATTCTTTGTCTTGCACACTTATTTGTGAGTGGGTTTCACATCAGGCATTAAAATTCATTTTAAGGGGAAAGTATTATTTGGAGAAAATATTTTCTAACCTCAGTGAACATCAATGTAAGACCCTGAATGGTGGTATCCCTCAAGGTGTCAGAAAAAAAGGAATGTTTCTCAGCTTGAATGTATATAGTGCTCTGCAGAAAGGAAAAATAAATAGGCAAGTAGAGAGGGTGTTAGGTCACAGAGTTAGGGAGAAATGTGATGGGATACTACCTGAGGGCAGGACAGGAGAGAGAGAGCGAGTGGTCAGTATGGTGCGTCACTTGTAGAAATTGTGATCACGATCCCTGTGGCTGACAACACACTCCTCCAATACAAACGCTTTCCGCAGGTGGACTCTGTGAACTGTGAACCACATGAGGCAGATCTGAACTCACTGGGGAGTCATGGAAAGCATGTGTAGAACTAGGGACTGGGTCAGGGGCACTTGGATTTCCATGGCTGAGAAATGAGGAATACAAGCAACCATTATAAACTGCAGAGGACAAACTAAATTCAAGTTATATTCTCATGGTAACTGAATAATCAGGACATCATTCTGTGTAACCGCATGACAGGTTTTAGTATCAAAATTTAATCAATTCAATAAATTCTTTCTATAAGAAAGGCTCCATGGAGTCTTTATGTAGGATACCAATGAGCTTAGAAGAGACATAACATGTATGGAAACGAGAAAAATGGGGAATGGGTTTCAAGTTAAAATATGAAAGTGTTATAAAACTGTGGGGAAGAATTGAGGAAGCTTTCTTTGCAGAAGTTGAAAATAAAAGAAGGGAGTGGGTTTGATTTCTAGTGGGAAGGGATGTAGATAAACCCAAAGGTGTTCTGCTGTGGACATAACACATAGATGCAATACACAACAGTAATAATCAACTATCAATAACTGTGTTGTCATTTAGAATCCTGAAAACTGAGTAACCAGGACCTGAGGCCATGCCTCCTGCCACATTCTCATCAGCCTTTCTCCTGAACCAAATTCACATTTCTCCTCAATTCCTAAGACACTGCTCCACTATACTCCAGAACTGTGGGTCAATCTTTAGCAAAATCTCCAGTTACCACTGGAGATTTTTCACTTTCTCTCCCAGGCATCTCTTCCAAAAACATGGCACCTCCAGGGGTTATTCCCTGCTCGGTCCCTCCCAGCAGCGGACATCTCAGTCAAGTGTCTCGTTTGCTTCTCACTGCTTGTCTACACCGCTCCATATCTGCTTTCCCCTAAAATCTCTAAATCTCTGGATACAGATCTGTACCTTTCATTCATGTACCACCTCTCCTGTAGTAACTTCCATACCCTCCCACACCCCAGACCCTTCAGCCTCTGGATTCTTGTCACACCCACCTGGAATATCCCCAGATCTGGGCACATGCACTCATCTTTGAGGTCTTCCCAAGGGCCACCTTCTTGGCAATACCATCTGTGACCATATTGTCTGTAAATCTGCCCCTCCTCCACCTCTCCTGGTGCATTTTTCTCCATCATACCTGTCACCTGTGTACACTTGTGGAGGGGAGATTTCTCCTGCATTTACTGTTCTGGATTCAGATATTAGGGCAGCTCTTGGCACCCATATTCCCTCAGTTGCTCAGTCAATACCTGTTTTGTGAACGAATGAAGGAATCTGCTTATATGTTTTCTGAGCAAGCTCTTTAGAAACAGAGTGATGAAAAATGTCTCCTTAATTGTCGACTTCAGTGGAGAGAGTTTCATCCATGGTTAATCTGTACATTTCTGAGTCTGAACTGGCCAGTCTGGAATAAAATGGTAAATACATTCCGGTATCTTGCTGAAGTCCAATGATATCTTGTTATAGACAGAATCATTAATGGTTAAAGTTTTTATTGGTATTTAAGTACAGATGTTATATGAACCCAAATGATTATTTACCATCATACAGCTTTTCTTCCTCTGTTCGAATTATAATAAATGTATACATTTATGCATATCCTCTCCACATTCTAAACAAACACACATTGAAGAGTTGGAGTCGTACAGGATATAAAAGCCATGGAGAAAAAATACTATAGATACTATATGTATTCACAAATTCAATTTTTGGAGCAGAAATGGTAAAATGTAATTTCCTCGTGTGTAACACTGCATCTTTCCCAGCTATTTACAGACAGTGTGTGAAAGTGAATGCTCAGCCCTTGTGCCTCTTGCAGCTGTCTTCCAGGACTGACACGCTGCCTGAGTGCAATGGGAGGAGGGGTCTGGAAGTGGAAACTTGTGGAATAGAAAAGGGACATGGGATCCAGGGCTGAGGCTTATATCCTGTAGAAAGACTGTAACTGAGCTGGAGTCAGGTGTAAATGTTTCCCCTGAATAGATAATATGTGGGTGGCAAGATGGTGATGGAGTGGGCAGATGTACCAACTTCCACCTCCCAGAACCAAAGTGGATTACAACTTAGTTTTAAAAATCATTATCTGGAAAAACCAACTTTGGACTAAACTAAGAGGACTCTATAACCAAGGAACACTGAAGAAGCCACACTGAGACTGGTAGGAAAAATGGAAATGTGGAGAAGGCTGCCCAGCTCCCGGGAGCAAACAGCAGCCCAGAGAGACTCGCATGGCAAGAAGTGAGTTTAGCAGAGAGGGGAGGGTCCTGAGCCCCAGGAACAAAGCCCCAGCCTGCAGCCCCAGAGCCTAGAAGAGGCATACGGACAGTATTTAGCTGCGAAACAAATCAGAATACTGTTTGTGAAAAAGAGACAGATTTCTCAGACCCAGGATTCTTCTTAAAGGAACCACGCAGAAAACCTCTCTCACAACCACCCACCCGGGGCTCCAGGGGATGGGAGAGTGGAGAGGACCAGAGCAGCGGGAAGAGTGTGTTATCTAGGAGGCACAGGGAGAAACACTTTGAGAGACAGCCACCCTAACCCCTGGGCTGAGTCACTCCCCAAATCTGAAGTGAATATTTCCCCTGGAAACAGCAATACCAGCGAAGGGAAGCAGGACACCAGTCAAACAAGCTCTCTCATGGCACTGAGAGCAGAGTCACTTAGAAGGAGGGAGCTTTTGGGCTACAGTATTGAGTGTTAGGGTCTGAGTTGCAGCGCCCCCACCCACACAGCTTAGGGCTCACAGGAGAACAGGTGGAGGTGAGACATGAAAGCATGGTTTGCTCAGCAAGGGGATAAGCCTGCTGGCCACGACTGAGGCCTGGACGTGAGCTCAATCTTGCCTGGCAGGGGTGGAGGGGATAGGTAAAAGTGGTCAGGCCCAGCTATGGGCCCACCTGCAATCCTGCCTGCAGGGGAAGGGCGGGAGACCCACAGGGAGTGGTGACTCGCCACTGAGCAAAGGCACACGGGCAAGAAGCCTCCCCTGGACCAGAACTGAGGCTAGCAGCCTGAGCACCAGCTGGCTTCTCCCTTGAAGGTAGGGCGAAAGCCCAGAACAGGAGGAGTCCCAGAGTCATGTGACTGAGCACAGGCACACAGCCCCATCTAGCACACAGAGTGGAGGCTTGCAGCCGACCCAAGTGGGCTACTCCCACGGGGAAAGCCTAGAACAGGCAGAGACCCACAACAGAGCATGGGTGCACAGCCCCGCCTGGCCTGAGGAGCCAAGGCTTGAAGCCAACCTGCAAGCGGGCTCCTCCCCCGGGGGGGCAGGGTGAAAGCCCGGAAACAAGTGGAGACCCGCAGCTGAGCAAAGGTGCTCACCCCTGATTGCAGTGCCGAGGCTTGCGGCCCAGGTATGGTGCGTAATACCACCCACAGGGGCTGGGTGAAGGCCGAGGCTACCAAGGCTGTGGAGGCTTGTAGACCAAGGCATGTGATCACAACCCATCCTGTGGAAGAGAATTGGAAAACACAGCGACAGCCCCAGTGGGCTGGCACTGGCAACACCCAAATGCCCTAGGCAGAAGCGACAGAGGGTGTGGCGGGCCTGCAGACAGAGCACACCTAGGGAACACAGAGGCCACACCAATTGGACTCCAGTGGCCACACCCTTCTTATACACAGACAAAAGGGGAAAGCAGAGAAATGCAACACAAATGAATCAAATATAACCAAATTACCGGATGCAGAGTTTAAAATAATGATTTTTAGGATGCTCAATGATTTTAGAACAACAATAGATGGTCATTATGAACACCTAAATAAAGACATAACAAATATAAAAAACATTGAAATAATATAAAACAATAAGTCAGAAATGACAAATACAATATCAGAAATAGAAACCAAAAAGGAAAAAATTAAAAGGAGGATGGATAAAGCTGAGGATCGAAACAGCAATTTAGAGGATAAGATAAATGAAGGCATGGAAGCTGAGCAGAATAAAGAAAAGAGAATCAAAAAGTCTGAGGCAACTCTAAGAGAGATCTATGACAACATGAAAAGAAATAACATCAGCATCATAGGAGTTCCTGAACAAGAAAAGAAAGAACAAGGGATAGAGACTTTGTTCAATCATAACATAGCTGAAAACTTCCTTAAATTAAGTCAAGAAAATGTCTCACAAGTTCAAGAAGCACAGAGAACTCCATTAAAGAGAAACCCAAAGAAATCTACACCAAAACACATCATAATTAAAATACAAAAGCTAAGCAATAAAGAGAAAATATTAAAAGCTTCTAGAGAAAAAAAGGGCTATCAACTACAAAGGAGCCCCCCATAAGGATAACATCCGACTTCTCAACAGAAACACTTGAGGCCAGAAGGGAATGGCAAGAAATATTCAAAGTAATACAGAACAAGAGCCTACAGCCAAGACTACTTTATCCAGCAAGGCTATCATTTAAAATTGAAGGAGAAATAAAAAGCTTCCCAAACAAAAAAAACTCAAAGAATTCACTACAACAAAACCAATGCTGCAAAAAATGCTATGGGGCCTGTTGTAAACAGATTAAAGGGGAAAAAGAATATGGCAAAAGAGAATATAGCTTTAAAGAATAAAGTGGCAATAAATAACTACATATCAATAATATCCTTAAATGTAAATGGATTAAATGATTTAATCAGAAGACATAGGGTAGCTGCGTGGATAAGAAAACAGGACCCATACATATGCTGTCTACAAGAGACACACCTTAAAACAAAAGATGCACATAGACTGAAGGTAAAAGGAGGAAAAAAATAATTTATGCAAATGGAAATGAAAAAAAAAACTGGGGTAGCAATACTTATATCAGACAAAATGGACTTTAAAACAAAGGCTATAGTAAGAGATAAAGAAGGTCACTACATAATGATAAAGGGAGCAATCCAAAAGGGAGTAATTTATAACCATTATAAATATCTACACACCTAATATAGGAGCACCTAAATATATAAAGCAGACTTCGATGAATATAAAGGGAGAGATCAACAGCAATACTATAATAATAGGGGATTTCCATACCCCACTAACATCACTAGATAGATAATCAAGGAAAAAAATTAACAAAAAAATAGCAGACTTAAAGGACACACTAGATCAACAAGATTTAATAGATATCTTTAGAATTTTTTATCCTAAAGCAGCAGAATATACATTCTTTTCAAGTGCTCATGGTACATTCTCTAGGATAGACCACATGTTAGGGCACAAAAGAGGTCTCAACATATTTAAGATGATTGAAATCATATCAAGCATTTTCTCTGATCACAATGACATGAAACCAGAAATAAAACACAACAGAAAAACTGAAAAATACTCAAACACTTGAAAACTAAATAGCATGTTATTAAATAATGAATGGGTTAACAATGAGATCAAGAGAAATAAAAAAATTCCTAGAAACAAATGATAATGAGTATACATCAAGTCGAAATTTATGGGACACAGCAAAAGCAATCCTGAGAGGAAAGTTCATAGCATTACAGGCATAACTTAAGAAGCTAGAAAAAGCTCAAATAAACAACTTGACCCTGCATCTAAAAGAACTAGAAAAAGAACAGCAAGAAAAGTTCAGAGGTAGTGGAAGAAAGGAAATAGTAGCAGAAATAAATGACTCAGAAGATAAAGAAACAATACAGAGGATCAATAAAACCAGGAGCAGGTTCTTTGAAAAGGTAAACAAGATTGATGAACCTTTAACCAGACTCACCAAGAAAAAAAGAGAGAAGACTCAAATATATAAAATTAGAAATGAGAGTGGAGAAATAACAACTGACAGAACAGAAATACAAAAGATTGTAAGAAAATACTATAAAGAACTGTATGCCAAAAAATGAGACAACCTAGATAAAATGGACAAATTTCTTGAAACATATAATCTTTTAAAAATTAACCTGGAAGAATCAGAAAACCTAAACAGACTGATTACAACAAATGAGGTCGAAACAGTTATCAAAAAACTCCCAACAAAAAAAAAGTCCTGGGCCTGATGGCTTCACAAGTGAATTCTACCAAATATTCAAAGAAGAACTAACTCTTATCCTTCTCAAGCTATTTCAAAAAATGAAGAGGAAGAAGAACTTCCAAGCTCCTTTTATGAGGTGAGCATAATTCTGATTCTAAAACCAGGCATAGACAACACAAAGAAAGAAAACTATAGGCCAATATCTGTGATGAATATAGATGCTAAAATCCTCAACAAAATATTAGCAAAGCGGATCCAGCAATATATGAAAAAAATCATACACCATGATCAAGTGGGATTTATTCTGGGGAGGCAAGGCTGGTACAATATTTGCAAATCAATCAATGGCATTCATCACAATAACAAAAGGAAGGAGAAAAACCACATGATAATTTCAAGAGATGCAGAAGAAGCATTTGATAAAATCCAGCATCCATTCATGATCAATACTCTCAGCAAACTGGGAATACAGGGAACATACCTCAACATGATAAAGGCCATCTATGACAGGCCCAGAGCCAACATCATACTCAATGGGCAAAAATTAAAAGCAATCCCTGTAAGATCAGGAACAAGGCAGAGGTGCCTCCTTTCACCACTCTTATTCAACATAGTTCTGGAAGTCCTAGCCACAGCAATCAAACAAGAAGAAAAAATAAAAGGCATCCAAATTGGAAAATAAGAAGTAAAACTATCATTATTTGCAGATGATATGATATTGTATATAGAAAACCCTAAAGTCTCAGTCAAAAAACTACTGGACCTGATAAATAAATCCAGCAAGGTAGCAGGATATAAAATTAATACTCAGAAATCAGAGATGTTTTATACAGCAACAGTGAACTGTCAGAAAAATAAATTAAGAAAACAATCCCCTTCACTCTTGCAACAAAAAAAAAATAAAGTACCCAGGAGCAAATTTAACCAAGGAGATTAAAGATTTTCACTTAGAAAATTATAAAACATTGATAAAAGAAATCAAGAAAGATACAAACAAGGTGAAGCATATACTGTGTTCATGGTTAGGAAAAATAAACATCATTAAAATGTCTATATTATTCAAAGCAATTTATAAATTCAATGAAATACCAATTAAAATACCAATGACATACTTCAAAGACATAGACCACATATTCCAAAAATTTATATGGAACCAAATAAAAGAACACAAATAGCCTCAGCAATCTTGAAAAGGAAGAATAAAGTGGTATGTATCACACTTTCTGATATTAAGTTATACTACAAGGCCATTGTTCTCAAAGCAACCTGATACTGGCATAAGAATAGGCATATAGATCAATGGAACAGAATAGAGAACCCAGAAATAAACCCAGACCTTTATGGACAACTGATATTTGACAAAGGAGGTAAGAGCATACAATGCAGTAAAGATAGCCTCTTTAACAAATGGTGTTGGAAAAATTGAACATCTACCTGCAAAAAAATAAAACTAGACCACCAACTCACACCATTTACAAAAATAAACTCAAAATGGATAAGAGAGTTAAATGTAAGCTGTGAAACCATAAGCATCTTAGAAGAAAACATAGGCAGTAAGCTCTCCAACATCTTTCGCAGTGATATATTTGCCGATATATCTCCACGGGCTAGTGAAATAAAAGACAGGATAAACAAATGAAACTATATCAAACTAAAAAGCTTTTGTGTAGCTAAAGAAATAAGAACAGAATAAAAAGACAAACTACACAATGGGAGAACATATTCGACAATACATCTAATAAGGGGTTAATAACCAAAATTATAAAGAACTTGTAAAACTCAACACCAGGGTGACAAACAATCCAATCAAAAAATGGGTGAAAGAAATAAATAGACACTTCTCCAAAGAGGACATACAGATGGCCAATAGGCAGATGAAAAAATGCTCAACATCAGTAATCATTAGAGTAATTCAAATTAAAACCACAATTTATATCACCTCACACCAGTCAGAATTGTTTGCATTAACAAAACAACACAGAATAAGTGCTGGCGAGGATGTGGAGAAAAGGGAATTCTTCTGCACTGCTGGTGGGAATGCAGACTGGTGCAGCCACTGTGGAAAACAGTATGGAGATTTCTCAAAAAACTGAAAATCGAACTGCCTTTTGACCCAGCTATCCCACTTTTAGGAATATACCCCAAAGAACACCAGAGCACTGTTTCAAAAAAAGAAATGCACCCCCATGTTTATGGTAGCATTGTTCACAATAGCGAAGATCTGGAAACAGCCCCAGTGTCCGTCAGTGGACAAGTGGATTAAAAAGCTTTGGTACAGATATACTATGGAATACTACTCAGCCATAAGAAATGATGACATCGGATCATTTACAACAACATGGATGGACCTTGATAACATTATATTGAGTGAAATAAGTAAATCAGAAAAAACTAAGAACTATATGATTCCATACATAGGTGGGACATAAAAATGAGATTCAGAGACATGGACAAGAGTGGTGGTTACAGGGTTGGGGGGGAGGAGAGAGAGTGGTTTGGGGGACGGGAGGGTCACAAAAAAAACAGTTAGAAGGTGACAGAAGACAACTGAACTTTGGGTGATGGGAATGCAACATAATAAAATGTCAAAATAACCTGGAGATGTTTTCTCTGAACATATGTACCCTGATTTATCAATGTCACCCCATTAATATTAATGATAAAAATTAGATAACGTGAAATTCCTATCTGTGGGAGAGAACACGTTGAACTTTTGGAAGAAAAACCTAGCCAAGTTTGCTTTATATAGAAATTTCTTAAGAATCGTTCTGTATAATTAATTCTTAGAGAATTGTTTCATTGGTGTCTAATGATAACTGTCTTAGATTGCTGGGGTTTTTCCACATGCTTATTTTATTTTGAGCAGAACTTTGATATTGTCAATATGCATATATTAAGTTTGGAGAATGAATCCATGACTGACACTGCAGTTGAACTTTCTATATCCAGCACTCTGAACAAATTTTGGGAATTTTTTCTTGCTTATTATTGTTATTTTTAAAGCTTGATCATGAGAAGAATTTGATGAACTTGGCTGAGCTGCAGCGTCAGAACTGAATATGGGTGTGGACACAATGAGCTCATCAGTTGAGAGAGTTAGACATGAACTTTTGAATCAAAGATAAATCCCAAAGCAAGTGTTCTAAACAACAGTTACCATTTAAGAAAACACACATATGAAATGAAAACATTTAAAATTCTACTCTTGTGTCACATTATGTTGAGCAAATACAGCTGGTGTTTTTTTCTACACTTGAGGATATATGATTGATCCAGTACAGGATTCATTTCAAATATGGGCACTCAGTTTGTTTTCAGTACATAATGCATTATAGACATTTATATTTTATTGATCATATGTTAATTTCATGTGTTTTAAGCTCTTTTATATCTATTTGTTATATCAAAGCTGATGTGGTTCTAAGTAATCCACTCAGATTTTGGTTACATTTTCTATCTTAATGACTGTGTGTTTCATATATTTTGTGATATGTTTCAAATGTTTTAAAAACCCAGTGTGAGAGCCATGATATTTTAAGAAGTTACTGTTTCCTTCTATTCTATTATTTTGTTTTTGCCCCCCATCTTCTTTGTTTGTTTTTCTATGTATCTATGCCAGTAATTTGGAAGGAAGTAATACAAACTATTCCTTTTAATTATTTGTTTTACTTTTCTAATTATCAAACTGATAATTAAACCACATTTTTGGCTTCTGTAAGGTAAGAGATTTATTATACATTTATTACCCAAGCCACACCTTAAGTCCATACTGACAAATACCTGGTCTTTTAAAAAAAATATTTAAAAAGTCATTTAATTGAACATGTATTGACACCTACTTGCCACATTTAGAATCTTTGACCAGTTTTGTGATTAACAGCTTTCAATGTTCATTATTGGTCACTATATTTCATATTTTTAGTCCTAGTTTCTAGATTATATGACTTTATTTTTGAGTTGCTTATTGTCCAATAAATTCATAGATAAAATTGTGTTTAAATTTTTTTTCTCAAGAAGGACAAGAGAATAATTTATAATCAATATGTCATTATTTCTGATTTTTTCATTGTTGGTACCATCACATATCAATGAATACATGAGTGGTTATGAAATTCTCATTTTTACTAAAATTACTCTAAAAATGTTTCACCATTGTCCTTTGGAAATCAGGGATAGAGAGAATTATAAGGCTACTGTGACCTTTATTTGTTCTTTGGAATATTTATTTTTGTTACCAATATGCACACCAAATATATTCTTTAGTTTTTATAATTAAAATTTGCCCTGTTTTTCTGTAATTTATTTAAATAAAAAATGATCTATGCACTATGATCTTTTTCACTTATGGATTTTATTTTTAGTTTGTGTCCTTATTCTTGGCTTCTGCTTTACTTTTTCCATGTTCTTCTCCGGTACATTTAGTAACTATTCAGCTCAGATCTTTTCCTTGCCTTTCATTTTTATCATTTCACCATAATACTTTCTTCTCTTTGTACTTTTTCTCTTCTGCAATGGTTTTCTATTTCACATATTTAATTTTGTGTCTTTTGATTTTGCATCTTAATGAATTTCAAAGTGATTTTAGTTGTTCTTGCATTTTTAAGGTTTTTTCCTGGTCCTCTTCTCCCTTAGTTTTGGTTCCCTCGCTATGGTTCCTAAATTTTAGTTTATAGAGACCACAACCTGTTAGGTTCAGTTAAGAACCACTCACCTTTCTGTCTAAAGGTCCTCTAGATTCATCTGCTATTCTATTCAATGTTCTCACCAGTCTTCAAAATTCTTTCCCTTGTGATGACACCATGGTGATGCCCTATGAATCACATGCTCAAGTAGTCCCTTTCCCTTGAGTTCAAGGATTACCTACCACAAGCTTCTTCTAGCCAAGGGATTATGGTGATGGAATACCTGTCATTATTGTGGGGAACTGAAGAGGGAGAAATTAGGTACTAGGTGGTGAGGGGGCCATGTGGCTGGGAACGGTGGTTGCCTCTATTGCCGAGAGCTACCCCAATGACAGCCAATGAAAATATGGGAACTCAGTCTCCACAGTGGTAAGAAGTTGAATTCTGCCAACCTCATGAGCATGAAGGAAAATCCTAGCATCAGGTGACATCTCAATTGTTGTCTGTGAGACCCAGAATGGACCCAGAAAAGTCCAGATGCCTGACTGTGGACATTTTGAAGTAATAAATATGAGTTGTTTTTAGCTGCCAAGATTTTGGTAATTTTTACTCAGTGCTATAAAATAGTTTGTTTTGAAGCACATTAAAAATTATGTTAATTGCTTTCCTTATTCATTTTTATGACATTCCATGGTTGAGTATTCTCAATTACTGTGTAAATGATTATTTTGTTTCCATCACCACTAAAAAATAGATTAGAATCAAAGCTTTATATTTTGTAAAAATTTATTTGAAGGTAAATACATATTTTGATTGATCGATTGATTTTATTTTAAGTGAGAGGAGGAGAGATAGAAAGACAGACAATCACATGTGCCCTGACCATGATCCACCTAGCAACTTCATTTGGGACTATGCATACAACCAAGATATTTTTAGTGCCTGAGGCAGAGGCTTCATTGGAGCCATCCTCAGCTCCAAGGGCTGATGCACTCGAATCAATTAAGTCATGGCTGCAGAAGGTGTAGAGAGAGAAGGGGGAAGGGGAAGGAGTGGAGAAGCAGAAGGTCACTTCTCTGTGCCCTGACCAGGAATCAAACCTAGGACCTCCACACACCAGATAACGCTCTACCACTGAGCCACCAAGCCAGGACCAATGTATATCTTTCTGTCCATCATCTATAGGAGTTCTTAATGTTGCTATGTAGAGCTGTAGAGATTATTTTCCATGCCTAGAAATTGTGATATTAGTTAGGAATGCCTAGTTGGAGCAATTTTGATTTGTATCTGAGAATAAGACCTTGTCTTCTTATTGGCATCTCAAAAGGCCTTTTTAAAACTTTTGACTAAATAAATTAGTGTCCTGAATGTCAACATAGAAAAAATATACATAAAATTTACTCCACAACAATAATTCTATTGTTTTATTTTTCTCTATTTTTTGGCTCCTAGCCCAATAAAAGCCTGTGAGCCATGTAGAAAGGCTGTATTTTTGTTTTAAGTGGGTACGCTGGTGTCAATGGAATTGTGTCAAGACTTTCTGGGAAGACAAGTTACATAGTTATGTTTGCTCAGTATTCCTGTCTTCTGTTCTTGTGGATGCTGAACAAACCTCTCATGGCTTAGTGGGTGGTGAAGCTCCATACAATTTGAAAAAGTAGGTAGGACTTCTTGCTTTATGCTCCATGCACATTGCCAACCTCTCTCGGAAGTTGGAAGAGAAAGCTGCTGCTCCCCTCTGGAAGTGAGGTGCGGATTGCCCACTAGGTAGCTGCTCTCAGTCAGCACCCTCCAAATGGACTATTCCCACGAACATCTGTCTAATCCTACTGAACCTTCTTACTGCCTATTATTGTCAGGCCAGGAGGCCATACAAATACCACAGATGGGGCATCTAAAGCACAGATAAAGGAATGTGTTCTCTCACAGACCTGGAGGCTGGAAGTCTCAGATCAAGGTATCATCAGGGCTGTGTTCACCGTGTGCCTTCACATGGTCCTCTCTCCGAGTGTCTCTGTGTCCTAATCACCTCTTCTTATAAGGACACCAGTCATTTTGGATTAGGGCCCACCTCAATGATCTTTTTTACCTTAATCACCTCTTTAAAGGCCCTATCTGAGTCACATGGTTAGAAGTTTAGGGGGACGCAATGAAGCCTGTGACAGTGCCTGTTTCTGCATCCAAAGAAACACTGTGTTTCTGCTATGTAATTTTTGAATTGCCAAGTCTCTGACAATCTCTCAATCTGATTCTAGTTTAAAACAGCCCAATACCCCTTCCCCCAAGCCTAACAGACCTGTCAGTGTTGAGTTTGAACAGGTGGAGGCAATTGTGGCCTTTACTCCAGGCTGCTAACTCTAGAATGTATGAATTTATGATAAAATATACTTCCTCTTAGGAAGACAATAGGGTCCTGGGTGTTTTATATGATTCTTGGAGGAGGTATATATTTGGTATGCAATGAGCACACAGAGGCCACGATATTTATCTTTTAGTGAAATCGTGTAGATGAATAAAGAGCAGCCAGTTCTTTTTTTAATTATAAAATTTTTATGTTAGTGTAACTAACGTGTAAAAGTATTAAAGACTTTTTTTTGCCTCTAACATTGGACATAAAAAAATAACCAAATGTACTATTCCATCTAACTCCTATTTTAAAAGATGAACTATCTGACTTTTAAATATAAAATCAAAACCCAGGCAGGTAAAAAAAATTAATCTATGGAGGAAAATTACAGAGAACACCTACATTTTGAAAAAATGTATCTGTTAGCAGTGACATATGGGTTTCTCTTTAAAAGCATAAGATTTTCAGATCCCATTAGGCATGCACTTTTTTTCTAAATAGTTACCCTTAAACATCCTAAACAAACCAAACAACATATGGGATGATTATAATTTACATAAAATATGATGTGAGAGATGTCCCATAAATTCCAAATAAGTTTGTCACACTTTTTCCTATTGGAAACAACAAAACTAAAAGAAGAGGAAAATGGCTTCAATTTATGATTAAATTTTTTTCAGTTGACTTCCATTCTAATAAGTGCTTGGTTTTCTAAGACCCTCTGTTGCTTCAATGAAGGGTTGCACATACATTTTTTGAAGTTGAGTGAACACTTTCTGGTCACAAGCAATATTTCATTTCTATGATATTCCAACTTTGCTATGATGACTAAGTTTATGGTGTGGACACACTCAGGAGCATTGAGAACAGATGAGCCCCTTTAGCCACCAAGAAGGGAATTTTCCTTGACAAGAGTCTCACTACCCTCTGAGGTCAGCAAAAGGGAGCTGTTAGTAACTGTGGGTGATCTGTGGCATTACTGGCATAACCAGGACACACACAGCACAGCCTTTTCCATCTTTAAGTTGATTTCACCCACTCACATGAATATTCATGGATCCCAGTGTTTGTATGTCCTTGTGCCTATTCTGCATTTTTGGAGAGAGTAGAGAGTGTGGGTCCTGGGGGAAAGGCAGAGATAGTGAGACTGGATCTGTTATATATCTTGAAGTCTATTGTACCACGTCTCTTCACTTAATTTGTCCCTCTTTCATCTGATATGCCTTGAGGTTACCACATGTGGAACACCATGTCCTGTGACATCACACAGGTGAGTTAAACCAGAAACAGGCCTTGCCACCTTGATCAGCAAGGAGGGTGCTGACCTTCATTCCTTTTATTACTTATGTCCTTCCTTGTGCCTACAAATGTGGGTTATAACACTCAATGCTCCAACTCCAGAGAGTTGCTGTTTTTTTCAACAAGATAATGTACAGAAAAACACCTTGAAATAAAAGAAATTTTTATTTATATTATCCATCATTAAATTAATTTGACTTTAGACAATGTTCTATCATTGGGGATATCTAGACTGGGGGACACCCGGATAAGCTATCACATGAGCCCAAATCCCAGGGAAAACTACAGTGACTCCTGAGAGATACAGTCGTCACTTCCTTCCCTGCATTGCCCTCAGCTTTGCTTTAAAAACAGTGGAGTTTTTCATGTGCTTCATGCATTTAAAGGTTCTACATCATCCAAGTAACATTTTAAATATCAACCATTTATGATGAACACAATACAGGTTGGTGATGACACTAAGATATAATGTGACCCTCATTATTTTGATAACTTCCCTTTTATTCTCATTTTATTTTCCTCATTTGAATTGAATGGAATTGTAACCAGAATATTTCCATATGAATGGAATTCCCTTTGACAGATAAGATAGCTGCCACTTCTCTAGAACAATAATGGGGTAAAGAGCTTTTATTTCATGCATAGTTCTTTTTTATTATATCATATTTATTTTTTCTTCTCCAAGTGAGAGGAGGGCAGACTCCTGCATACAAAGACAGACTCCCGCCTACTCCCCAGTCAGGATCCACCCAGGAACCCCCGTTCTGGGGCTGATGCTCTGCCCATCTAGGGCCATGCTCACAAACATGCTATTTTTAGTGCCTGAAGCAGAGGCTCTATGGAGCCATCCTAAGATCGGGGCCAATGTGCTTGAAGCAGTTGAGCCATGGCTACAGGAAGGGAAGAGAAAGAGAGAAAGAAAAAGGAGAGGTAGAAGGGTGGAAAAGGAGGTGATTACTTCTCCTGTGTGCCCTGACTGGGAATTGAACCCAGGACATCCACACACCAGCTAATGCTCTACTATTGAACAAACTGGCTAAGGCCTCATGCAGAGTTTTAACACTCATAACTATCCACAGCAAACTTCAAGCATAAAATTACTAGGGCTTCAGGTAAGTTCTGGCTCATTGACCTCATCTATGAATGAAGCTTGTGGACGAATAACAAAGGGAGAGGAAGAAATTCTGTAATGTAGTTACAGTTTCAGGTCACATTTTAACAAAATTAAGAAGTGTTAGCATACCTATTTTTTCTTTTGTTTTCTTCGCTCAAGAGACTACCAAAAAATAATTCTAAGATAAATATCAGAGACTTTACTGCCTATGTTTTCTTCTAGGAGTTTTATGGTTCTTTTTTTATTTTTATTTTTTGAACCAAAAAGTTTTTATTTTATGTTAAATTAATTTTAATGAGGTGACATTGATAAATCAGGGTTCATGTGTTCAGAGAAAACATCTGTAGGTTATTTTGACATTTGATTATGCTGCATTCCCATCACCCAAAGTCCAATTGTCTTCCGTCACTTTCTAACTAGTTTCCTTGTGCCCCTCCACTCCCCCAACCCCGTCCCTCTTCTCCCCCCCTACCCCGTAACCACCACACTCTTGTCCATGTCTCTCAGTCTCATTTTTATGTCCCACCTATGTATGGAATCATATAGTTCTTAGTTTTTTCTGATTTACTTATTTCACTCAGTATAATGTTATCAAGGTCCATCCATGTTGTTGTAAATGATCCGATGTCATCATTTCTTATGGCTGAGTAGTATTCCATAGTATATATGTACTAAAGCTTTTTAATCCACTTCGTCCACTGACGGACACTTGGGCTGTTTCCAGATCTTCGCTATTGTGAACAATGCTGCCATAAACATGGGGATGCATTTCTTCTTTTGAAACAGTGCTCTGGTGTACTTGGGGTATATTCCTAAAAGTGGAATAGCTGGGTCAGTGCAGGAGGGTTCCCTTTTCTCACCTTCCTCACCAGCACTTATTCTGTGTTGTTTTGTTGATGAGCGTCATTCTGAATGGCATAAGGTGGTATCTAATTGTGGTTTTAATTTTCATTTCTCTAATAATTAGTGATGTTGAGCATTTTTTCATATGCCTATTGGCCATCTGTATGTCCTCTGTGGAGAAGTGTCTATTCAGTTTTTTTTGCCCATTTTTTGATTGGATTGTTTGTCTTCCTGGTATTGAGTTTTACAAGTTCTTTATAAATTTTGGTTATTAACCCCTTATCAGACATATTGTCAAATATGTTCTCTCATGGTGTAGTTTGTCTTTTTATTCTGTTCTTACTGTCTTTAGCTGTGCAAAAGCTTTTTAGTTTGATATAGTCTGATTTGTTTATCCTGTCTTTTATTTCACTTGCCCATGGAGATAAATTGGCAAATATATTGCTGCAAGAGATGTTGGAGAGCTTACTGCCTATGTTTTCTAAGATGTTTATGGTTTCACAGCTTACATTTAAGTCTTTTATCCATTTTGAGTTTATTTTTGTGAATGATGTAAACTGGTGGTCTAGTTTCAGATTTTTGCAGGTAGTTGTCCAATTTTCCCAATATCATTTGTTAAAGAGGCTGTCTTTACTCCATTGTATGCTCTTACCTCCTTTGTCAAATATCAGTTGTCCATAAAGGTCTGGGTTTATTTCTGGGTTCTCTGTTCTGTTCCATTGATCTATATGCCTATTCTTATGCCAGTACCAGGCTGTTTTGAGTACAATGGTCTTGTAGTATAACTTGATATCTGGAAGTGTGATACTTTCCACTTTATTCTTCCTTTTCAAGATTGCTGAGGCTATTTGTGTTCTCTTTTGGTTTCAGATAAATTTTTTGAAATGTGTTCCATGTCTTTGAAGTAAGTCATTGGTATTTTAATCGGTATTGCATTGAATTTATAAATTGCTTTGGGTAATATAGACATTTTAATGATGTTTATTCTTCCTAACCATGAGCACGATATATGCTTCCACTTGTTTGTATCTTCTCTTATTTCTTTTATCAATGTTTTATTATTTTCCAAGTACAAGTCTTTAATCTTCCTGGTTAAATTTATTCCTAGGTGCTTTATTTTTTTGGTTGCAATGGTGAAAGGGATTGCTTCCTTAATTTTTTTTCTGAGAGTTCATTGTTGGTGTGTAATAATGCCTCTGATTTCTGAGTATTAATTTTATATCCTGCCACCTGCTGAATTCATTATTCAGGTCCAGTAGTTTTTTGACTGAGACTTTAGGGTTTTCTATATATAATATCATTTCATCTGCAAATAATAAGTTTTACTTCCTTTTTCCAATTTGGATGCCTTTTATTTTTTCTTCTTGTTTGATTGCTGTGGCTAGGACTTCCAGAACTATGTTCAATGAGAGTGGAGAAAGGGGCACACCTGCCTTATTCCTGATCTTAAGTGGATTGCTTTTAATTTTTGCCCATTGAGTATGATGTTGGCTGTGGGCCTGTCATAGATGGCCTTTATCATGTTGAGGTACGTTCCCTGTATTCCCAGTTTGCTGAGAGTATTGATCATGAATGGGTGCTGGATTTTATCAAATGCTTTTTCTGCATCTATTGAAATTATCATGTGGTTTTTCTTTTTCTTTATGTGATGAATGACATTGATTGCTTTGCAAATATTGTACCAGCCTTGCCTCCCCAGAATAAATCCCACTTGATCATGGTGTATGATTTTTTTCATATATTGCTGGATCCAATTTGCTAATATTTTGTTGAGGATTTTAGCATCTAAATTCATCAGGGATATTGGCCTATAATTTTCTTTCTTTGTGTTGTCTTTGCCTGGTTTTGGAATCAGAATTATGCTCGCCTCATAAAAGGAGTTTGGAAGTCTTCCTTCCTCTTGAATTTCTTCAAATAGCTTGAGAGGCATAGGAATTAGTTCTTTGAATATTTGGTAGAATTCACTTGTGAAGCCATCAGGCCCAGGACTTTTCTTTATTGGGAGTTTTTTGATAACTGTTTTGACCTCATTTGTTGTAATCGGTCTCTTTAGGTTTTCTGATTCTTCCATATTAATTTTTGAAAAATTGTATGTTTGAAGGAATTTTTCTATTTCATCTAGGTTGTCTAGTTTTTCAGCATACAGTTATTCATAGTATTTTCTTACAATCTTTTGTAATTCTGTTCTGTCAGTTGTTATTTCTCCAGTCTCATTTCTAATTTTCTTTATTTGAGTCCTCTCTCTTTTTTTCTTGGTGAATCTGGTTAAAGGTTCATTGTCCTGTTTACCTTTTCAAAGAACCAGCTCCTGGTTTCATTGGTCCTCTGTATTGTTTCTTTATCCTCTAAGTCATTTATTTCCACTCTGATCTTTATTATTTCCTTCCTTCTAGTACCTCTGGGCTTTACTTGCTATTATTTTTCTAGTTCTTTTAGATGCAGGGTCAAGTTGTTTATTTGAGTTTTTTCTAGCTTCTTAAGGTATGCCTGTAATGCTATGAATTTCCTTCTCAGGAATGCTTTGCTGTGTCTCATAAATTTTTGAGTTGAAGTATGCTCATTATCGTTCGTTTCTAGGAATTTTTAAAATTCTTTTTTGATCTCATTGTTATTTAATAACATGCTATTTAGTTTCCAAGTGTTTGAGTATTTTTCAGTTTTTCTGTTGTGGTTCATTTCTAGTTTCATGTTATTTTGATCTGAGAATGTGGTCGATATAATTTCAATCTTCTTAAATTTGTTAAGACTGCTTTTGTGCCCTAACATGTGGTCTATCCTAGAGAATGTACCATAAGCACTTGATAAGAATGTATATTCTGCTGCTTTAGGATAAAAAATTCTAAAGATATCTATTAAATCGAGTTGATCTAGTGTGTCCTTTAAGTCTGCTGTTTCTTTGTTAATTTTCTTTCTTGAGGATCTGTCTAGGGATGTTAGTAGGGTATTGAAATCCCCTACTATTATAGTATTGCTGTTGATCTTGCCCTTTAAACCATCAAAGTCTGCTTTATATATTTAAGTGCTCCTATATTAGGTGTGTAGATATTTATAACGGTTAGGTCTTCCTGTTGGATGGCTCCCTTTATTATTATGTAGTGACCTTCTTTATCTTTTACTATAGCCTTTATTTTTTTATTTTTATTTTTTGTATTTTTCTGAAGCTGGAAATGGGGAAGCAGTCAGACAGACTCCCACATGTGCCCGACCGGGATCCACCCGGCACACCCACCAGGGGTCATTGCTCTGTTGCAACTTTAGCCAGTCTAGCGCCTGAGGTAGAGGCCATGGAGCCATCCCCAGTGCCTGGGCCATCTTTGCTCCAATGGAGCCTTGGCTTGGGAGGGGAGGAGAGGGACAGAGAGGAAGGAGAGGGGGAGGGATGGAGAAGCAGATGGGCGCTTCTCCTTTGTGCCCTGGCCGGGAATTGAACCCGGGACTTCTGAATGCCAGGCCAACGCTCTACCACTGAGCCAACCGGCCAGGGCCTATAGCCTTTATTTTAAAGTCCATTTTGTCTGATATAAGTATTGCTACCCTAGCTTTTTTTTCATTTCCATTTGCGTGAAATATTTTTTTTCATCCTTTAATCTTCAGTCTATGTGCATCTTTTGTTTTAAGGTGTGTCTCTTGTAGACAGCATATGTATGGGTCCTGTTTTCTTATCCACGCAGCTACCCTATGGCTTTTGATCAGATTATTTAATCCATTTACATTTAAGGTTATTATGGATATGTATTTGTTTATTGCCATTTTATTCCTTAAAACTGTATTCCTCTTTTGCTATATTCTTTTTTCCTTTGATCTGTTTACAACAGGCCCCTTAGCATTTCTTGCAGCATTGGTTTGGTTGTAGTAAATTCCTTGAGTTTTTTTTTTTGTGTCTGAAAAACTTTTTATTTTTCCTTCAATTTTAAATGACAGCCTTGCTAGATAAAGTAGACTTGGCTGTAGGCTCTTGTTCTTCATTACTTTGAATATTTCTTGCCATTCCCTTCTGGCCTCAAGTGTTTCTGTTGAGAAGTCAGAAGTCATCCTATGGGTGCTCCTGTGTAGGTGATAACTTTTTTTTTTCTCTAGCAACTTTTAATATTTTCTCTTTATCATTTAGCTTTGGTATTTTAATTATGATGTGTCTTGGTGTAGATTTCCTTTGGTTTTATCTCTAATGGAGTTCTTTGTGTTTTTTGAACTTGTGAGACAGTTTCCTGCCTTAATTTAGGGAAGTTTTCAGCTCTGCTATGTTCTAACAAATTCTCTATTCCTTGTTCTTTCTATTCTTCTTCAGGAACCCCTATAATGTTGATGTTATTTCTCTTCATATTGTCACAGTGCTCTCTTATAGTTTCCTCAGACTTTTTGAGTCTCTTTATTCTGCTCTGCTTCTGTTTCTTCATTTATCTTGTCTTCTAACTCACTGATTTAATTCTCAGCTTCATCCATCCTGCTTTTAATTTCTTCCATTGTGGTCTTCATTTCTGTTATTGTATTTGTCATTTCTGACTGATTCTTTTTTAAAAAAATTTTTTAATTCATTTTAGAAAGGAGAGAGAGAGGGAGAGGGAAAGAGAGGAGAGAGACAGAGAGAGAAGGGGGAGGAGCAGGAAGCATCAACTCCCATATGTGCCTTGACCAGGCAGGCCCAGGGTTTCGAACTGGCGACCTCAGCATTTCCAGGTTGACGCTTTATCCACTGCACCACCACAGGTCAGGACTGACTAATTTTCTTTATTATTTTAATGTCCTTTTTTATATTTGCTATGTCTTTAGGTGTTCGTAATGATCATCTGTTTTTGTTCTAAGATCTTTAACATCCTAACAATTGTTATTTTAAACTCTGCATCTGGTAACTTGGTTATATCTGACTCATTCAGATCCTTTTTTTTGAGATTTCTCTTAATTCATTTGTGTTGCATTTCTCTGCCTTCTCATTTTGTTTGTGTAAAAGAAGGTTTTGGCCACTGGAGTCCACTGGGTTTGGCGTCTGTGTTCCCTAGGTTTGGTCTGTCTCTAGGCCAACCACCCCTTCTGCTGATGCTGCCTAGTGCATTCAAAAATGGGTGTTGCCGGTGCCAGCCCACTAGGACTGGTTTCCGCCTATCTTCACAAGAAGGGCTGTGATTGCATGCTCGGGTGTACAAACCTTGGTGGCCATGGCCTTTGTCTGTCCTTGCAGGTGGGGTTATACTCGGCCTTGAGGGCAGGGGTGAGCACCTTTGCTCAGCTGTGGTTCTCTGCCTGATTCTGAGCTTTCACCCCGCCCCTGCAGGAGGAGCCCACCTGCTGGATGGCTGAAAGCCTTGGCTCTATGGGTCAGTCAGGGCTGCATGTCCACGCTCAGTCATGGGACTCCATCTGTTCTGGGCTTTCGCTCCACCCCTGCAGGAGGAGCCGGCTCCTGCGTCAGGTCAAAAGCCTTGATTCTGCTGGAGGAACATGGGCCCTTGCTCACAGGCAGATCTCCACCCCTTCTCGAGCTCCTACACTTCCTATGCAGGCTGGATTGCAGGTGGCCCATAGCTGGGCTTGACCACTTTCATGTGTTTACTCCCCCCCAGCTGGGCAAGACTGAGCTCACAGCTGGGCCTCAGTTGTGGCCAGCCGGCTTCCCCCCTTGCTGACAGAACCATGCTCCACGTCCTGCCACCGTCAGCCCTCAGGCGAGCCCTCAACCATGTGAGTGAGGGTGCTGCAGCTCAGACCCTAAGTCTCACTACTGTAGTCCCGAAAGCTCTCTCCTTCTAAGGGACTGCTCTAAGTACCATGGAAGAGCTGTTTGGCTGATGTCCTGCTTCCCTTTGCTGGTATTGCTGTTTCCAGGGGAAATATTCACTTCACATTTGGGGAGTGATTCTTCCCAGGGGTTATGGTGGCTGTCTCTCAAAGTGTTTCTCCCTATGCCTCCTAGATTACAATCTCTTCCCACTGCTCCAGTCCTCTCCTTTCTCCCCATCCCCCAGTGCCCTGATAGTGTGGTTGTGAGAGAGGTTTTATGTGCGGTCCCTTTAAGAAAAATCCTGGGTCTGAGAAATCAGTCTCTTTCTCACAAACAGTATCCTGACTTGTTTCTAGCTAAATACTGTCCATATGCCTCTTCTAGGCTCTGGGGCTGTGGGCTGGGGCTTTCTTCCTGGTACTCAGAACCCTCCCTTCTCTGCTAAACTCACTTCCCACCACATGTGTCTCTCCCACGCATCTCTACTGGCTGCCGTTTGCTCCAGGGAGCTCGGCAGCCCTCTCTGTGTTTCCACTTTTCCTACCAGTCTCAGTGAGGGTTTTTCAGTCTTCCTTGGTTGAAGAGTCCTCTTAGTTTAGTCCAAAGTTGGTTTTTCCAGGTGATAGTTCTTAAAATTAAGTTGTAACCCACTTTGGTTCTGGGAGATGGAAGTTGGTATATCCTCCTACTCCATCGCCATCTTGGCTCTCAACAGCGTCCCAGATGAACCAATAGCAATCCTAGCACACAACTCTAGAGTTTGAATCTTCCATGTAAGTCTTCAATCAATTTTGAGTTTATTTTTATATATGGTGTAAGAAGGTGGTCTAGTTTCATTATTTTGCATATATCTGTCCAATTTTTCCAGCACCATTTATTGAAAGACTGTCTTTACCCTATTGTATGTTCTTATCTCCTTTATCAAATATTAATTAACCATATAGTCATGGGTTTATTTCTGGGCTCTCTATTCTATTCCCAATGAAACAGAATATATGTCTGTTTTTATGCCAGTACCATGCTATTTTGATTACTGTGGCTTGTAGTATAGTTTGATATCAGGAAGTGTGGTACCTCCCACTTTGTTCTACTTTGTCAAGATTGCTGTGGTTACTGAGGGTCTTTTGTGGTTCCATATAACTTTTTGAATTATTTGTTCTAGTTCTATGAAATATGCTTTTGATATTTTGACAGGAATTGTGTTGAATTTAAAGATTGTTTTGGCAGCATGAATATTTTAATGATGTTAATTTTTTTCTATTCCTGAACTTCTCTTTATTTGTATCTTGTTCAGTTTCTTTTTTTAGGATCTTATAATTTTTTGAGTATAAGTCTTTCACCTTCTTGGATACATTTATCTCTAGTTACTTTATTTTTTTTTGATGCAATTGTAAATAAGATTGTTTTCTTAATTTCTTTCCTGATAGTTCATTATTAGTGTGGAAAATGCAAATGATTTCTGAATATTAATTTTGTGTCCTGCTACGTTAGTGAATTCATTTATCAGTTCTAGTAGTTTTTTTTTTAAGTGGAGTCTTTATTTTTGTAACAAAGACAGAAAGAGAGACAGAGAGAGGGACAGACAGACAGAAAAGGAGAGAGATGAGAAGCATCAACTTTTAATTGTGGCACGTTAGTTGTTCATTGATTGCTTTCTCATATGTGCCTTGACTGAGGGGCTACAGTAGAGCAAATGATCCTTAGCTCAAGCCAGTGACCCCACACTCAAGGTGGTGAGCCTGCTCTCAAGCTGATGACCTCAGGGTTTCAAACCTGGGTCCTCTGTGTCCCAGTCAGATGCTCTATCGCAGGCATCCCCAAACTATGGCCCGTGGGCCACAATGCGGCCCCCTGAGGCCATTCATCCAGCCCCCACTGCACTTCTGGAAGGAGCACCTCTTTCACTGGTGGTCAGTGAGAGGACCACTGTATTTGGCAGCCCTCCAATGGTCTGAGGGACAGTGAACTGGCCCCCTGTGTAAAAAGTTTGGAGACCCCTGCTCTATCCACTGTTCCACTGCTTGGTCAGGCTTTGGTGAAGTCTTCAAGGTTCTCTATATATAGTCTCATGTCATCTGCAAATAATGATAGTTTTACATTTTTCTCAATGGGATTATACCAAAATAAAATGTTTTTGCACAATAGAGGAAACCATCAACAAAACTAAAAGTCAATCTACTACATGGGAGAACATATTCACTAATGATACATCTGACAAAAGATATAATAATATGCAAAATTTATAAAGAACTCTTATGACTCAATATCAAAAGAACAACCAATCCAATTAAAAAATGGGAAGAGGACCTGAATAGACACTTTCCAAAGAGAACCTACATATAAAAAGATGCTTAACATGATGAATTGTCAGAGAAATGCACTTTTCTTTTTAAAGGCAGGCTACCATATGCAGTGCCTCATTTAGTTGTGTCTGGAATCTTGTAAGCTTGACTACCTTTTGTTCTTCTACATGGACATTGAGAGCTTGTTTGGAGCTCCTAGCAAGGGAACACAACTACTCGTATCCCCTCAACCTAAGAATGGTCCTCTCTTCTAGTGGGGAAGGTTGTCTTCTTAAATTGAGTCCACAGCTTGGGGAAGGATGCAGATGGAGTGGTGAGGGAGGAAGGGAACATCTGCTTAGCCAGCCCCAGCCAGAACAACCAAATCAACACTGGCAATCAGTGGAGTGACAGATTGAAAACACATTGAAATATCACCTTATACCTGTCAGAATGACTGTCATCAGTAAATCCACAAATCACAAGTGTTGGTGAGGATATGAAGAAAAACGAACGCTTGTGCAGTGTTAGTGGGAACACAGATTGGTGCAGTCACTTTGGGCAACAGTATGGAAGTTTAAAAATTAAAAATGGATCTGCCTTATGACCAACAATTACTCTTCTGGGAATTTATACAAAGAAACCCAAAACACTAATTTGAAAGAATATACTTACCCTATGTCTACTGCAGTGTTATTTACAATATCCAAGATATGGAATAAACCCAAGTGCCCATTAACAGATGAGTGGATAAAAAAATCAGTGATATATATATCTATATATAATGGAATATTATTTGATCATAAAAAATCCCAAAATATTTGTGACAGAATGAAGAGACCTAGTGGTTTTTATACTAAGTGAAATAAGTCAGTCAGAAAAATACCAAATGCCATGTGATTTCACTTATTTATGAAATCTAAATAAGAAAATAAATTAACAAACAAAATTGAAACAGATGAATAGATACAGAGAGTGAACTGGTGGTTGCCAGAAGGGAAGCGTTTTGGAGGATGAGTAAAAAAGTGAAGGAATTAAGAAGTGGATATTGGTAGTTACAAAATAGTCATAAGAATGTAAAGCAAAGCACAGGGGATATAGTCAGTAATATTGTGATAACTATGCAAGGTACCAGTTGGGTATTGGAAATACTGAGGGGAACACTTTGTAAAGTATATGATTAGCTAAGCACTATGATCTACACCTAAAACCAATACAAAATAGTACTAGAATAAACCATGGTTCTCAAAGTGTGTGCCAGGGTGCACTGGTGTGCCCTAGAATATTTCCAGGTGCACCCTATGGTATTCCAGAGAAATGTGTGCCTGTTGGGGACCAAAAAACCAACAGGGTTTTTGGAGTTTAGAATTTTGGGGGACAGAGGTGTGGGAAATTGTAAGCTGACAGACTGCTCAACCCCCCACCTCACTTGCCTGACTAGGTTGCAAAATGTTGTTAAGCTGTTGGTGCTGGATTGTTTACACTACCCCCATGTTCCCCAGAAAGACTGGAGGCAAGTTTCTTCTATCCTTTGTTTGGTGTAAAGTTAAAATGATATGTATGGTGGGGGTTTTATGCACTCAACACAATTAAGAGTAAAAAGAGAGGAATTCTTCAATGTATTGATGAGAAAATGAAAGTTTGCCTTTCAAATGTACTGTATGCCCAAACACTGAAGAAATCGCTAGGACACATCAGGCTCATGTTTCTCATAAACCCTAGAATGAAAAAACTTAACACATTCGCACCAGGACCTGCCAAATTTACTAAATATTACTAAGAATGTATTTATATATATAAAAAGATAACTTTTTTGTCATTTTAAAATTTTTAACCCCTCTTTTTTATGAATTCTAAAAAGCATAACTCAAAATATGTAACATAAAAATGATCTTTAATGTCAGAATAAATTTAATTTTGTTGTATTTATTTTGTTTAATTACCATAAAAGCATGCTTGGACTTCATATATTTTTCTTTAATATTTGACTTAATCATTATAAAATATTTCTCAGAAATTTGTATATAGCACTCCCAAAATTATTTGTAGGATTTTAAATGTGCCTCGACTTTAAAAAGTTTGAGAACCACTGGAATGAACTATAATTGGAATAAAAGAAAAAGAAGTAATAGCATGCTAGGATAGAGGAGTCCTAAACCAGCACATTTTTATCCACTCTGTCTTCTGAATGCTATCCGCTTACCGGTTAGCTTTCTGAGCAGAGAGCTGCCAAGGCCAGCTGGCATAGTGGACTTCAACTGGAGTGGGTCTGGGCTGGTGTTTGATGTGACAGTGTGCATAGTATGAACTCATTTATATCAATATGTGTGTGTACATGTGTAGACATTGAAGCATAAACCAGAGGGCATCCTCCCTCATATTAGTAATGAGATATTTTATGGATTACTATTTTCTTTCTTATGTTATTTCTATTTTTTTTATTTTTCTTTTATATTTTCACAATAGATATATATTATTTAGATAATTAGAATAAAACCCCACACTAAACAAAGCCATCTTCTCTGTGAAATAAGAATGGATATTCATAATAATAATCAGCTGCAATTTTCTAAATGGCGAGAACTACATTTTACCTATCATTGTATTCCATAAAATATCTAGATGAGTCTTTTCACATATGCCTTAAGTAAATATTTTTTAATAATCCATTCTGAGATATAAATACATTAAGTATTAGTCACTGTTAGAAATTTTATTCCTGTGAAATATGAGTAAAGTAAATGAAAGGCAATTGAAGGTAATAAACATAAGTTTTAAAGAAAAAAATAAATGTAAAGAAAATTTAACAGAAAAGATTCACCATTAAAATTTTGGGGCGAAAATGATGATACAATCACTATTTGCCAAATTCCAATTTTTAAATAGAAATATATATTTTCATGTTTTATATTTTTAAACCTTATTATTGTTTCTATATATAATTCTTTAAAATAACTTCTTCAATATGTCAGAGCAACTTGCATGAAATATATGAAGGTCTCACTGCTCCAAGTTGCAGTGTGAGGAGTCAGTGGTGGGTGGAGAGCTTCTGGTTTTTCTGGAGGAATGTGATTACATGCGCATGGCCATGTGTTTATTTAAATCTAGCCATGTCATGAGTTGCCTAGCAACACAGCAAGAGACAGGACTCAGGAAGAGTGGCAGAAGTTATGACAACAGTGAGGAGAAAACACTGCCTAAATGAGTGTTATAACTGCTGAATTTTTTAATGGAAAAAAATATGATTAATTTTCCAGTTATGATTGCTATATCAGCTCAGAGGACCAAACCAGCAACAGTACATGTGTTATTTTATAGCCTTGGATAGCACCATTTCATCATCGCATTTGGGTTATCCCAGCTCCCCATTGAAAATGATCAACAGTTATCCTTCTCGAATCAGAAAGAAATGAAGGGATGTGTGTCCTAAACCACCCCTCGGGTCTCTATTGTGTGTGTATGTGCAAATGAATATATACGTATGTACACACTATACATACCCATTACATATACATACCCACATATACAGTGTATATATAAATAGATATATTTTAAGAAACTAGTTCACATAGTCTTGGAGGCTGAGAAGTCTCACCAGAATCTGCAGTCTGCAAACTGGAAACCCAGAAAAGCTGATGGTTTAGCGTCAGTCTGTGTCTGAGTCTAAAGGCAGTAGAAGACCCAGCTCAAAGACAGGTAGAGAGAGAGAGTTCTTTCTTACTCAACCTTTTTCCATTTTTTTCAGGCCTCTAATAAATTGAATGAGGCTCACCCACCCTAGTCCAGCAGTCTACTAATTAACATATTAATTTCATTCAGAAACATCCTCACAGACATACCTGGAATCATGTTTGAACAAATGCCTGCATATCCCATGGCCCAGTCAAGTAGACACATAAAATTAAATACCTTTATATACATATATATGTATATAGGTGTGTATACTTAGATATAGAAATGAGTGCATATATAGATATAGAGAAATAGATAAAAATATATATAGACAGATACACAGATAGATAATTCTTTATAGTCACCTAGAATTCTAGACACAGCTCTGTGAAAGTCAGAGATTCATTAAACTTTCAGGGTTATATTTCCTAAATTACACACAAAAAAATGTGTTTTAGACTCATTCATAAAAGCTTGCATAGAAAAAAATTTAACCAATATATATTCACAATACAGCAGCAGGATAATTTTTGAAATATGAGACAACCTTGAGATAAGCAATAGATAGTTCTAGTCCTCTAGTTTTGAATGACTTAAAACCTGGTTTTCATGTTTTTTCCTGTAATACTAAGTAATCATGTTTTTGTGAGTTAGAATGGTATTATCAGTTTCAGTACATAGAAGTTCAAAAGCAAGCCAACTGACTTGACAAGCTTGTCATTTCAGAGTTTGTAAGAACATCATTAAAACACATTTCCATGTCAGCATTCTATTTTGATAACATATTTGCTCAAATGTAGACATCACACACATTCAGATTTATAGATCAAAATTTTTTTATCAGACACAACAGGAGGAAATGTAAGAAATAATAGCAACTATTTTGTATATGTAAAATATTACGTATATTATAAAATACAAAATTACAATTCATATACTGTATATAGAATATAAATAAATAATATTTTATATCTAACAGCATAAAAGGGTCCTGTGCATCTAGAATTTTTTGGGTTCATAAAGCAAATGTAATTAATCTAACAGTTTAGAAACAGCTTTCTTTCTCTATGTCAAGTGTAAGTAAATTCAAAATCAAAAGAAAATAAAATCTTAATTTGTATTCAAAGATATTCAATCTATCTAAAATAGGGAAGGCCTATATTTATCCATAGGGCTGTGTGCATCTAAACTTGCAGACAAATGTGGGGAATGATTCTTTCAGCAAGGAACCAATTTGTCCTTTACAAATGGATCACCACAGGTTCTGTTAATTTGTTCATTAGGCCTCCATATGGGGCATGCTGTGTTGAGAGACAAATAGAAACAATTTGGAATGAATCTTTTATGTAAATCAGGGCATGTGGATGAAAAAAAGAGCCCAAGATTTTGTGGCCTTTATTTCACTTAACGAATAAAATTACACAGGTCATTTCGGCCGTGTCTAAACAGCCGCCATCTAATGAGTTAAGAAACACAAGGAACGTCTCAGACAACAACAACAAAAATTATTTCTGGGCTTTCTGGTTTGGAATAGTCCAGGAAAGAGATATATTCAATTCATTCACATGAAATTAATGTTTTTGCATGTCAAAAATGATTAATTATTGGTGATTTCTTTTGTGTTCCACCTAAACAGCTGTTCAACAGAACCAGTGTTAATGGTAATATAAGGAAATATGCGGATGTTGCTCAGACTGGAGGTGGAGACTTGGGCTTCTAATAGCATTATTTAAAAGCAGATAACTTTTTTAGGATGGGAAGGTAATATTTGTCCTCGGAGGTTTTAAGCAATAAATTGAGCATTATTCAAATAAATGTAAATGAGGGCACGAGAAGGAAGATATAAACCAAAATGTGCCACTGCAAAGCAAAAAGTGATTAGTAGAAATGTAGATTCATCAAATTATTGAATTAGTAATCACTTTTACATAATTTTTAGTCTATTTCCAAATTATCGGCTCACCCTCCATCACTTTTATCTTTTATTTTTATTCCCATTGCAACTGTCAATGTTTTTAGTCTATAATTCTTAAGTTTAAATTGTAAAAACCATACAATTCCTAAGTCCTGTTATTTTTAACATCTCATGTCCAATTCCTTCTTTGTGTCAAGCAAGTCCAACCTACCCATCTTTCATGTCCAAAAATCAAGCCCCACTTCTTAAAGTCTTCCCTGATGGTAGTGTAAAGCCAGAAGCCAGGGCTACCATCATAGCAGCCTGGCCTATGCAGGTTCACATTGGATTCGGACAGTTGGTAAAGAAACAAAGGAGCCAAAAACTGATGGGCCATCTTCTTTAATCCTAGCTTGCACCTGGCGGGCAAGTAAAACACACACTGGGCTCCAAAACCCACTCACATTCAGTGCTCACAAAGCTACTGACTTATCCGAGTTTCCTAGAATCAAAGGTTTGTACCTCACCAGGCTTATTCACCTCTGTTCCCCATCTCCTTCCTTCTCCGTGCACAAACTCTGCACAAACTGACTTCTCACTCAACACTCCGCCATCTTGGCTGCTTCTCCTGGTCTACTCCACGTGGCCTTTCTCTGCTCTCCTCCCTGCTCTGTCCTCTAATGATAATCTCAGGAACCAAGAGCGCAAGCTCCTGCTCTGCCCCTATTTTATAGTGTAGAAATCCAAACCTTTAATCCAATATACAAAATGGGGAAGTCTCTAATACAAAGTCACTTATCTGGGGCATGATGGGATTGTACCACCCCACATCAAAAGTGTGGGAAAGGCTTAATCCCAAAACCAAGCCCCAGGCTACAAGGATTCTGCCTGCCCACAGCTCACCCCCAACACACATTAATATCACCTGGGTGACGGCTTCTATATGGGCAGCGCCATCTTTAACAAAGTGAGCATAATATATTTTATCTGCCCAACAGATAGTCAGATAGGAGACTGGGTGAACAATGTGAAGCGGTTAAAAAGTACAAATTGGTAGTTACAAAGTAGTCACAGGAATGTAAAGTACAGCATAAATAATGACTCAATAATACTGTAATAATTATGTATGCTACTAGGTGGATACTAGACTTATTGGGGAATCACTTCATAAGTTATAGAATTGTCTAACCACTATGTTATAAACCTAAAACTCATGTAATATTAAATGCCAACTGTAATTGAAAAATAAAATATCTTCCCTGCTAAAAATTTCATATTTCTTAATTCATTAGACATTTCTGAACAATTATTTTTTCTACTCATAATTTATAACAAAAGCTATCAATCTCTTATGCATCTGACTTGTTAGATAAGTTTTTTGAATAAATGTGGCTTTCACAATTATTATCCTCCAGGGACATATAAAACTTTAATGATTAATTAATAATAACTTATTGATTATCAATTTTACCTAATAGACACCTATGGAAAACTCCACTCAACAACAGCAGAATATGCATTATCCTCAAGGCTAGGCCATAGCTGAATATAAAAGCAGCCTCAATTGATTTAAAAGATTAAAGTTTTAAAAACTGAATTCTTTGACAACAATATTATAAAATTAGAAGTCAATAAACAGAAAAAACTTTGGAAAATTCACACATATGTTGATATTAAATTATATAATCTTAAATAACCAATGTATAAGTAAAATAAGAAATCACAAGATCAATTTCAAAATACTTTGAAATTAAATAAATGAGGCAACAATATGAAAAAAATATGTGGTAAAATCAAAACAGTATGTAAAGAGAAATTTATAGATAAATGCATATAGACCTCAAATTAATAATCTAACCTTTTCATTTAAGACAGAACACTGGAGAGCAAAGGAACTGCGAAACAATCAGAAAAAGAGCATGATACAGTTTAGACAGTAAAAATTAACAAAATAAAGAATAGGGCCTGACCAGGCGGTAGTGCAGTGGATGAAGCATCAGACTGGGATGCTGAAGACTCAGGTTTGAGACCCCGAGGTCACCAGTTTGAGCGCGGGCTCATCTGGTTTGAGCAAAGCTCACCAGCTTGGACCAAATGTTGCTGGCTCGAGCAAGGGGTTACTTGGTCTGCTGTAGCCCCATGGTCAAGGCACATATGAGAAAGCAATCAATGAAGAACTAAGGTGTCGCAATGAAAAACCAATGATTGATGCTTCTCATCTCTCTTTGTTCCTGTCTTTCTGTCCCTATCTATCCCTTTCTCTGACTCTCTCTCTGTCTCTGTAAAAAAAAAAATTATAATAATAATAGGAAAACAACAGAGAAAATAAACAAAACTGAATTATTTTAAAACAGCAACAAAATAGACACATTTTAGCTAGACTGAACAAGCAAATAAAGACAGCTCATTACTGAAACCAAGTATGAAAGGTGAGACCTTAATGCTGATCTTATGGAAATATGATGCATTTTAAGGGAATACCAGAACAACTGTATGTTAAAGTATATAACTTAGATGAAATGAACAAGTTTCTAGAAAAATACAAACTACTGAAACTGACTTAAAAGAAAATAGAAAACCTAAATAGACAAAAAATGATTTAATAATAAAAAGCAATCCTCCTAAAAAACCCAGACCCATTTAACTACATTGATTATTCTACTAAATACTTAATAAAGAATAAAAATTTTCCTCACTCTTCCAAATAATAAAAGAGGAAATACTTCCCAGTTCATTCTGAAGCCAGTATGATTCCTAATCACAAATATAAAGACATAATAAGAAAATGAAACTACAGAGCAATATACCATATAAGCATGGATGCAAAATTCCTTAACAAAACATTTAGCAAACAAAACAACCAGAGTCATATAAATGGATTATCTAACAGGACCAAGAAGGATTTGTTTGTGCCAGCATGAAAAATTAGATAGCATCCTGAAATCAATTAATATGGTATACATATCAATAGAATAAAAGATAAATAAAAACATAATAACCATCTCAATAAGAACAGAAAAAAAATTTGCAAAATTTAACACACTGAATGATAAAGCAGTTAATAAAATAGAAATGAAAAAGGACTCTCTGGAACTGATAAATGTCATCTATAAAACACTCAATAAAGGATTTGCCTATTCTGGCTATCTCATATAAATGGAATCATACAATATTTGTCCTTTTGTGTCTGGCTTGTTGCAATTCATAATGTTTTCAAGGTTCATCCAAGTTGCAACATGTGATAGTATTTCAATCTTTTTTATAGCAAATAATATTCCATTGTATGAATATACAGTTGATCATCACTACTTATGCATTCTGTATTTGTGAATTTCCTTACTCACTAAATTCTAGTTGTAACTCTCAGATCAATACTGACAGTACTTTTGTGGTCATTTGTGGACATAAAGAAAGCAACAACAAATTTTAGTGAATCAAAACTCACATTCTCATCCAAAGTTGAACAAGGCAGCATTCTGTTTCTTGTTTCAGCTTTCATGCTGTACACAAATGTCCTTTTCACGATCTATTTAGTGCCATATCTTTTGTATATTTGAACTTATCTTGATGATTTTCTGTTTAAAGTAGTCTCCAGGTATATGATAAAAGTCCTATTTAGTGTTAGTATGGGTAAAAGAAAAGACTACCTATTGCTAGTGTAAAAAATGTATAATACAATTTATAGATTGATCTTGTTTCCTACAACATTCCTGGCTCATTTGTTAACTCTATTTTTATTTTTAGGTTTTTCTGTGTAAGAGGTCATCACAGGTGCAAATAAGATTATTTTTCATTATTCCTTTTTAACTTGGACTCCTTTTATTTCTTTTTCTCCCATAGTTGCTCTGGCTGGAAGTTCCAATGCAAGGTTTAATATGTGTGATGGAAGCTTCCATCCTGTTACTCCTGTTACTCTCCTTAGGGAGAAAGCTTTAAGTCCTACACCATTAAGTATGACATTGAATGTAGGGTTTTTTGTTTTGTTTTGTTTTTTAATTATTTTATTTATTTATTCATTTTAGAGGAGAGAGAGAGAAAGAGAGAGAGACAAGGGGGGAGGAGCAGGAAGCATCAACTCCCGTATGTGCCCTGACTGGGCAAGCCCAGGGTTTTGAACCGGCAACCTCAGCATTTCCAGGTCGATGCTTTATCCACTGTGCCATCACAGGTCGGGCCGAATGTAGGGTTTTCATAGAAGTCATTTGAGCAGACAGAGAAAATTACCTTTATTCTTAATTTGTTGAGTGTTTTATCATGAAGGGCTGTTAATTTTGTCAAATGCTTTTTTTTTCATTTACTGAAATGATAGTGTTGATTTTTTCATTATATTAATGTGGTATATTATAGTGATTGACTTTCATATCTGGACCCAATTTTGAAATATTGTGATAACCCCACTTATGACATAGTGTCATAGTGTCTAATCCTTTTTATTTGCTGTTGTATTTGTTGTACCCATTTATTTCAAGTTTTTTATTTACATTCATAAGGAATATTGGTCTGTAGTGTTCCTGTAATGTCTTTGCCTGGCTTTGGTATTATCAGCATAATAATGGCATCAAAGGAAGAGTTGTGACATCATCTCTACTTTTCTTTCTTTTTTTGAGGAAGAGGTTGAGAAAAAATGGTATTAATTCTCCATGAACTGTTTGGTAGAATTCACCAGAGAAGCCAACTGGGAGTGGGTTTTCCTTTGTGGATAGTTTTTTGATTATCATTTTAATCTCTTAGGTGTTGAAGGTCTAATATGATTTTTAAATTTCTTCTTGAGTTAGGTTTGGTAGTTCTTTCATTTCATCTAAGTTACTTAATTTGTTGTCATTCACTGTTCATATGTTCCCATATAATGCTTTGTGTTTCTGCAATATTAGTAGTAATGTATGCTCCTTTGTTCCTGCTTTTAGGAATTTGAGTTTTTTCCTTTTCTTCTTGGTCAGTATAGCTATAGTTTTGTCAATTTCATTGATATTTTCAATAAACTTTGGGTTTCATTGATTTTCTCAATTGTTTTTTTATTTTCTAGTTCTTTACTTATTCCAATATTTATTATTCCTCTTTATTGTTTGGCTTAGTTTGCCTTTCTTTTTCTTAAGATGAAATTTTAGGTTATTTGTAATTTTGGGGAACTGTGTAAATTTATCAGCATTGGTTAAAGAAAGATGACAAGATGAAAAAATATTCAACAGAAATTAAGCATGATGAGAATACAATAAAAAGTTTCAATATACTTCAGATAGAAGTATAAAAAGGGGGAAATTGATAAGGTGAGGGGTGAGAGATGATTATTTTTTTTAGAATGAATGAATGGAAAAATGACCTCAAAATTAAGGTTCACAGGGAAATTAAAACAGGATAAATAAAAATCACACTTAACCAATGAGTTGAAACTTCAGAATGCCAAAGAATGGGGTTCTAAAACTTCCAACAGACCATAGTACATAGCAAAAGACATTGTTCAGCTGGGATTCTATTTGTAGTGATGCTATGATTCAATAGGATGGGAAAGTCAAGAGCTTTGAAGTTGAGAGAAGTGACCACTTACCTTAACAGACTGAATAAAGAACTTTCTCTAGGGAAAAAAAAATTTTCTTCTAGGATCCCAAAAATGAATATGAGAAAGATGTATGTAAATATGGAAGAAATTTAAATAAATAAACATAGATGGTGTGGTAGGTTGAAGAAACATTTCATCACCTCTTACCCCCTTTCCCAATCCCCCACAAAAAAAGAGAGATGCCCAAATCTTAATCCCTGGAACATAAAATGTTACCTCATTTGGAAAAAATCTTTGAAGATGTAATTAAGTAAAAGATCCTGAAATAAGATCATCTTGGATTATCTAAATGCTTATGAGAGAGGGAGGTGGAGGTTAGATAGACAAAGGAGATGCCATATGAAGATGGAGGCAGAGATTGGAATGATGTGACCATAAACCCAGGAACACTTCAGCTACTGAAAGTGAGAAAAGGCAAAAAAAAAAAAAAAAAAAAAAAAGACTACCCTGGAGCCTTTGGAGGGAGTGCATCCTTGATGTCACACTTCTAGACATAAGAATCATGGTCAGAATCAGGATGGATTTAATGGTGAGCACACCAGGCACACACTCTGGACCCTGACTTCTGAAGGGCCCCAGAAAACCCCAACTTTACACTTTTTTTCTGATGTAAGGGGCCCAATATTTTCTTCTGCGCCCAGGACCTCAACCAACCGTAATCCACCTCTGGTCAGAATATATTTATCTCTTTTAAACTACACAGTTTGTGACTTGTTGCAGGTGCCACAAGAAGCCACAGAGAGTCACTTCTAGATTAGCACAGGTAAGGAAATAGTGAAGCTCTTAGCAGAAATTAATAAGGTACAGAAAAAATTCAGGTCAGATTCATAACTCAAAATCCTGTTTTTTAGTAAAAACAACACCAACAAAACAAACCAGTGAATAGTATAATCACTAGAGTTGTGCACCTGAAACATATATAACTTTGTTAACCAGTGTCACCTCAATAAATTCAATAAAAAGTAAAAATAGACAAAAAGAGAGGCTGCATGCTGAGGCCGCTGTCCTCCCCTGTCTCGCTCAGAGGGAGGGCTTTATCTAGAGGAACGCTATAAGTATTTTTTCCCTCTGTCCCATCACCTAAGCAGCGCCTCACACACAGAAGACATTTTATAGACTTTTTTTAGTAATAAAATATAGCATTCTTGTTGACCTTTTATCAATAGACTTTGTACTAGGAAAAATCACGATAAAAAGGCAAAAGGAGCAAGTTAGTTCTGAGTTTTTGGGTGGTGAGAGAGGATGTGAAGAGAATTCCAGGCAGCTCAAATGAGATACCCTTCGGGACTTCTAGTACTTGCAACATATCTTTTTCCAAATGAGGTAACATTTTTGTTCCAGGGATTATTAGGATGTGGACATATCTTTTTTAAAGGGCTGTGGGACCCTCAGAAATGAAGAGATATGTTGTGCCACAGCAGTTCAGATGACAGTAGCTGCCAGCCCATTGAGCTGTGGTGTCACATTATTCCCTCTTCAGTCCTCATAAAGATCAGTCTAACCAGCTGGGAACCCCGAGAGCCTCTGAGAGGGAATGGATTGCACTTGCCTTGAATTTATTAACCTCTGACAGTTTTGTGTATAACTGAACCCACTGAGGAGCAAGTGTAGGACAAAGTGACTGCAAGGTGATTCTTAAGGGACAGTAAAAATGAAGTGTCAAGCAATCAATTTGAAGTGGAGCAGGGAGATCTGCTTGTGTCCATAAAAGGGTGTATTTGAGGTGACCCAACTCTGAAAAACAAAGGAGCATAATCAAAAATAAAGTCAGTTTTGGATTTAGATCTAGTGTGTGAAAACCTGCGTGCTCAGAGAACAGTGTGGGATGGCCACGTTGGGTCCCAGTGGATGCTTGGCAGGACAGTGCGTAGATGATGGAGAGCGATGTGGGCAAAGGAGGGCATACCCACCTGCACTTGTGTCCAGCGAAACATGGAAACAGTTGGTCATTAGAAGAAGTCCAGAAACTTTGGGAAATGTCCAGACTTCAAGTGCAATTGGTACTCTCTGATCTCTTTTCACCGGTTTCTTAGTAATAAAGCCTATTTTTGACCCAGAACCCTGACCCTGTGTGACAGCTCTCATTTTCTTTTTTTTTTCTTTCTTTCTTTCTTTTTTTTTTTTTTTTTTTGTATTTTTCTGAAGCTGGAAACGGGGAGAGACAGTCAGACAGACTCCCGCAAGCGCCCGACTGGGATCCACCTGGCACGTCCACCAGGGGCGATGCTCTGCCCACCAGGGGGCGATGCTCTGCCCCTCCGGGGCGTTGCTCTGCTGCGACCAGAGCCACTCTAGCGCCTGGGGCAGAGGCCAAGGAGCCATCCCCAGCGCCCAGGCCATCTTTGCTCCAATGGAGCCTTGGCTGTGGGAGGGGAAGAGAGAGACAGAGAGGAAGGAGGGGGGGGGTGGAGAAGCAAATGGGCGCTTCTCCTATGTGCCCTGGCCGGGAATCGAACCTGGGTCCCCCACACGCCAGGCCGACGCTCTTCCGCTGAGCCAACCGGCCAGGGCTAGCTCTCATTTTCAGAGGAGATAAATCAAAGAAGACCACTTGCCTCCTACTCAGACATTGCATATCTGATCTTTGCCCAAGTGTGCAGATCCCAAAATGCACCTCCAAAGAGACATTTGGATAGATAAAACTGCTTTTTGAAGTTTAAACCAAATTCTTAGGATTGTTTATAACTGTCTGTCTTAATAGCACACCATTTTTGCGTTGCCTATGTACAAAAGTTGCTTCTTAAACTATTCCAGATAAAATTTTTATACAGCTCCTCACCGCCTCATTCACTTTCTCTTTAAGTTTCTCTTTTCAAATTCCATTATCCCCTCAAGCACTGCACATCATTTTCCTCGGCTTGTTAGCGTACTGCCTTGTTAACTCCAATTCTTTATTTCATGCAGGGTATTTGTTCACGCTCACAAGGCAGAGCTCACCTACCATCAATTGAGTTGAAAGTCTCCACAATGCCTCTTTTCAGCGATGAATCTCTTACTTTATTCTCATCAGCCTCATCTTCCATATCATTTCATCTTCACTTTTGTCTACTGCTTTGTATCAATTTATATATTCCAGCTGAAATTGTTACTGTGTCACATCATCAGCTAAACATTATGCATCAAATATTTCTCTCTCTCCTAAACAACCTTGAGCTTCACCTTCAGATGGCATTTGCGGAATTAGTAATAGCTATCCTATTTCTGACAGGGGCACATACATAACTTTATACACTGTCTATGCCAAGTGCCACATCTGGAGTTGGGAAGTATACATCTACAAGTCAGACATCTCTGCTCTCAAGCAGTTAACTTTTCACCACAGAAGTTAAGACATACACTTGTACATGAATACAAATGCACTTATTACCCAGAGAAATGTAATAAACACCATGTGGGTGGCACTGTTGCCATTAAAACTCCACATTGAAGTCAGAATCACAGTTTGCTGTGATCTTACATGGAAGTGAAGGCATTTGAGTTGGAATATGAACAGCAACCAAGCTGTTGATAGGCTTGGGCTGTGATGCAGTCGAAAACAGACTTCAACTAGAAAATTCACAAGGGGCATGTTGTAACCATCCACGTTGAAAAGTCATCACATCTGTACAGCTTTAATATTTAAACATGCTGGGATAACAGTTCCTGCCACCCAGGGCGTTTTAGAGATCCTCATCTTTTGCTCATTGAATGTCCAAGTATATGCATATATAATTTTATTTTGTGCAAGTCAGCTTTTGGGGTTCTGGAGCTCTTTCAGCCCTGCTGTGAAAGCAGTCTTCCCTTAACTTGAATCATCAATGCTATATCCAGGTCATGGTTCCAGAAAGTCTTGAAATTTTATACCCACAGAACTTTTTCCCATAAATATGGAAGAGAAAATATGGACTTTAGATGGAAAACAGATTTTGTTTCTTCATGTTGAGGAGAAGACATTTTTCAGAACTCCATTTGTAGTTCAAAATGAGTCTCTTCTACATTTCCTTTAAATGCCCTTTTGCTTTTCCTGTGATATGTATTTATTTTATTAGCATGTGAAAGTTCCTATAGTGACTCAAGATTGGCTTGGTCTATATCTTTCCTAGTCATTTCAGAAGCCTCCAAATTCCAGAACTGCTGTGCTGAGCCCCAGGGCATCAACTAGACAGGAGGTAATTCAGGTGCAGAAGTCAGGGAATAAGAAGACCACCATGGAGCAAATATTGTTCTTCTTGGGTTGATGACTTATAAAATTACATGGCCCCTCTGTGAATATGATAGGTTTCAAAATACAATTAGTTCAAAGAACATAATGCAAACACTCTCAGGAATTACACATTCCATGTTAGGTCCTAGATGCCAAAAAATGATAAATATTTTGTCATGCTCTCTGCCCCTGTATAATTGTAGATATATGCTATTTAATTTTGGGGGGAATAATAACAATGATTAGTAATTTTATTGGTTGAATTAATCACTAATAATAATAGCTATTTACTAATACTACCTAATATATGCTAGGGACTATGCTAAGTGCTTTAAGTGTCACCTCTGTATAATTTTTACAAGAACTCTGTGATGTGCAGTATAATTATTATTACTTTTTATATACATGAGGAAACTGAAGAACAGAGACTTTGGAAAACTTGCCTGCGATCACACAGCAGGTAAATGGTGGAGTCTGGAGCAGAAACTAAGACTTTTGACTATGCATACGTGCTCTGAGCTACTAGGTCATGTGACATTAATATATCACCTATTTATAGTCAGTCTTGTCATCCACACCTGCAATCCACAACTTGAATGAGCACACATGTATGTACTTAATGACTGGCTACTCATTTTTCACATATCATAGTTTAATGGATTTTTTCAATTAAAAAATTAAGAAAATTTTTCATTGATTGATAGAGAGAAGAAGGAGAAAAGAGAGAGAAAGAGAGGGAAGAATCAAATCATTATTCCACTCAGTTTTTCCATTAATTGTGTACTCTGATTGTTTCTCTTATATGCCCTCTGCAGGGATTGAACCTGCAACCTCATTACACTGGGACAACACGGTATCCATTGAGCCACTGGTCAGAGTCTTTAATAGCCTCTTTTTAAATTTGTCTTTAAATTCGTAACTGATTTAAAGTTAGCATAGAAAATCCCTTCAGACAAATAAAGAGGGCACATGATGCAGCAGGCAGGTGGGGGCTGGTTGTGTTGTGCACTTGAAACCTCAATGGTTTTGCAAACCAATGTCATTCCAATAAATTCAGTTAAGAAATATACAAGATAAATAAAAATTAAAAAATATATAGTTGAAAGCAAAAGAGATGTACCTTTCCTGTGAAGCCTCACTCATCCTGAAGTTTGAACTTTATGAATTGTTGTTCTTTACTGTATAAAGAAAATTGAGAACTCCAGGGTACACCATTGATTCTAAATAAGGATTTGGGAAGAGATTATTTAGCAGCCTCTCTTTCAGTAAAAATTAGTCCTGAACTATGTCACACAGTGCCTACAGTACTGGTGCATATGATTTGATTGTGTAATCCCTTGTGTGTTAACATTTCATGAAGAGCTTTGAAAGGAGTAAATTGTGCCATCTCAAATTGAATTCTGATGATTCAATTTATGATGGAAATCTCATAAGAAAACAAGTACACATTTTTAAAGTAATAAATGTACTGTTAATTTAATAGAAAATAGAAAGTTATGTCTTTGGCTTGTTATAAAACAATAAACCTATTTTTTATTTGCATAGATAGCATTATAATTAGTACAGCAAGAGCCTAGGACAATAAATGATGTCATGTTATACTTTTTTATTCAAAATAAAGTTACATTTTTTTAAAGATAAGAGTACAATGAATTAACATGCAAATAAATCTGAATAATATAAAAAAATAACTTTGACCCTTTGCACTAAAAGTTTAAAATGTAGAAAATGGAACTGCATCTAAAGATGATGTACATACATATCAATACTTTTAAAAAAAATGCTCTTTATTTTATAAAAAAGGGTATTTGGAACACTTGGAAGTACTTCTTCCACAAATGACATTCTGTTCACCACCAGAATGTTTTCTGTTAGGGTGGCAATTATAGCTTGCACATTTAAGGCACAGATAACCACTGACTGCAAATGTTTACAAATGGAAAGATATGCTGGCAGAAATGTAACATATTGCTTTAGCTGTGACCATAGCTTTCTCTCAAAATTATCTCAGGGTCTTTGGAGTAAGTGATATTTTTTATTTCTATATCATTTTTATATCTGACCCCAAAATGAAGATATTCAGAAGCTCACAGAAAACTAAATTCCTTAATGATCCTTTATTAGTCAGTATTCTTCTGGTCAATGTTTTACATTTGCTGTGTTTCACTTGGTATATGTGGTATTTTCACCATTGAATATTTCTTATCTCCTAAATTATTCATCTAAGGTCCATATGACATCTGTCTAACTTAAGATTTTCTTTATAAAGTGTCTTGCACCTTGCTCTCCACCCCCCCACTTCCATTGCCAGAGATGAAATTTCCATGACTTTAGCAAGGACTGCTTTAATAATAGCAGATGCATTCACCTGTCAGCATGCACTGGCATGTGTGTGAGGAGCTAGGAACTTTTCTAGACACAAAGATGTACAGAGAGGAGAAGTCATTCTCAGGCCTCAGAGAGCTTATGGATTAGTAGATGAGATAAGCAAATAAATATAACCCAAACTAAAAGCCCTACACATGTGCATATACATATACACACCTGCACAAACATGTTTGCCCAGATGCATAAAAACAGCGACACACACAAACACTGCCCACACACAAACCATACACATGTGCATTCACCTATACCACATGCAACTCACACGTACATGAATGCAGACATGAACACATGTTCATATATACATAAATATACATGCAAATGAGCATAGATGCATGACAAGCACAAAGACACGTGTGTGCCTAAATGCACACAAGTGCAGGGAGATAGTGTCTTTTCCCTGCACTGGAATAGAGGAGAAGCTCTCAGGGGCAGCGGAGGCAGCTTTCATACCTATGTCTGAAGCCTTGTTTTCTCACAGCTTCTCCACCTGCACTTTGCTCCACTCTACCCATTTTGTGGCCACCCCATATCTTTGCTGATTTTTTATGTAAGCTTATTGTTAATTACTAATAGTATCAGTGGCTTTACTCCTCTGATATTTACAGCATCTCACGATCTGGCCCTAAGTGCCCTTCCCAGATTCAGCTTTCATCATTTCTCATGCAAATCAGTGGATCCAGAAGGATGTTTTACCCACACGGAGTCCACGTTACCTGTATATCCTAGCCTTGCACCTGTGTATTGCCAGTCCCCTGCTCTGACTTCCTAATTCTTTCTGTATTCAAGTCCCACATGTAGCTTCATCCTCTCAATGAAATCAGTTTGTGTAAATGGAGGTGTGGTGGATTACACAGCTTGGGAAGGTCCATCACTCTCCTTGTCTATTATCCTTTGGGACTTCTGTATACTTCATGTAAGCTGGTAGTTTCTAAGCATGTTACTTGTTTTACATGAGAGATTGGACTTTGGAATTAAAAAGAGAAGAACAACCAGAAACATGTACTTGATAAGTGGTCTGAAAATATAGAAAACAACATCTTTTGTCTTTTTACAGTGGATAGAACGTTTATAAGAGTTTTTCTTCAGAAATTCCAACAGTGCTGCCTACTACAATTCTCTGTGACAGTGGAAATGTTCTTAGCCGAGCCCAGTAGGATGTCTGGTAGTTACAGGTGTTTTGTTGTGTAGTTGAAATGTGTCAAGTGTGACTGAGAAGCTCAATTTTTAATTTTGTTTCATTTTAATAAATTCAAATTTAAATATACATGGCCACATGCAGTTAATATAGGTCCAGAGCAATGACTTGTCACTCATTCACTATTTAGAAAAGAATAAATCCAACCACTTGTAATCAAAAGCTGAGGTGTCAACCACTCATTCAGTGGAAAAAAGTGTATTTTCATTGTTACTCTATTCTGGGAAGGATGAGTAACACTCTGGGTATCACATAAATGCAAATGCATGTGTTGCTCCCAAAGAATGTAAAACCTAGCTGGAAGTGGAGAGTACATCTACAGACAGCCAGAACCAAGGGAAGTGTTCATAAGTATAGAATTCTAAATAGAATAATGGGAAGAATTAACAGAGCATTTGATGTCAAATTAATTGATTTATTTGTAATCCCACATACTGATCACCCAGTGGGCTAAGTTATATGAACACAGAAGGCTGTATATGGTGTGCATAGATGACAGGATAACAGACGCACAGCTTAATTAGTTACTTACATATGTTCGGATAATACATGGTATGTCATGACCTTAGAAACGGGACGAGTGCATATCGCAGGCCATTTCACTTGCATCATCATTTGCTCAACATCTATGTGACTACCATGGTTGACCAGGCCAAATCTTCTGTACTCCTCTTTGAAGCTTCATCATGGCCTGGACTGGGAGACTGGACCTGGAAATTACTCAGCATTTTGGGAAGGGACAGAGGCTCTGGGAAAGACCATAAATGAACTGCAAGTCTGGTGGAGAATGACAGCTTTGTTGGGTGGAAACCAGATTATGAATGTGGTCAGAGAGATTCTGCAGCTGATGGCCCCCAGCACACAGGTCCGTGATAGGAGAAATATGTGAGCATCCACACTGATAGATGGGCCACTAGACTGTCCCACACCCAGGAACCCTTTTCTGTCCTGGAGCTTCAAAGAAGTCTTACATTTCTGAAGAAGATTGATTGGTCCTTGCACAGCATGCTTTATTCTGAAGGCATCTGAATGCCTGAATAAAGCAAAGGCTTCAGTAAGGATGAATCCAGTATGGCAGGAATACAGCTATGGGGTTTTTAAGCTCATGGCCCTGGAGAGACCTCTCATCCTCAGGTCTGCTTCACGATCACATGCACACAGGCTCCCGCTGACCATTCCCTGAAGTGCTTCCTACCCCAACACACTCCATAGTCTTTCACTTCATTGCCTTCACAAGAGCTTGTGGCTATTCTTTTCATTTTCACCCCTACCAATTGCATTTCCCATGAGGAGAGACACAGCTGCTTGTCCACTGTTGTATTTTCAACTTTATGCATGGAGCTCAATAAATATTTGTCAAACTGTGTTTACAAAAAGGAAAGGTTGTTGAACTATTTAACAAGACCCCTGGGACTCTTTTTCTCATTACATGTATCCATAAAATCCTAAGTGATTGGGGTTGAAAGGTGACCGATTGAAAGTCCTGGACTCTACTGGGTGGGAATCAAAAGCCTTTTACAGTTCAGCAAAATACACCACCTCAAAGAAAATGAAAATTTTCTATTCCATATTCTTGTGTCCTAGAGCAAGTAACTATATTCTATATGAGAATCGAAATTTTGCCTCTGAATGTGAAAGTTAGAAGAAAAAAATTATTAGCTAGCTTATCTAAATCATGAAATAAGTTTTTACTATAAAGTTGAGTTCAGAATGCCTGAAAGTGTAACTTATATGTAATATTTGCAAAAAATTCAAGGGAAACATCTACCACACACCCCCCCACACACACACCCACGCACATTATCTACATAGAAATTACTCAGCTATTGATTAAGCTACTATCATGGAATTTAGATTTATCAGAGGAGAGAATAAACAAATATAGTAAAATGCACAGTATTTGAAGCAATGAATGATAAATACCATAGAGAAAAATAAAATTATAAAATTTTAATTTTAAATGTATGATCAAGGGAAGCGTTCACTGAGAAAGCTGGCTTTTCATGAAGTTCTGAAATTGGTGAGGAAGAAGTGATACAAATATCTGGTAAGAAGGTTTTCAAGCAGCAGGAATGTCAAGTGCAAAGTTCCTGAGGCAGAGAGAGGGCATCTGGGGTGTTAGAGGAACAGAAACAAACCCCTGAGGAGAAACAAAACAGGAAATCACTTGAGATGAGAATGCTGTCCCAGGGCTCTGTGGGGTCTTCCTTACTTACTTGACACTTGGAGGCCTGGGTGTCTCATAACTCATATTTTCCAAGATGCTTAGAAAGTTAATTTTTGCAAAGGTAGTTTTCTAACTTGAGACTTATTTAATAATACATTAAAAAGGCAACACTCTGTATATTCAGGTTATTACACACTCCATGGTATAACAAAATTACAGTGTGATAACACCCTGCCATTCTTGACAACAATAGAACTTGTGAAGAAAATGCACTATCTGACTTGGTGGGCAAAGGACTAGAAGGAGCTTTGTTTCAGTTAAGGTCACATTGTTCTATTATAAGAGATATGAGTATACACCCAGCTTTGAGTATATGAGTATTGAAGAATTCAGAACTGTGAAAGGGGATGGGATGCTGTCCTGTAGCTATGGTCACACTGAGGTGGGTACAGTGTCAGTGTTGAGCAGAGGGAGCTGAGAGCTGACTTTGAACACATCCCGCCTGGTACCTGTGTTGAAAGAATTGATAAAACCGTCTTGGACAAGTTTGCTCTGCACATGCAATTCCTAACTCTAATCCTAACCCTAACCCTAACCCTAACCCAACCCATTATATGCAGCATGTTGAGTGTTTTACATTCTTGTGTAACTGAGAGAGACCACAGGATAATTTTTTATGTGTAATTTATTGTGTCCCTTCCTTACCTGTTTTAAGTTCATAAACTTATTAATCTCTTTTTCTATGGTCCTTCCTATATAAGGTCTCTTCAGAGTCAACCTACAAACTCTACGAGCAAGTTTTTTTTCCTTTAACTTTCATGTTTCCCTGGTATTTTCTGAAATTCCATTTTATTGTTTATATCACACCATGGCACATTTTATTACTGTATTTCCCACATTTTTTTTGAAAAATTTGGGGTCTAAGAACTGGGTGCATCTTATACAGTAGTTGTAGATTTTTTTTAATTGCATTTTCCACTTTTACACACCTTTTTTTATTTTTAAGAGAGTCAGAGAGAGAGGAATAGACAGGGACAGACAGACAGGAACAGAGAAAGATGAGAAGCACCAATTATTAGTTTTTTTATTGCGACACCTTAGTTGTTCATTGATTGTTTTCTCATATGTGCCTTGACCATGGGGCTACAGCAGACCAGGTAACCCCTTGCTTAAGCCAGCAACCTTGGGTCCAAGCTGGTGAGCTTTGCTCAAACCAGATGAGCCCGCACTCAAGCTGGTGACCTCGGGGTCTCGAACCTGGGTCCTCTACATCCCAGTCTGATGCTCCATCCACTGCACCACTGCCTGGTCAAGCCACACTTGTTTTTGTGCTCATTGTTGAAGACAGTGATTTATCATCAGACACAGATGAGGAAAAGCTAATGAGTGGGAGTTTTGACAGTGATGAGGAATTATATAAATTTTATGATGAATAAAACTTAAGCTCGAGGCCACGGGGCCCTCGAAGGATTGTGCATGATTTCAGGCAGCCTCTGGGAAAGCCTTTTGGATTCTTTTTTATCCTTGCTCCCACCTAGGTTTTGTGAGCCACAGTTTTCCTATCCAAGAAGAGGGCATGGAGCGGCTTTGATTTGCCCAACAAAGATGCTGAACTAGCTCTGGTCCTTGTGTCTCTCATGTGGCCCCAGCTCTGCCCTCTGAAGCAACAGAGCCCATGTTACAGAACCTGCCTCCCTTCACTGCCCATCTCTGCAAATAGGTGGCTAGAATGGTCAACTCCAGGATAATGCAGCAAGATGAAATGGAGTAGGAGGACATACCAACTTCCAGCTCTCAAAACCAAAGTGGATTACAACTTAATTTTAGGAACCATCATCTGGAAAAACCAACTTTGACTAAACTAAGAGGACTCTTTAACCAAGGAAAACCGAAGAAGCCACAATGAGACTGGTAGGAAAAGCGGAAATGTGAAGGGCTGCCCAGCTCCCTGGAGCGAACGGCAGCCTGGAGAGACTCACGTAGTGGGAAGTGAGTTTAGTGGAGAGAGGAGGGTCCTGAGCCCCAGGAACAAAGCCCCAGTCTGCAACGCCAAAGCACAGAAGAGGCATATGAACAGTATTTAGCTGCAAAACAAGTCAGAATACTGTTTGTGAGAAAGAGACAGATTTCTTAGATGCAGGATTTGTCTTAAACAGACCATGCAGAAAACATCTCTCACAACCACCCACCTGGGGCTCTGGGGGAGAGGACCAGAGCAGTGGGAAGAGAGTGTAATCTAGGAGGCACAGGGAGAAACACTTTGAGGGTCAGCCACCCTAACCCCTGGGCTGAGTCACTCCCCAAATCTGAAGCAATTATTTCCCTTGGAAACAGCAATACCAGCAAAGGGAAGCAGGACACCAGCCAAACAAGCTCTCCAGTGGCACCAGAGCAGAGTCGCTTAGAGGGAGGGAGCTTTCGAAACTATAGTATTGAGTGTTAGGGTCTGAGCTGCAGTGCCCCCTCCTACAAGGCTGAGGGGTTGCCCGAGGGTAGGCAGCAGCAGGACGCAGAAGCGCAATTCCATCCGTAAGGGCAGAAGCTGGCCAGCCATGACTGAGGCTCGGGTGTGAGCTCAGTCTTGCCCAGCAGAGGTGGAGGGGAAGCGCAAAAGTGGTCAGGGCCAGCTGTAGGCCCCCCTGCAATCCCACCTGCAGAGGAAGAGCCAGAGCCCCGGAAGAGAAGGAAATCCGCTGCTGAGCAAGGGTGCAGCAGGCATGCAGCCTCACCCCGCCTGTGGAACTGAGGCTTGCAGCTGACTCGCAAGCGAGCTCCTCCCGTGGGTGCAGGGAAAAGCCCGGAAACAGTTGAAGACCCGCACTGAGCAAATGTGCTTACCTCTGCTTATAGTGACTAGGCTTGCAGACTGGGCGTGGTGCATAACCCCACCTGCGGGGGTTGGGTAAAGGCTGAGTCTGCCAAGGCTTGTACCCAGGCACGTGATCACAGTCACTCCCATGGAGGAGAGGCAGATACTGCAGTGAACAGCCCCAGCAGGCTGGCACCGGCAATGTCCATACCCAAACACCCTAGGCAGCAATGACAGAGGAGGTGGCAGGCCTGCAGACAGACCACACCCAGGGAACACTGAGGCCACACCCATTGGATTCCAGTGGCCTTACCCTTCATATACACAGGCAAAATGAGAAGGTAGAGAAATGCAACAAAATGAATCAAGAGAAATCCCTAGGAAAGGACCTCAATGGGTCAGATATAACCAAATTACCAGATGCAGAGTTGAAAATAATGATTGTTAGGATGCTCAATGATCTTAGAACAACAATAGATGGTCATTATGAACACTTAAATAAAGACATAGCAAATATAAAAAAGGACATTGAAATAATAAAAAAGAATCAGTCAGAAATGACAAATACAATATCAGAAATGAAGGCCAGAATGGAAGAAATTAAAACTAGGATGGATGAAGCTGAGGATGGAAAGAGTGAGTTAGAGGATAAGATAAATGAAAGCATGGAAGCAGAGCAGAAAAAAGAAAAGAGACTCAAAAAGTCTGAGGAAACTCTAAGAGAGCTCTGTGACAACATGAAGAGAAATAACATTCGCATCATAGGGGTTCCTGAAGAAGAAGAGAAAGAACAAGGGATAGAGACTTTGTTCAATCATATCATAGTGTAAACTTCCCTAAATTAATACAGAAAAAAGTCAAACAAGTTCAAGAAGCACAGAGAACTTGATTAAAGAGAAACACAAAGAAATCTACACCAAGACACATCATAATTAAAATGCAAAAGCTAAGAGATTAAGAGAAAATATTAAAAGCTGCTAGAGAAAAAAAAAGGCTATGAACTACAAACTATCAACCCTCATAAGGATGACATCTGACTTCTGAACAGAAACACTAGAGGACAGAAAGGAATGGCAAGAAATATTCAAAGTAATGCAGAACAAGAGCCTAGAACTGAGACTACTTTATCCTACAAGACTATCATTTAAAATTGAAGGAGAAATAAAAAGCTTCCCAGACAAAAAAAAACAAAAACAAAACTCAGAATTCACTACAACCAAACCAATGCTGCAAGAAATGCTAAGGTGCCTGCGTAAACAGATCAAAGGGGAAAAAGAATATAGCAAAAGAGGAATGCAGCTTTAAAGAATAAAATGGCAATAAAGAACTTCATATCAATAATAACCTTACATGTAAATGGATGAAATGATCCAATCAAAAGACATAGGGTAGGAGATGACATCAGAGTAATGGCGGAGTAGGAAGCGATACTGAAAAATCTCCCCCAAAACTCAACAAGATCTTCAATCAGAAACAGAAAAACCTATCCTTGGAGCCTCCAGATGTTTCGCAATACACCCGAAGGTATGGTCGCGTGAAAAATTGGCTAAATATATAACCAAACCCCGAAGGAAATACGGAGTAAGAAATGCTCTGCCTTCCTCACTAACCTAAACAGGGAGGCTTTCACTGGGAACTGTGAATATAGAAACTGAGGCGGGCAAAGGGGGTGAATAGATCCAGGCCGCGGCACAAACGACTGAACCAGGCTTTGGCACGGAGATCTAAGCTGAGGAAAAACTGTTCCTGTGGCAACCCGGGCAATACAAACTAATACTCGCGCCAAACCCAGACAAAGAAAGACAAGCGGGACAGCCATTTTACCCGGTCTCCTGGTCAGCGCGCGCAGATAGTGGGCGAGAGATTGCTTCCAAAGCCCCAGGAGTGGGAGCCCATGTTGTCCCACAGAGAGGCAGAGTCAGAGGCCTTTGTGTGGGCCAAAAGTGGAATCTCCAGGTGGCCCCAACGCCCTGGGAAAGCCGCGCATGGGAGGGAGCAAGAACTAATTCCAACGGTGGAACTTTTCCATGCTGGTGGGGGTTTCACTCAGAGGGAAACGCGGCCGGCCTGATATCCTGGTCTGCGCGCACAAAAAGTGAGTGACAGATTCCTCTGAGTGCCTCGGTAGTGCGCGCCCATGTTATCGCACAGAGGGGCAGAGTCAGGGGCTTTTGGGTGGGCCACAGCAGAATCTCAGACCGCAGCAGCGCCTTGCAAAAGCCGCACACAGGGATGGAGCGAGAGCCAATTCCAACGCAGGAACTTTTCCATGAGGTTGGGGGTTTCACTCAGAGTGTGAGACTGCTGGCCTGATATCCTGGTCTGCGCGCGCAGATAGTGAGCGAGAGTTACCTCCAAGCACTCCGGGAGTGGTTGCCCGCCTGTGTTACCGGAGAGAGTGGCAGAGCCAGAGGTCTCTGAGTGAGTGGAAGCCCTGCCTGATTATGCTAGCAGCTCTGACTGACTGAGCCTTACCCAGAGCCCTGTGCTGAGTGGAAATAGAGTGGGGAGTTGCCAGCTCTTTGAGCCTCTTACTATCCAGGCAGAGGCAGCAGCAACCCCATAGCTGGATTATCAGGCTACTAATTGAGGAAGAAAAGACTAGGAGAAAGGCTCCAGGAACACGGACTCTCTCACTGTCGGAGCCTATAAATGCTAATGAGCCTCGACTGCCAACGAGACTAAAGCACAATACATGACATCACCATAGAGACTTATCAACTGCAAACCTCTACCTGAGTGTGCCAAAGGGGCAGAACCTGGGGTACAGAGTCACCGACCAGGAACAGGGAGAGAAAAGAAAAAGCAAGAAGATAACCTCTCAAAATCAAGAATAATCTGCAGACTTTATAACCTATCCCATTTTATTATATTTGTTCATTTGTTTCTCTTATCTTCATTCTTGATTTTTTTTTTCCTCCTCCAATTTGGTCATTTAACTCTCTGCTGGTCTTACTCTCTCCTCTCCTTGAACTACACTACCCATAAGTGTTACATCTCCCATTATCTTTTCTTTCCTCTTCCTTTCTCTCTATGAGGGTTGCACTCCAAAACCCTTAACTCTCTCCCTCTCTCTCTCCTCTTTTTTATTTTTTCTTCTTTTAATAATTCCCTCTTTTTTTCTCTCTCTCTCTTTCTTTTCTCCCTCTATATTAGTTTCTTCCTTTCTCCTTTACATCTCCTCTCATTCAAACCTCAATAACAAAGAAATTATCTTATCTGGGACTCAAACTTATGTTTGTGGCATTTTGGGGGTTTTTTACTTCACCTTTTTAACTCAGTAGCAGTGCTCCCATCCCAGGCTCTCCATTTTATCTAGTTCTTGTTCCACTATATTCAAAAGTAATTTTTTAATTTGTCCCCCCATTTTTCTGTTTTCCTCTTATTCCTCTCATCATAACTCTTAGTCAACCAACACGTAAAAGCAAATCATTTTATTCTTGACCCAAATTTTTTCCTTATTTGCTTTTTGTGGGTCCATACCCCCTTGTTTTTTCTTTTTTCTTTTTTTTTTTTTGCCCCTTTATTACTTTTCCCCAATTCAGGCCCTCCATTACAGGCATTGTTTGTTATAATTCACAGTTCACCACAAGATTTTCTCAAGAAAGAGGGGAGAGGAGAGGAGAGGAAAAAAGGAGGGGGGGAATAATTTCCCTTTTTAAAAATTTTTATTTTATTTTATTTTTCTTTATTTCATTATTAATTTTTTTTAAAAAACCAACTCTTTTCGATTTTTTATTTTTTTAACTTTTTATTCTTTATTAAATCTCATTAATACTATCAACAAAACCACCCTCAGATGCCATTAAGGAAGAGAAAATCGAATATCATGGATACAAAACAAAGAGAGGTAACACAGCTAGATGAGGAAAAATCTATGGAGAATAAATTTAATATATTGGAAACCTTGGAGCTAAATGACAGAGAATTCAAGATAGAAATCCTAAAAATCCTCTGAGATATACAAGAAAACACAGAAAGGCAATTTAGGGAGCTCAGAAAACAACTCAATGAACACAAAGAATATATGTCCAAGGAAATTGAAACTATAAAAACAAATCAAACAGAGATGAAAAACTCAATTCACGAGCTGAAAAACGAAGTAACAAGCTTAGCTAATAGAACAGGTCAGATAGAAGAGAGGATTAGTGAAAGAGAAGACAAGCAACTTGAGGCACAACAGAGAGAAGAAGAAAGAGACTCAAAAATTTAAAAAAAATGAGATAGCCCTACAAGAATTATCTGACTCCATCAAAAAGAATAACATAAGAATAATAGGTATATCAGAGGGAGAAGAGAGAGAAAATGGAATGGAGAACATACTCAAACAAATAATAGATGAGAACTTCCCAAGCCTGTGGAAAGAACTAAAGCCTCAAGTTCAAGAAGCAAACAGAACTCCGAGTTTTTTTAACCCCAACAAACCTACTCCAAGGCATATCATAATGAAATTGACACAAACCAACAGCAAAGAAAAAATTCTCAAGGCAGCCAGGGAAAAGAAGAATACAACATATAAAGGAAGGCCCATTAGATTATCATCAGATTTCTCAGCAGAAACTCTACAAGCTAGAAGAGAGTGGACCCCAATATTTAAAGTCCTGAAAGAGAGGAACTTTCAGCCACGAATACTATACCCATCAAAGCTGTCCTTCAAATATGAAGGAGAAATAAAAACATTCACAGATACAGAAAAGATGAGGGAATTTATCATCAGAAAACCCCCACTCCAGGAATTACTAAAGGGGGTTCTCCAATCAGATACAAAGAACAAAAAAAAAACAGAGCCACAAGTAAAAGCTCCAAGAAGAACACAATAAAACCAAATTTAAACTGTGACAACAACAAAAAGAAAGAGGGGGAGAAGATGGAGATTAACAGTAGCAAAGGACGATGGAGTGCAAAAGTACTCAGAAAATAGTTCGCTACAATGAACAGGGTAGGGACCCTTTTCATTACTCAAAGGTAACCACCATTGAAAAAACCACCACAGAAGCACATGAGATAAAAAAGATAGCAACAGAGGAAAGATGTATGGAATACAACCAAATAAAAACAAAAGATAGAAAAACAAAAGAGAAGGATCAAACTAGACACAAAACTAACAGAAAGCAAGATATAAAATGGCAATAGGGACTTCACAAGTATCAATAATGACACTAAATGTAAACAGATTTAACTCACCAATAAAAAGGCACAGAGTAGCAGAATGGATTAAAAAAGAAAATCCAACTGTATGCTGCCTACAGGAAACTCATCTAAGTAACAAGGATAAAAACAAATTCAAAGTGAAAGGCTGGAAAACAATACTCCAAGCAAATAACATCCAAAAAAAGCAGGTGTAGCAATACTCATATCGGATAATGCTGACTACAAGACAGGAAAAGGCCCTGGCCGGTTGGCTCAGCGGTAGAGCGTCGGCCTAGCGTGCGGAGGACCCGGGTTCGATTCCCGGCCAGGGCACACAGGAGAAGCGCCCATTTGCTTCTCCACCCCTCCGCCGCGCTTTCCCTCTCTGTCTCTCTCTTCCCCTCCCGCAGCCAAGGCTCCATTGGAGCAAAGATGGCCCGGGCGCTGGGGATGGCTCTGTGGCCTCTGCCCCAGGCGCTAGAGTGGCTCTGGTCGCAACATGGCGACGCCCAGGATGGGCAGAGCATCGCCCCCTGGTGGGCAGAGCGTCGGCCCTGGTGGGCGTGCCGGGTGGATCCCGGTCGGGCGCATGCGGGAGTCTGTCTGACTGTCTCTCCCTGTTTCTAGCTTCAGAAAAATGAAAAAAAAAAAAAAAAGACAGGAAAAGTACTCAGAGACAAAAATGGCCATTTCATAATGGCTAAGGGGACACTGAATCAAGAAGACATAACAATTCTTAATATATATGCACCAAACCAAGGCGCACCAAAATATATAAGACAGCTACTTATTGATCTTAAAACAAAAACTGACAAAAACACAATCATACTTGGAGACCTCAATACACCGCTGACGGCTCTAGATCGGTCATCCAAACAGAGGATCAACAAAGACATAGTGGCCTTAAACAAAACACTAGAGCACCTGGATATGATAGACATCTACAGGACATTTCACCCCAAAGTGACTGAGTATACATTTTTCTCCAGTGTACATGGATCATTCTCAAGAATTGACCATATGTTGGGCCACAAAACAACATCAGCAAATTCAGAAAAATTGAAGTTGTACCAAGCATATTTTCTGATCATAAAGCCTTGAAACTAGAATTCAACTGCAAAAAAGAGGAAAAAAATCCCAAAAAATGTGGAAACTAAATAACATACTTTTAAAAAATGAATGGGTCAAAGAAGAAATAAGTGCAGAGATCAAAAGATATATACAGACTAATGAAAATGACAATACAACATCTCAGAATCTATGGGATGCAGCAAAAGCAGTGATAAGAAGGAAGTTCATATCACTTCAGGCATATATGAACAAACAAGAGAGAGCCCAAGTGAACCACTTAACTTCCCACCTTAAGGAACTAGAAAAAGAAGAACAAAGACAACCCAAAACCAGCCGAAGAAAGGAGATAATAAAAATCAGAGCAGAAATAAATGAATTAGAGAACAGAAAAACTATAGAAAAAATTAATAGAACAAGGAGCTGGTTCGTTGAAAAGATCAACAAAATTGACAAACCCTTGGCAAGACTTACCAAGGAAAAAAAAGAAAGAACTCATATAAACAAAATACAAAATGAAAGAGGAGAAATCACCACGGACACCGTAGATATATAAAGAATTATTGTAGAATACTATGAAAAACTTTATGCCACTAAATTCAACAACCTAGGAGAAATGGATAAATTCCTAGAACAATACAACCTTCCTAGACTGAGTCAAGAAGAAGCAGAAAGCCTAAACAGGCCTATCAGTAGAGAAGAAATAGAAAAAACCATTTAAAACCTCCCCAAAAATAAAAGTCCAGGCCCTGACGGCTATACAAGCGAATTTTATCAAACATTCAAAGAAGACTTGGTTCCTATTCTACTCAAAGTCTTCCAAAAAATTGAAGAAGAAGCAATACTTCCAAACACATTTTATGAGGCCAACATAACCCTCATACCAAAACCAGGCAAGGATGGCACAAAAAAAGAAAACTACAGACCAATATCTCTAATGAATACAGATGCTAAAATACTAAACAAAATACTAGCAAATCGAATACAACAACATATTAAAAAAATAATACATCATGATCAAGTGGGATTCATCCCAGAATCTCAAGGATGGTTCAACATACGTAAAACGGTTAACGTAATACACCATATCAACAAAACAAAGAACAAAAACCACATGATCTTATCAATAGATGCAGAAAAGGCTTTTGATAAAATACAACACAATTTTATGTTTAAGACTCTCAACAAAATGGGTATAGAAGGAAAATATCTCAACATGATAAAGGCCATATATGATAAACCATCAGGTAACATCATATTAAATGGCACTAAACTGAAGGCTTTCCCCCTTAAATCAGAAACAAGACAGGGTTGTCCACTCTCTCCACTCTTATTTAATGTGGTACTAGAGGTTCTAGCCAGAGCAATCAGACAAGACAAAGAAATAAAAGGCATCCATATCGGAAAAGAAGAAGTAAAGGTATCACTTTTTGCAGATGATATGATCCTATACATCGAAAACCCCAAAGAATCCACAAAAAGACTACTAGAAACAATAAGCCAATACAGTAAGGTCGCAGAATACAAAATTAACATACAGAAGTCAATAGCCTTTCTATATGACAACAATGAAACAACTGAGAAGGAACTCAAAAGAATAATCCCCTTCACGATTGCAACAAAAAAAAAAATAAAATACTTAGGAATAAACATAACAAAGAATGTAAAGGACTTATATAATGAAAACTATAAACCATTGTTAAGGGAAATCGAAAAAGATATAATGAGATGGAAGAATATACCTTGTTCTTGGCTAGGAAGAATAAATATAATCAAGATGGCTATATTACCCAAAGCAATATACAAATTTAATGCAATTCCCATCAAACTTCCAATGACATTTTTTAAAGAAATAGAGCAAAAAATCATCAGATTTATATGGAACTATAAAAAACCCCGAATAGCCAAAGCAATCCTAAAGAAAAAGAATGAAGCTGGGGGCATTTCAATACCTGACTTCAAACTCTATTATAGGGCCACGACAATAAAAACAGCATGGTATTGGCAGAAAAATAGACACTCAGACCAATGGAACAGAATAGAAAGTCCAGAAATAAAACCACATATATATAGTCAAATAATTTTTGATAAAGGGGCCAACAACACACAATGGAGAAAAGAAAGCCTCTTCAATAAATGGTGCTGGGAAAACTGGAAAGCCACATGCAAAAGAATGAAACTGGACTACAGTCTCTCCCCCTGTACAAAAATTAACTCAAAATGGATCAAAGATCTAAACATAAGACCTGAAACAATTAAGTACATAGAAGAAGACATAGGTACTCAACTCAGGGACCTGGGTTTTAAAGAGCATTTTATGAATTTGACTCCAATGGCAAGAGAAGTGAAGGCAAAAATTAATGAATGGGACTACATCAGACTAAGAAGTTTTTGCTCAGCAAGAGAAACTGATAACAAAATAAACAGAAAGCCAACTAAATGGGAAATGATTTTTTCAAACGACAGCTCAGATAAGGGCCTAATATCCAAAATATACAAAGAACTCATAAAACTCAACAACAAACAAACAAACAATCCAATAAAAAAATGGGAAGAGGATATGAATAGACACTTCTCCCAGGAAGAAATACAAATGGCCAACAGATATATGAAAAGATGCTCATCTTCTTTAGCTATTAGAGAAATGCAAATCAAAACGGCAATGAGATACCACCTCACACCTGTTCGATTAGCTGTTATTAGCAAGTCAGGTAACAGCAAATGTTGGAGAGGCTGTGGAGAAAAAGGAACCCTCATACACTGTTGGTGGGAATGTAAAGTAGTACAACCATTATGGAAGAAAGTATGGTGGTTCCTCAAAAAACTGAAAATAGAACTACCTTATGACCCAGCAATCCCTCTACTGGGTATATATCCCAAAAACTCAGAAACATTGATACGTAAAGACACATGCAGCCCCATGTTTATAGCAGCATTGTTCACAGTGGCCAGGACATGGAAACAACCAAAAAGCCCATCAATAGATGACTGGATAAAGAAGATGTGGCACATATACACTATGGAATACTACTCAGCCATAAGAAATGATGACATCGGAACATTTACAGCAAAATGGTGGGATCTTGATAACATGATACGAAGCGAAATAAGTAAATCAGAAAAAAACAGGAACTGTATTATTTCATACGTAGGTGGGACATAATAGTGAAACTAAGAGACATTTATAAGAGTGTGGTGGTTACGGGGGGGGGAGGGGGGAGTGGGAGAGGGATAGGGGGTGGGGAGGGGCACAAAGAAAACAAGATAGAAGGTGACAGAGGACAATCTGACTTTGGGTGGTGGGTATGCAACATAATTGAACGACAAGATAACCTGGACTTGTTATCTTTGAATATATGTATCCTGATTTATTGATGTCACCCCATTAAAAAAATAAAATTATATAAAAAAAAAAAAAAAAAAAAAAAGAATGTAAAGGACTTATATAATGAAAACTATAAACCATTGTTAAGGGAAATCGAAAAAGATATAATGAGATGGAAGAATATACCTTGTTCTTGGCTAGGAAGAATAAATATAATCAAGATGGCTATATTACCCAAAGCAATATACAAATTTAATGCAATTCCCATCAAACTTCCAATGACGTTTTTTAAAGAAATAGAGCAAAAAATCATCAGATTTATATGGAACTATAAAAAACCCCAGATAGCCAAAGCAATCCTAAAGAAAAAGAATGAAGCTGGGGGCATTACAATACCTGACTTCAAACTATATTATAGGGCCACGACAATCAAAACAGCATGGTATTGGCAGAAAAATAGACAATCAGACCAATGGAACAGAATAGAAAGTCCAGAAATAAAACCACATATATATAGTCAAATAATTTTTGATAAAGGGGCCAACAACACACAATGGAGAAAAGAAAGCCTCTTTAATAAATGGTGCTGGGAAAACTGGAAAGCCACATGCAAAAGAATAAAACTGGACTACAGTCTCTCCCCCTGTACTAAAATTAACTCAAAATGGATCAAAGATCTAAACATAAGACCTGAAACAATTAAGTACATAGAAGAAGACATAGGTACTCAACTCATGGACCTGGGTTTTAAAGAGCATTTTATGAATTTGACTCCACAGGCAAGAGAAGTGAAGGCAAAAATTAATGAATGGGACTACATCAGACTAAGAAGTTTTTGGTCAGCAAGAGAAACTGATAACAAAATAAACAGAAAGCCAACTAAATGGGAAATGATATTTTCAAACAACAGCTCAGATAAGGGCCTAATATCCAAAATATACAAAGAACTCATAAAACTCAACAACAAACAAACAAACAATCCAATAAAAAAATGGGAAGAGGACATGAACAGACACTTCTCCCAGGAAGAAATACAAATGGCCAACAGATATATGAAAAGATGCTCATCTTCTTTAGCTATTAGAGAAATGCAAATCAAAACGGCAATGAGATACCACCTCACACCTGTTCGATTAGCTGTTATTAGCAAGACAGGTAATAACAAATGTTGGAGAGGCTGTGGAGAAAAAGGAACCCTCATACACTGTTGGTGGGAATGTAAAGTAGTACAACCATTATGGAAGAAAGAATGGTGGTTCCTCAAAAAACTGAAAATAGAACTACCTTATGACCCAGCAATCCCTCTACTGGGTATATATCCCAAAAACTCAGAAACATTGATACGTCAAGACACATGCAGCCCCATGTTTATTGCAGCATTGTTCACAGTGGCCAGGACATGGAAACAACCAAAAAGCCCATCAATAGATGACTGGATAAAGAAGATGTGGCACATATTCACTATGGAATACTACTCAGCCATAAGAAATGATGACATCGGAACATTTACAGCAAAATGGTGGGATCTTGATAACATGATACGAAGCGAAATAAGTAAATCAGAAAAAACCAGGAACTGTATTATTCCATACATAGGTGGGAAATAATAGTGAAACTAAGAGACATTGATAAGAGTGTGGTGGTTACGGGGGGGGAGGGGGGAATGGCAGAGGGAAAGGGGGTGGCGAGGGGCACAAAGAAAACAAGATAGAAGGTGACAGAGGACAATCTGACTTTGGGTGATGGGTATGCAACATAATTGAACGACAAGATAACCTGGACTTGTTATCTTTGAATATATGTATCCTGATTTATTGATGTCACCCCATTAAAAAAATAAAATTATTAAAAAAAAAAAAAAGAAAATCACTCTTTAATTAGCTGTTGCAATGAAATAGCTGTGGAAACAACTGTTATAAGTACTCATAACAGATATTTATTTAACAGTCCACAGATGATATACCACATTCCCCTATGTATAAGACGCTCCCATGTATAAGATGCACCTTAATTATGGGACCTGAAATTTGAAAGTAATGTATTACATAAAGTCATTGAGCTCAAGTTTTTTTTTATTAATTTTAATGAGGTGACATTGATAAATCAGTTACATATGTTCAGAGAAAATATCTCCAGGTTCTTTTGATATTTCATTATGTTGCATTCCCATCACCTAAAGTCAAATTGTCTTCTTTCACTGTCTATCTGGTTTTCTTTGTGCCTCTCACATCCCTCCATCCCCTCTCTCCTCCCCCCTCCCATAACCACTACCTTCTTGTGCATGTCTCTAAGTCTCATTTTTATGTCTCACCTATGTATGGAATCTTATAGTTCTTAGTTTTTTCTAATTTACTTATTTCACTCAGTATAATGTTATCAAGGTCCATCCATGTTGTTGTAAATGATCCGATTTCATCATTTCTTATGGCTAAGTAGTATTCTATATTATATATGTACCAAAGCTTTGTAATCCACTTGTCCACTGACGGACACTTGGGCTGTTTCCAGATCTTCGTTATTGTGAACAATGCTGCCATAAACCTGGAGGTGCATTTCTCCTTTTGAAACAGTGCTAAGGTGTTCTTGGGGTATATTCCTAAAAGTGAGATAGCTGGGTCAAAGGGCAGTATGATTTTTAATTTTTTGAGGAATCTCCATACTGTTTTCCACAATGACTGCACCAGTCTGCATTCCCACCAGCAGTACAGGAGGGTTCCCTTTCTCCACATCCTCGCCAGCACTTATTCTGTGTTGTTTTGTTGATGAACACCATTCTGACTGGTGTGAGGTGATATCTAATTGTGGTTTAATTTGTATTTTTCAAATGATTAGTGATGTTGAGCATATTTTCATATGCCTATAGGCCATCTGTATGTCCTCTTTAGAGAAGTGACTGTTCATTTCTTTTGCCCATTTTTTGATTGGATTGTCTGTCTCCCTGGTGTTGAGTTTTATAAGTTCTTTATAAATTTTGGTTATTAACCCCTTATCAGACGTATTGACAAATATGTTCTCTCATTATGTAGTTTGTCTTTTTATTCTGTTCTTACTGTCTTTAGCTGTGCAAAAGCTATTTAGTTTGCTATACTCTCATTTGTTTATCCTGTCTTTTATTTCACTTGCCTGTGGAGAAAAATGGACAAATATATTGCTGAGGGAGATGTCAGAGAGCTTACTGACTGTTTTCTTCTAAGATGCTTATGGTTTCACAGCTTACATTTAAGTTTTTTTATCCATTTTGAGTTTATTTTTGTGAATGGTGTAAACTGGTGGTCTAGTTTCAGTTTTTTGCAGGTAGATATCTAATTTTTCCAACATCATTTGTTAAAGAGGCTGTCTTTACTTCATTGTATGCCCTTACCTCCTTTGTCAAATATCAGTTGTCCAAAAAGGTGTGGGTTTATTTCTGGGTTCTCGGTTCTGTTCCATTGATCTATATGCCTGTTCTTATGCCAGTCCAGGCTGTTTTGAGTACAATGGTCTTGTAGTATAACTTGAAATCAGGAAGTGCAATACCTCCAACTTTATTCTTCCTTTTCAAGTTTGCTGAGGCAATTCATGTTCTTTTTTGGTTCCATATAAATTTTTGGAATATTTTTTCTATATCTTGGAAGTATGTCATTGTTATTTTAATTGGTATTGCATTGAATTTATGAATTGCTTTGGGTAATATAGACATTTTAATGATGTTTATTCTTCCTAACCATGAGCACGGTATATGCTTCCATTTGTTTGTATCTTCCTTGATTTTTTTAATCAATGTTTTATAATTTTCCAAGTACAAGTCTTTAATCTCTTTGGTTGAATTTATTCCTAGGTACTAGTGAAGAGGATTGTTTCCTTAATTTCTCTTTCTGATAGTTCATTGTTGGTGTATAAAAATGCTTCTGATTTCTGAGTATTAATTTTATATCCTGCCACCTTGCTGAATTCATTTAACAGGTCCAGTAGTTTTTTGACTGGGACTTTAGGGTTTTCTATATACAGTATCATATCATTTGCAAATAATGATTGTTTTATTCCTTCTTTTCCAATTTGGATGCCTTTTATTTTTTTTCTTGTCTGATTGCTGTGGCTAGGACTTCCAGAACTATCTTGAATAAGTGTGGTGAAATGGGGCACCCCTGGCTTGTTTCTGATCTTAAGGGGATTGCTTTTAATTTTTGCCCATTGAGTATGATGTTGTCTGTGGGTTTGTCATAGATGGCCTTTATCATGTTGAGGTATGTTTCCTGTATTGCCACTTTGCTGAAAGTTTTGATCATAAATGGATGCTGGATTTTATCAAATGCTTTTCTGTATCTATTGAAATTATCATGTGGCTTTTTCCTTCCCTTTATTTATGTGATGAATCATATTGATTGATTTGTGAATATTGTACCAGCGTTGCCTCCCCAGAATAAATCCCACTTGATCATGGTGTATGATTTTTTTCATATATTGCTAGATCCATTTTCTCCTATTTTTTTGAGGATTTTAGCATCTAAAGTCATCACAGATATTGGCCTATAATTTTCTTTCTTTGTGTTGTCTTTGCCTGGTTTTGGAATCAGAATTATGCTCGCCTCATAAAAGGAGCTTGGAAGTCTTCCTTCCTCTTTAATTTTTTGAAATAGCTTGAGAAGGAAAGGAGTTTGTTCTTTGAATATTTGGTAGAATTCACCTGTGAAGCCATCAGGCCCAAGACTTTTCATTGTTTAAAGTTCTTTAATAACTTTTTTGATTTCATTTGTTGTGATCAGTCTGTTTAGGTTTTCTGATTCTTCCAGATTAATTTTTGCAAGATTATATGTTTCAAGATATTTGTTTATTTCACCTAAGTTGTCTAATTCTTTGACATACAGTACTTCATAGTATTTTCTTACAATTTTTTGTATTTCTGTTGTGTCGATTGTTATTTCTCCACTCTCATTTCTAATTATATTTATTTCAGTCCTCTCTTTTTTTCTTGGTGATTCTGGTTAAAATTTCATGATCTTGTTTACTTTTTTTTTGGTATTTTTCTGAAGTTGGAAATGGGGAAGCTGTCAGACAGACTCCCTCATGCGCCCAACCGGGATCCACCCGGCATACCCACCAGGGGGCAATGCTCTAACCATCTGGGCTGTTGCTCTGTTACAACCAGAGCCATTCTAGAGCCTGAGGCAGAGGCCATAGAGCCATCCTCAGCGCCTGGGCTAACTTTGCTCCAATGGAACCTTGGCTGTGGGAGGGGAAGAGAGAGACAGAGAGGAAGGAGAGGGGAAGGGTTGGAGAAGCAGGTGGGTGCTTCTCCTGTGTGCCCTGGCTGGAAATTGAACCCAGGAATCCTACACGCCAGGCCGACACTCTACGACTGAACCAACCAGCCAGGGCCTTGTTTACCTTTTTAAAGAACCAGCTCCTGGTTTCATTGATCGTCTGTATTGTTTCCTTTGGCCTCTATGTCATTTATTTCCACTCTGATCTTTATTATTTCCTTCCTTCTACTACCTCTGGGATTTACTTGATGTTCTTTTTCTAGTTCTTTTAGATGTAGGATCAAGTTGCTTATTTGAGCTTTTTCTAGCTTCTTAAGGTATGCTTATAATGTTATGAACTTCTTTCTCAGCACTGCTTTGGCTGTGTTCCATAAATTCCAAAAATACTCATTATCATTTGTTTCTAGGAATTTTTTTATTTCTTCTTTGATCTCATTGTTAACCCATTCATTATTTAATAACATGCTATTTAGTTTCCAAGTGTTTGAGTATTTTTAAGTTTTTCTGTTGTGGTTGATTTCTAATTTCATGCCATTGTGATAAGAGAAAATGCTTGATATGATTTCAATTTTCTTAAATTTGTTGAGATTGCTTTTGTGACCTAACACGTGGTCTATTCTAGAGAATGTACCATGGGTACTTGAAAAGAATGTATATTCTGCTGCTTTAGGGTGAAAGGTTCTAAAGATATCTACTAAATCCAGTTGATCTAGTGTATCCTTTAAGTCTTCTGTTTCTTTGTTAATTTTCTTTCTTGAGGATCTATCAAGTGATGTGAGTGGGGTATTGAAATCCCCTACTATTATGGTACTGCTGTTGATCTCGCACTTAATATCTATCAAAATCTGCTTTATATATTTAGGTGTTCCTATATTAGGTGTGTAGATATTTATAATAGTTATATCTTCCTGTTGGATTGCTCCCTTTATCATTATGTAGTGACCTTCTTTATCTCTTACTATAGTTTTTGTTCTAAATTCCATTTTGTCTGATATAAGTATTGCTATCTCAGCTTTTTTTTTTAAATTTTCATTTGCATGAATTATTTTTTTCCATCCTTTACCTTTAGTCGATGTGCATCTTTTGTTTTTAGGTGTGTCTCTTGTAGACAGCATATGTTTGAGTCCTGTTTTCTTATCCCTACGGCTACCGTATGTCTTTTTTTTTTTTAAATAATTTTATTTTTTAATGGGGTGACACCAAGAAATCAGGATACATATATTCAAAGATAACAAGTCCAGGTTATCTTGTCGTTCAATTATGTTGCATACCCATCACCCAAAGTCAGATTGTCCTCTGTCACCTTCTATCTAGTTTTCTTTGTGCCCCTCCCCCTCCACCTTTCCGTCTCCCTTTCCCCCTCCCCCCCCCATAACCACCACACTCTTATCAATGTCTCCTAGTTTCACTTTTATGTCCCACCTACGTATGGAATAATGCAGTTCCTGGTTTTTTCTGATTTACTTATTTCGCTTCGTATCACGTTATCAAGATCCCACCATTTTGCTGTAAATGTTCCAATGTCATCATTTCTTATGGCTGAGTAGTATTCCATAGTGTATATGTGCCACATCTTCTTTATCCAGTCATCTATTGATGGGCTTTTTGGTTGTTTCCATGTCCTGGCCACTGTGAACAATGCTGCAATGAATATGGGGCTGCATCTGTCTTTACGTATCAATGTTTCTGAGTTTTGGGGGTACATACCCAGTAGAGGGATTGCTGGGTCATAAGGTAGTTCTATTTTCAGTTTTTTGAGGAACCACCATATTTTCTTCCATAATGGTTGTACTACTTTACATTCCCACCAACAGTGTATGAAGGTTCCGTTTTCTCCACAGCCTCTCCAACATTTGTTATTACCTGTCTTGTTAATAATAGCTAAACGAACAGGTGTGAGGTGGTATCTCATTGCCGTTTTGATTTGATAGCTAAAGAAGATGAGCGTCTTTTCATATATCTGTTGGTCATTTGTACTTCTTCCTGGGAGAAGTGTCTGTTCATGTCCTCTTCCCATTTTTTTATTGGATGGTTTGTTTGTTTGTTGTTGAGTTTTATGAGTTCTTTGTATATTTTGGATATTAGGCCCTTATCTGAGCTGTTGTTTGAAAATATCATTTCCCATTTAGTTGGCTTTCTGTTTATTTTGTTATCAGTTTCTCTTGCTGACCAAAAACTTCTTAGTCTGATGTAGTCCCATTCATTAAGTTTGCCTTCACTTCTCTTGCCTGTGGAGTCAAATTCATAAAATGCTTTTTAAAACCCAGGTCCATGAGTTGAGTACCTATGTCTTCTTCTATGTACTTAATTGTTTCAGGTCTTATGTTTAGATCTTTGATCCATTTTGAGTTAATTTTAGTACAGGGGGAGAGACTGTAGTCCAGTTTTATTCTTTTGCATGTGGCTTTCAAGTTTTCCCAGCACCATTTATTAAAGAGGCTTTCTTTTCTCCATTGTGTGTTGTTGGCCCCTTTATCAAAAATTATTTGACTATATATATGTGGTTTTATTTCTGGACTTTCTATTCTGTTCCATTGGTCTGATTGTCTATTTTTCTGCCAATACCATGCTGTTTTGATTGTCGTGGCCCTATAATATAGTTTGAAGTCAGGTATTGTAATGACCCCAGCTTCATTCTTTTACTTTAGGATTGTTTGGCTATCCGGGGTTTTTTATAGTTCCATATAAATCTGATGATTTTTTGCTCTATTTCTTTAAAAAATGTCATTGGAATTTTGATGGGAATTGCATTAAATTTGTATATTGCTTTGGGTAATATGGCCATCTTGATTATATTTATTCTTCTTAACCAAGAACATGGTATATTCTTCCATCTCATTATATCTTTTTCGATTTCTCTTAACAATGGTTTATAGTTTTCATTATATAAGTCCTTTACATTCTTTGTTATGTTTATTCCTAAGAATTTTATTTTTTTGTTGCAATTGTGAAGGGGATTATTCTTTTGTGTTCGTTCTCAACTGTTTCATTGTTGGCATATAGAAAGGCTATTGACTTCTGTATGTTAATTTTGTATCCTGCGACCTTACTGTATTGGCTTATTGTTTCTAGTAGTCTTTTTGTGGATTCTTTGGGGTTTTCGATGTATAGGATCATATCATCTGCAAAAAGTGATACCTTTACTTCTTCTTTTCCGATATGGATGCCTTTTATTTCTTTGTCTTGTCTGATTGCTCTGGCTAGAACCTCTAGTACCACATTAAATAAGAGTGGAGAGAGTGGACAACCCTGTCTTGTTTCTGATTTAAGGGGGAAAGCCTTCAGTTTAGTGCCATTTAATATGATGTTACCTGATGGTTTATCATATATGGCCTTTATCATGTTGAGATATTTTCCTTCTATACCCATTTTGTTGAGAGTCTTAAACATAAAATTGTGTTGTATTTTATCAAAAGCCTTTTCTGCATCTATTGATAAGATCATGTGGTTTTTGTTCTTTGTTTTGTTGATATGGTGTATTACGTTAACCGTTTTACGTATGTTGAACCATCCTTGAGATTCTGGGATGAATCCCACTTGATCATGATGTATTATTTTTTTAATATGTTGTTGTATTCGATTTGCTAGTATTTTGTTTAGTATTTTAGCATCTGTATTCATTAGAGATATTGGTCTGTAGTTTTCTTTTTTTGTGCCATCCTTGCCTGGTTTTGGTATGAGGGTTATGTTGGCCTCATAAAATGTGTTTGGAAGTATTGCTTCTTCTTCAATTTTTTGGAAGACTTTGAGTAGAATAGGAACCAAGTCTTCTTTGAATGTTTGATAAAATTCGCTTGTATAGCCGTCAGGGCCTGGACTTTTATTTTTGGGGAGGTTTTTAATGGTTTTTTCTATTTCTTCTCTACTGATAGGCCTGTTTAGGCTTTCTGCTTCTTCTTGACTCAGTCTAGGAAGGTTGTATTGTTCTAGGAATTTATCCATTTCTTCTAGGTTGTTGAATTTAGTGGCATAAAGTTTTTCATAGTATTCTACAATAATTCTTTGTATATCTACGGTGTCCGTGGTGATTTCTCCTCTTTCATTTTGTATTTTGTTTATATGAGTTCTTTCTCTTTTTTCCTTGGTAAGTCTTGCCAAGGGTTTTGTCAATTTTGTTGATCTTTTCAAAGAACCAGCTCCTTGTTCTATTAATTTTTTCTATAGTTTTTCTGTTCTCTAATTCATTTATTTCTGCTCTGATTTTTATTATCTCCTTTCTTCGGCTGGTTTTGGGTTGTCTTTGTTCTTTTTTTTCTAGTTCCTTAAGGTGGGAAGTTAAGTGGTTCAATTGGGCTCTCTCTTGTTTGTTCATATATGCCTGAAGTGATATGAACTTCCCTCTTATCACTGCTTTTGCTGCATCCCATAGATTCTGAGATGTTGTATTGTCATTTTCATTAGTCTGTATATATCTTTTGATCTCTGCACTTATTTCTTCTTTGACCCATTCATTTTTTAAAAGTATGTTGTTTAGTTTCCACATTTTTGTGGGATTTTTTCCTCTTTTTTACAGTTGAATTCTAGTTTCAAGGCTTTATGATCAGAAAATATGCTTGGTACAACTTCAATTTTTCTGAATTTGCTGATGTTGTTTTGTGGCCCAACATATGGTCAATTCTTGAGAATGATCCATGTACACTGGAGAAAAATGTATACTCAGTCACTTTGGGGTGAAATGTCTTGTAGATGTCTATCATATCCAGGTGCTCTAGTGTTTTGTTTAAGGCCACTATGTCTTTGTTGATTCTCTGTTTGGATGATTGATCTAGAGCCGTCAGCGGTGTATTAAGGTCTCCAAGTATGATTGTGTTTTTGTCAGTTTTTGTTTTAAGATCAATAAGTAGCTGTCTTATATATTTTGGTGCTCCTTGGTTTGGTGCATATATATTAAGAATTGTTATGTCTTCTTGATTCAGTGTCCCCTTAGCCATTATGAAATGGCCATTTTTGTCTCTGAGTACTTTTCCTGTCTTGTAGTCAGCATTATCCGATATGAGTATTGCTACACCTGCTTTTTTTGGATGTTATTTGCTTGGAGTATTGTTTTCCAGCCTTTCACTTTGAATTTGTTTTTATCCTTGTTACTTAGATGAGTTTCCTGTATGCAGCATACAGTTGGATTTTCTTTTTTAATCCATTCTGCTACTCTGTGCCTTTTTATTGGTGAGTTTAATCTGTTTACATTTAGTGTCATTATTGATACTTGTGAAGTCCCTATTGCCATTTTATATCTTGCTTTCCATTAGTTTTGTGTCTTGTTTGATCCTTCTCTTTTGTTTTTCTATCTTTTGTTTTTATTTGGTTGTATTCCATACATCTTTCCTCTGTTACTATCTTTTTTATCTCATGTGCTTCTGTGGTGGTTTTTTCAATGGTGGTTACCTTTGAGTAATGAAAAGGGTCCCTACCCTGTTCATTGTAGCAAACTATTTTCTGAGTACTTTTGCACTCCATCGTCCTTTGCTTCCGTTAATCTCCATCTTCTCCCCCTCTTTCTTTTTGTTGTTGTCACAGTTTAAATTTGGTTTTATTGTGTTCTTCTTGGAGCTTTTACTTGTGGCTCTGTTTTTTTTTTTTGTTCTTTGTATCTGATTGGAGAACCCCCTTTAGTAATTCCTGGAGTGGGGGTTTTCTGATGATAAATTCCCTCATCTTTTCTGTATCTGTGAATGTTTTTATTTCTCCTTCATATTTGAAGGACAGCTTTGATGGGTATAGTATTCGTGGCTGAAAGTTCCTCTCTTTCAGGACTTTAAATATTGGGGTCCACTCTCTTCTAGCTTGTAGAGTTTCTGCTGAGAAATCTGATGATAATCTAATGGGACTTCCTTTATATGTTGTATTCTTCTTTTCCCTGGCTGCCTTGAGAATTTTTTCTTTGCTGTTGGTTTGTGTCAATTTCATTATGATATGCCTTGGAGTAGGTTTGTTGGGGTTAAAAAAACTCGGAGTTCTGTTTGCTTCTTGAACTTGAGGCTTTAGTTCTTTCCACAGGCTTGGGAAGTTCTCATCTATTATTTGTTTGAGTATGTTCTCCATTCCATTTTCTCTCTCTTCTCCCTCTGATATACCTATTATTCTTATGTTATTCTTTTTGATGGAGTCAGATAATTCTTGTAGGGCTATCTCATTTTTTTTTAATTTTTGAGTCTCTTTCTTCTTCTCTCTGTTGTGCCTCAAGTTGCTTGTCTTCTATTTCACTAATCCTCTCTTCTATCTGACCTGTTCTATTAGCTAAGCTTGTTACTTCGTTTTTCAGCTCGTGAATTGAGTTTTTCATCTCTGTTTGATTTGTTTTTATAGTTTCAATTTCCTTGGACATATATTCTTTGTGTTCATTGAGTTGTTTTCTGAGCTCCCTAAATTGCTTTTCTGTGTTTTCTTGTATATCTCAGAGGATTTTTAGGATTTCTGTCTTGAATTCTCTGTCATTTAGCTCCAAGGTTTCCAATATATTAAATTTTTTCTCCATAGAATTTTCCTCATCTAGCTGTGTTACCTCTCTTTCTTTTGTATCCATGATATTCGATTTTCTCTTCCTTAATGGCATCTGAGGGTGGTTTTGTTGATAGTATTAATGAGATTTAATAAAGAATAAAAAGTTAAAAAAAATAATAAAAAAAATAAAAAATCGAAAAGAGTTGTTTTTTTTAAAAAAAATTAATAATGAAATAAAGAAAAATAAAATAAAATAAAAATTTTTAAAAAAGGAAATTATTCCCCCCCTCCTTTTTTCCTCTCCTCTCCTCTCCCCTCTTTCTTGAGAAAATCTTGTGGTGAACTGTGAATTATAACAAACAATGCCTGTGATGGAGGGCCTGAATTGGGGAAAAGTAATAAAGGGGCAAAAAAAAAAAAAAAGAAAAAAAAGAAAAAAGAAAAAAAAGAAAGAAAAAAAGAACTTATGGACCCACAAAAAGCAAATAAGGAAAAAATTTGGGTCAAGAATAAAATGATTTGCTTTTACGTTTTGGTTGTCTAAGAGTTATGTTGAAAGGAATAAGAGGAAAACGCAAAAAAGGGGGGACAAATTAAAAAATTACTATTGTATTTAGTGGAACAAGAACTAGATAAAATGGAGAGCCAGGGATGGGAGCACTGCTAGCGAGTTAAAAAGGTGAAGTAAAAAAACCCCAAAATGCCACAAACATAAGTTTGAGTCCCAGATAAGATAATTTGTTTGTTATTGAGGTTTGAATGAGAGGAGATGTAAAGGAGAAAGGAAGAAACTAATATAGAGGGAGAAAAGAAAGAGAGAGAGAGAAAAAAAGAGGGAACCGCTAAAAGAAGAAAAAAGAAAGGAGAGAGAGAGAGAGAGAAAGTTAAGGGTTTTGGAGTGCAACCCTCATAGAGAGAAAGGAAGAGAAAAGATAATGGGAGATGTAACACTTATGGGTAGTGTAGTTCAAGGAGAGGAGAGAGTAAGATCGGCAGAGAGTTAATTGGCCAAATTGGAGGAGGAAAAAAAGCATCAAGAATGAAGATAAGAGAAACAAACGAACAAATATAATAAAATGGGATAGGTTATAAAGTCTGCAGATTATTCTTGATTTTGAGAGGTTATCTTCTTGCTTTTTCTTTTCTCTCCCTCTTCCTGGTCGGTGACTCTGTACCCCGGGTTCTGCCCCTTTGGCACGCTCAGGTAGAGGTTTGCAGTTGATAAGTCTCTATGGCAATGTCATGTATTGTGCTTTAGTCTCGTTGGCAGTCGAGGCTCATTAGCATTTATAGGCTCCGACAGTGAGAGAGTCTGTGTTCCTGGAGCCTTTCTCCTAGTCTTTCCTTCCTCAATTAGTAGCCTGATAATCTAGCTATGGGGCTGCTGCTGCCTCTGCCTGGATAGTAAGAGGCTCAAAGAGCTGGCAACTCCCCACTCTATTTCCACTCAGCACAGGGCTCTGGGTAAGGCTCAGTCAGTCAGAGCTGCTAGCATAATCAGGCGGGCTTTCCGCCCACTCAAAGACCTCTGGCTCTGTCTGCCACTCTGTCCGGTAACACAGGCGGGCGCCCACTTCCGGGGCGCTTGGAGGAAACTCTCACTCACTGGCTGAGCACGCAGACCAGGATATCCAGCTAACAGTCTCACGCTCTGAGTGAAACCCCCAACCGCAGGGAAAAGTTGCAGCGTTGGAATTGAGTCTCACTCCGTCCCCGTGTGCAGCTTTTGCAAGGCGCTGGGGTGGCCCGAGATTCCGCTTTGGCCCACACAAAGGCCCCTGACTCTGCCCCTCTGTGCGATAACACGGGCGCGCACTGCCGAGGCACTCAGAGGAATCTCTCATTCACTATCTGCGCGCGCAAACCAGGATATGAGGCCGGCCGCGTTTCCCTCTGAGTGAAACCCCCTCCAGCATGGAAAATCTCCACCATTGGAATTAGTTCTCACTCCCTCCTGTGCGTGGCTTTCCCAGGGCGCTGGGGCTGCCCAGAGACTCTGCCCTCGGCCCACAGAAAGGCCTCTGACCCTGCCTCTCCATGGGGCAACACGGGCACCCACTCCCGGGGCCTAGGAAGAAATCTCTCGCCCACTTACTGCGCGCACGCCGACCAGGAGACCGGGTAAAATGGCCGCCCCACTTTTCTTTCTTTGTTTGGGTTTGGCGCGAGTGTTAGCTTGTATTGCCCGGGTTGCCACAGGATCAGTTTTTCTTCGGCTTGGATCTCCGTGCCACAGCCTGGTTCGGCCGTTTGTGCCGTGGACTGGATCTATTCACCCCCTTTGCCCACCTCAGTTTCTATATTCACAGTTACCAGAGAAAGCCGCCCTGTTTAGGTTAGTGAGGAAGGCGGAACATTTCTTACTCCCTATTTCCCTCGGGGTTTGGTTATATATTTAGCCAATTTTTCACTTGACCATACCTTTGGGTGTATTGCGAAGCATCTGGAGGCTCCAAGTATAGGTTTTTCTGTTTCTGGTTGAAGATCTTGTTGAGTTTGGGGGAGATTTATCGGTATCGCTTCCTACCCCGCCATTACTCTGATGTCATCCAAGAGTGATTTTCAAACCCACCAGAGTGATGTTTACTCAACAGACTTCTCCATGCTGATTTGGTTTTAACACTTTTTATTTTTTTACTTCGAGACAATACTGCTTCATGTCTTCAACATCCATAATAGAAATTAAGTGGCTTGAGTCATGTTTTGTTTTGTTTTTCTCTCTTCCTTATACAGAGTTGATAATTTAAACATTTTTTTCTAAAATATAACAAGAGATCAGCTTTCACTTCTTTCCTACTTAACAACAACAAAAAAGCATGAACAAATTGTTTTAAGGGTCATGCTGGGTTACTCTGAGTGTGGGAGGAAGGTACGGTTTCTACCTCACTTGACATTCTGGGCTGCAGCCTGTCCTCGAGGTTCTCTGGTGGGACTACTTATATAGTTATTTGTGATTTGAGTGATACAGCTGAAGCTGCTTCTTTTTTAATTTTTAATGATTAAATAGATTTCTGGGTAAATACGCTTTCTTAGATCAAAAGAGGGGGCATTCCAGAAGAAAGTCAAAGGCCACCATTGCCTAGTCTTGAATTGCAAGCTGGCAGTACCTTTGTTGTTTCTAAGTGGTCTGATGAGGCATCTGTTTGCCCTAAACACAGCTTTGTTTCACCTAAAGGCATCATGACAACGTGGAGCAAACTCCTTCACCTCTGGGTCTCTTGGCTCCCTCCCAGCTACGTGTGTCACAGATTGATGACACATGGCATGGGTAATGCTGCCCTCCTCTCTCTGCTTGAGGGTCTGAGGTCCAAAAGGGAAATGTCTTATTTGTGTTGATTTTCTGAGCCCAAGCTAGTGTATGGTGCTTGCTATACTTTAAGTGCTTAAGTAGCTACTTGTTCAATACACCAGTACTCAAAAATGTTTCTGAGACTGCTATAAATTTTCTAAAATACCAGTAGCTAACTTCAGTCTGGGACCATTATAACTACAAATCACCTTGGAAATTAATCCTAGGCCTACTCAACTCAATCTGTTGGTCTCCCAGAGCCCCATCGATGATTCTGGAAGTGGAATTAGAGATCTCCTCCTGCTCTGAGCCTTCCCTATAGTCCGTTCATAGCCAGGACTCCAAGAAGTCATGACAATTTGTTTTGTTTGGTTTTTTTTTTCTATTTCTAATTATGAAATTTGCCTTGAATAATTTTCATTTCAACAATACTGGTAGCATATTATACACAGTGGAACTACCTCTTTTAAAAATATAAATGTTAAAAAAAAAGAATAGAGGACCCCAAATCATACATCTCAAAATTTGACTATTTCTGAATCATTTATTAGAAACTATAATATTCAGGTATTTTGAAATTATGTATGATTTTAATGTCCTATCAACTTGTTTCTCTGTAGTTAATAAATAATGGTTTTTGTAATGAAAACAAAATATAAACATCATTGTTGTTTCATGTCCAGTTTTGTCATAGAGTCCCAGACGAGCACCGTGTCTTTTATGGAAACAGTACAAGGTTAGGAATTCTCTCCTTAGATTTTGTGTCATCTAAACAAGCTCATTACCCTTTCTTGCTCTCTTTTTTTCTATGTACACATTTTATCATTTCATAGCAATATCTACAGAGTTTCTGTATGTTGGAATATTGTATATGTTTATTCTATCTTTTCAAGGCACTGTGTGCTGTTACTTGCCTACATCTGAGCAATTAAAATGCCAGCCACTGAGACCTTTTCCACATTGCTAAGCACTGACACTGTATTAAGTGTGCAGAGTTGTTTTGAAGGGGGGAAAGTATAAAACATGGTTCATACTCTCTAGCAACTTATTTTGTCTTAGTTTTTGAGAAATAAGACAAAAATAAAGTAAATGACAGAGCCCAGACAGTGTGGCATTGAATGTCACAGGAGTGATGGAGATAAGAAGTGAGCCAGCAAGCAAGACCAGGGCAGGATGCCATTGTGTCTAGAAAGATCAGGGACCCTCTGGGGTCTGGAGAGAAATTGAACTGTGTCATTCAGTGCATCTGGGGAGCAAATGTTAATTATAATGTTTCTATAATAAAGAGATGATGATGGGTTAAGCACACAGAAGCAACTCAGAATTTTTGTCATGGAGAGAACTTAGCATTAAATTAGTTAAGCAGGTGATGGAACACGGTGACAGGCAGACATGGATGTGGAGGTAACCAGACATCAAGGATGCAGAGAGCAGCTCCCACACCCAGGCTGAGGATGGAGGGAAGAGGAATTCAGAGCCCAGGCTGGCTTCTTGCAGAGGCTGTGGCCTTCCTTTTCTACCCACCATCTCCCACCTGCGCCTCCCTTTTCTGGAAATCAACTGTCATACACAGAGCCTGTAGGAGAGGGTCCCCAATGGACGTCATTGGAAGCATGTGCAGAGAGCTAGCAGAGGTACTGATGTCTATGGTACACCTAAATGGGCTGGACGCTGAGCTTTGCACAAAGTAGAGGAGTTTTTCTTGTCTTACATCCTGTGCCATAAACTTTGAAGTTCAGAAAATGGAGGTGTAGAAAGACTGAATAACAAAACTGCAAAACTACTAAATGGAAGACAGGAACTATGAATTTTTTCTGATTCGGAGTCCTTGCTTTTCTCAATGTAGGATGGGAGACAGTGCAGGAGCAGGCGATAATACGCTTCGGTGATATTGGCAAACCTTCCTGGATGGATTGCAATATTTGGTAGAACATGGTAAGTCTAGAATACAGGAGTGTTTTCTTAAAAACTTTGGACTTAAATATGATCAAACTGGCTCTTCTAGCAGCTCTTAAGTCCATTAAGTATATTACAGTCACACTTCTTTCTGGAGCCTGATGTCTGCATCTGTGTGCTGAAACGTCAGAGAGAATTTTAGAGCACTGATGGAGTATTCCAAAGAGGATAAAAATCAATGATGAAATCAGGGTTTGTGATAATGATTTCTCATGTGGTTGACATGCAAATATCTTATAGAGCCTTCTATAAATTGTTTGAAATGGTATCACCAAATTTGCAAAGAAAAAATCAATATCCATTAATTTTTATAGATTAGTTCCTCTTTTCAGATGACTGTTAGGTGTTTAGTGTTTTTGAAGCAATGAATGCTTAGTTTATCACTTGCTTCATGCTGCAGGCCACACAGGTACACTCATTCCACATTTCATTCTTGAAGTGAGAATAGTATCTATCTACAGCACATACTGAGTTATTACTCAGAAGACTCTTGAAAACTACTAGCAATTTCTATAAATTCTATGGTGCCTATATGCATCATGTACAAGAGGTATCTGAAGTTAATATGATGACTTTTTGTCTCAGCCTAGGTCTCATGATGTCAATCCCCAGCCTGGATTCAGAGTTGCAGGTTCCTGCCTGGAAGGGGAGATTGGAGAAGGGAGGTTTCAGTCAACCCCCCAAGGTGCATTGAGTGCTTATAATATGAAAGCATTATTGTTAATATCCAAAGTTGATATAGTTATATAGATCACAGTTTATCCTTAAAGCTGGTTTTGACTGAGAGCTGTAATTAAGGAGCAGGAGACAAGAGCACTTAATTGATATGAACAAAAAAGACTAAGAATAAAAGACACAGAATGAAACTCTCAGTTATAAGAGTCCAGGGTCCCTGGAGCAGCCGAGAACAAACGCCTTTACACACATACTGTACTCTATGATTTTAGTGCTCAAGTTTGGCAGTTAAAGCCCATATGTTAGGATGATTTTTGTACATTTCTCTTCAATTGCTTTTTAGAAGCAATAATTAGCATTTCAAAGACAGGGGTTACATAGTCACCAGATGGAAGTGATCTGTGTATATTATGTATAGTATTACATTTATAGGCAATTTTTTAGCTTCTTCAAAATGTCTCTTTAGAAAGGAGATTTTGACACAAATCAATTCATCCAAGAACACATTTTTCACTAGGAGTTTATTTATCTCTGTTTTTCATCTTTATACAAGGAGAAAATTATCAGAGGCTTATTAGCTGAAACATGATGATATTTATTGATTGGATAACAGAATACTCTCTGGTCTAAAAAGAGCTTCCAAGTTAAAATAAGATGACAAATCTTTAAAATATTTTAAATGTCTCACTAAAATTTCTAGTTAAACTGATATTTTTTTTCCTACTGACTGTTCTACAGAAGAGATATAATGATGAAAAAACAATCCTATTGAATATGGGTATTTAAGATTATTAAATGTCAAGGGTTGTGTCATACTCAGTTAGCGGAGAACTTGATACTTTAATATATGTGCCTCTGAAGAGTGATTATGCGATGACTCTAAAGGTGATATATAATCATCTATCTAGTCAGCAAACATATTTTAAATCCTTTTCATGGGAATCAGAACATTTAGCAATATTTTCATCAAGGACATATGCATTTTCCCTGGAGCTTGGAGCCCTCTAGATTCTAATCTTAACTTTGCAACCATCTGCCAACATAAACTCAGGAGATGGCACTTAAATATCTCTGGCACAGTATTATCAACTGCAAAATGAAAAGTTTAGTGACATTTAAGTTTCTTTTTTTTTTTTTTTTTTTTTTAACCCTTACCACTTTCTTTTTTGAGGATCAGCACTTCTCTCCTTTAGAAAAATGTATCTGTCTTGCTTTGGCTACTTAATTTAAATGGGAACTTCTAGCACTTGGGAAACCCATGTTACCCAAATTTTATCAACATTTATTTTTTTAGGCTGGAGCTGGGAAAAGACTCTTTTATTCTCACAGGGTCTTAAGATTAGGAGCCCATGGTTTTCAGTGTCAGCTCCCCTCTCATTTAAAGGTTGGGCTCAGAGGAAAAAGCTCATCACAAGGAAGAAGCAGAAGCAAAGAGTAGAGTCCTAAATTCCAGATCCAGGTCCTCCTAAAGGAATCCCCTCCTCGTCTTTACATAGCTCATTATGAAAAACTTACTGTAGTCTAGCCAAGTTAAATAAAAACCACATACAGATTTCTAGGTAAACCTCAGTTAACCCCCAAATTATATTAACCAAAAGACTTGGTTTCACAAACATTGAAAAAAGAATCTAGATTAAAATATTGCTTGACACACTGATAACAATTATATAAATATTTATATAATTTTAAATAATTTATACATTGCTGGATATGATGTATTTATTGGTAGAATTATGCCTACACTGAAGTATCCTTCGTTGTCAACCACAATGACTGAATATGACAGGTTTTTGGTGGACATAAAGCTGTGCTTATACACTGATAAATTTTCAGGCTTAGGAGTACTGCGAAATGATGTCCTTGGTTTATATTGTGACATTACCAAGGTGGTGAACAGACAGAGTACTAATTGTGAGATGCCATTCTCAGAGGTGGTCATTGGTGTGTCAAGTAATGAGGGTGCAGACGCTTTGTGAATGCTGGTGAAAGATTTCTTCAGGATAGAGGGACTAGGAAAATTTAATTGAACTTCTATATTCATATATACATGTATAAAATATGTTATATACATATGATATAAATAAATAGATATAAATACAGTGTGTATAAATAAAATACAATATATACATATCTTTATATAATTGATCTGAGATATATTCTTCAAATTTAGGGCATAATACCTGGAATTAAAGGATTATACTGATAACAATGGTGAAAACAATAATAGCCAAAATTTATTGATAGCTTTTGTGTAATTTAGCATAATGTATGTATATCTGTCTATCTTCATCATTATCTGTCTATCAATCATTTATCTCTTTTAAAATATTCAAAACAAGCAGGTAGGTTCTGTGACATCCTGATTTATGGATAAAGTCTGAGGCACAGAGATGCAAGTAAATTCTCCAAGCTTCCAGAATAGTAGGGATGGAGTCTCATTTGAATCCAGGCAATCCAACTGTGCAGCTTGAGGTTTTATGTGAATGGAAAAGGGACTAAAGCAAAATTCTCAAGTTAGTAAATGCTTTATATGGACTATCAAAACATATGTACACATTTCAGTTACTAATAATTATAATTATAAAAAGATAAACTATACTAAATCTTGATGGATTAAAGCACTTAACCAAATGATGAAATACTCTTTGTCATCAGTCTCATTGAGTCCTCAGGACCTTCAATAATTCAGCTGGCAGTCACGGTGAGCAGGAGGTGAGACGCGGCATGCCCAGAGGCCAGAGACTATTGCAAGTAAACTCACCAACAAAACGAGTTTTGTTTAAAGAAAGGGAGCTGGCATTAAGATTGTCATTTCAAAATAGAAATATGAATTTCATACCATTCTAGCTAAAATGGGCTTTCTTTGTGTGCACATGCACACACACAAATATACACACAAAAAGTGTATGTATATTTCTGAGATTATTTAAATCTTTCTTTCACAGATATAATTTGAATAAACACATAGACCACATCACATTAAAATAATCTGTCACAGCTTTCACTTCTCTAAACCGCTTTTGAAAACACAACTTTGACAAATTATACAAAGCTTCTTGAAAAGACTTCCATAGACTTTTTATAAGCAAATGAACTCAATATGCTGGAGATTTTCAAATTGCACTTCAAAGGCAGCACAAAAGTCTGTAAATAGTAAAAAATAAAACCTCTATCACATTTCATGCATTGACTAACACTTTGTGAGGGTCTGAATAGTATAATCCATAGAAGAATTCATAAGCTTTTGTAGAAATAAAAAAGTACTTAACCCTATAGTCAATGACCTTTATGATTAATTTTTGGGGTCATTTCTTTTCTAGTAAATATATTGTGGATTATAGGTATAAAGAATGAGTGGGAAATTTTATATATTATTCCTTTTAAGGCTCTTTTTTATTAAGAGAAGAAATAAAATTCAATGAAAATCACTTTGCTGTTAATTATAATGAAATATGATGCGCTTGAGTGCATTCTATGGCAGACTATGCGGAAGAAATGACTATTTGCCCAAAGCCTGTGTTGATGGATTGGCTCCACAAAGCTTGGTGTGGCTCATCTCTACCCACACTCATCAGGGTGACAGTTGGTGAAGTTTCTTCCAAAGAGACTTTGGTTTGAAAGAACAGGAGGGTTATATACAATCTCATTTTAATATCAGAGGCTTAATTAACTACCTATGCGTCATTGTTGGACAGCATCAGTTAGCAGAGATGGCATGATCTGTGAGGTAGTCCGAACAAACCATTTTGGTGGCCACAGTGAGTGGGGAGAAGACATGACTTTGAGTGTGTCAGAAATCAGGCTAAGTCAGGGCTACAGCTGAGGCCATAGTTTCCAGGGAAGAAACAAGTAAAATGGAATCTAAGGTGGTTATAGTCAAACAGTCCTCACATTGTTTACTTCCAAATAATAGCCTATCATTTTTTCTAATCTTCCTAATACAATCTTGCACTTTTTAAAAAAGACATTAAATGATGTCAAACTAGTTATGCCTAGACAAAAGCAGCTGTAGATTAACAACAATTTTTAAAAACACACTTTGAGATGTGGTTCTGAGGAACACACTGTGTCTGAAATCAGGAACTGCCTTATAAGGGGTCTGCAGGCCACAGCCTTCTGTACCTGTTCTGGGCTCCTGATCAGTACTGATCAGTCCTTGAGACCTGGAGAGCTCTGGATGCAGCTTTCATTACACAGAAGGGTTGTGAAGCCAAGCTGAGGACTTTATATAGTTGGAATCCAGTACTATTCTTGTGCTTGAGAATCCAACTGATAATTTTAATTGTGAATAATGGAATTGAGGCTTTTTTGATAAGACACATAAAAACCTAGAAAATTTCTAAAGCCAACACAACATTCAGAGGATTTGGAAGGCTTCAGATCCCATACAAACCAATCTCTTAAATATTTTAATCTAATTAGTTTAAAATGAGATTTAAAATTCAGAATGATAACCTAATGGCCTAAAAGAACTTTTTAAAAATGAGTTTTTAAATTAGATTCCATTTACAATTTTTCAGTTAGAACATACCTCAGTAGTTAAAAATCCAACTTGTATATTAATATATAAGAAAATATAAATACCAGAACTCAAGACTAAAAACCTTATTGATGATAATAGTTGGGCCTAACACCAGCAATTCTGAATGTAATCCTTGGATGTTTTTAGGTCTACCACTGTGACTCATTTATTAGATTGTCAATTAATAATTGATTAGACTTGGGGTCCTAAGCACTTACTTCCTCTTCCTAGCCTCAACATTTTTTCATCTGTAGTGTGGGAATACTAATAATATCTATCTCATGGGCTGCATGGCAATTATATGAATAGAATACACGCAAATTAGTTTACATAGTGCTGGGCACATTGTGAGCGCTCATCAATTATTAGACATTATTATGAAAAACAATGGCATTGAGAAATATGAATAATGTAACTGAAATCCTAATATACACACACTATATGAGTGCCTGATTCCATAATTAAATCACTTTAGCCTTACATATATTATGGCATTTATAGCAATACTATCTGGAGATGTCAAATCAGCCTGTGTATGCAGGTTACCACTGAATTCCACCAGTACAAAATGCTTTCATTAGAGGGAAATTTGGAACTCATGGAGTCCTAAGGGCAAGGCAATAGAACCCCATGACCAAAATTTTCCAAGGCAGGAGAAAGACTAAATAAATCAGGAGAAACACTAAAATGGAAGCTCTTGTGTTAGCTTGCAGGAACAAATCACCAATATAAATTCTCATAAGGGTAATTTGGGTTCTGTGGAAATGCCTCAAACAATGTCCCATTGTTTTATGGACTGAAGAATCTTTGAGTGTCACCTCAACCTCTCTGACACACTTTAATGAGAAAGAAAGGGCTGGAAATATCTGGGATGTTAAGACTATTAGATTTATAACTAGTGAGGTGCACGCCCTTTGGTTTTACTCAGCACTAGGATGATTTAAAATACATGAATGTTAGAGCACTGTTGTTTGATTTAGAAAACCTCAAGTTAAAACCCAAATCATCACTTTTGTCTGTGTATAAATAATATTTTAAACTATCAGATAGCTTGTTCTTGAATTAGTTTACTCTTTAACACATGAAAAAAAAAAATAACCTTCCAATATATTCACTATCTGGTCAAAGTTTTGGAAGTGTCTAAAGAAATGTGCCATAAAATTCTCTTTGCTTGGAAGTTATCAGTACTTATAAAGAACATCTTCTTCATATTTATATGAGAACCAGTTTTGCACTTTTCAAAATGCAGATACCAAAAACAGAATTAAGAAAAACCAGAAAGATATAGTCAAAATATCTCGGTATGAATCTAAGTCAAATTTTGATGGGGTTATCTACCACAACATTAAAATACCTTATCCATCCTTTAAGTTCCATGTGAAATCAAGAAAAAAAAATTGGGGAAAAAATGGTATCAACTTTGTATAACTCAAAATGTGTTTTAATACCATCATTGTGAACACATTTCAATAAATTGCTAGCTGAACTCCTCCAGCCTGTTTCTACACAGCTAATTTAAGTTGAAGAGTAAAGACTTGATCAAGGTAGAAGGTGATTTAGATTTATCTCATCTTACAATTTAACTGTAAAACAGGATTTCATGCATTTCAAATCCTATTAGTTTATTTGGTAAATGTGACCTTTCTGATGACCTTTCAAATACAGGATGTTGGGCTGTATTTATCATTAACAGAGAGTGTTACGCAAAATGCGACTTTTAAACCTATTTTCTGATTCAAATTTAGTAGATCTAATAAAAAGAAATACCTTAGGCTTTGCAGCTGCATCCATTTGTACATGCAAATTCAGTAATTGCTTATATAAATTGAGTAAACTGTACATGAAAACAAGCTGTTAAACGTTCAATTAATCACTTTGCAAAAGTCTTCACATTCTCTCTACCAGCAAACTTACACAGATCATTCATAGATTCTTATGAGATCATAGGATCACATATATCACCTGCACCATGCAGCAAGGTATTGTTCTTTTCTATTACTTGACACTGGTTTATTCATTCATCCATTCATCCATCTGTAAAGCCAGTAGCCAGGGCCACCATCACAGCAGCCTGGCCCATGCAGTCAGTAAAGAAACAATGGAGCCAAAAACTGATGGGCCATTGTAAGGCCAGGAGCTGCCATCGTGGCCATTCACATGCAGGTTCCCATTGGATTCAGGCAGACGATAAAGAAATGGCGGAGTCAGAGGATGGGGGGCCATCCTATTTATTGGTGTCTCACCAAGACAGGCAAACCACAAAAGAAGACAAGGGAAAAGCAGAAAACCAGCTCTTCCCATGAAGGGCCAGGGATCAGGGAAGCCCCTGCAATTGTGATAGCAGGAACTGTGTGTCCAAGCTCCTGGTCTGTCCCACTTTATAGTGTAGAAAACCAAAATCCCTTAATCCAATATACAAACAAGGAAGTCTCTGATACAAAGCCACTTATCCAAGGCATAATTGGATTCCTCATGAGAGTGCACCACCCAGATCATACAATCAGTCAAGGGTGTGGGGAAAAGCTTAGTCCCAAAACCAAACCTTAGGCTACAACGACCTGGCCTGCTTACAGCCTGTCCCCCACACCTAATATAAGTCACAAGCGAGCAAACATATATATCATATTTACAAACTTATTTGACCAACATTCCACCCCTTTTGCTCGCTTTACAATCTAAACCACAGGCATCTTCCATGATGGTCACTGTGCAAGGAGTAGGATACATTGCATAAACAGAAGTAGTACCAACTACAGCAATAGGATTAACAGATCAAAAACTATGGGCGAAATGAGAGAGCTGTCAGTGGCACCAAGAGAGGCAAATCTTTTCCCTCTGGCAGAATACAGGCCAGAGTTTTGTCTGCAGACAGCACCGTAGCTGGCACCAGAGGCCGCCCTGAGTGGGCATACCAAACCTTATTGGCCAATACACCAGCATCTGCTGGTTCTATGTGTAGTAAAATAGGGGAACTCATTATTGGCCATAAAGAAATTACAAAGGTGCCCTTCAAAATGCTGTCCCCTTGAGCACTCAAGGGATAATACACTTCTACCTTAGGTGGCCAGGTGCTGGTTGCCCAAGGGGTTAACTGGAGGTCCACCTCTAACCCCTTTCCCCATGGTGCCAACAAGGCCACCCATCTCAGATGGGGGGCCTGTACAGTCCAAGGCCAAGTCCATTGAAGCCGTTGTCCTTTAAGAAGGGCTGTTGGAGCAGGCAAGAGCACATTGCCCTGCTGTCCGAAACCTGGCTTGAGTAAAATGTCCTTGGTGCGTATCTGCAACTGAATAGGGGCAGCTGTCCGATGCAGGAGGGCCTCTACTGGAGCTGGGCTTCCCCGTCGAGGTCGCTCATTCAAAATCCGAAGTACTGTCCATAAGCGGCGTGTCCATCCAGTAAGAGGGCCGGTGCCCCCCTCCTGTCGCAGTCCCTGCTTTAAGAGTCCATTATAACGCTCAATGATACCAGCAGCCTGGGGGTGGTAGGGAACATGGTACTTCCAGTCCACCCCCAGCTTTTGAGCCCATTGCCTCACCGTTGAACCAGTGAAGTGGGTACCATTGTCACTTTCAAGGACCAGCGGTCGCCCATATGCAGCACTCAGGCGGTCCAGAGCCTGTATGACTGCCCTCTGGTCAGGGTTACGAGCGGGGTAAGCAGCAAGCAGCCCGGTGGCAGTATCTACACAAGTGACTGCATACTGGTACCCTTCTGACTTTGGTAAGGGTCCAATGATGTCTATCTGCCATCGTGTCAGTGGGACATGACCCCTCTGGATCTGTCCAGGTGACACCAGTGGTCTCCGAGGGTGTTCCTTGGAACATACTGCACATTGCTCACAGGCTGCAAGTACCTCTGCATAGGACACAGGCAAGTTCCACGCCTTAACCGTAGCCCACATAGTTTTCTGTCCTGCATGGAGCAGGCGCCGGTGGAGCCACTGTGCCACATCACCTGCAGGTGCAGTCTCCAACCATCGCACCCTTGCCAACGTATCTGCCTCATCATTCCCAGGATGGGCTAGAGGGGCATGCCCTGTGACATGATATACTGTCACCTGCTTCTGGTGTCCTATTTCCCATAAGTCCTGCCACATGGCCTGACCCCATAATGGACGGTGCATTACCATCCACTGGTTAATGTGCCAAGTAGCAATCCAAAGGGTCAGTCCATGATAGACAGCCCAACTGTCAGTACAGATCACCAGAGGTGAAGGTTCATTATGGGCAACTAGCCAAACAGCTCTTAATTCTGCCCATTGGCTGCTTTGGCCTGTACCCGTGTCCATCCAAATAGTCTCAGTGGCCGGATGGAAGGCAATAGCCGTCCATTTGGCAGGTTGGCCCCTGCTGGAACCATCAGTATACCAGGCATCTTCGGGGATGGGCACCCGCCCCTCCTGGTAGGGACTGACTTCAGGTTCTGCCTCCTGAGCCCCAGTTGTACCTGACTCTAAGGTCGCATAGGTGACTGGACCCAAGACTTCCTGCAGTTCTGCCCTCAATGGGCTGGTGCTAAGAGCACAGCGTTGTTGCAGATAGGCACCCCACTTGGCCAGGGTAGACATTTGGGCCATACCACTACGTGGTTTAGTTGCCCAATCTCTCACCCATCCAGCTATAGGGTATGTTGTTTTGACTGTAACTAGTGTTGTGGTTGTAATACTCTCAGTTGCCAGGAGGGCAGCATACACAGCTGCCAGCTGCTTCTCTACTAATGAGTAACGAACTTCAGCACCTTTCCACAATTGGGACCAAAATCCAATAGGTTGCCGTAGGCGCTCTGTCCGCTGCCACAAGCCCCATCCAAACCCCTCCGAGGTTACATGAACATCCAGCTCACAGGGCCTGGCAGGATCAAATACATTCAAGGCCTGTGCCACCTTGACAGCTCTCTTAGCAGCTGCAAATGAACCTTGCGCCTGCTCAGTCCAATCCCAGCGAACCCCCTTTCGAATAAGGTTGTACAAGGGGCGTAGTAACTGAGCCAAATGCGGTATAAATGCTCGCCAATACCCCAACAAACCTAAGAATTCCTGTAACTGTTTTACTGTAGTGGGCACGGGGTATGCTTGAATCTTATCTATAACTGCGTCAGGGATAACTTTTGTCTTACCCGACCAGACAACTCCCAAGAATTTAACAGATAACCCAGGTCCTTGTAACTTGTTCTCGTTAACTGCCCAGCCACATGCTTTCAAATGGGATAGCAGGGTAGGGACTGCTTGCTCCAATTCTGAAAGAGAATCACTAGTTAGCATAATATCATCAATATAATGGTACAAGCGGACTACCTCTGGCTGTTTCCATTTAGCCAGGTCAGCAGCCACCAGCCCATGGCACAAGGTGGGGCTATGCAAATAGCCCTGGGGTAACACTGTAAAGGTCCATTGTCTCCCTTCCCAACTGAAGGCAAATTGGTCTTGACTCTCTGCAGCTATATCAATAGAGAAAAAAGCATTGGCCAAGTCTGCCACAAAGTGGTATGTCCCCAACTCATGGCTTAGCCGATCCATCATGTTAGCTATCGAGGGAACAGCAGTGTGCAAAGGGGGAACAACTTTATTAAGTTCCCTGTAATCTACTGTCATTCTCCACGTTCCATCTGCTTTGCGCACAGGCCATACTGGGGAGTTGTAAGGACTGTGTGCTGGCCGGATGATCCCCACCTTTTCTAGTTCAAGGATTGTCCCTGTGACTTCTTCATAACCACCTGGCAGGCGGTACTGCTTGGTGTTAGTCACACGCCGAGGGACGGGTAATTGTAAAGGGGAATGTGATGCATGTCCCCGCAATACTGCCTTCACAACCCTGATCCGCAGCCGGAACTCCCCAGCTGTAGTTTCCAACCACAGTCCTTGCAAGACATCTACCCCCAAAATATATTCAGGAATAGGAGATATATACACCTTATATGGCTTAGGAGGCAGTCTCCCTATCCCCAATGGAATAGTTATTGGCTTCACTTGAACAGTTTGGCCCCCATAACCGTCAATGGCCACTGGGGTCCCAGCAAACCGCTCTGGGTTTCCATAGAGAAGGGAACATTCTGCACCTGTATCCACCAAGGCCAACACCTGTTGTACATTGGAAGGGGACCAGTGGATAGCCAGTTCCACATGTGGCCTCCGGTCCCCGCCCATCCCCGTTAGACGGGTCCCTCGGCCTTTTTCCTATTCAAACTGGTACAATGGGTCTTGGGAGTTCCCCTCTCCCTCGGCCGTCTCTATCATATAATCTTGTAACCGAGCTGTGCGCGCACCAAACGTTTTATTGGTAGCTGCTGGGGCCTTTCGTCTCAGTGGCTGGAACTTCTGTTCTGGTTTAAGCTGCCTCCAAAGCTCCAAAAGAATTTTATTAGACTGGCCATCCAATTTCCCCTTATCTGCTCCAGCCGCAATCAAGTCTACCCACATCTGCGTTCGGGTAACCTTTACAGGCCCGTTTCCCTTGTTAGTTGGGGGGGAAACATAGGCAGCAGCCCTCACTGCTTTATGATCCCGAGTGGCCTCCAGCTCTCCCAAATCTGCTACCATCTGTGTAACTGCATTGATGGGCTGCCCCACATAGGGGCCCAAGATGGCCACCAGTGACCCAAAAAGGGCTGACGGGGCGCTAGCAAGGACAAATTCCCTCATTTTGGCCGTAAACACTTCCTCGTCTGGCCCACGGGACCCAGGGTTGAAAACAGCATTCTTCATACCTAGTTCTCGAAGAACCTTTACTAACTCACTGTAGCACTGCCACCGACTCATTGCCCCCGGCAGTTCTCCAGCATTCTGCCAGACCATACGAATGGCAGCCATCACCCATTCTAATAGGGTATGGTCTCCTGGGTTGCCATGGCAGTTCTGAAGACGCTGCCTCAAGGAAGAGTGTGTGGTAATGGAGGCCAATTTCTCCATCTCTGTTCCGGAGAGCATGATGCCATCCACCCCTATATCCCATAATCGTAGTAACCAGGCTACCAGGGATTCAGTAGGTTTCTGCCTAAATTGTGCCCCCAACTCCATCAGCTCTGCCTGGGTATAGGGCCGGACCACAGAGTGTTCCATTACCTGGGCAGGAGGCTGTGGCTGCCCCTGAGGGACTCTTTGTTGCTGGGTTTTTACCTTCTTGGCGACAACTGGTCGGGCTCTCAGTGTGCGTATGGCAGCTTCAGCCTGAGCCTTCTCATCCTCAGAAGAGGAGTCGCAAGCGCCTGCTCCCGCTGACTCAAAGCCAATCCACCGGCACGGATGCTGCTGCTCCTTTGGTGACCGTTTAGGCTCCTGTGGCTGCTGGCTTTTGGCCGGAAGCTGAGACTCGAGCTCTTGAATCCGCAGTTGTTTCTCCAACAACTGCCGGTGAAGACGTTCAGCTTCCAGGGTAAACTGCAACTCGCGAACCCGTAATTCCTTCTCCAGTGCTCGCTCCAATTCCAGCCTTTTCTGCCGTTCTATTTGCAATTCATGCTGAAGCTTTTGACCTTGGGCAGTTTCCTCTTGAGTAAAAAACATGTAGCCCATGGCCCCTAAAAGGACAGCCATGGGGAGCCAGAGCAGCAACCAGTACTCTATCCCACCCATCAAGGGTGGTGGCTCCATACCAATCTCTGAATCCTGCCGGAAACTACGCCAGTTGTAAGGCCAGGAGCCGCCATCGTGGCCATTCACATGCAGGTTCCCATTGGATTCAGGCAGACGATAAAGAAATGGCGGAGTCAGAGGATGGGGGGCCATCCTATTTATTGGTGTCTCACCAAGACAGGCAAACCACAAAAGAAGACAAGGGAAAAGCAGAAAACCAGCTCTTCCCATGAAGGGCCAGGGATCAGGGAAGCCCCTGCAATTGTGATAGCAGGAACTGTGTGTCCAAGCTCCTGGTCTGTCCCACTTTATAGTGTAGAAAACCAAAATCCCTTAATCCAATATACAAACAAGGAAGTCTCTGATACAAAGCCACTTATCCAAGGCATAATTGGATTCCTCATGAGAGTGCACCACCCAGATCATATAATCAGTCAAGGGTGTGGGGAAAAGCTTAGTCCCAAAACCAAACCTTAGGCTACAACGACTTGGCCTGCTTACAGCCTATCCCCCACACCCAATATAAGTCACAAGCGAGCAAACATATATATCATATTTACAAACTTATTTGACCAACAGCCATCGTCTTTAATCCTAGCTTGCACCCGGCGGGCAAGTAAAAATACACACTGGGCTCAAAAACCCACTCACATTCAGTGCTCACAAAGCTACTGACTTATCCGAGTTTCCTAGAATCAAAGGTTTCTAGCTCACTAGACTTATTCACCTCTGTTCCCCATCTCCTTCCTTCTCCCTGCACAAACTCTGCACAAACTGGCTTCTCACTCAACACTCCGCCATCTTGGCTGCTTCTCCTGGCCTACTCCACATGGCCTCTTTCTGCTCTCCTCTCTTCTCGGCTCTCTCCTCTAATGCTAATAATCCCAGGAACTGAGAGAGCAAGCTCCCACTCCGCCCCCATTCTATAGTGCAGCAATCAAAACCTTCAATCCAATACACGAAACAGGGAAGTCTCTAATACAAAGTCACCTATCAGAGACACGATGGGATTGTACCACCCCACATCAAAACGGTTGGGAAAGGCCTAATCCCAAAACCAAGCCCCAAGCTATAAGGATTCTGCCTGCCCACAGCCCGCCCCCAACACACATTAATATCACCTGAGTGACAGCCTCCACGTGGGCAGCACCATCTTTAACAAAGTGAGCATAATATATTTTATCTGCCCAACACCATCCATTCATTCATTCAACACTGTTTTCTAGACACTGTCAGGCTCAGAAATTTATCTCAATTATGTTCACTTTTTAACACAAAGTAAACAATGATTATTTAAAAACATGTTACTGATCCTTGATCCTCTAATTTTATATCTACGATCTTCTTTCTTCCATGTAATCATCAAAGGTAGTGAGAAAGGTGCTATAGAAATAAAGCAATAGTGGGATCCAGTTTTCACTTTCAAGGTTTATAATTGTGGAAGATAATTTATTTTTGATGATACTATGTTGCTGTCACTTCCAACACTCTGAGAGTCCACATTACATACTTGTTCTGTAACCCTCTTCTTCATTCACTGTGTGGTGGTCTGGGGAGTGGTGCTGCACAAACTGGGGTGTGTACATGCTCAGTAGGGACTGAATGCATTAAAGTACTGACTCTCATGGGGCAGGTCAGGGATGTGGGTGGAGAGTGCATATTCCTGATGAGCACAAGACAAAGCTGATGTTTTTTGAACTTGGGATGAACTGGAGTGGCCAGGCGTAGCTTGATCTCTGCCCCACATTTGTCCATCCTGGCTTCTACATCTAAATTTGTTTGGAAAAAAAATATTAGAGTTTGGTTAGAGAAGAAGGCATTCTTAATGAAGGTAAACACACAGGATAGACTGTAGCCCAGAGCCTGGTGCATATAAAATGGGGATGTGGGAATTATAAAAATTGGAACATGTCCGTGTTCCTTAATTTATTTTATGGGTAGATCACATGGACGGAGGCTCAGAGGATGGAAATTTAGCTCATTGTCTTCATTACAGAAAATGACAGCAGCTACCACTGTATGCTGCTTACTGGTCAAAGAATCTCTTCCTGGTACTCCTAACTCATTACAGCAATCCTTTCCACAGCCCGTGTCTGACATAAGAAAACAGTCCTGAGATGTTAAGTAATTTTTCCAATTTTGTACAACTAGTAAATGGCAGAACTGTAATTCTGAGGCAATTCTGTATAACTCCAGAGCTTGGCAAAACTTTATGTTATGCAAAATCCTTCCCATTATCTCTCCGCACTATCTCTTTCCATATCTTGATACAATTATTGGTTTGGTGGTAGAAGGCACATTATGCGGAGAAATGAAAGAACATTGATTGTATCAAGTGATATTTAAAACATCAACATTGGCAGAATTCATGTTCCTTGAAATAATGACCTATTCAAGAATTTGAATTTTTATAATTCTCAGTTTTAATGAAGATAGCATTCTATGAAAGTTCCTATTAATAGGCATATGTAACAGGAAAAAAAATCCTTTCAAGTGTTCAAGATGTGCATTTTGGATAAGTGTTTTTAAAAATCTTTTCTAAAGTAAAAAAATAATCTAGTCATAAATTTAGGCCACAAAGTTCTGAGAATGATTTTTGTTATCTACTTCCTTAGGAATTGAAAAAACCTTATTTTTTTAAAAGTCAAATGTAGGAGTTTGAAAATAAAATGGTATTCACATTTTAAGCTGTTTTTTTCCCTCCCCTGTGCATGTAATCTTTTTAAAGCAGATGATAAGTTTTGTCTCAGAAATTTACCTTCTGGAAATACAGGGAGACCTAATTGTGTTGATCACTTGGTCTGATATGGCAATGTCTTGTGACCCCAAGAAGAAACAATAATGCTGTTTTTCTGGGAGCATAATTTGGGAAGAGACCCATTTCACTTTTCCTCTCTTTTTCAAACAATATCAGAAGTGGGTTTAGTTCTTAGATTAATACATTAATAGACAGAGTAAGATTTTTTTTTCTTGTGTGGGAGAGACAGAGTCAGAGAGAGGGACAGTGTTGGGCAGATAAAATGTATTATGCTCACTTTGTTAAAGAGGCCGTTGCCCAGGTGGTATTAATGTGTGTTGGGGTGGGCTAAAGGCAGGCAGAATCCTTGTAGCCTGGGGCTTGGTTTTGGGATTAAGCCTTTCCTACCCTTTTTGATGTAAGGTGGTACAATCCTATCATGCCTCAGAGAAGTGACTTTGTATTAAGAGACTTCCCTATTATGTATATTGGATTAAGGGTTTGGATTTCTACACTATAAAAGGGAGGCAGAACGGGACTCGGCTCTTGGTTCCTGAGGTTAGCATGAGAGAGCAGAGAGAATAGAGCCAGCAGCGGGAGGAGGCCACGTGGAGGAGGCCAGGAAAAGCAGCCAAGATGGCGGAGTGCTGAGTGAGATGCCAGTTTGTACAGAGTTTGTATCTGGGATAAGGAAGGAGATGGGGAACTGAGGAGAATAAGGCCGGTGAGCTAGAAACCTTTGATTCTAGGAACTCGGATAAATCAGTAGCTTTGTGAGCACTGAATGTGACTGGGTTTTGGAGCCCAGTGTGTATTTTTACTTGCCCGCCGGGTGCAAGCTAGATTAAAGACTATGGCCCACCAGTTTTTGGCTCCATGGTTTCTTTACCGACTGTCCGAATCCAATGCGAACCGGCATGGGCCGGGCTGCTGTGATAGTGGCCCCGGCCCTGCCTGCTGGCTTTACAGACAGATAGGGACAGATAGACAAGAAGGGAGAGAGATGAGAAACATCAATTCTTCCATGTGGTTTCTTAGTTGTTCATTGATTGCTTTCTCATATGTACCTTGACCAGGGGGGCTACAGCAGAGCGAGTGACCCCTTGCTCAAGCCAGCGACCTTAGGCTCAAGCTGGTGAGCCTTGTTCAAACCAGATGAGCTTGTGCTCAAGCTGGCGACCACAGGGTCTCGAACCTGGGTCCTCCACATCCCAGTTCGAAGCTCTATCCACTGCGCCACCGACTGGTCAGGCAGGATTTTTAAATTAATAATAAAAAGAAACAACATTTAGTGGCCAGATGGCCTTTTGAGTATTTATTGAAAGACCTAGAAATGCTAGTGGGAAGCTGGAAAGTTGGTGGAGATGCTTTAAGTTTTCCCAAGAATCTGAAGGGCTAACCTGTGGAAGAGGTGGGCGATTCATTCTACTGGATCTCTGTTGTCAGCTAAAACCAATGCGTGAAGTTCAAAGCAGGTAGTTTGGGCTCAAAGCTCATATTCAGAACAGTCTGAGGATAAAAACACTGCCTGAGGCGATGGTAAATTTCAGGAATCAGGCACAGACAGAGGTTGGGCCCCAGCAGAGTTAGATGCTGTGGGTGGATTTAAACATCAGAGGGGGAATTAGACCAGGTCATCCTTAAGACCTTTCCAATTTTCAGATAGGTATTGTGGTTTGAAGCTGTTTCCTGGCCCACAGACTCTGATAAGAATCAAATTGGTTTAGGCAGGAAAGCCTTGGGGCAAATCCTTGCAATGTCAGAGGCTGATGTTCCTTCTTCTGATGTGCCCTCTGCTTTCAAATTTCTTCCTGTCCCAGCAGCTGAGTTCCTAGTTTCTGATGGACTATTTTGAACTGGAGTTCAAGTTATTGCAATGATTTCCACATATATCATCAACCTTGTATCAAAACACCAACATAGCTCTCATCAGGGCCCTGATAGAAAAAGCAAAAGGGTCCACGTGAGTGATTGGACAGGAACCCCTGCAAGTTGACTTTTCAGGTAAAACCTACCAAAGAATTTATGCAAGAAATAAGAGTAATTCAACACAAAATTTTCCAGAAAACAACAGAAGAGAACAAATCTCAACCCACTTGGAGAGACCAGAGCTTCTTTTAAGTAAGACCCTATATAAACATTACAAGAAACAATAGTACAGAATAGTACTTCACACATATATAGACATAGCAGTTATTTACAAAATTTTGAAAAATCAAATTCAATTGTATGAGAAAAATGTACGATAACCACTAAAATTCATCCTAGGAATGTAAAGTTATATCAATATTTGAAAATTCATCACTGTAATTTCCCCAATTAATAGGTTAAACAAACAAAGAAACAAAAATGATATGATTATATGACTTTGGACCAACCAACTTCTGATAAAAAAAACAAGAAAAAAAAAAACTCTTAGTGAAACAGAAAAAGAAGGAGGAGACTTATTCAACCTGATTACAAAACTTTCTCAAACAATAGAAAAATTTCTTTTATGCTTTTAATAGTGAGAATTCACCCTAAGATTAGGAATAAAGCAAGGAGGACCTCTCACTTCTGTTACTAATATTTGTACATATAACCAAAGCAATAAGGCAAGTTAAGTAATTAAAAAAATAACATTTATAAAGGAGAAATATATACTACATTTGTAGATATAATAACTGATTCATATATTTAACACAATCAAAATTATAAGAGTCTATTTGGGTTAAAATTTATAAGTTTTTGCCTGACCTGTGGTGGTGCAGTGGATAAAGTGTTGACCTGGAAACACTGAGGTCGCCAGTTCACAACCCTGGGCTTGCCTGGTCAAGGTACATATGGGAGTTGATGCTTCCTGCTCCTCCTTTCTGTCTGTCTGTCTCTCTGTCTCTCCTCTCTAAAATGAATAAATAAAAAATATTTTTTTAAAAATTTATGTTTTCTAAAATGTATATGGAAAACAAATGACCCATATAACCAAAACAATTTTTAAAAAGACCACTACCTGATTTCAAAACTTTGTCTAAAGATAGAGTAATAGAGATAATGTATACTGGCATAAAGACTAATGTATATAAATCAATGAATTATAATTGAGAAACCCTCATTGATTTTTGACAATTGCACCAAGGCAGCTCAATGAAAAAGAGTAATGTTTTCAACCATTTGGTGCTGAAACAATTGGGCATCCATATGTGAAAAAATGAACTTTAATTCATAACTTTCACATAAAATCATAAAAAATACTGATAAATTAAACTTCATTAAATTAAAAACTTTTGAAAGATACTGTTAGGTAAATGAAAAGAGACACAGTTTGGGAGAATAATTGAAAAATACTGGTACATTTCTAATAAAGGACTACTACAAAAAAATAAATTTTTTTCCAAAATCTATAATAAAATGACAAATAATTTAATATATAATGGGGAAAATATTTGAACACTTCATCAAAAAGATACAGATATTTGATAAACACATTGGACAGATATTAGTAAATAACAACAGGCAAATTAAAACCACACTGAGATACTGCTGCTCTTCTACTAGAATGACTAAAACCATGTAAACCAACAGAAAACTGACAACACCAGATAGGCATGAAGATGTAGAGCAATGGGTACAATTTACACTGTTAATGTCAATGCAAAATGGAACTACCCATTTTGAAAATAGTTTGGCAGTTTCTTATAGAATTAAACATATACTTATTGTAAGGTCTAGAAATTGTACTATAGCCATTTTTACCCAAGTGAAATGACAAATATTGGCATATGCCTGTGCATGAATGATTACAAGTGCTTTAGTCACAATCACCAAAGTATGGGGAAAAACAATATCCACCAACTTTTGAATAGATAAACAGGTTATGGTCCCTCCATGCAATGGGATAAGACTCAGCATCAAACTTGCACATTTATACAACAGTACTGATAAACCTGTAAAGCACCACATTGAGTTAAGGAGACCAGATTATGAGGGCTACATTATAGGTTACTACTTACAGGTCATTCTGAAAAAGGCCAACTTTATTAGAATCAGACCAGAGTAACTCAGAATCCTTTTGCATAACATGTTTTTCATGAGCCAGTATCCTTCACTGAGTGTATTTTATTCATTTGTGTAATCCCTGAGTACCTTGAAATTCAAAGTTTCCACCTTCCTCTTCAACAGCAATTTAGAACCCCTTCACTGATGACTTCGGTTCACTCCAACACCATGCTGCATCCAATACACAAGAGGACCTTGGACAATCTGGTTGCACCTAATGTCTTATGGGAACTTAATATTCTCACAATGGCTTTTGCCCTCCCAGTAGCCTTGAATTATTTATGAATCACCTCATATCTTTCTAAGTAAAACACAGCTCTTCTAATGAGTTGGAGCACAGCAGTGGTCCCAGGTCAGCCCAGGAGACAACTACTGTGTACACAAACCCACACAGGGGAAGGTTTTTCAAACTTGGGCAAAGTGAAAGTATGTTACCTCTACCTCTGCAGTGTTGTTATTTTAGAATTTACACACACAGACACAACATTCCACATTGTCAGAGTATCATTCTGTTTATCCACTTGAATGACAATAAAAGCAGAGGGCTTTGTGGCCCCCTACCAGTACAAGGCCACGGAAGCTGCCTCTCAGGTGGATGTCCATGTCCTGGTGAAGCCCTCTGGGTGCACAGATGGCTTATGTCATCTCTGGGGGTCTGAATGTCCTTCCTTGCAGTTAACCCTGTTCCCTGGAATGTGTCAAGAAACTTACCTTAGGTGTAATATTGTCCCAAGAATTTGGCTTTAAACCCAGAAGAAGCAGGTTTGAATTTCAGTGCTTCACTTAATAGATGACTCTTGGCCTGATTTTCAATAAAGACAAGACCAATAATAATTATCATACTAGGCTATTGTGAGATTTGAGATAATATCTCTTAAGTTCTTAGCACAGTGGCTCACAAGTAGATTTAAATTAATAGTAGCTACTGTTGTATGTCATATTTGTGAATCCTTTTAAGTAATATTTGCTTAAGTATTTATGATAGCTTAACAAATGTAAGAGTAAAAAAAGGAAATGCAACTATTTGATAAGAAAATCATACTAGACAATTCATTATTATTCTTTGGTTGGGGGGCCAGAAAGATAGGGCAGACTTTATTTATGTAATGTTCTTTTATTACTTCAGTATCTAAAAAATATTAATAAAGCAGTGGAGTCTGAAGTATAGACACTTGTCTATGTTCATAACATGTCCCTTGGGCACTTCCAAGGTTCCTCATCTACTGACAAAGACTAGAGAGGGACTGGGTACCAGTAATACATGAGTGACTACTGTGCTCAGACTAAGATGGTTTCCATTTCCTTTCTACCCGCCAGTTGTTTTCTTCTAACAGAGATCATGTTATAACTTTGTGAAATAGCAGAGACCATGAATCTCTATCATTGAAAGCTAGTATTTCTTGAGACGACACTGAGTTAAAAGAATGGAGTATAACCTATGTTATAGTAGTCCTTCAAGCTTGTTTCTCAGAGTTTTGGAGGCTGGAAGTCCAAGGTGAAGGCACCAGCAGAATCAGAGTCTGGTAAGGACAGTCTTCCTGGTTAGTAGATGATGCCCTCTCACTGTGTTCTCATGGGAAAAAGGGATGAGGGACGTCTATGAGGTCTCTTATAAGGGCACTAATCTCATCCTAGGGTTCTACCCTCATGATCTCATCACCTCCCCATGGCCCCATATCCTAACACAATCACACTGGGGGTTAGGTTTCCATATATGAATTGGGAGGAGACAGAGCATTCAGACTATAGCAAACTTAATTGAGAGTATTTTTAAAAATTGAGAATAAAAAGATGTGAAAAAATAATTGTATAAGGAGGGGTCTTCGGGTTACAACAGTCTTGACATACGATGTTTCAAGTTTACAACACTCACTCTCATAAAAAATAATAAATAAATAAAGATGTGAGTGTTTCTGCTTATGCCATTAGTGCTGTATTTATGAACTATGTGGGCAAACTAGTTCGGTTACGTGTGGCAGAAGGACACGCAGTAACAGAGCATATGAGTGGGGGAGCTGGTGTCCCCCAGTATGTTACCTTGCCATTTGGGACTGTTAAAAGTGAAAGTGTTCCCTTTGTGTTAAACTAGGGTGTGTTTTGACTTACATCAAAACTCAGGTTACATCACTGTTGTAGGAACAGAACTACCTCGTAACCCAAGGACCCCTTGTATATATATTTTAAAAAATATTTTTGTGCCCTTAGCTGGGTAGCTCAACTGGTTAGAGCATCATCCTGATATGCTAAGAGTGTGGGTTCCATGTCAGTCAGGGCATACACAAAAAGCAGCCATTGAATGCACAACGAAGTGAAAAACAAATCAATGTTTCTCTCTCTTGCCCTCTCCCTTCCTCTCTCTCTCTAAAATCAATAAATGCAAGTATTAAAAATTTTTTGTTCTACTTTTAAATGTCACAAAATCTTTGAAAAATAAATTTTAAAAATTTTAATTTTTTTTTATCAGCATGAGATACAAATGCCTCCTTTTTTCTTATTACTTTTCATGTGGCCAGGGTGATGGAAGCATAGAGCCAAACCACATTCCAGGTAAGTCTTATTACTTTAAACAATTGACCTGACTTCTAAATTTGGTTAAAATCAGGTGGCAAGTTTGATCTTTTAGATTCCCTGTTAAAATGACCCTGAATGTTGATTAGAAACCACACTTATGAAAACTCCCAGAACTTCTCTGTTCCACTTGATGGATTTTTATGTAAACAATAGAATCTGTATAGAATATCTGAACATGCCTACAACTAGTATGTGGAAGAATTTTAACCCTCAGTCAAGAAACAGTTTAATTATTGAAAGGAAGCTTTTCCTGTTAGGGTTTATTTGTTTTACAAAAGGAAAAGATACTGAATATATTTTCAAAAGTCAGGAGTACATTTCATGCCAGTATATATCCTCATGAGTTAGATTTCAGGCCTAAGATTTTAAAAAATTTTATTTATAAAATTAAGGGGTGACATTAATCAATAAGAATATAATAGGTTTCAGGTAAACATTTTAACAGCATCTGAACTGTTAATTGTGCTGTGTGACCATTGCCCAAAGTTAAATCATTTTTTGTCAATGTATATTTGTTTCTCTTTACTCCCTTTCCTCTTCACCCTCTGACCCCCAAAACCTACCCCTGGTAACCACTTCACTTTTATCTATGTCCATGAGTCTCAGTTTTATATCCCCATTCATAGGTGAAATCATATAGTTCTTAGCTTTTTCTAATTTTCTTATTTCACTCAGTATAATGTTCTCAGGGCCCATCTATGTTGTTGTAAATAGCAATATGTCACCACTTCTTATGGCTGAGTAGTATTCCGTTGTATATATGTACTATATCTTCTTTATCCAATCCTCTATCAAGGGACAGTTTGGCTGATTCCATGTCTTGGCCACTGTGAATAATGCTGCAATGAACATGGGGATACATGTGTTATTGTGTACCAATGTTTTTGAGGGTTTTTTTATTTTTTATTTATTTATTTATTTTTTATTTAGAGAGGAGAGGGAGAGAGAGAGAGAGAGAGAGAGAGAGAGAAGAGACAGAGAGAGAGAAGGGGGGGAGGAGCTGGAAGAATCAACTCCCATATGTGCCTTGACCAGGCAAGCCCAGGGTTTTGAACCGGCAACCTCAGCATTTCCAGGTCGATGCTTTATCCACTGCGCCACCACAGGTCAGGCTGTTTTTGAGTTTTTTGAGTAGATACCCAGTAGAAGGATTTTTAGTCATATGGTTATTCTACTCTTAACTTTTTCAGGAATCACCATACTCTCTTCCATGATGGCTGAACCAGTTTACATTCCCACCAGCAATAAATGAGGGTTCCTTTTTCTCCACAGCCTCTCCAGCACTTGTCATTACCCGTCTTGTTGATAACAGCACATCTAAGACTTGTGAGATGGTATCTCCTGTAGTTTTGATTTGCATTTCTCAAATAGCTAGTGAAGATGAGCATATTTTCATATATCTATTGGCCATTTGTATGTCTTCTTGGGAAAAGTGTCTGTTCATGTCCTTTCTCCCTTTTTAAATGGAATTGTTTGCTTATTTGTTGCTGAGCTTTGTGTTTTCTTTACATAGTTTGGATATCAACCCCTTATTGGAGCTGTTGTTTGTAAATATCATTTTCCATTTGGTTGGCTGCATTTTTGTTTTGTGGTCAGTTTCTTTTGCTGTGCAGAAGCTTTTTAATAGTTTGATATAGTCCTATTCATTTATTGTTGCCTTTACTCTTTGCATTGGGGTCAAATTCATAAAATGTTCCTTATGGACAAGGTCCATAAGTTTAGTAATTATGTTTTTTTCTATGTAACTTATTGTTTCTGATTTTATATTAAGTCTTTGATCCATTTTTAATTAATTTTTGTGCAGGGGGACAAGGTGTAGTCAAGTTTCATTCTTTTGCATGTGGCTATCCAATTTTCCCAGCACCATTTACTGAAGAGGCTTTGTTTTCTCTACTGTGTGTTTTTGGCTCCTTTATTAAAGAGTATTTGTTCATATATATATGGTTTTATTTCTGGGCTCTTGATTCTGTTCCATTGGTCTGTATGTCTGTTTTCCTGCCAATACCATGCTGTTTTGAGGCCTTAGACTTTTGAAGAAGAAATGACAGGCACATTGATGAAATCCCAAACATAAAGCAACTTTAAATGTGTTGATTCATCTATTCATTTACTACAAACTTTTGTGTCTCCCAAAAAGTGGCTAAGTGGCTACTGTGTGAGGTTTTAGGTTGATAGGCACCCAACTATAAGACACTGCATTAATACCCAGTTATATGGGATCACCAGAAATATAAAGAAACATGTAGAGTGAGTGATGTGTTATAGGGAGGCATTTACAAAATAGAATGGAAATATGTGATCAACAATAATTAAAATTGTTCCTCTTCAGGGTAATTTTGTAACTTAGGTGATATCTGAATGGGACTTTGAAGAGTCAGCAGAAATTTGATAAGTAGAAGAGGGTTGATCTAAGAAGAGGAGGCTGTGTGTGCCAGAAGTAAACTGCTGACTGCTGCTGGGCCACAGCCCTAGGTAGACTCTCTAGGGCCTAGTCTAGGCTGCTGGCCATTTTCTGTTCTCAGGACCAAGGACAGGGCCACCGGCACAGGGCCAGGGAACCAATCTTTGTACCCTGGCCCTCCAGGAACAAATAAGAAGGCAGATTCAAGTTGAAAGCTAAAATGCATTTTTAAGTGACTTCTTCCTGAGATACTGGCTTGGCTCTGGTGTGGGATTTCCTCTGAGCGTGTCTTACTTGTTTTGCACATCTAAACATCCTATGCGGTATTATTAGGGGAGTGCGACGGACAGCCAACTCCATTCTGCTAAACAAAAACAGTGACTTGGAAAAATTACAGTTCTGGATGTCATCACTGGCACCACTAAAACACCTTCCCTCTAATGGTTAAAAAAGAAAAAAAAAATTGACCAGCACACCAAACCAGAGAAGATCTGTCTGCCAGTGTTGAATGGGGTAATTTTTTGGAAAAGTGAAATACAAACACCAAGTCCATTTTGGATGATTTAGCTTGGATGCTGGTATCATAGAAGGCTGCAGCTTTTTCTTTTTGGACAATTATTTTGAACAAAAATCACATGTTCTTTGCAGTGTTAGCCACATGTTAGGACTGTTAGTGCTGTCTATAATGGAAACACCCTTTTAAGAGCTGGTTTGACAAGAACCAGATACTTATGGGCACTGAGTTCATTTTGCTAGGGACTTATATAAGCACAGGCATATGTGCATCTGCACTATCAAATCTAAAGCTGAATACCATGTATCACCTTGTTATGTTTCTTGTGCCCTTCCTGAAACTAGCTTGAAATTTTGCAAAATTTCAGAAAGAAGACAGTTTTAACTCAAAGGTGCCTCCAAACTCTTCTTTCTTAATATTCCATATATTGAGGGGAAAGAAACAGGTGTAGTTCAAACTTTCTTCTCCTAAACACACTTAGTGCCTGAATTTACCCTGATTATCAGATTAGTGAATGCTTCCTCATCAATATAAACCACATGCCTTTCTTTTCTCTGATTTTATTGTAACTACTTGAGTTTTCACTATAACTATTGTGGGAGTAGTTGGGCTAATAACATGTTTCTACAAGTAGGCTGAGGGGTATTTCCATGATGATGTCTCAGTCCCCTGAGAGCTTCCACTTGACCATTTATATGCCCCTTCATACTGTAACTTTCTCTTCCACTTACACACAGTAAGTAGCACCACCATTTTTGCTGCTGCCATCCTACCTAAACATACATCAGATTTTGATCACTATGTATCAAGCAACAATGACCACATGAGGTAGAGAACATTACCCTATTCATTTAACAAATAGGATACATTGGGAGCCAAACCTGATTTTAAAACTTTTAATCGCTTTGCTATCCTGCCTTTCTAATAGAACTACCCATGGGTTTCTTGGCAATAGCTACACAGCAACACACAATGCTGGAATGAACAAACAATGCTACCTTGCCCAGATTCCACAAAGGCTGGCTCATCATCAGCGGATGCGCCTGAACACAGCAAGCTCACTGTTTGGGTAAAGCACTTGGCCAGTCTCCCGCAGAACCTGATTCTCAAATGTGTCATGTTTACTAATAATGCTGGAAGCTACAGGGTCTCTGGAGAAAAAAATGCATACAACTGTAGCTAACATATCAAATTGATCAGATTCATAAAATGGGCACCAGCATGTTGCTGCAACAAAGAAATACTTAGAGACCAAACGAAATGCTCGGAGAGGCCAAGGGGAGGCAACAGCCCTGGACAGCAGATCCAAGGGCTAAAGCCTCATCCCCAGCCTTACTCAGATATTTATTAGCCAGTACATATAACTCAAGGAAGCAGACAAAAAAAAGTTTTCAGGTGGTGAAGTAAAGGACAAGGAACATGCTGACTCCTAATATCTGTTCTGAGAGCCAAAACATTTTCTGTTACTGAACCTTATCCTGCTGTTTTGCTGTTTCCAGCATACACTGTTTCCAGTTGGGTCAGAGAGGCCCCTGGACTCTCCTCTACCCAGGTCCTTCACCCTAAGGCGCCTCTCTGCCTCTAGTTGTTTACTCTCACTCTGCAAGTCTTCACAGCATATTCCAACACCTGCAGACTCAGAACTGTGAGGCAGTCTAACATAAATGTTTTCAAAACAATAAAACTCATGAAGAACCAAAAACATTCTACTGATTTAAAGTCTTGGTTTCTACAAGCCCCTCCTGGTCTTTGTCCACTTATCGTTTAGTTCTTTGGGGTACAGACACAAGCAGGGACCCAAACAGGCACTCATGGCAACCAAAAGGCCACTCTTGGGGGTCTGAGCTGCTGTAGAACCCATGAGCCAAGCAGCAGCCAGCAGATGAGAGCTGCCTCTGGGTCACTCCTTCCTTAAAAGTGAGGGAAGGGATTGAGGTGAGGTGGAGTTCTTCATGCTTATGTCAGATTTCAGAATTATATGCTAGACATGGAGGTTTGTCTCTTCCTCAGATTAGCTTTTACCTCAAAACATTTCATAGAAACAGATTATGACCTTTAACTGTTCATCATACTATGTGTATCAATTCCATTAAGTCATCACAGTAAAATCCTGACCTGATCTCCATTCCCAAGAGTCTTTTCTGGAGATGACCATACCCACTGACCTGCATGGGGAAGGAGTTGTGTTCCGTCACTTCTGGGTACTTCCCCATTTCCACTCCTGTTTCAGTCTGACCCTTTTGAATAGTCTCGCATCATAACTCTCTGTTTCCAATGCATTTATACAGGTATATAATGTTTATATGTTATATATATATATATATATATATATATATATATATATATATATATGAACATACATATAATGTGCATATGTAAAACCCCCAGGAGTTATGCAAGTATAATTAAGGTCACTGTTTTTCTTAACTGAGTCTCACTTCTCCCTGTGATTGAATATTTTCTTTTTAAAATGTATGATGCAGAGAGTTTTTGGAGGAATGGATATGAGAGGGAAGCTTGCCTTTAAAGTGGCATATGAGACTACTCTCACTGCATGTGCATATGGAAAAGCTAAATTGTTTTGGAAAAATCATTAGATTTGTTTAAAAATTGGGTGATGTTTTGCAACTGCAAAAAAATTTTTTTTCAATGTAAAAGATAATACCATAAATAGCTAAATGTCCACCCTCAGAAGTGATAATTATCAGTATTATCTCATATTTGCCTTATAGTTTTAATAATAGAAATAAAAATTTAAGATAAATTTCAACTCTTCAATACAGTCATAAGACAAATGCAAAAACAAAGGAATTTTTCTCTATTTCATATGTAAACTATGAATTCTCTCTGTGTCTCACATCTATTTATCTATCCATCCATCTAGCTATCTACCCATTGATCTACCAATCTATCATCTATCTATATTAATAGACCTTGAACATATTTATTGGCTGTATTGAGATGACTTGGATCAGAATAAAACTGATTTAGTCACCAAGATGTTCCACATCAAAACACTATCTTAAATTTCCCCCACTGCCCAGCAGAGAGTCTGGAATTACACACACCCAGTGGGTGTTTAATGAAGAACTGTAATTCATTTAACTCAGGTCAGTAGTTAAGTCCCTTATAAAGGAGAGCGAAGTGCCTAAAATCTCAAAACCCCTTAGTCACTGGTAAAAACTGAATGATGGCACTCACTACCTCCTCACACAGTTCTTTTTCAGACTATAGTGTGTGTGGAGAAAGGATTCTGAAAAGCCAACAGCGTTGAGTGAACGTTTGTGGCACATCAGTCAACACCACCTGGGACAACTAGATTTCCTACATTACCTTCAGTAGCTCATTTCTGTCTTTGGGACTCTAAGGGGCTAGGGTTTTCTTGTTATAAAAATTTGTTGAGGATAGAGGCATGGTGTCACATCCATCTCTCCTGCATAGCACCGTCACAGTCCCATGAAAACGAGGACTGTTAAAAACATACTTGACTGAAGGAAGAGGGGAATGACAGAGAATTGTAATTAACATGGGACAAATGACCTGTGATGCCAGAGTCATTTTTTTAGACTCCTAAATTGAATAGGTCTCAGGAATTATACTTACAGATCGACCACAGGAAAAGAAATTTCCATGGACTTTTTTTCTGAAGGAGAGAAGCTGTGGATTCCTTTCCTGCTCATCCTTTTCTTATCTCAAATGTTATCACTTTTGCTCAAATAGCTTTGCAGCCACCACTACAGCCCTCTATTTCAGGTAGAGAATTCTCCTTGATGCACCATTTCCTTAATTTCCTCCATTTCAAAGAACTGTTAACAGTGTCACTCACCATTTTGAGAAGCTGGAAATATCTTGCTGTATCAGTATGGTTCTTGCATCTCTCTTCATGGCAAATTCCATTTCTGTGATATCAAATTAAAAATAACATGAGCGCTCTGTTTGACAGTACTGCACATAAACTCACAGTGCTGTTAAAATCATTTTGCGTATGTTTATTTGAAACAGTGTTGTATGTATTTCAGAATGCTGTGTGCGCTTGGGTTTTTAACTGATGTCTCTGCCTATATTTTCAAATGTTTCTATTGTTTCATGTTTGGTATTGCTGAACAAATATGAATTCTTTTTTCTCTGTTTATTCTACTTTTCTGTCATGTCATTGCATCCTATATGCTCCATATAGCAGTAGTATGAAAACAACTGAAAGTCATTAAGCAAAATAAAACAAATAAAAGAAATTATGGGACTTAAAATAAAAAAAATAAAGTTGACATACAATATTATATTAGTTTCTGGTGTAAGACATAGTGATTATATATTCATATACCTTACAAGGTGATCAGCATAAATCTAGTACTCAGTTGGCACCATACATAGTTATTACAATATTATTGACTATGTTCCCTATGCTGTACTTCAGATCTCTGTGACTTTTTTTGTAACTGGAAATTTGTACTTCTTAATCCTCCTTTTCTTGCTCCTTTTGTAGATATTGCAATTGGTATCTGGAACTCTGGCTTTTCAATGTGAAGTCAAAAAAGTATTTGTTCCTTTTGTGTTAATCAAGAGTGCAACAATTAATCCTTATACTAAACATAAGATCATTTTATTCTGGCCTGATATCTTTAATCATTACATATTGTGTCTCTACCCACCCTCTTAATGGTTAAGTCCTTGCTAGAATTATTTTATGGGTTTTTGGATTATCTGACTAGTTTACCCTGTAATAATCAGTACCCCCACCAGATTTCATTGTGTCATGATTCAGTTACATTAAAACTGTCATTAACTGGACCGAATTATTCAGACTCAATTTCACTTCTGAGTTTAGAATTTTGAAAAATAGAGTCAAAAACAAATTCATCCCAGATATATTATCATAAAAAAAACTTCTACAGTTTCTGATGTTAAATTAAAGTAATCTGCCATGAGAAATCATGTCTCACCCAAATAATCAAATGCACCTTCAGTTTTATTCACTATTCACTTTCTAAGGAAGAAAATTTTACTAACACTTTAACAATACAAGAAATAGTTATGTTACATAGAAACTTCACTTCTCCTAATCACTAATCATGAATGTGTAATGCTTTGTGAAATAAGTGGAGGGTTATTGGTAACTAAACATGGTGGACTAATTATTTCTTGTTTAAAATGTTGATGACAATGAATTTTAGTCTGATTCTATTTGAGGAAAGATTGCTTTGGAAGAAGGAGCTGACCCTTTGGGTCTGGATCAGTGGTGCTGGGACAGAAAATAGCCTCAATTCTTGGTGAGGGTCAGCAACATTTACCCAGGTTGACGTAAGAAAGCCTGTACATGTGTGAAAGCTTCCTGCTGTTTCCACTCACATGTCCATAAGTGGAAGCATTGTAACATGTACATACTGAGTTTAACAGTGGGGAGGACTGTGACAAGTGGGATATTTTACATACCACACCAGGGCAACGCAGATTGGAGCCGAAGGTGATTTTCTATCTGCAAAATGGATTTTCTTTTTCTTTCTTTCTTTCTTTTTTTTTTTTGCTTTAATTTTCCTGAATCTCATTTTCTTCATCTTTTACTACAGGGATGATCACACCCATCTCAAGGGATGGCTGGGACTCACCGAGATGATAGAGAGTGCTTGGAACATGATTGGGTTTGTAGGAGGACATTGGCAAACAGCTGTGCTCATAGTTGAGGCACTTTTATAAGTATGATATTATGAGTACATGAGCAGTTTTATGTGGATTCTCTTATTTAATCCTTACACTAACAGGTTCTATTATGAACTCTGTATTTCACATGAAGGAAGGAAAGCTTGAAACTGTAGGATAACTTAACTAAAGTTGAATTAAACTAAACATTGATGCTGGGATTGGGTGCCAGACTTCCTCACCCAATGAGGAAGGCTTAACAACATTACAACAGGAAAAAAGTTGTTACTAGGGCTCCAGAAGCTTCAACTAGCATTGCTGCATGCTGTCTCCCTTGGCTAGGAAGTTTTCCAGTTGCTCCTCCATGGTTTCCAGTGGACTTCTGCTAATGGCTGTCATCTGGTCAAAGGCAATGACCTTTTCTAACAGACAGACCTTGTTTGGGACTTTTTTTGTAGAGGAAAGCTCACTTTGAAGAGCTGAGTCAAGCTGAATTAAGAAGGTCAGGACAATGTTGAGATTTCCACACCATCCGAGTGGAAGCTGTTGGTGGTGTTTTGCACTAGATGCCAGTTTTTAAAGTGCCATTTTCCTGGTGGCAGCTGTGGCAGTCTTGCCTTGCCTGGTTCCATCTCCTTGTCCATGTTTGTCTCCCACTTCACGTCATGCTGTGGGGTGTCAACATTCTTCCCCAGCAAGTCCAATTAGGTTTTGCTATTTTAAGGGAAAGCATAAGATATTTTCTATCAAGGAGCAAATATGTTGATTAGACCATAGTATGTGTGTATTTCTGGGCATGGAGCCCAAGACTCTGCAGTTATGACAAGTGTCTCCAGGTGATTCTGAGCTGTTGGTCTAAATGTTGAGAAGCATGTTCTAGGTACTCTTCTCTCTTCTGAGCCTCCACCATCATCTCCCGAAGTCTGCTGGAAGGTATGTGTTAATCTGAGGAACCTAGTTCATGCTTAAGTTCAGGACTCTTATTAAAACTTGCTATTACTCTCTTCACACTGGAGAGTGAATAAACTGATATATTTTCAGCAGTACAGAAGGTAACAAGGCCCTTTTTGGCTCCTGACAATGGCTGGTACAGACTTCTTCCACCTGTCCCAGCCCCAGTGACCTTTGCCAAAATATCTACAATCTGCGTTGTACCAGGTTGGGGGTCCATATGACATAGAATGCACCACTGAGGCTAAACAGGGGATATTTATGTTCTGAAGAGTGGGCCTAGGGGCACTAATCCCCTAAAATTGAATTTTCTTTCTTTTTATTGACCAAGAATAAAATGGACAGTTAAAAGTCAATTGGATGTTTGACCTACATGTAAATAGAATGAACCTGGGTCCCTTCCTGTGAGGACTGTGCCCTCAGGTTAGGGTGGAAATTGCTTTGTCATAACATTGCGGACACTCTCCTGTGATAAAATCTCATTTCTAATTTTCCAATGAGACAGTGGTGTTATTGGTTTGCACTCTTCTGTAGGATTGATCTCAATTTGTTGTTTCCCTTCAGCCTTGATATTATTGTTGCTCATGATTTACAGCTCAGAAGCCAAATGCATGTTAGCATCTGCAGTTGATAACTAGAATAAGTAATAACAGAGCCAAAGTACTTCAAGTCAGAGGCATGCCTTCACTCTGTGCTGCACTGTGGACCCTACAAGGGAGAGGTCTTGAAATGTGGCTTATATTGCCTAACTTGTAATAGGTGATTCTGCATATAAGGTTTGAAAGGAAAGAAAGAAGAAAATGAGGAAGAAAGGGTGGGATGGAAGGGAGGCAAGGAAGCAAGAAAGAGAGAGAGGGAGAGAGAATAATATTCAGTCCAAGGCTTCAGATACTCCAATTATTATTCACTCAACTCATGTTCATTGGCAAATTATAAAATCTATCCACATTTTGACTTGTATTATTTAATTCACTAGAACAAAAGTGATTGCCACATTCTTTTCAATGCATAGGTAGGTACTGGGGAATTTCCATTGAGGATACTCCCCAAGAAAGAAGCTAAGAGTGAAGACAAGTCTGATGGATCTCTGGCTGTGTGGGATTTGGATGGAGAGGATATTATTGCCCAGCCAGCAAGGAGATGGCCACAATCAGCCAACATTTGTTGGGCAACCATTTTAATGCAGCAATGGGTGCAGTGCTGTGGGGAGTCAGGAGAAAGGAGAGGACCTCTGTCTCACTGGAACTCAGTGTCTAAGTGGGAAAACAGAAATGTGACAGGGCACATAGGAAACTAGTACTGTGGACAAATAAAGAGTTAACTATATGGGTAAGTTTTGCAGAAATGGAAGGTGAGTAAAATGACTGTAGGCTAAAGCAGTCAGGAAATTTCCATGAGGGGCTGATAATGTGAGAAACCCACTTTTAAGCTCATTTTAAGAGAATGGAAATGGGTTATAGGAAACCTGGGTACTACCAGGTCCCTGTATTCACAAGAGATTAGCAGAACAGGGATGCTTACAGGCTAGTGAGATGTTGCAATCTCTCCCAAGGCTGAGGCAGCCATCCTTATAGGGGCACCATTTGTTAAAAGGAACACCTTTAAAAACAGTATTGAACTTCACAGTCTGATGGCCCACAGAGGTGCAGAGACCTTCTCTCAGCTGAGCACTGAGAAACGGTGAACACCAATGAAAGAACCTGAGTGTGCAGAAGTGTAAAAAGAAAAAAATTCTACATGGATTAATTCATACTCTTTAAATTATTATAACTAAGAGAGTTATTTTTTCCAAAATATATTTCCTTAACAAATGTGGGCAGTATAAGAGAACAATTTAGGGAGAACCTAAATGCTTTTTATTTGTGTTTGTGGAAGAAACTGAGTTGTAAACAGAGGTCTGTATTTGGAATTCTTAGAAAAACAATTAAATCATTACCATGTATACATGCTAATTATATATAAGTATATAAAATTTAAATATATAAAATATATAAACACTTCATATATAAAAGGTCCAGCTAACGATGAGTAAAACAAACCGAGAACACATTACTCAAAAGAAAAGCGCCGCCCTTGGAAGAGCATGTTTTGCTTTGCTTCTCTCACGAACTGAGTCCAGTGGCGTTGGTACGCTGTAATGGAGCGCTTTCCCCTCTAGAAGCAGCGACATTTTAGTGATGGATAAGGTACATTATTTTTAGTACATAATAAGCATGGGGTCATTTCAGCTGAGTGGTGCTATCTAAGTGGAAGATCATCATCCTTGCCATTAGGGAGCCTATTGTTTCTAACGATAGCCCCCTTTCACTCTGGCGATCACTGCCCTCAAGTCAGTTAAAGAGGTGATCTGACCCCGCCTGCAGAGCAGTTCATGTTGCTGCGTCCATGGATGTGGGCAGAGGTGGCAGCCTGACTGATGGAGTGATTTGTCAGGTGCTTAAGTAGCCATGTCTGACCAACACAATGACTCCCAGCGGGACACTTCTAGTGAACTTTTTCTCAGGCAATAATAAGTAGTTGGGTTTGTTTTCTTTCCCACACATTTATTCCGGCCATATTTATGGAACTGAAGCAATGCACAGATAGAGAAGGAGACTGACCACAGGGTCAGGTGTGAGGGGATGCTAATCCCACTGGGTGCACATCCAGTCAGATCCTTCTCCTGACGATCAGGGTTCAGTGGAGGGCGGGGTGTGTGAGAAGAAGCACTGGCAGTTTGGAAACCAAGGGAATGGAAGGCAGCATTGCTTAATGTAAGGATAAATGTTGCCTGCTTTTTCTCTCTTTTCAAATTAATGCACTTTTGTTGTTTATTTCTTTGAGCAATTTAAGTTTTCAGAAAATTTGAGAGGCAAATACAAAGTTACCATATATTCCTTCATAGTCCTCTGAGTTTCCCCTATTATTAAATCTTTCATTACCATGGTATATTTCATCAGCCAATATTAATACAATATTATTAACTAAAGTTAATACTCTACATAAGAGTTCACTCTTGGTGTTGTGTAGTCTATGAGTTTGGGCAAATGTATAATAACATGTGACTATCATTATAATCATGTAGTATCTTACAAAGTTGTTTCACTGTCCTAAACATTCTCTGAACTCTGCCTATCCAACCTTCTTCATCTCCAACCCCTGGCGGCCACTGACCTTTTTATAGTCATTGTTGTGCCTTTTGCAGAAGGTCATAGAGTTGTAATCCTATAGCTTGTACCTTTTTCAAATTTTATTTTTACTTAGTAACGTGCATTTAAGTTTCCTCCATGTATTTTCATGATTTGATAGTTCATTTCTTTTTAGCACTGATTAATATTGTCTGATGTATCACAGTTTATCCATTCACCTACTGAAATACATTTTGGTTGCTTTCAAGTTTTGGCATCTCTGAATAAAACTACTATAAACATTCATGTGCAGATTTTTGTGTGATTATGCTTCCAATTCACTGGGTGCATATCAAGGAACATGACTGCTGGTTTGCATATTAAGAGTTTTGTAAGAAAACTGACAAACTGTCTTCCAAAGTGGCTGTGCCATTTTGCATTCCTGCCAACAATGAGTCCCTTTAATTCCACATTTCACCGGCATTTGATGTTGTCAGTTTTTAGATTTTAGTTCTTCTTAAAATGTGTGTAATAGTATCTCATTATTAATTTGACTCTACTGACATATGGTGTTTAGCACCTTTTCATACTCTATGATTTGCCTTTTCCATCTCATAATAGTGTCTTTTGCAGAACATAATATTTTAATTTTAATAAATTCCACCTTATAAAGCATTTGTTTAAAAATTATACTGTCAGTGTCATATATAAAAAGTCTGATGTTTTTTTCCAAACATCTTATTATAGATCTGTGTTTAACATTTAGATCTATGATCCATTTTGAATCAATTTTTGGAAAAGGTGTAAGGTCAGCACTTAGATTTACATATATATATATTAGTATGTAAATATCAACTTGTTCCAGCACCATTTGTTGGAGAGATTATGTTTGCTTCACTGAGCTGTCTTTGTTCCTTTGTCAAAGATCAGTTAAGTATATTTATTTGTGTCTCCTTCTAGGCTCTCCATTCTGTTCTATGGATCTATTTGTCTAATTTTTGCTAATAGCATACTATTTTAATTGTTGTAGCATTATAATAAGCCTTGAAGTCAGGTAGTATCAATCATCTGACTTTATTCTTTTCCTTCAACATTGTGTTGGCTATTCTCAGTCTTTGCTTCTTTATATAAACTTTAGGATCTATTTGTGATAGTCATACAATATCTTGTTGGTATTTTTATTGGGATTACATTGACTCTATAGATCAAGTTGGGAAGAAAGCTATCTTGGAAATAATGAATTGACCAATTTTTTTTTTAACTTGTGCTATAGACTGAATTTACTCTCACTTTGATTAATATTCTGAAGCCCTACCCTTCAATTTGCTGGTATTTGGAGATCCGGTGTTTGGAAAATAATTAGGTTTAGATAAGGTCATGAAGGGGGCTGCTACCATGATGGGATTAGAGTCTTTATAAAATGAGACACTAGAGAGCTCACTATCTCTCACTGCCATGTGAGGACACAGCAAGAAAGCCTGGAAGAGGCATGCACTGGAATCTAACTTCCAGCCTCCAGACTGTGAGAAATTAAATTTCTGCTGTTTAAGACCTCAGTCTATGGTACTGTATTCTGTTATGTCAGCCCAAATGGACTAAGACAGTTTGCAAAGAGGTAAACAGAAAATTCATAAACTGAAAATATTATTTAAAATTTTACATCCCCTCAATGAATTCTTTTATTTTTATTTTTTATTAATTTTAATGAGGTGACATTGATAAATCAGGGTACATATGTTCAGAGAAAACATCTCCAGGTTATTTTGACATTTGGGTGTTGCATACCCATCACCCAAAGTCAAATTGTTCTCTGTCACCTTCTATCTTGTTTTCTTTGTGCCCCTCCCCTCCCTACCTCTGTAACCACCACACTCTTGTCCATGTCTCTGAGTCTCATTTTTATGTCCCTCAATGAATTCTACACAAGGATTTTAAATTTGATCATTTCAAATTTATTTGGACTTCTATGATATGTGTATCACATCATTTCTAAAAGCTTGCTCATGAATGATATAATCAATTATCATTCTTTGCCACACATTTTATTTCTCTGAAGAGAAAGCTTGAAATACACATGAGAGACACTTTTAGCTAAAGAGAATGACCAAGCTAAAGAGAATGACCAATATTTTAAGAAACACACCTTTGCATTCCTAGAAGGATGCAGCATTATATTATATTGATTGAGGTTCTAAATTTTTGCAATAGAAGAAATATATGTGTATTTGAATGTCACTGTCAGTACCTGAAACTATAGTGTCTTTTACAATAAGAAATAATTTGTTTTATAAAGTAAGGGCTACTGAAGAAAAATACATTTTGAAAACATCTATTTTCCAATACATTTGCAAGAAAATTATAGCAATGTTTATCTTTTAAAAGGAGTAAGCTGTGGACAATCTGATTTCAAAGACCCAATGTGTGGATTACTGTATTACTTTATGTTGTGTCTAGTGAGGTTACTAGGTTAAAACATGGCAATAATGAGACCATAATTATAATTTAGGACCTTTGGAGACCAGTGAGAAGCACCCAGATCTGCTGCCAGGATCTATCTCTCAAAGCAAGACAAACTACCTTAAAGATTTATGATCAAAAGCAGACCATAGAGGTATATGGAGCAACTCAGGCAAATATCATGAGGGCCATGGGGACAGGATGGGGGTCAGAATGCTGGCTCTGCTGAAATGATTTGGAAATACTATATGCAAATAGAGAAAATACACTGATTGCTCAGGCTAACTCTCTTAAACTAAATTAGGGTTCTGTCCTTCCTTATCTTAATCTTATGTTGTTTTATTAAGCCTTATTTTTTTAGTATGGCTTTTAGAATTATTTTGTTTCTTCTTTTTTCATTGTATTGTTATCAACTTGTCCTTTTTTTAATTGATTTTAGATAGAAGAAGGAAGAGAGAGAGAGACATTGATTTGTTGTTTTCCACTTATTTATATATTCATTCGTTGATTCCTGTATGTGCCCTGACCAGGGATTGAAACCACAACCTTGATGTTGGGAAAACAGCTGTGTTAATTTTGCTTGCTTGTCCTTTGCCTAATTGGTACATGAGTAAGTGGCAGCTCCACGTGTGTATAGTCTGCGTAAGGCTATAGGTGCTTGCCCTCCAATATGAGGGGCCGTTTTGCTGTTTGTTTGCCTGCTGCCATGAGAAGCAGTATCCCTGCATATTTGATCATCTGCCACTGTGAAACTCTATTAAACAGGAATGGCCCAATGCTTTCCAGCTCCGCAGTTCCTGTACCGTCTGCCTGAATCCAATGTGAACCTGCCTGGCCTCGGCCACCAGCATTACACTTGGTGTATCAGGAGGATACTCTAACCACTTTAGCTATCTGACCAGGGCTCAACTTGGTCCATGTGATATTCTTAGTGATTTAGTAAGACACAAGTAAACATTAGCTTGACACTTAAACATTGAGTTGTTTGCTATGTAAAACCAAATGAGTTAATAAGCTAAAAACTTGGCAGAAATAATTTTTAAAAATTCATCTATTGAAGTTTCACTTTTTATGTTTGTCACATTTAATGTATTCATAGTACAGTTTTTTATTTTTTATATCACTAAACTAACGTACTTTTAATGCTAAACAGTAAACATATTGCTACATTGTATTTTTATGATTTTAGCTGTTTATTTATAAAGCATATTTAAAAGCTGTACGTCTTCGTTACCTAATCAATCACAAAAATTTCATTAGCACGACTGCACATAAGAGAATAGTATGAAGGAGGGGAAAAAAACTGTTTTAGGGCACGTTCCTCCCCATTGTCAACACTGATGCAGTTTAATTGCATTAGTGCCAGCAGAGCAGACATGTGCTCAGCACCAAACACTATTTTCTCCCAATGAACCTGAATTGGAGCAAACGTTGGTAACAGAAACAGGAAAAACTGTACAAAGAACACTTGAAAGATGGACAGGAGAGAATGAAGCATGCAGCTGATTCAAATCTATCAAACTGTCCTAAGAGACCCAATTGTTTACTGGGATTTTCTCTAAATAGGCCCAAAAGTTTGTGTCCCAAAGGCAATTCTTATTTTTGAGCTCAATTGCACCATGTTATTATAATACTGACAACAATTAAAAATAAAACTAGTTTCATATCAAATTAATATTTTCACCTAATTCAGAATACCTCTTAAATATACATCACGATGTGAACTTCTCTGAGAAAAACATTAAACATGCTGACTCTGTTACCAGGCAACCAATTCTTTTTTTTTTTTTTTTACCAGGCAACCAATTCTTAATCACTCCACTCAGATGTTTTCATATCAACTTCTATTATCTTATAGAAATTGACTTTGGGAAAAAAACACATGCATCTTACAAGAATTTGTTCAAGTTAGGAATTTATGTTTTGATTTTTAGCTGAAGTATAAATGTTGCTGTGAGTTTGTTCACATTTCAAACTATACTATTGTTTGGACAGATGCCATTTTAAAATAAATGCATCATTGCCCTAAGTTATGATAATCTTCTGTGGATGACAAAGTTGGCTTAAGCTGGGAGAAACAAGTTGCTTAAAATTTCTGTTCTCCTCCTACACATTGACCTTGTCAATTCTTCAAGATGTTTACCACCTGTGTTACGGGTATAAAAAGAGAATCTGGAAGAAACAAGAAGAAAAGCTAAATGTCAAGAAAGATGCAGAAAGATATAATGGTGTCTGTTTAAAGGTGTTTTAGAAATATAAGTACATAGTAATTCTCTCACTTCTGTCAACATATTTTTTCTTACTGCTGTATAACCCACAAAAATAAGTCCTGAATTCAATATGTAGATTATAAAAGTGGACACTTTGTAACTTCTGTCATAAAGAAGTGGGGTCTTTTCTTTACCCCATGAACATGGACTTGCCCAGGACTTGTCTTGAGCCATCGAATATGATGGAGTATGTTGTCCTGAGTTCTCAGTCTAGCACTCAAGTGGTATGATAGCTTTTTTCTCTTGTCTCTACAACTATGCCACCATCGGGAAAAGACTGTCCACTCTGCTGGTGAATGAGAAGCCAACTAGCTGACTTTCATGTTGTCCACAGACACATTTCTTATTGGCACCGAGACCTGCTGTCTAACTGAGCTCAAACTAAATTGAATCCATAGTTGTTATTCCAAACCATTCGATTTTCAAGCGGTTTGTTATGTAACAAAAGTGAATTGATTGAGAAGGTACTTGGAAGTAGGATGATAAAAACAACAGCAAAACCTAAGACATCTGACATTGGATTTGGGACAAGGTAGCAAGTGGAAATTGGGGCCAAACACTGGAAAGTTATGGGCAATTTATTCATGGAGAATGGTTGAAAAAATTCTATATAAAGCTGAAGAAATGGTGGCCTATGTTAAGTAGAAGAAAAACAACTTGAAAAATGTGTCCTCTGATAACTTGCCTGAAAGAAAGTGTACCCCCAGAGCTTGTGGATCTTGCCAAGTGATGTTGACAGTGTACACTGGCTTCTTTCAGCTGTCTGTGATAAAACATAGAAACAATGAGATGAACTATAGAAAACGTTATTCAGTTTGCACATAGGATTTTGAGGAAATATAGAGTAGGTGGAGCTTCCTGGTTTAGAAAATAAAACAATTTCTCATTCTCAGAATCCACAGTTGGTAATAGATTTTTTTTTAATTTTAATTTTAATTTTTATTTATTCATTTTAGAGAGGAGAGAGAGACAGGGGGGAGGAGCAGGAAGCATCAACTCCCATATGTGCCTTGACCAGGCAAGCCCAGGGTTTTGAACCGGCGACCTCAGCATTTCCAGGTCGACGCTTTATCCACTGTGCCACCACAGGTCAGGCCGGTAATAGATTCTTAAAATAAACTGAGACCTGGAGGTGAGGCTCAAATCAAATGGGAGTTGTGTAACCCTTTGTTCGGACGTCTGAGGTGTTGAAGGTGGTGTTCTCAGTGATTCATAAGGGCTTCCAAGGTTCTTTGGAGTTCAGTCTCCCAGAAGCTCAATCACAAAACAGTTGTAAGGACATATGGAGAAAAACATGTCTCCAAATCATTAAGGCTGTGGCTTGGTTGACTGAAGAGGACTCATTTATAAGATATAAACCCCCCCCCCCCCCAAATTTTAAGAAAGTTGTTCATGAAAATGTGACACTAGCGTAGACTGGAAGAGACTGAGGTTGAAGAAACAGCAGAGCAGCCTCTCGCCCTCAGTTTTCTATGGGCAGGAAGCAAGTTGAGAAATGTTTTCTGCCAACCCAGCCATTTCTTATGGAAAAAGAAGGCTGTCTTGGAGGATGGCTATAAGAGCCAATGTGTGAAACCAAGAGTCAGAAAAGTGACAGACAAGAGAGCTTCTCCTAGGAGTGGAAGGGAACACTGAGGTGAGGCTTCCTGAAGAATGATGAACTTCAAGTCACTTCCAGGGGGCAGAGCCAGGGAAATGTATTTACTCTCCATTGGCAGGATTTCAGAGTTATTGTGGACCAGGAACTACACTGTGTCTTCATTCCTCTTTTACTTAAGTAAAAGTGTCATTTGCAAGTGTCCCCCACCCCACTGTTCTGGTTCCTGGGTGTACAAAGAACAGATAACTAACCTTTTAAATTCTAGGTCTCTGCATCAAGATGGGGTTACTACATTTAAGATGCTGCATGTGGACATGATGCGGATGACAAAATCCTAGACCTTAAGCTTGAGGTTATGGTTGGATGAGACAGTGGGGCCTGTGGTTGAGGGAATGAGTTTTATAATAGTGAGGGATGTAGATCACTGGCATAAGAGAGTGGATCACAACTGATTGTTGCAGTAATGGTATCCACTCATTCAACCTTCTCTTGATGCGACTCATTGTAAGTCAGGGTTTGACCATTGAACTTGCTTTGGCCAGAGGGACAAGAGCACATTTGATGAAGTGCAGTCTTGAAAAGTGCTCGAACAGTAGGACTTGCCCTTCTCTGCTGATCATGGATGGAATGCTGCCACTGGGCCAAGTGATCACTGATGGAAAACCCATGCTTTGGTCCCTCCCATCATTTCAGCTGACAGCCAGCCAGTGAGCAAATGTGTGAAAGACAACACAAAGGCAAGTAAATGTTAATGCAATGCCATGAGCAAAATATATTCCCCATCAAGAACAGAGTTTTAGAGTAAAATATTCTGGAATACTCTGAGATTTCCATGCCCTAGATCAGGGGTCGGCAAACTCATTAGTCAAGAGAGCCAAATATCAACAGTACAATGATTGAAATTTCTTTTGAGAGCCAAATTTTTTAAACTTAAACTATATAGGTTGGTACATTCCTTATTGAGGTAGTGCCTGCACTTGGTATTTTGTGGAAGAGCCACACTCAAGGAGCCAAAGAGCCGCATGTGGCTCATGAGCCATGGTTTGCCAGATGATTTCCTTAAAGCGTATTACTCAAAAGTAAATGTATGTTTTTAATAAGTAATATGGTGAGTCATACTGCTTTTTTAGCCAGAACTTGTTTAGGTAACAATGCCATTGAAGTATGTGATAATAAGATAGAAAATTGAAAAAAAAATGTGACTATTATCAACCATTGGCCAGAATTTCCATACAACTTTGTCTTCATTGTTTCATTCATAAAGTTATGCCTGGCAAGTGTTAAAAACAGGTTTTACTTTAATTTTGTTTAAAATCTTGTTAAATATTGAATTATTTCTTTATCCTATTTGTATGGGGACAAAAATCTATATGTCTGAGTATAATGTGCTATTTATTTTATTTGCTGATACATTACTATAAGTGTTGCTGAAGTAAAAATGTCCAAACCGGTACAGAATTTTAAAAATTATTTATTTATTTATTGATTGATTTTAGAGAGACAGAGAAAAAGAAGGAGAGAGAAAAGCATTCATTTGTTGTTCCATTTAGTTATGCATTCATTGGCTGCTCCCTTAGGTGCTATGACCATGGACCGAACTTGCAACTTTGGCATTTTGGGATGATGCTTTAAATAACTGAGCTAACTGGCCAGGGCCGAGAATTTTTATGAGTTTATTTGAGTGAAACAACAATTGCCAGGAAGCAAAATCTCAGATGTTCCAGAGAATAACAGTTTTCAGTTTCTTTTATGCATTTAAAATTAAGGAAAGAACATAAGGAAGGTAACATGAAGGTGAGAGAAAGCAAGTCAGGGATTGGATTACAGGATAGTTAAGTTTATGTGTTCTCTTGAGGGTGGTATGCTTTAGAAGTAGGGGTCTAAAAAGGGGCATTGCAAAGGTGTGTTAACCTGGCTGCACAAAGCATGTCTAAAGATAAGCCTTTTACTAAAGAAGTTAAAGGCCTGGGGTATGACTACCCACTATGACCTGCCCAGTTATGAATTTATGATCACATTACCCTATGAAGTTACTATCTGTAGAACCCCTTTTACATCCATAGTGTGACCAGGTATTTATGACCCAGTGTTATTAAAGTCCTGACTCCCACATTCTGCAAACACTTAAGATGGTAAAATTACTGAACAGTGCTCTGACAATGAGAATCAGACACATTAGCTCCTTACATCACCTGGCATCAAGCCTTTTCATCACTTGTCCTCTGAATGCTACTATGCTGTTGCTATTACTATCATTTTGGAAATAGGGAGGTATATACTGCCGGTAGTCCTAGCTGGAGAGATCCATGAGCTGTGTAACTTTAAGTGTTTGCAGGCTTTCCTGACTGGCACTGGCTCGGGTTCTTGAGCTGTCAGTGTCTGGCATGGAGCTCACAGCAGCAGATGTTCCTGGGACTCTTCCCCACATGAACTGTGAAAGCGACACTGCAGAAAACAGCTGTGCTGGTTGCTTTTTCTTCATTTTAACCACAGAACAGAAATGTCACACTTATTGAGAGAAAAAAGCATTTCTTTTATAAAATATTTCTTTATGGTAAAGTATACAAGAGAGATTTCAACTGGTTCCAGCCATGATGAAATAACTGGCATATGGCTGGCTCTGCCTACACTTGACAGCCATGAAACTGCACAGGACACATGAGGCCATTGTTTGTAGGCTTTGGACAAAGACAGTTCAAGACTACCATCCATTCTATGGCATTAGAAAAGGGATGGTTTTAGGAAAGGGAAGCTCATGGGAGAAGTGGCACAAGTACACTGGTCTTTGGTCTGAGAATAATTCCCTACCACAAGACAAAATCTGGAGTCCAAGTAGCATAATCTGATCCTATTGAGCTGAGAGGCAGAGCTCAGAGTTTGGGGAAGGTGAGAGGTTTGAATCTGTGGGGCTTCAGCTGTAGAGAACTAGGAGCTGGAGTCCTGGACTGCAGAGATGCTTCCTGAGCTCAGGGTGACAACAAATTGTGACCACAAAAATGGTTGCTCTGAGATTGAGCAACTAAGGGCTGAGTCAAGATAGAGTCTGTTGGAGTTTTAGTGCAGCCAGAGAAGAGAAAATAACCACTCATTAAAGATCTGCTCAATGAGATGAAATAAGAAATGCTATAGTAAAGATCACACATGGCAGTACAGTCCATGTCAGAGCCCCTGTCCCACTGCCAGGCAACTGCTGGCAGGGATGTGGCAAAATAGAGTTGATGTATAACTGAATAAAATTACAACAGAACACACCAAACTCTGTGATATTTTGCTGAATTAAGTTTTTAGAGGGAAATTTCTAGCAACAAATGCTTATATCAGAAAAGAAGAAAATTATGATGTCATTGAGTAAAGTGCATGACTTAATAAACTAGGACAAGAAGAGCAGAAGAAGTGTGAGGTAAGTATGAGGCAGGAAATAAGAAAGATAAAAGAAGAAGTCAACTCGATCCAGGAAGATGGCAACAGAATAGAGAGATGCATAGACTCCCAGCTCACACCACCAAACTAGATTACAAATTAATTTAGGAACAATCAGCATGAAAAAACCAACTCTGGACTACAAGACCAGCTCTCAAAAACCAAGGAGCAAAGAAGAAGCCACACTGAGCCTGGTAGGGAGCACCGAGGAGCAGTGAGTCTCCCCAGCTTACAGGAACAAAGGAGTTGTGAGGCTGAGAGCCCAGAAGGGCTCTCATTCCAAGGAAAAGGGTAATAAATATCACTCACAGCCACTTGCCTGGGGACCTGGGAATGAGGTGTGTTGAAAGGGCTGGCTTATCTTCCAAAAGGAAAGGGGGGAGAGAGAGAGAGACAGACGGTGACTGGCAGAGGAATGCATGGGAGGACCTGAGAAGCTGACTCATTCAGTGCTGGAGGCAGCCATAGCTGGGGGAAGGATTGATCCTTCCATATAACACAAGACTAAAGTGCTTCTGGATCATACATCTCCAAACATCTCTCCAGCTCCAGTCAGCAACAGGACACAGCTAAAAACAAAAAGTAAGGAGGAGGGGCAGTAACTCAGGTCTCCATGGAGATCTGAGATACACTTCCCCCTACTGAAGTGGAGAAAGCACCCCACACCCAGAGAGAGTAACTTGCAGATCAGGCCTTAGAGTCTCAGATAACAACCACCGCATTCCTGGATACAGTTTCAAATAAGCTCCCTGCTGAGATCAGTAAACAAGACTACAAGTGAGAAGAAAACAAACAAATCAAGACTTCAAAGCAGCCCAAATCCAAAAATGGATTACAAATAAAAGCTGATGCCAATCCAAGAAGACCTAGAAATAACACAACTGAAAATTGGAGGCAGACAACACCAAACCTAGACTCAACCAGCCCTACAAACAACACACCCAAACATAATGAAAAGACAGAGAAGTGCAATCCAAATGAAACCACAAGAGAAATCTCCAGAAAAGGAACTGAGTGATATGGAAATAACCAAACTACTAGATGCAGATTATAGAGTAATTATTGTTAGGATGCTTAGGTATCTTAGAACAACAATGAATGGTCATTACGAACACCCAAATAAAGAGATAGCAAGTATAAAAAAGGACATTGAAATATTAAAAAAGAATCAGTTGGAGGTGACAAATACAATATCAGAAATGAAGACCACAATGGAAGGAATTAAAAGCAGGATGGATGAAGCTGAGGATAAAATCAGCATGATGGAGGACAAGATGAACAAAGGCACAAAAGCAGAGCACAGAAAAGAAAAGAGACTAAAACAGTCTGAGGAATCTCTGAGAGAGCTCTGTGACAACATGAAGAGAAATAACATCTGCATCATAGGGGTTCCTGAAGAAGAAGAGAAAGAACAAGGGATAGAAATTTATTCAATCCAATCATGGCTGAAAACTTCCTTAAGTTGATGCAAGGAAGGGTCTCACAAGTTCAAGAAGCACAGAGAACTCTATTAAAGAGAAACACAAAAAGACCTACACCAAGACACATCATAATTAAAATACCAAAGCTAAGCGATAAAGAGAAAATATTAAAAGCTGCTAGAGAAAAGAAGGCTATCATCTACAAATGAGCCCTCAAAAGGATGACATCTGACTTCTCAACAGAAACACTTAAGGCCAGAAGGGAATGGCAAGAAATATTCAAAGTAATGCAGAAAAAAAGCCTACAACCAAGACTACTTTATCTAGCAAGGCTATCATTTAAAATTGAAGGAGAAATAAAAAGCTTCCCAGAAAAAAAAACTCAATGAATTCATTACAACCAAACCAATGCTGCAGGAAATGTTAAGGGACCAGTTGTAAACAGATAAAAATGGGAAAAGAATATAACAAAAGAGGAATACAGCTTTAAAGAATAAAATGGCAATAAACAACTACATATCAATAATAACCTTAAATGTAAATGTATTAAATGCTCCAATCAAAAGACAGAGGGTAGCTGCTTGGATAAGAAAACAGGACCTGCACATATGCTGTCTACAAGAGACACACCTTAAAACAAAAGAAGCACATAAACTGAAGCTAAAAGGATGAAAAAAACCATTTCATGCAAATGAAAATGAAATAAAAGCTGGGGTAGCAATACTTATATCAGACAAAATGGACTTTAAAACAAAGACTATAGTAAGAGAAAAAGAAGGACACTACATAATGATAAAGGGAGCAATCCAACAGGAAGATATAACCATCATAAATATCTATGCACATAATATAGAAGTACCTAAATATATAAAGCAGACTTTGATGGATTTAAAGAGTGAGATCAACAGCAATACTATAATAGTAGGAGATTTCAATACCCCACTAACATCACTAAATAGAATTCAAGAAAAAAAAAATTAACAAAGAAATGGCAGACTTAAAGGACACACTAGATCAACTTGATTTAATAGATATCTTTAGAACCTTTCACCCTAAGGCAGCAGAATATACATTCTTTTCAAGTGCACATGATACATTCTCAAAGATAGACCACATGTGAGGACACAAAAGCAGTCTCAACAAATTTAAGAAGATTGAAACCATATCAAACATTTTCTCTGATCATAATGACATGAAACTAAAAATAAACCACAACAGAAAAGCTAAAAAATACTCAAACACATGGAAACTAAAAAGCATGTTATTAAAATAACAAATGGGTTAACAAATCAAAGAAGAAATAAAAAATTCCTAAAAACAAATGATAATGAGCATACAACAACTCAAAATTTATAGGACATAGCTAAAGCAGTACTGAAAGGGAAGTTCATAGCACTACAGGCATTTTGTAAGAAGCTTGAAAAAACTCAAATAAACAACCTAACCCATCATCTAAAAGAAATAGAAAAAGAATAGCAAGTAAGGCCCACAGGTAGTAGAAGGAAGGAAATAATAAAGATCAGAGCAGAAATAAATGACTTAGAAGATAAAGAAACAATACAGAGGATCAATGAAACCAGGAGCTGGTTCTTTGAAAAGGTAAACAGGATGATGAACCTTTAACCAGACTCACCAAGAAAAAAGAGAGAGGACTCAAATAAAGAAAATTAGAAATGAGTGTGGAGAAATAACAACTGACAGAACAGAAATACAAAAGATTATAGGAAAATACTATGAAGAACTGTATGCCAAAAAACTAGACAACCTAGATAAAATGGACAAATTCCTTGAAACATATAATCTTTCAAAAATTAACCTGAAAGAATCAGAAAACCTAAACAGACCGATTCCACAAATGAGGTTGAAACAGTTATCAAAAAACTCCCAACAAAGAAACGTTCTGGGCCTGATGGCTTCACAAGTGAATTCTACCAAATATTCAAAGATCTAACTCCTATCCTTCTCAAGGTATTTCAAAATATTCAAGAGGAAGGAAGACTTCCAAGCTCCTTTTATGAGGCGAGCATAATTCTGATTTCAAAACTGGGCAAAGACAACACAAAGAAAGAAAATTATAGGCCAATATCCCTGATGAATTTCAATGCTAAAATCCTCAATAAAATATTAGCAAATCAGATCCAGCAATATATGAAAAATATCATACACCATGATCAAGTGGTATTTATTCTTGGGAGGCAAGGCTGGTACAATATTTGCAAATCAATCAATGTGATTCATCACATAAACAAAAGGAAGGAGAAAAACCACATGATAATTTCAATAGATGCAGAAAAAGCATTTGATAAAGTCCAGCACCCATTCATGATCAAAACTCTTAGTATAGTGGGAATACAGGGAACACACCTCAACATGATAAAGGCCATCTATGACAAACCAACAGCCAACATTATAATTAATGGACAAAAATGAAAAGCAATTCCCCTAAAATCAGAAACAAGGCAGGGGTGCCCCATTTCACCACTCTTATTCAACATAGTACTTGAAGTCCTAGCCACAGCAATCAGACAAGAAGAAGAAATAAAAGGCATCCATATTGGAAAAGAAGAAGTAAAACTATCATTATTTGCAGATGGTATGGTACTGTATATAGAAAACCCTAATGTCTCAGTCAAAAAACTACTGGACATAATAAACAAATTCAGCAAGGTGGCAGGATATAAAATTAATACACAGATCCGAGGCATTTTTATACATGAACAATGAACTGTCAGAAAGAGAAATTAAGGAAACAATCCTCTTCACTATTGCAACAAAAAAAAAATAAAGTACTTATGAGTAAATTTAACCAAGGAGGTTAAAGACTTCTACTCAGAAAATTATAAAACATTGATAAAAGAAATCAGGCAAGATACAAACAAGTGGAAGCATATACCGTGCTCATGGTTAGGAAGTATAAACATAATTAAAATGTCTATATTACCCAAAGCAATTCATAAATTCAATGCAATACCAATGACATACTTCAAAGATATAAAACACATATTCCAAAAATTTATATGGAACCAAAAAAGAACACGAACAGCCTCAGCAATCTTGAAAAAGAGAAATAAAGTGGGAGTTATCACACTTCCTGATATCAAGTTATACTACAAGGCCATTGTACTCAAAACAGCTTGGTTTTTGCATAAGAACAGACATATAGATCAATGCAACAGAACAGAGAACCCAGAAATAAACCCACATCTTTATGGACAATTAATATTTGACAAAGGAGGTAAGAGCATACAGTGGAGTAAAGACAGTCTCTTTAACAAATGGTGTTGGGAAAACTGGACAGCTACCTGCAAAAAATTGAAACTAGACTACCAACTTACATCATTCAAAAAAAATAAACTCAAAATGGATAAAAGACTTAAGTGTTATTCGTGAAACCATAAGTATCCTAGAAGAAAACATAGACAGTAAGCTCACCTACATCTATTGCAGCGATATCTTTGCTGAATTATATCCACAGGCAAATGAAATAAAAGTCAGGATAAACAAATGGGACTATATCAAACCAAAAAGCTTTTGCACAGCAAAACACAATATGAACAGAATAAAAAGTCAAACCACACAAAGGGAGAACATATTCGACAATACATCTGATAAGGGATTAATAACCAAAATTTATAAAGAACTTGTAAAACTCAACACCAGGAAGACAAACAATCCAATCAAAAATTGGCACAAGAAATGAATAGACACTTCTCCAAAGAGACACACAGATGGCCAATAGATAGATGAAAAAATGTTTAACATCACTAATTATTAGAGAAATGCAAATTAAAACCACAATGAGATATTACCTCACACCAGTCAGAATGGCGCTCATTGACAAAACAACACACGATGGGTGCTGGCGAGGATGTGGAGAAAAAACCCTCTTGCACTGCTGGTGGGAATGCAGACTGGTGCAGCCACTGTGGAAAACAGTATGAAGATTCCTCAAAATATTAGAAATGGTATTTCCCTTTGACCCAGCCATCCCACTTACAGAAATATATCCCAAGGACACCATATCACCGACTGAAAAAAAGAAATGCATCCCCATATTTATGGCTACCATAACCAATAAAATAGTAATAAGGGGAAATAATTCTATACCCATAGATGAAACATAAATTTGTTGGAAGACTCACTACAAAGCTTATTTTAAAAAAGTGTGAATAACCCTATATCTATTAAACCAATTAAACATTTAGTTAAGCTATTCCTCACAAAGTAAACCTTGGCCAACAGTGTCAGTGATGAATTCTATCAAACATACAGGAAAGAAATAATATCAATTTTACATAACACTTTCATTATAATGCTAGAATTTATCTGATATTAAACCATAAAAACACATTTAAGAACGTAAAATCACAGAGAATTACCCTTCATAAATACAGACTAAATTTTTAAATTTAGAACAGTTTTGGTTTCAAAGCAAATTGACAGTAAGGTACAGAGATTTCACATGTACCCCTAGTCCCCACACATCCACAGCCTCCCTCACTAAGAACATCCCCACCAGATGGTTCATTTGTTACAACTGATGAACCTACATTGATACATCATCATTATCCGAAGTCCATAGTTTACTGTGGAGTCACTTGTGGTGTTTATGGGTGTGGACAAATCTACCCCATTATAGCATCACACAGAGTAGTTTCACTGCCCTGCAACATCCTCATTGCTTTGCTAATTGCCTGTCGATCCCTCCCTCCTCACTAACACTAACCTCTGGCAAGCACTGATCTGCTGTCCCTATAGCCTTTCCTAGAATGGCATTTGGAATCATGCAATATTTAGTCGTTTCAAATTGGTTTCTTTTATGTAATAACATGCATTTAAGTTTCCTTCTTTTTTTTTCATGGCTTGATAGCTCATTTATTATTAGTGTTAAATAATATTCCATTGTTTGAATGTGCCACCATTTATCCATCTGAGATATGATGATTTTTGAGGAAACACTACCATATAGAAACACTACCATATAGAATATATAAAACACATCACTATCAACTGGAGTTTAGCTCAAGAATGCAAGTTATTTCAACTTTTGAAAATTATCAATTTAATTTACCCTATAAGCAGATTAAAAAAGAAAAGTTACATAATCATATTAAAAGATATACAGGGTGTAAAAAGGAAAAAAAGTTACATAATCATATTAAAAGATATAAGAGCAAAGATAGGCTTACAGTCTTTGTATAGAAAAAGACATGCAGGTTATTATTTTTTCTAATAAGTAAATGACAATAAAAGAATAAAATCACAACTGTAAACTTAGTTTTGCCTAGTTCCTGTAGAGAAAGAACATTAACAAAACTCAATGTTCATTGATTAAAACTCCTCTTAGAAAACTAGAAATATAAGAAAACCATGTTAGCCTCAAAAACCTACAGCAATGTCATACTAAGTGGTGAAAGACTGAATGATTTCTCCTTTGATCAGGAGCAATATGAAGATATCTGTCCTCCCTAGTTCTGTTCAGCATTGTACTAGATGCTTTGGAAAGAACAGTAAGGCAGGAAAAGTGTAAAATGGAATAAACCTGATTTAATTCATAGATGTTATTATAATAGAAAAGTCCCCAAGATTTTACCAATACTACTACTATTAATAAAAAAAATCCAGAACTGACAATTCACCCTGGCAATGTTTAGGTGAAAAGATAAATTTCAAAAATTGTATTCCAATATACTTGTACTGAAAATATGAAAAAAACTGAAATTAATGAGCAAAAGTATTTTGAAAAACATCTAACACATGAAATAGGGATAATTCTATCAAAATTTGTGTAACATGTATATATTGAGAAGTATCAAATATGATAGAAATTTAAAAAGATCCAAATATATTTAGAGCATACCATATCCATTAATCAGAAGACTCAACACATTAATATGTTAATTATCTACTAAGTAATGAATTAAATATAATTCCAATTAAAATTCCAGCATGCTTTTAAATATGTGTTAAGAAACACTTGTATTTGAGTGTTCATGACTTTATTCATAGTAGCCAAAATTTTAAAGAAATCTATCAAACTCAAAAATGGATGAATAAATTGTGGTTACAATCATAGGGAAGAATACTATACAGGAAAAATTAACTACTCAAACATGCAACAACAGAAGAATTTCAAAAGTATTATGCTAAATGAAAGGACCAGACATAAAAGACTACATATTATATGACCATGTGTATAAAATCTTGTGCTATACTCAGTTATGGTGACAAAAAGCAGATAAATGGTTGCTTAGGGCTGGGTGGGGTGGAAAGGATTAATTGCAAAGGAGTAAGATGAAAATTTGTGGGGTGACAAAAATTGTCTGTACTATAATTTTGCTGGTGGCAACATAGCTGGATATGTTGTCATAATTCATCAAACTCTAAACTTAAAATTGATGATTTTATTATAAAGCTGATATAAAAGATATACTCCAATAAAGCTGATATAAAACTGAATAGAAATACAAACTTTGTCAGAAAAAGAGAAAACATTGCCAGAAATCCTGCACTACAAGAAATGCTGAAATAAGTTATTCATACAGAAGAAAAATTAAATCAGATGAAAACTTGTACCAACAAAAAGAACTAAAAAGCACCAAAAGTTATAAATATGGAAACACATATAAAAGGCATTTTTACTAACTTTTTTATCTTTTTAAATGATCATAGATACTTTAATGAAAGTAGACCTCATTGCATTGTTGAGTTCGTATATATTTAGATTTAAAATGCATGACAGTAATAGCAGAATAAGATTGGGAAAAGGTAGTATATTGAACTTTTCCTATAGTATATGTGAAGTGCATCTGAGATAAGTTAAAGTTATATGCTATAAACTCAAGAGCCACCAATAAAATATAAAGAGAGATAGCTGTTAAGCTATCTGTGGAGGCAGATTAAATCCTAAAAATACTCACCTAATTCAAAACAGGAAGGGAAGAATAAACAGTGAATCGATAAGATAAATAGAAAACAGAGCAATATAGTAGATTTCAATACAACTTTTCTGAAAATTACATTACATTTTAATAGTCTAAGCAGTTAATGGGAGAATGTTGTGGGCTTGGACAAAAAAACAAACTATAAAAGTTTACTCAAATAAGTGGTTGAATTGTTCTACTATTACATAAATCAAGTTTATCATTAAGAAATTAACAGACAGCCAACTAAATGGGAGCTGATATTTTCAAACAACAGCACAGATAAGGGCCTAATATCCAAAATATACAAAGAACTCATAAAACTCAACAACAAACAAGCAAACAATCCAATAAAAAAACAGGAAGAGGACATGAACAGACACTACTCTCAGGAAGAAATACAAATGGCCAACAGATATATGAAAAGATGCTCATCTTCATTAGCTATTAGAGAAATGCAAATGAAAACTACAATGAGATACTACCTCACACCTGTTAGATTAGCTATTATCAACAAGACAGGTAATAACAAGTGTTGGAGAGGCTGTGGAGAAAAAGAAACCCTCATCCAGTGTTGGTGGGAATGTAAAGTAGTACAACCACTATGGAAGAAAATATGCTGGTTCCTCAAAAAATTAAAAATACAACTACCATATGACCCAGCAATCCCTCTACAGGGTATATACCCCCAAAACTCCAACACACTGGTACTTAAAGACACATGCAGCCCTATGTTCATTGCAGCATTGTTCACAGTGACCAAGACATGGAAACAACCAAAAAGCCCTTTAATAGATGACTGGATAAAGAAAATGTGGTACATATACACTATGGAACACTACTCAGCCATAAGAAATGATGACATCGGATCATTTACAACACCATGGATGGACCTTGATAACATTATACGGAGTAAAATAAGAAAATCAGAAATAACTGAGAACTGTATGATTCCATACATAGGTGGGACATAAAAATGAGACTCAGATACATGGACAAAGAGTGTGGTGGTTACCGGAGTGGGGGAGAAGGAGAGAGGAGAGGGAGGGGCACAAAGAAAACCAGGTAGAAGGTGATGGAGGACAATTTGACTTTGGGTGATGGGTATGCAACATAATCAAATGTCAAAATAACCTGGAGGTGTTTTTTCTGAACCTATGTACCCTGATTGATCAATGTCACCCCATTAAAATTAATAATAAAAGAATAAAAAAGAAATTTTCCTCAAAGAGTGTTTCAGTCCCAGTTGCTTTACTGATAAATTTTAGAAAATAGATATAGGAAATGTTATCATTTTACACAATTTTTTCCAGAAATACATTTTGGAATATTATTAAAGTCATTTAATGAGGCCAGCATTACCCTGATAACAAATTCACACTTGTATGTATTATAAGAAAACTAATTGCAAATATATTCAGAAATGTAGACATAAAAATCCTTAAGAAGAATTAGAGGATAACATCCAGCAATATATAAAAGTAATTATATTTTTTTAGAAAATTAATCAGAGGAATGTAATTTTGACTTAACATTTGAAAAATTTCTGAATGTAACCTATATATTAATAGACTAGTGAAGAAGATCTGCATGATTTTCTCAATAGTTGCACAAATGCCATTTGAGAAAAGCAAAAGTCACTCATAATAAAACCTTTCAACAAAGTAAAAATAGAAGATTATTACCTCAACTTGATAAATGATATTTATGAGTAACCTATTGTTTCCACTATGCAAAGATACATTTCTCATAAATTATGGTACAGGGTATGGAAATCAGTTCTCACTATCTCAATTTAGCATTGGAAAGAAGTTCTTAGCCAATGCAATGTGTCAAGAATAATTAATGATATTTATAAATATTGGAAAAGAAAAACTAATTTTATTTGCACATCATCTAATAATAGATACAAGAAAATTTAAGAAACCTCACAAAACTAGTAGATGTAATAAGTGAATTTAGGAAAGATTCAAGATACAAGGCCCCTATACAAAGATTAACTATATTCCATCCTATTAGCTATGAACAATATAAAAATCCCAATAAGAATAGCATTTAAAATAGTAGTAAACAACAAATATTTAAGGGAAACTCTTTAAGAAAAGATGAAGCATGTTACACTGAAAATACTACAAAATTTATTAAAGGGAAATGTCAAAGAATTTAGAGATTAGAGAATTATACTACATTCATAAATTGGAAGACTCAGCATTGTTAAGATGTTATTTCCCACCAATTAATTCATACATTTAATTAAATCTAAATAAAAATTTTAGTATGCTTTATTTTGCAGATATTTACAAGTTGATTCTAAAATTTATATGGAAATTCAAAACAGTTAGAATAGCAAAGACCAGCTTACATAAAAATCATAAAATGAGAGAACATGTACTGTAGAGATAGAAAATTAGGTGAATAAAACAAATATGGAGTCCCAAAACATACCCATGCTAATTTGGACTTCTGGTTTATAACAAAGAATCCACAATAATTTAATAGGTAATGGTTATTCTATACAAGAAATTACTGCTGAAATAATAGGATGTTGATTGGGGGAAATATTAATTTTGATTCCTAAAATATATAGAACAAATAATTTAGACCAAAAATGTAAACACCTCAAGCAATAAATCTAGAAGATGAAAAATACCTTCATATCTGATAGTTTGGCACAAATACTTTTAATAAACTGAACAGACAACAAAAACATGGGACATGTACAAGCAAAAAGGGTCATTTCAACTTTATCATACTTAAATATTTCTGCTCATCAAAAGAACAGTATGAAGTGGGATTGTAAACCACAAATATTTACAATGTATGTATCTGTCAAAGGGCTTTACCCATAATATGCAATAAAATACTACTAACCAGAAATAAATATGTAACTAATCTAAAAAACTAGAGGAAAGACTTGAATAGATGCATCGCAGAAATAAATTTGGCAAGTAAAAAGTGTTCAGTTTCATCAGTCATCAGAAAACTGCAAATTAAAACCACAAGATACCACAACAAACACCCTAAAGAGCAAAAGTTAGAAAGATATTAAAAACACCAGTTTCTTTTATGTGTTCAGAACCTTCTGAAACACTAATGAATATTTTATGATTTTTTGCAGAAAACAGGGAAACATTTATTTTACCTGATACACAACAGTATCATATAATATTTCAAGAATGTAGGTTATAATGTTATCTGCCCTATATATTTTCCTTGGAATTTTCTATTTATTTAATATCCATACTTGAATGCTTAACAAGTATTATTCTTTGAGTATCTTGCTCACTATATTTAGAGAGTGTAAGACAGAAATCCAATCCAAGTTGAATTTTCATTGCAATTTGCAGTGTCTAATGCCTCCATGTTCAGTGGCTGGAGAGAAGTCTTACCCCAGTTTAGATTTATGTTCCTTCTCTGTAAGAGATTGCAGGGATAGCACTATGGCCCCCTAACCTCAGACTAATTGCATAATTAGTACAGCAATATAAAGTCTCTTAGACGACACTAGTTCCCACCTGACATGATTAACTCCAGGGATTCTGGGCAACAGGACCCAGTCACAAAGTGCAAAGTAATTAATGTTGGAGGACAAGAAGGACAAGGATGTCAAGAGGCTGACCAAGTACAATGGAAATAAAAGTTCAGTTAAAGCAGTGAAAATGGAGACTTTTCCAATCTGAATTTTGTGATTTTCTTTCCACTTCTCATCATTTTTCTCCTTACTTTACATATAGAAAGTAGTAGTGGGTACAAGAAAGAAATTGCTAATAACTATGCAAACACAAAGAATAAACTAAATGAGAATAACACTAGCTTGAAATTTATAGATGATGCTGTTCAATGAGATGCTGCTTGAATACTGAGAGGGACCCTGCAACAGAGGAAAAGTCCACGTTCTCATTAAATCTGTGTTTTTTTTTTCAGTTATAGGAAGCACAGATGATATGGACCCAAGTGTAAAGAAATTGCCTTTTAGCAACATTGCCATCAACTCCCTCATGTATGACACAAGGAAGTATTATAATGATAAACAAAAACAACAAAGAGGCAATAAAGATAGCTGATAAAAATCATATGACCTCACTCTTTTGAGGAATCCAACAAACAATGAGACCTGAGGAACGGAATTGAGACAGAGGAGAGATCAAAGGGACCAGAGGAAAAGAGCACAGAGGGAAAGGGGATGATAGGACAGGATAAAGCTGAAGGGAAGGGAGGAGGGCGCTGTGGGGAGGGGGATAAGGGAGATATTGAGGGGAATAGGGGGGAGAGAGATGTATTCGGGGCAACACTAGAATCTATGTAAACACAATAAATTAAAGTCAATTAAAAAAAAAAGAATGCCATTCCCGTAGTTGAAGAAACTGAGTAAAGAGACTTTGCTAGAATTCGCAGATGGTACCTCAAAATTTTCCTAGTTAACTCTTCCATAGGCACATCTAAAAAAAATGTTCCTTGATTCCTTGTGCCTTCTTTTTGAGGTAAATTCTTGCTCAAATGCCAAAAGTCCTTAGCTGAACTTGTTCTAAAATTTTAAAATATATTCTACCATAAAAAATTTTGCTAGAAATTTGTATGATGCTACATATCAGGGTTAAATGCTCATGATTTTGACAGGTCAATTAGAAAAGTCACAGGACATATAAAATATAATGGTTTTTTAATTAATTAATATTTTTAATTTTTAAATTTTATTTAGACAATTAACTTTAACAGGGGGACATTGATCAATAAGAGTACATAGGTTTCAAGTGAACATTTCTATAACATTTGAACTGTTGATTATGTTGTACACCCATCACCCAAAGTCAAATAATTTTCCTTCCCCTTTATATTTGCCTCTTTACACCCTCCCCATGCCTCCCCCTCCCCACTCACTTGAGTCCCCTTTCCCCTCCTCCATGTTCCCTTCCCCCTGGTAACCACTTCACTTTTATCTATGTCCTAAGTCTCAGTTTTATATCCCAGCTATCTGTAAAATCATACAGTGCTTAGCTTTTTCTGATTTACTTATTTCACTCAGTATAATGTTCTCAAGATCCATCTATGTTGTTGTAAATGTCACTATGTTTTATTCAATTGTGAGTGCAACTAGAGAGAAAACTAGGAAGATAAGTTATTCCACTTCTTCACTATGTGGTTTGGACTCACTTGTCCAAATGTAGGGTGGTAGCAGTTTGTGCAAAGGGCTCATCAGTTACTCAGTGTCCTTGAACCATGTTGTAAAATGTATTTTACTGACATCCAAAATAAGTGCACCCACTTTGGGCATTTAATAATCATGTTATACAGCTGAAGGTAGCAATCAGAAAGCTTATGGCACACACATGTATATTGCAATCATTTTGAAGATTCACAATAAATATTAGCATATTATAGAATGTGAAACCTCTGAAATAAAAAAAATACTCTCATTTTTTAACCCACACATTCCTGCTTTATCTTTAATCCAAAGCATACCATTTCAAATGTTGTTTTTAAATGAAAAAACATTTTAAGATATGGCTGATGATGTACATATTTATAGAATAATGTATCTCTTCTGGTGCCAACAATTACTGGCAATGAATAATTTTCTTCTTAAAATGTTCATAAGTGTGGGTAAGCAGCTCTAAGTGAATCAAAAGTCTGTAAAAGTGTTCACTGGATACAGAAAGCACATTTTGTTTAGATTTCAGATGAACCCTTTCTCCACACTAACTTTTTTTTTTATTAATTTTAATGGGGTGACATTGATAAATCAGGGTACATATGTTCAGAGAAAACAGCTCTAGTTATTTTGCCATTTGCTTATGCTGCATTCCCATCACCCAAAGTCCAATTGTCTTTTGTCACCTTCTAACTGGTTTTCTTTCCACACTAACTTTTAATCCTAAAAATAAGCTTAAACGATCAGCTTGAGCATCGCTACTCTTGAAAGAACTGGCATTACAAGGTGGTAAGTGGTGTGCATGTGACTTCTGTCTGCTCTGGAGAGTAGAGCAGATGGACGGTGGATGCCATCTTGGGAAGTGCTTTATCGGTATTTTATAGATTTATTTTTAATCTTTAGTTCACTGTCAGTGCATTAGAGGGCTGTTGGTGAGTCCCAGCTTAAGACTCCCACATACTTTACCAATCTGAGCATCGAAATAAAAGCAAAGCTTTGCTGAATTAAGTTGTTATGTTCACTGATACAAAGAGATTATTATGATGGGCAACCCAAATTTCCTGTTTGGGGAATGAGAGATGATACTGAACTACTTTATGAAGTGGCAGGGAAAACATCCTGCTGCTACAAGCTGTAAAGTGATAGATATATGGGAAAGTGTTTTTAGGTGTTAATATTATTATTTCATTGTACAGGTCTTTTGATTTCTCTTTCCTCTGACTTTTTCTATTCTTAGCAGTACAATTTACTTATTTCAATATGCCCACCGAGCCCATAAAAACACACTATTTTATCTCTAATTTCAATTGATCCATTGTATATATACTCTTAAGTCTACTTATATCTTAAGTCTGCCATTTCTTTATATTTACATTAAAATATTGAAGCAAAATCTGGTTTTATGATTGTGTCAGTTTTTAGTTATTTATTTTTCACGTCAGGTGCTGAGTATCTTTTTGAACCAGCTATGTCTGGTGTAATCAATGCAGCCACAAGAAGACTCACTCCTAGGGTCAGATCATTAGAGAGATTTTAATCCTTTAGAACAATTTTTCAATACTGTTTACACCAGAGACTTCCTTGTACAAATCCTCTTTATACAGACAAGAATAATACAGGAAGAAACTATTTGTCTCTGATCTCTGCAAAGAAGAGGAGCAAACAAAAACCCTGAGGGGGTTTTCCATCTTTTAAACCCACCAGGAGGAGATTAATCAAATTATCTCTATGCTGCCTGATGTACAATCAGTTCCATAGCTGTGTGCTATTGATCAAGTTATGGTGGAATAGCAGGATCAGAGCACCCACCACAGTGTATTGTTGGAGCAGAAACAGAGCAGGTATGTGTGCTCAAAGAAACATTTGGTAGTTCACTACTCTTCCTAGACAGGTTCAAAATACAATCTCTATGGGGTGTTGGTCCTTATGTAAACGTCACTTTAGAATAATGAAAACCCTTAGTGTTTCTGATCTATAGCTAGCCTTCTGTTTATGGAGATTCTCAATCTTATCAGCATTAATTTGTTTATGGATTATCCAATATTTCTTTTGTACATTGTACATACACAGGACATTTTCACAGATGTGATCTCATTTAATGTCCACAATGAAAATGTGAAATAAGCTTGATATATGTTTAAATTCTTCAATCAATATAAATGCACAGCAAACATTCTGATTGGTAGAGAACTTAGAAAATAATGGAGATCAATAGTCAAGTTATGGCCACCAACTTGTTTGCAAGCATACTTTTAAATATCCGATCACTGTTCCCTCAGTTAAAATGTAATTATTTTTAGGTTCTAAAACTCCATTTTTTCTGGTTCTGCTGTTCTTAAAGATAAAATCACATACTCTAATTGAGACAAATGTGAACCTTATGAACTCTACTTTTATTAAAATTATTTTTTTAATTTAAAGGACTTCTTTGCAAGGTTAACCTTTGAGTAATGCTTTTTAAATTAGATATCTGAACCTATCTGTAAAAGAAATGTTTTACATCTTAGAAGAACTCTTTAAAATGAAGAGAGGGTTGAGGAAAAATCTAAGACTTCTAAATTTTCTGAAAGAGGGAAAACAAGAATAAAACATAAAAGATGTGTTTAAAGTTAATCTAAATGATGACAGAATTATCAAGTGTTTCCTCAGAGACACTTTAAGAAGAGGAAGCAAAACCCAACTTCAATAACGAAAAGCAAACAATAGTTACAGTTTACAGGTAGAGATCATCAGTGATACCTTGGTGGACAGATGAAAGCTCAAAAACAAAGATGGTAGAGTCAGAACAAGATAAAGAACACAAAATGTCTTTTAGCTGAAGAGGTGGAAAATACCCAAGGGCCTCCCATTACCTTTAATGTACTTTTCTGGTACCATTGCAAGAAACACCCTGATAAGAAAGTCTCTGAAAGAAAAGTTTTGTGGTATGGGAAGCAGAGATGCACATTTATTTTTGCCTAACATAGTAAGAAGCATGAAGTTCCTAAGAAAGAAATAGGAGACCAACCAGGCAAAATATTTCAGGTGAGTAGGTGAGCTTTGTGGTCAGCTGACCTGCTGGGGATTTGGGAATAGGAGAAATAGAAGAAAGAGCTAGATGAATGCATTCCCTTTGTGAACTTACACTCTGGGTACACACAAGAGAGGAATAAAATAGGCATTTAGCCTAGGTTGAATAAAGTCAAAACCAGAAAGAAAAAGAAAAAGCTTGGAAACTAGGATAGAAGAATCAGAGAGAGCAAAATCAAGTGTGCAAATATCAGCTTAACTGCAACCAGAGTCATTGTTCATTATCATCTATTTGAGCTTAAAGTTGCTCAATTACAAACATTATTCATTAAACTATATTAAATTAAATGAAATATATGTGCTTATTAATAGTTTTATATTATAAACAATGTTTTATAGTATTTCCCTTTCATACTATGTTATGATGACATTCTACAATGTTCGACTTATTATTGAAGTGTATTTTATAGTTATATAATACTCCACTGTATGGAAGTATAAGAATTAATTGAGGCCTGGTTGGGTTGCTCAGTTGGTTGGGGCATTGTCTTGATATGCCAAAGTTGCACGTTCAATCCCAGGTTGGGGAACATACAAGAATCAACCAATGGACCCATGAAAGGGTGGAAGAGCAGGTCAATGTTTCTCTCTCTCTCTGTCTCTCTCTCATCAATGAATAAAGATTGTAAAAAGAATTAAGTTAATTGATGTAAATTATGAAAAATTGAGGGTTTAAATATACTTTTAATGATGACATTTAATTAATAAAAGATGTTATCATTATTATTTTCTTTGGAAGACATCCTTGATAGAAAATTATTGGTCTGAAAGAAAAGACATTTAAAATTTTGACCCAGATTCTAAATCACTTCCAGAAATTTTCTTGCAATTTGTGATTACATTAGTAATTTTTCCTCACATTCATACTTTGGTTTTTGCTTGTTTGTTTTAATATAGACTCTATTTTTTAGAGCAACTTTTGATTCACAACTATATTGCACAGAAATTACAGAGAGTTCTTGTAGCCTCCCTCAGTAGTAACATCTCCACCAGATGGTATACAGTGTGTCCGTAAAGTCATGGTGCACTTTTGACCGGTCACAGGAAAGCAACAAAAAATGATAGAAATGTGAAATCTGTACCAAATAAAAGGAAAACCCTCCCAGTTTCTGTTGAATGATGTGGCAGCATGTGTGCATGCGCAGATGATGACGTAACACCATCTATACAGCGGAGCAGCCCACGGCCATGCCGTGGATGGTACAGAGGAAAGTTCAGTGTGTTCTGTGGCTTGCTAAATTTGAATCCGTGACCAAAGTGCAACGTGAATATCGGCGCATTTATAATGAAGCACCACCACATAGGAATAACATTACTGGGTAGAATAAGCAGTTGAAGGAAACCAGCAGTTTGGAGGAGAAACCCCGTTCTGGTAGGCCATCAGTCAGTGACGGGTCTATAGAGGCTATACGGGATAGCTACCTAAGGAGCCCTAAAAAATCTGTGCATGAGCCCACATCAAACTGCACTGGATAGGTATGAAACTGGAAGAGTTTTCCTTTTATTTGGTGCAGATTTCACATTTCTATCGTCTTTTGTTGCTTTCCTGTGACCGGTCAAAAGTGCACCATGACTTTACAGACACACTATATATGTAGCAATCAATAAACCAGCATCGATATGTCATCATCATCCAGAGTCCATACTTTAAAATAGGGTCACTCTTGATGGTGTACATTCTATGGGTTTGGAAAAATGTATAATGCTATGTATCCAACATTATAAGATCATACAGAATAGTTTCACTACCCTAAAAATCCACTGTGCTTTGCCTATTCATTCCCCCACCCCAAATCCTGCCAAATACTAATTTTTTTATTGTCTCCATAGTTTTGCTTTTCCCAGAATGTTATATATTTGAAATCAACTATATGTAGTCTTGACTTCTTTCACTTAGTAATATGCATTTACATTTTTGCTGTGTCTTTTCGTAGCTTGATAGCTTATTTATTTTTAGTGTTGAATAAGATTTTATTGTCTAGATGCACCATAGTTTATTTAGCTTTTCACCCACTGCTGGACATTTTGGTTGCTTGCAAGTTTTGTTGGTTATGAATAAAACTGCTATAAAAATAGTGTGGTTTTTGTGTGGACACAAATTTTCAACTCTTTTTGGTAAATATCAAGGAGCACAATTTCTTGATCATTTGATAAGACTATAGATTTATAAGAACCCAATGAAGTGACTGGCTGCACTATTCTGCATTTCCACAAGCAATCACTGAGAGTTCCTCTAGTTCCACATCCTTGCCATCTTTGGTGGTGTCAGTGTTTTGGATCCTAGCTATTTTAACACATGTATAGTATAGCTCAAGGTTCTTTATTTTACATTTTCCTGACGAGATACGATATATAGCATCTTTTCATGTGCTCATTTGCATCTATATATATTCTTTGGTGAGATGTCTGCTTAGGTCTTTTGCTCATTTTCTAATTGGTTGTTTGTGTTCTTACTATTGACTTTTAAGTTACTCATGTATTTTAGATACCAGTCTTTTATCAGACATGTCTTTTGAAAATATTAGCTCCCAGTTGCGTGTCTTGTCTTTTTATTCTCTTAACAGTAACTTTTGCAGAACAGAGTATTTACTTTTAATTAAGTCCAATTAACTAATTTTTTGCACTAATGTGCTTTTGGTATCTTATCTAAAAAGTCATCACCAAACCCAAGCTTGGTTATAATTTCTCCTATGTTATCTCTAGAAGTTTTATAATTGTTGTGTTTTACATTTAGATTTATGATCCATTTTGAGTTAAATTTTGTGAAGTCACACAATATCAATATCTAGACCCATTTTTTGAATGTGGATGTTTAGTTGTTCCAGCATACTATCCATACTCCATTGTATTATTTTTTCTTCTCTGTCAAAGATCAATTGAATATATTTATGTGCTGGACTCTATTTTTTCCATTGTTTTATGTGTTCATTCTTTCATAAGTAACATACTATCTTTTTAAAAATTGTTTTATTGAGGTATTGATATACAAATAACTGCATGTATTTAGCATGTATTGATTTGATTAAGTTTGGACATAAGTACACATCTGTGAAATCATCGCCACAATCAAGGTAATAAGATATGCATGACCTCTGAAACTTTTCACCTACACTCCCCCTTTTTTGTAATAAGAATACTTAATGAGGTCTACCTTGGTAACAAGTGTTTGGGTACACATTTAAGTGAAATCACACAAGATAAAGGTCTTTCTGCTCATTTCATTTAGCTTAATGTCTCCAGGTTTATCCACACTGCATATCTTGAGAAGGAAGGGGCCTGCTGTTTTTTAAATTATTACTATTGAATTTGTTGGAATGATACTAGTTAACGAAATTATACAGGTTTCAGGTATACAATTCTACAACGTATCTTTTGTACACTGTGTAGTGTGTTCACATCCCCCACCCCCAAGTCAAGTCTTCGTCCATCACCATTTATTCCCTCTTTACCTTCCCACCCCTGGCCATCACGACACTGCTGTGTGTTCATGAGTTCTTTCTCTTTCTTTATTTTGACTTTTTTTGCTCAATCCCTCTGACTTTTCTTCTGGCCCCACCCTCCTCAGCTGTCAATTTATGAGTCTGTCTCTATTTTGCATATTAATTAATTTTGCTCATTAGATTCCACAGATGAGTGAAATCATTTGGTACTCTTCTCTCTCTGACTGGCTTATTTTACTTAGCATAATAATAGCCAGATCCATTCATGCTGTCACAAAAGGTAAGCTTTCCTTCATTTTTATGGCTGAATAGTATTTCATTGTGTAAATGTACTACAGCTTTTTATCCACTCACCTACTGATGGGCACTTGGGTTACTTCCAAATCTTGGTTATTGTAAATAAAGCTGCCATGAACATAGGGGTGCATATATTCTTTTGAGTTAGCATTTCAGGCTTCCTTAGATAAATTCCCAGAAGTGGAATCACTGGGTCACGAGGAAGTTCCATTTTTAATATTTTGAGGTAACTTTATTCTGCATTCCACAGAGGCTATAGCAATCTGTATTCCCATCAATTGTGCACAAGGGTTCCCTTTTGCCCAACCCTTGCCAACACTAAAGCTATTGATGATAGGCTTTCTTACAAGTGTGAGATGATATCTCATTGCAGTTTTAATTTGCATTTCTCTAATGATTAGTGTTGTTGAGCATCTTTTCATATGTCTATTGGCCATCTGTATGTCCTTTTTGGAGAGGGGCATCTCTTCAGGTCCTTTGCCCAATTTTTAAGTGTTTGTTTTTTGGTGTTGAGTTTTATAACTTTTTTTTTTTTTTTTTTTTTAGGTGAGAGGAAGTTTGATAGTGAGGTGGACTCCTGCACATGTCCTGACTGGGATCCACCTGGCAACCTCGTCTCAGGCCAATGCTTGAGTACTGAGCAGCTTCTAGTGCCTGAAGCTGTTGCAATTCTACAGAGCTATCCTCAGTGCCTGGAGTTACGCCCAAACTAATCAAGCCACTGGCTGTGGGAGGGGAAGAGAATGAGAAGGAGGAGAGGGAGAAGGGTAGAAGCAGATTCACAGTCACTTCTCCTGTGTGTCCTGACTGGGAATCAAACCCAGAGTGTCCATATGCCAGGCAGATGCTCTCTCTACTGAGTCACCAGTCAGGGCCTATAACATCTTTATAATTTTGAATATTAACCTATTTTCAGATATATTGGTGAATATTTTCTATTTAGTGGATTGTCTTTCCATTTCATTGATGGTTCTATTTGCTGTGCAAAAACTTCTTTGTTTGATATAGTCCTATTTATTTATTTTCTTTTGTTTTCCTTGTCTAAGAAGATAAAACAGAAAAAATATTTCTATAAGGAATATCTGAAATTTTACTGTTTTTTTTTAAAGTTTTAAGTCTAATATTTAAGTGTTTTATCTTTTTGATTTTATTATTGTGTGTGGTGAAAGAAAGTGGTCTAGTGTCATTTTTTTGCACGTTTCTGTCCAATTTTACCAACACAATTTATTGTACAGAATATCTTTACCCCAATGGTTTTGACTTCTTTGTCAAATATTAATTGACTATAAAGATGTGGGCTTATTTCTGGGCTTTCTATTCAGTTCCATTGATCTATATGTCTGTTTTTATGCCAGTAGCATGCTGTTTTGATTATTATGGCCTTGTAGTGTAGTTTGATATCAGGTAGCATGTTTCCTCCACTTTAGTTTTTTTTTTTTTTTTTTTTTTTTTTTTTTTGTACTTTTCTGAAGCTGGAAAGGGGGAGAGACAGACAGACTCCCGCATGCGCCTGACCCGGATCCACCCAGCACGCCCACCAGGGGTGATGCTCTGCCCACCAGGGGGCGATGCTCTGCCCCTCCGGGGCGTCGCTTCTGCCACGACCAAAGCCACTCTAGTGCCTGGGGCAGAGGCCAAGGAGCCAGCCCCAGCACCCCGGCCTTGGCTGCGGGAGGGGAAGAGAGAGACAGAGAGGAAGGAGGGGTGGGGGTGAAGAAGCAAATGGGCACTTCTCCTATGTGCCCTGGCCGGGAATCGAACCCGGGTCCCCTGCACGCCAGGCCGATGCTCTACCGCTGAGCCAACCGGCCAGGGCTCCACCTTAGTTCTTCTTTCTCAATATCATTGTTGCTTTTTGGAAATTTTTATGTTTTCATATAAATTTTTGGAATATTTGTTCTAGTTCTGTGAAATACAGTATTGGTAGCTTGATAGGAATTGCATTGAATCTATAGATTGCTTTGTGTAATATGGGCATTTTAATGAACATGGTATATGATTCCACTTATTTATATCTTCTTCAATTTCTTCATTGTCATATAGTTTTCTGAGTACATGTCTTTTTTACATCTTTGGTTAAATTTATTACTAGGTATTTTATTCTTTTGAAGAAATTGGGAAATGGGATTGTTTTCTTAGTTTCCTCTCTGATAGTTCATTATTGGTATATAAAAATGCAACTGGGCCCTGGCCAGTTGGCTCAGCGGTAGAGCGTCGGCCTGGCATGCGGGGGAACCGGGTTCAATTCCCGGCCAGGGCACATAGGAGAAGCGCCCATTTGCTTCTGCACCCCCCCCCTCCTTCCTCTCTGTCTCTCTCTTCCCCTCCCGCAGCCAAGGCTCCATTGGAGCAAAGATGGCCCGCGCTGGAGTGGCTCTGGTCGCGGCAGAGCGACGCCCCGGAGGAGCAGAGCATCGCCCCCTGGTGGGCAGAGCGTCGCCCATGGTGGGCGTGCTGGGTGGATCCTGGTCGGGCGCATGCGGGAGTCTGTCTGACTGTCTCTCCCCGTTTCCAGCTTCAGAAAAATACAAAAAAAAAAAGAAAAAGAAAAAAAAATGCAACTGAATTCTGAATATTTACTTAGTATCCTCCTACATTACTAATTTATCAGTTCTAATAGTTTTTTGGTGAAATTTTTAGGGTTCTCTATATACAATATCATGTCGTCTGCAAATAATGACAGCCTTACTCTTTCCTTTACAGTTTGGATGCTTTTTATTTCTTCTTGTCTGGTGCTGTGGCGAGAACTTCCAGTACTATGTTGAATAAGAGTGTTGATACTAGACATCCTTGTTTTGTCCCTGATCTTAGAAGAAACATTTATAGTTTTTGCCCATTGAGTATGATATTGGTTGTGGTGGCCTGCTGTTTGATTATAAAGTAGTATAGCAGATCTTTTTTTTTTTTTTTCTTTTTTTTGTATTTTTCCGAAGCCAGAAACGGAGAGGCAGTCAGACAGACTCCCACATGCACCCAACCAGAATCCACCCGGCACGCCCACCAGGGGGCGATGCTCTGCCCATCTGGGGTGTTGCTCTGCCACAATCAGAGCCATTCTAGTGCCTGAGGCAAAGGCCATAGAGCCATCCTCAGTGCCCCGGCAAATATTGCTCCAATGGAGCCTTGGCTGCAGGAGGGGGAGAGAGGGACAGAGAGGAAGGAGAGGGGGAGGGGTGGAGAAGCAGATGGGCGCTTCTCCTGTGTGCCCCAGCTGGGAATTGAACCCGGGACTCCTGCACGCCAGGCCGACGCTCTACCACTGAGCCTGTGACAGTCCTCTGTATTGTTTTAGGTATTCTAGGGCTTTTGTCTCTCCATGTAACTTTTAGAATCAGTTTGTCAATATTTACAAAATAAATTTTTGGGATTTTGATTGATATTACATTGAATCTATAGATCAAGTTGGGCAGAAGAGACAGCTTGACCATATTAAGGCTTCCTATAAATGAGAATGGAGTATCTTTCCATTTATTTATCTTTTTTGATTTTTGTCTCAATGCTTTGTAGCTTTCCTCTTATAAATCTCTCTCACTCTCTCTCTCTCTCTCTCACACACACACACATATGTATATATATATATATAGATATATATAATTAGTTTTATACCCATTTTGCAGTTTTTCTGGTGCTAAAGTAATTGTAACTATGTCTTGCATTTCAAATTCCATTAATTAATTTGCTGGTATATAGAAAAGTGATTTACTTTTGCATATTAACTTTGTATACTGTAACCTTGCTTATTAATTCCAGGAGTTCTTTGTCATTTTTTTTTCAAATTTCTACATTAACAAGCATCATCTATGAAGATAGTTTTATTTCTACCTTCTTGATTTGTATATTGTCTCTTGTCTTCTTGCATTAGCACGATGTTGAAAAGGTAGTGAGAGGAGAAATCCCTGCATCTTTCTGAATTTTATGGAAAATTTTTTAATTTCTCACCATTTAGGATGGTATTAACTATAGGCATTTTGTAGGGTTTTTTAAATCAAATTGAGGCAGTTCACCTCTTTTACTATTTTGCTAAGAATTTTTACCTTGAATGTCAAGTTTTGCCAAATGCTTTTTTTCTGTATCTATTAACATAATCCTGTGATAATCTTGTTAGCCTGTTGATGTGATAGATAATATTAATTGATTTTTGAATGTTGAAACAGTCTTGCATACCTGGACTATAAAAACTCACTGTCAATTTAAAATATTAAAAATAATAGTAGCTTTATTACTAGTTAGTAAAAAATTTTTGAAATATTTATTTCTCATTTTTCTTTTATATTGACATAATATTCCTTATTGCAAATACAAATTTATGAATTAACAACACTAAACTTTTGTCTTTTGTATGTTCAACAAAATGTGCTCGTAGTTTATTTTTATTGAACTTACATGGTATCCTCAGCATGCAGTTTTAATTTCTTTTCAATTTAGTCAAATGTTCTGATATTTCTATTGTAATTCTAAAACTCATTGGGCAATGCCCTAATAAGTTCTAGACAGATGTCAGCTCCTTCATCTGTGAAATAAAATAAGTAAAACACAAACTTTTAAATTTTTTTTATCTCTAAAAGTACTAGAAATCTATGCCTCATTTCTGTTCTAACTAGAATTCAGGTACAGTTGGCATGCTTGCTTTTTCAAAGATCCTGGCATAAGAGAAGAATGACAAAAGGCAATTTTTAGTGGAAGTGGCTTTGCATCATCTAGGCTGTGCACTCATGAAACTGTGATTATTTAGCCTGATGATCTGGAGATGGCAGGAGAGTATGTCATAAAGATTTCCTTAGAAAATTATCTTTTCCAAGTCAAAAGAGAATGACAGGACTGCTAAATAATCCATATTCTTCATTCATTATTAATGATAATACCTGATATCAAACTTTATAGAAAATTTGAAATCATCATCCACACAAATAATGGTTAAATCACATTAAAAAATGGATATGTGTTGAGATTAATCATATGAAATTTTGAGTTTGCTGGCATTTTACTGGATTCATGATTGACAATTCCTTCTGTTATTAGCATCCAAGGTGCATGGGCTATAGGGTGAACCAAAACTTTATATTATGTATGACAATATTTTGGAAGTGATGCAGTCACTTGAGTCACCTGAACATTTATTGAATCAGAAAACATCTTTTGGGATAAAGGCAGTATTTCATCTCTGGAAGCAAACATACAATTCGAGATTACCTTGGAATCCCTGCTTCCCAAGCCTCCCCAATTTTCATGCTGCACCCAGTAAAGCAGTCTCTGACATTCTCTGCTTCCTGTCTGCTTTCAGAACTCATCAATTTCTCATCCAAAACTCATTTTCCATGCACCTTAGTAGGTAAACCAAGGCTGTTCACATTTATATCCCCTACTCCACACTTTATAATTGAAATTTAACACGAGGTCTGTTTCAATAGAAGATTTTTGACTGGGGCCAATAAACTCTCATCCACATAATAATATCTAATAAATTTCTCAACAGTTTTTAGGAGGCAGGGAGATAAGCTTAACATTAAATATATACAAAAAGAGAGGACAGAGAAATAAAATATTAAAGAATGAACACATACACACACACACAGACACGGACTAATTGGAAAATGATGAGCTGCAGTTTACTCAAATCTGTGCAAATTCAATTTCCTCCAAATGTTTCTTTTCCTAGGTAATAATTTGTGGAAATTGAATTCATTTTTAAAATCACAGAACTTTATTTTGGGGTGTACATACTTTGAGAAGCTGCCAAAGCCAGTGAGATCATGAAAAAAATGTGTTTATTCTGAACGTGTCAATTTGAATGCAATTATAGCACATATGCATGAAGCAGCAAACAGATCAAACCAAAAAGTAAAAGGCTCCCAAGCTTTTGATAAACAAATTACATAATGAGGAGGGATGGTCTGATTGGACTATTGTCTTTCTGTTAGGAGACCAAAGAAACTGAAGGCAATGACTGCCTGGCAACTTATTTATATGATGAAGAAAATAAAAGTGGCTTTTGTGCACAGCATCTCTTTCCTGTGTCAGACTGAAAAAACAAAACCCAAAACAAACTCCCCCAACCCCAATATCCAACCACTGGTCCTTGTTATATTTATCTTATATTAATAGCTGATGGATGACTGAAGACCAAATCAACTGAAAATTCTCTTCAAAATCCCTTCTTTATTTAACTGTTAAGAATAGAGATGCCTCAGGTGCTGAGGAACTGATCTAAAGTCACAGGTTGTTAGAGGAAAGTTAGAGATTAGACTAGAGTTTTATTATTATTTATTTGGGTGTTTGTTTATCTGATATTTATCTTGCTGAATAGGTAGTACATGAATATATACAAAGTAAAGTGAAATCTGTTGATCCCTTCTTTCTAATGTCCTTCCTCAGAATTAACGGATTTTACTAACTTCACATTTTCATTTTGAAATGAACATACACATAGACATAGATACACTCAGTTCTACTCAATATTTCCTGGCTGTCTTTCTATTTAAGTATACATACAGCTGCCTCTTTCTCTTAAACGCTCCCCACTGGGTACTCTATTTTATTGATGTACATAATTTATTCAGCAAGTCTTTCATTAATAAGCATTTATGGCTCATTCAATTTGTGATTGTATAAACCATGCTGCAACAGTTTGAAAATGCCCCCTTTTTTCCCCACAAATGGCGCAATAACTACAAAATTAATGCTAAGAAGAAATATTTGCTAGGTCAGATTTGTTTGCATATGTATGATAAAGTTATCTTCCATTGAATTCTACAGATTTATCCTTCATGAAAAAATATGAAACAGTCTGTTTCTCAATACTCTGGTAGGATGTTTATCTATCTATTTATCTGGTTATCTATTTATCCATCCATCCATCATTTATCATCTTTACTACTTAACTAGGTGAAAGTTGTTTCTCAACTGACTTTTTCTTTTTCTTTTTGTATTTTTCTGAAGCTGGAAATGGGGAGGCAGTCAGACAGACTCCCGCATGCACCCGACCGGGATCCACTCGGCATGCCCACCAGGCGGCGATGCTCTGCCCATCTGGGGTGTCGCTCTGTTGCAACCAGAGCCATTCTAGCACCTGAGGCAGAGGCCATGGAGCCATCCTCAGCACCTGGGCCAACTTTGCTCCAATGGAGCCTTGGCTGCAGGAGGGGAAAAGAGAGACAGAGAGGAAGGAGGGGGGAGGGGTGGAGAAGCAGATGGGCACTTCTCCTGTGTGCTCTGGCCGGGAATCGAACCTGGGACTCCTGCATGCCAGGCCGACGCTCTACCACTGAGCCAACTGGCCAGGGCTCAACTGACTTTTAAATTTTATTTCCATTAATAAAAGGGGGCTTGAGCAGGTGGGACACAAAATTGAGACTCATGGACATAGACAGGGGTGCAGTGGTAATCAGGGGGAAGGGAAGGGTGCAGAGGGAGGGGGATGAGGGAAAAGGAGGGGCTTAAGAGAAACAAAATATAGAGTGACAGAAGATGATTTGACTTTGGGTGATGGGTATACAACATAATCGAGTTTCCAAAGGATATGGAGCTGTTTTCTCTAAATCTATGTACTCTGATTGACCAATATCACCCTGCTAAATTTAATTGTCTAAATAAAAGAAATAAACAACAAAAAAACACAAACAAAAATAAAAAAAATTTTAAAAGGGGGCTTGAGCATCTTTTCCTATGTTTAAGAAACAAAATAATGTTTCCTTTCCTATTAAATATGTCTAACACACATAGCAAATATATATACACATACAATTATATGTAAAATTATATGTTTAACATAGTAAATATATGTATATACACATACATAATTATTTATATAGACTTAAAACTGACAGTAAATATATATGCATACTTACAATTATATTTTTAACAGTAAATACACACACAATTATATATGTAAAAATATATATGCACAAATAGTTGTTCCTATGGAAAATAATGCAATAAATAATAATAAAAGAATAAAATGTTTCACATAGTTACAACTGTTCATCTACTTTTGCCCAACCCTGTAAAATGTACAAATGTAGTGCCTGACCTGTGGTGGCGCAGTGGGATAAAGTGTCGACCTGGAACACTGAGGTCGCCTATTAGAAACCCCGGGTTTGTCTGGTCAAGGCACATATGAGAGTTGATGCTTCTGGCTCCTCTCCTTTCTCTCTCTCTCTCTCTCCTCTCTGAAAATTGAATAAAGTCTTAAAAAATGTCTGTGAAATACATTTGAAAAGACTATTTAAAAATGTATAAATGCATACAATTATATTTTTGTTTCACATGGACAGGACAGTCAATATACACACGTACACAACTGCATGGAAGAGGGGCAGAGAATAAGCAGGAGATAGCAGGTCTCCTGAGACCCTGGAAAGAGTAACGTGGCCCAAGCTGTGTGTTATTCAGAAGCTGCCTTTGGGCTGCAGCCATGACCATGAGTTAACTGGCTTCTTTCGGCCCTGGCGGGTTGGTTCTGTGATAGAGCAATGGCCAGCTGTGTGGATGTCCTGGGTTCAATGAGGGTACACAGGAGAGACGACCAATTGTTGTCCCCCTTTCCTTCTCTCTTTCTCTCTTCCCTTCCCATAGCCATGGCTCCATTAGTTCCAGCGCATGGGCCTGGGCACTGAGGATGGCTTAGTGGAGCCTCCACCAGGCACTAAAAATAGCTGGGTTGGGAACATGGCTTAAGATGGTCACAGCATCGTCTCCTCTCTCCCCACCCCGTGGTTGCTGAGTGGATCCCAGTCAGGGCGCATGCCTGGAATCTGTCTCTCTATCTCCCTTCCTCTCATTTGGAAAAGAAGAGGAAAAAAAAGAGGCTTCTTTCCCAGGGAGTCTGAGCCCCGGTGGGGGTCGGGGAGACTCTCCCCGAGGACTCTCTGTGTCGCATCTGGGAAGCTGGAAGGCGATGACGCCAGTGTCCCTAACCTACCCTCGCACCGGGCCACCCCAGTGTGCGCCACCCCAGAAACTGCCATTGTGGCAACACTCAGACCTGCAGACACCAAGGCCGCGCCCAACGTGGTGAGTCTTCCCCTGTCCCCGGCTTCTTTGGCCTGTGGCACCTGGGGACACTGTCCTGGCGGTTCAAAGCTAAATGTTTTGTTCTTCAGCTGCAAGTCTTTAAAGGTCGGGTGCTCCTTTGGTTTCCACCCCTTCTCAGGGTGGGCTCCCTCCTACCTGCTTCCACGAGGCTTCCCTGTCCCACCCACTGAGTCCAGGAGCCGCTGGGCCAGGTGACAGGATTTCTGAGGAGGTTGTTCTCTGTGTAACTGTGGAGTCAGCGTGTACTGAGTGAAGGCGAGCTCGGGTCCGCAGGCAGGCGTCGCTCTCTGTGAAGATTCATAAGTATATAGTTTCCAAATTTACTATTTTTTTTTCCATTTGACTACACAACCTTATTTATTGAATTGTTGATCATTTTCCACTTATTTATTTTCCACTGTTTGAGTCTTTGCTTCCATTTTTTTTTAAGTTTATACACAAGTAGTGGAATTGTTCTGCCATATCCTAATTCTTTTTTTTCTTCTAATTCAGTGAGAAGAGGGGAGGCAAAGACAAGCTCCTGCATGTGCCCCAATCAAGATCCACCCTGTAATGGTAATGTTCACTAGGACTAGGGGGATGCTCTGTCCACCTGGGGCACTGCTCTTTGCTCAGCAAGCAAGCTCTTATTTAGTGCATGAAGTGGAGGCCATGGAGCTAGCCATCCTCAGCGCCCAGGGCCAACTCACTCCAATGGAGCCATGGCTGCAGGAGAAGAGAGAGAGAGAGAGAGAGAGAGAGAGAGAGAGAGAAGCGAGGGAGGTGGTGGAGAAGCAGATGAGCGCTTCTCCTGTGTGCCCTGACTGGGAATCAAACTTGGGAAATCCACATGCCAGGCCAATGCACTACCACTGAGCCAACTGGCCCGGGCCCATATGGTAATTCTATGTTTAACTTTATGAGGACCCTCTAAACTGTTTTCTGCAATGCTAGCACCATTTTACATTTCCACATGTAAGGATTCCATTGTCTTTACATCCTCACCAACATTTATATTTTCCCTTTTTTCTGTTATACTTGCCTTAGTGAGGGTAAAGTGACATATCATTGTGGCTTTGAATTGCATTTCTCTAATGGCTAATGATATTTAATATCTTTTCACATATTTATTGGCCACATGCATATCTTTGGATAAAGATTTATTAAACTCCTTTTCTCGTATTTAATTGGGTTATTTGTTTTTGTTATTGAGCTATAAGAGTTCTTTACATATTTTAAATACAAGTACTTTTTAAATATATTATTTGCAAAAATAGTGTCCCATTTTGTGATTGCCTTATCATTTTTCTGATCTTTTCCTTAAAAAACAAAGGTTTTTCATTTTGAAATCTAATTTATCTATTTTTCTTTTGTTATTCATGGTTTGAGTATGATATCTAAGAATCCATTGCCAAATCCAAGATTATGAAGATTTTCTCCTAAGCTTTCTTCTAAAAGTTCAGTAGTTATAGCTCTTATATTTAGCTTATTAATCCATTTTGAGTTAATTTTTGTATATGGTTGAAACAGAAACCCACCTTCATTGTTTTGCATGTGAATATTACTTATTCTAGTACCGTTTATTAAAAAGTATTTATATCCATTGAATAGTACTACCATCCTTGTATAAAGTCAATTGGCCATGGATGTATAGGTTTATTTTTGATTTTTCAATTCTATTCCATTGGGATAAAATGTTTATTCTTATGCCAATATCATACCATTTTTATTACTATAGCCACACTGATTAATTTTCAGGGTTCTGAAAACATTTCTAAAAAATGTTGCCATTTATTGTTGCTTTTATGAAGGTGGAAATTTTCAGAGGTCATTATACTGCCATTTTCAGGGATGATCAGCTTATGTCATTTTTCCATATATATGAAAATTGTTAGCTATTCACTGTGTATTTTAAGCTTCATCATTATAAATGTATATCTTCCTCCATCTCTCATTTCTTCTTTCTGACCCTAAATAAAGTTTGCCTTATATTCAGGTTGTAATCCCTCAGCTTTTTTGTTGTTGTTGCAATGGCTCATAATATATTTTATTATTATTTTATTCCATTTTAATTCTGAGCTAGGAAATTAACTGAAATTGGATTCATTCTTTCTATTTGTAACAAATTATTGTAAGTATAATATACACAGAAGTGCAAATATCATATAAGCATTCATTTTAAAGAACTTTCACAATCCTGATACATTGCATAAAAAGTAACCAGCTCAAGGAATAGAACCCAAACCTCAAAAAATCTGCTCAGGCCCTGGCCGGTTGGCTCAGCAGTAGAGCGTCGGCCTGGCGTTCAGGAGTCCTGGATTCGATTCCTGGCCAGGGCACACAGAAGAGGCACCCATTTGCTTCTCCACCCCTCCCCCTCTTCTTCCTCTCTGTCTCTCTCTTCCACTCCCGCAGCGAGGCTCCATTGGAGCAAAGATGGCCTGGGTGCTGGGGATGGCTCTGTGGCCTCTGCCTCAGGCGCTAGAATGGCTCTGGTCGCAACAGAGCGACGCCCCAGAGGGGCAAAGCATCGCCCCCTGGTGGGCATGCCGGGTGGATCCCGGTAGGGAGCATGCGGGAGTCTGTGTGACTGCCTCCCCATTTCCAGCTTCGGAAAAATGAAAAAAAAAAATCTTCTCAAATTTTTCTTCAATTGTCTCCACCCTTAAGTATGACTTTTATCTTGACCTCTAATGGCCTGCCCCTAGTATCTAGTATAATCTTCTTCTCCGGAATGTATACAGAGCTGTATGTATGATGGATTTTATTATTGATTAGGTTATGCTATAGAATAAAGGTAATGTGATTTTTCAGATGTCATTAAGGCCTTAGGTCAGTTAGTTGTCTTTGATTTAAATAAAAAGGATGTTATGCTAAGTGGACTTGACATAAGCCTATGAAACCTGGCCTTTTTTGAAGGGAGAAATTCAGAACATGAGAGAAATTATTATCCTCTTGGCTTTTAAAAAATGAAGGGCCATTTTGAAGAGGGGCCTATATGTGAAGGAAGATCAGTTAGTCTCCATCAGATGAGTCTGAGTCTAACAATCACCAAGACATAAGTTCTAACAACAACCAAGTACCTAGAGCTTCCAGCCCTGACCAGGTCCTCCAATGCAGCCTTAGGAGGCACTGAGCAGAGGACCAGCATATCTGTACCTTGACCCAAAGAAATGGTGACTAATACATTTGGATTGTTTTAAGCTGCTAAATGTGTTATACTTTCTTATGGCACCAAAGAAAACTAATGGACCAGGCGATACAAAGTCACTTACTGAAAAATGTACCATTTCCTGAGGGCATTGTAGCACCATCTTGTTCATCAACTACACAGAAATGTGTCTGTTTCAGGATTAACCATTTAGTGCCATTGACTAGTGAGTCAATACTTGTGCTGATACCACATTATCTCCTCATAGTAAGTTTTGATATATGCTAGTTTAAAGTCTTTTAGCTTTGTTATTCTGTTTTAAAATGTCCTTGACAGTTCTTGCTCCTTTGAATTTCTGTATGGATTTTAAAATAAGGCTGCATTTTAAAAATGCTGACATTTTTACTGGAATTGCATTACCCACAATTCCATTTTTAAGTGTAGTAGAATAAATTGATTTCACACTATGAGCAAGGATGCACTAAATATATTTTGATTCCCTCCATATTCCACTCTTAATTTCAGTACCTGATTTCAGTTTATCAAAATATTTTCTTTCTCTTTATCTATATGCTCATATTTACTGTTTTCTAATTTATCATCTTTCTTATTCATCTCATTACAGTAAAAGATGATAAAATCGGTGTATTTACACTACTTTTCACTTTCCTTATGTCTTTTCTCAAATCTTTTGTATGATGTCTGCAGTGTTAAAGCTTATGACATAAACATTCTGTTCTTTACCCATAAATACCATATTTGTTTTAGTTTTCCTTGCAGTGAAATAAAATAAAATGACATTGCCATTTTGCTGAGAGTAGTTTTTTTCAACATCTTTTGGTTTGTTGAATTTGTTCTTCAGTATTTTTTTAGAAGGACTTATAGGTCATTAATTTTTTCCACTTTATTGTTTTTGAATTATGGTTTGGCTGTTTATAAAATTCTTGGTTTCATATTTTATATGCAATAGTATAAATTGATTTCATACTATGAGCAACAATGTACTGAATATATTTCAATTCTATATTCCTCTCTTAACTTCACTACCTGATTTCAGTTTATCAAAATATTTTCTTTTGTTATAGTTATATGCTTATATCTACTGAACTTGCTAACTTATCATCTTTAATTCTTACCATTCATCTCCTTACAGTAAAAGTAATAAAACCAGTTTATACTTTCTTTCTTTGTGTACTTTGTGTTGGAGCATCTCTGTCTCCTAGAATTTAATTCTCCTCTGGTAAAATTTGAGGTCAGACCAATTGTTACTTCTCTTGGTTACTCTCATTGGATGACTTTTCTATCTTGTCTCTGCTGAACTTTGCAGCTATACTCAGATATTATAGATGAGGGCACAGCTGTCTTTAACTTTTATTAAGTAAAGATTTTGCATTTCTGCTTTTCCTTGTTACTTTGGCATAATGCCGAAGTCAAGAAAGAGAAAATATAATTGCCTTCTATCACTTCTAAGTCAAGAAATATCTATGCTACACTGCTTCATTGGTTTGTTCTTATGGGTTGTAAATATGTCTTTACAGATACTTAGCTCATTTCTTTTAGGACGTTTATAACATTACACTTCAATCAGCACAATATATAGCATCTCAGAAGTAGTTAAGTCAAAGAACTATTCTTTTTCACAATTTACTAAACCCCTTATTTAGAAAAACAGATGTGGGAGAGACAAGATGGCGCTGGAGTAGGCAGACGTACCAACATCTACCTCCCAGAACCAAAGTGGATTCCAAACTAATTTTAAGAACTATCATCTGGAAAAACCAACTTTGGACTAAACTAAGAGGACTCTTCAACCAAGGAACACTGAAGAAGCCACACTGAGACTGGTAGGAAAAGCGGAAACGTGGAGAGGGCTGCCCAGCTCCCCGGAGCGAAAGGCAGCAGGGAGAGACTTGCGAGGCAGGAAGTGAGTTTAGCAGAAGGGAAAGGGTCCTGAGCCCCAGGAACAAAGCCCCAGCCTGCAGCCCCAGAGCCCAGAAGAGGCGTAAGGACAGTATTTAGCTTGAAACAAGTCAGTATACTGTTTGTGAGAAAGAGTGATTTCTCAGACCCAGGATCCTTCTTAAAGGGACTGCGCAGAATATCTCTCTCACAGCCACTCACCCAGGGCTCCTGGGGACGGGGAGAGAGGAGAGGACCAGAGTAACAGGAAGAGAGTGTAATCTAGGAGGCACAGGGAAAAACATCTTGGGAGATAGCCACCCTAACCCCTGGGATGAGTAACTCCCCAAAGCTGAAGTGAATATTTCCCCCAGAAACAGCAATACCAGCAAAGGGAAGCAGGAGAGCAGCCAAACAAGCTCCCCCGCGGCATTCAGAGCAGAGTCACATAGAAGGAGGGAGCTTTTGGGTCTACAGTAGTGAGTCTTAGGGTCTTAGAGCTGCAACACCCCCACCCACGTGGCTGAGGGCTTGCTGGAGGGAGGGTGGCAGCAGGAGACAAAAGCACAATTCTGCTGGCAGGGGCGGAAGCCAGCTGGCCACCACTGGGCTCAGGTGTGAGCTCAATCTTGCCCGGCTGGGGAGAAGGGGGCATGCAAAAGTGGTCAAGCTCAGATGCCGGCAACCTATAATCCAGCCTGTGGGAGAAGGGCGGGAACCCCAGAAAGGGTGGAACCAGCCCCTGAGCAAGGGCGCAGGAGCACAGCCTTGCCCTGCCCGTACAACCCAGGCTTGCGGTCTGACTTGGTAGCTGGATCCTCCTGCGGGGGTGGAGCCAAAAGCCCAGAAGAGGCGGAGTTATGCTACTGAGCTGAGCTTGGGCACACAGTCCTGCCCGGCAGTAGAGCCAAGGCTAGCAGCCGTTCCTCGGACGGGCTCCTCCTGCAAGGGCAGGGTGAAAGCCTGGAAACAGGCGGAGACCCCCAGCTGAGCAAAGGTGCTCGCCAGTGCCCTCAGGTCCGAGCATAACATCACACATGGGGGTGGGGCAAAGGCCAAGGCCACCAACGCTTGTGCACCCGAGCGCGTGATCACAGCCAATCCCGTGAAGAGAAAATGTGGAAGCAGAGAAATACAACACAAATAAACCAAGAGAAATCTCCAGAAAAGGACCTAAGTGAATCAGATATAACCAAATTACCAGATGCAGAGTTTAAAATAATGGCTGTTAGGATGCTCAAAGATATTAGAACAACCATAGATGGCCATTACGAAAACCTAAATAAAGAGATAACAAATATAAAAAAGGACATTGAAATAATAAAAAAGAATCAGTCAGAAATGACAAATACAATATCTGAAATAAAGAATACAATGGAAGGAATTAAAAGCAGGATGGATGAAGCAGAGAATTGAATCAGCGAGTTAGAGGACACGATAAATAAAGGCATGGAAGCAGAGCAGAAAAAAGAAAAGAGACTCAAAAAGTCTGAGGAAACTCTAAGAGAGCTCTGTGACAACATGAAGAGAAATAACATCTGCATCATAGGGGTTCCTGAAGAAGAGGAGAAAGAGCAAGGGATAGAGACTTTGTTTAAACATATCATAGCAGAAAACTTCCCCCAATTAAGGCAGGAAAACATTTCACATGTTCAGGGAGCACAGAGAACTCCATTAAGGAGAAACCCAAAGAAACCAACACCAAGACACATCATAATTAAAATACCAAAGCTAAATGATAAAGAGAAAATAATAAAAGCTGCAAGAGAAAAAAAGACTATCATCTACAAAGGAGCCTCCATAAGGATGACTTCTGACTTCTCAACAGAAACACTTGAGGCCAGAAGGGAATGGCAAGAAATATTCAAAGTAATGCAGAACAAGAACCTACAACCAAGACTACTTTATCCAGCAAGGCTATCATTTAAAATTGAAGGAGAAATAAAAAGCTTTACAGACAAAAAAAAAAAAAAAACCTCAAGGAATTCACTGCAACCAAACCAAGGCTGCAAGAAATGCTAAGGGACCTGTTGTAAACAGGTCAAAGGAAAAAAAGAATATAGCAAAAGAGGAATACAGTTTTAAAGAAAAAAATGGCAATAAACAATTACATATCAGTAATAACCTTAAATGTTAATGAATTAAATGATCCGATCAAGAGACATAGGGTAGCTGCATGGATAAGAAAACAGGATCTATACATATGCTGTCTACAAGAGACACACCTTAAATTAAAAGATGCACACAAACTGAAGGTAAAAGGATGAAAAAAAAATATTTTATGCAAATGGAAATGAAAAAAAAGCTGGGGTAGCAATACTTATATCAGACAAAATGGACTTTAAAACAAAGACCATAGTTAGAGATAAAGAAGGTCATTACATAATGATAAAGGGAGCAATCCAACAGGAAGATATAACCATTATAAATATCTACGCACCTAATATAGCAGCACCTAAATATATAAAGCAGACTTTGATGGACTTAAAGGGCGAGATCAACAGCAATACTATAATAGTAGGGGATTTCAATACCCCATTAACATCATTAGATAGATACTCAAGAAAGAAAATTAACAAAGAAACAGCAGACTTAAAGGACATATTAGATCAACTCGATTTAATAGATATCTTCAGAACCATTCACCCTCAAACAGCAGAATATACATTCTTTTCAAGTACCCATGGTACATTCTCTAGAATAGACCACATGTTAGGGCACAAAAGCAATCTCAACAAATTTAAGAAAATTGAAATCATATCAAGCATTTTCTCTGATCACAATGGCATTAAACTAGAAATCAACCACAATAGATAAATTGAAAAACATTCAAACACTTGGAAACTAAATAGCATGTTATTAAATAACGAATGGGTTAACATTGAGATCAAAGAAGAAATTAAAAAATTCCTAGAAACAAACGATAATGAGCATACATCAACTTAAAATTTATGGGACACAGCAAAAACAGTCCTGAGAGGGAAGTTTATACCATTACAGGCATACCTCAAGAAGCTAGAAAAAGCTCAGATAAACAACTTAACCCTGCATCTAAAAGAGCTAGAAAAAGAACAGCAAGGAAAGCCCAGAGCTAGTAGAAGGAAGGAAATAATAAAGATCAGAGCAGAAATAAATGACATAGAGGCTAAAGAAACAATACAGAGGACCAATGAAACCAGGAGCTGGTTCTTTGAAAAGGTAAACAGGATCAATAAACCTTTAACGAGACTCACCAAGAAAAAAATAGAGAGGTCTCAAATAAATAAAATTAGAAACGAGAGTGGAGAAATAACAACTGACCCAACAGAAATACAAAATATTGTAAGAAAATACTATGAAGAACTGTATGCCAAAAAACTAGACAACCTAGATGAAATGGACAAATTCTTTGAATCATATATTCTTCCAAAAATCAATCTGGAAGAATCAGAAAACCTAAACAGACCAATTACAACAAATGAGATTGAAACAGCTATCAAAAAACTCCTAAAAAAGAAAAGTCCTGGGCCTGATGGTTTCACAAGTGAATTCTACCAAATATTCAAAGAAGAACTAACTCCTATCCTTCTCAAGCTATTTCAAAAAATTCAAGAGGAAGGAAGACCTCCAAACTCCTTTTATGAGGTGAGCATAATTCTGATTCCAAAACCAGGCAAAGACAACACAAAAAAAGAAAATTATAGGCCAAATCCCTGATGAACTTAGTTGCAAAAATCCTCAACAAAATATTAGCAAACCGGATCCAGCAATATATGAAAAAAATCATACACCATGATCAAGTGGAATTTATTCTTGGGAGGCAAGGCTGGTACAATATTCACAAATTAATCAATGTGATTCATCACATAAAGAAAAGAAAGGAGAAAAACCACATGATAATTTCAATAGATGCAGAAAAAGCATTTGATAAAGTCCAGCACCCATTCATGATCAAAACTCTCAGCATAGTGGGAATACAGGGAACATACCTCAACATAATAAAGGCCATCTACGACAAACCCACAGCCAACATCATACTGAATGGGCAAAAATTAAAAGCAATCCCCTTAAGATCAGGAACAAGGCAGGGGTGCCCCCATTCACCACTCTTATTCAACATAGTTCTGGAAGTCCTAGCCACAGCAATCAGACAAGAAAAAGAAATAAAAGGCATCCAAATTGGAAAAGAAGAAGTAAAACTATCATTATTTGCAGATGATATGATATTGTATATAGAAAACCCTAAAGTCTCAGTCAAAAAACTACTAGACCTGATAAATGAATTCAGCAAGGTGGCAGGATATAAAATCAATAGTCAGAAATCAGAGGCATTTTTGTACACTAATAATGAACTGTCAGAAAGAGAAATCAAGGAATCAATCCCCTTTACCATTGCAACCAAAAAAATAAAGTACCTAGGAATAAATCTAACCAAGGAGATTAAAGACTTGTACTCAGAAAATTATAAAACATTGATAAAAGAAATCAGGGAAGATACGAATAAGTGGAGGCATATACCGTGCTCATGGTTAGGAAGAATAAACATCATTAAAATGTCTATATTACCCAAAGCAATTTATAAATTCAATGCAATACTGATTAAAATACCAATGACTTACTTCAAAGATATAGAACACATATTTCAAAAATTTATATGGAACCAAAAGAGAACACGAATAGCCTCAGCAATCTTGAAAAGGAATAATAAAGCAGGAGGTATCACACTTCCGGATATCAAGTTATATTATAAGGCCATTGTACTCAAAACAGCATGGTACTGGCATAAGAACAGGAACATAGATCAATGGAACAGAACAGAGAACCCAGAAATAAACCCACAGTTCTATGGACAACTGATATTTGACAAAGGAGGTAAGGAAGTACAATGGAGTAAAGACAGCCTCTTCAACAAATGGTGTTGGGAAAATTGGACAGCTACCTGCAAAAAAATGAAACTAGACCACCAACTTACACCACTCACAAAAATAAACTCAAAATGGATAAAAGACTTAAAAATAAGCCGGGAAACCGTAAGCATCTTAGAAGAAAACATAGGCAGTAGGCTTTCTGACATCTCTCGCAGCAATATATTTGCTGATTTGTCTACACAGGCAAGTGAAATAAAAGACAGAATAAACAAATGGGACTTTATCAAACTAAAAAGCTTCTGCACAGCTAAAGACAATAAGAACAGAATAAAAAGACAAACTACACAATGGGAGAATATATTAGACATTGCATCTGATAAGGGGTTAATAACCAAAATTTATAAAGAACTTGTAAAGCTTAATACCAGGAAGACAAACAATCCAATCCAAAAGGGGGCAAAAGAAATGAATAGACATTTCTCCAAAGAGGACACACAGATGGCCAATAGGCATATAAAAAAATGTTCAACATCACTAATGATTAGAGAAATGGAAATTAAAACCACAATGTGATATCACCTCACACCAGTCAGAATGGCACTCATCAATAAAATAACACAGAATAAGTGCTGGCGAGGATATGGAGAAAAGGGAATGCTCCTGCACTGCTGGTGGGAATGCAGACTGGTGCAGCCATTGTGGAAAACAGTATGGAGATTCCTCAAGATATTAAAAATCGAACTGCCTTTTGACCCAGCTATACCACTGTTAGGAATATACCCCAAGAACAACATAGCACTGTTTGAAAAGAAGAAATGCACCCCCATGTTTATGGCAGCATTTTTCACAATAGCAAAGATCTGGAAACAGCCCAAGTGTCCATCAGTGGATGAGTGGATTAAAAAGCTTTGGTATATATATACTATGGAATACTACTCAGCCATAAGAAATAATGACATAGGATCTTGTACAACAACATGGATGGGCCTTGATAACATTATACTGAGTGAAAGAAGTAATTCAGAAAAAAACCAAGAACTATATGATTCCGTACATAGGTGGGACATAAAGATGAGACTCAGAGACATGGACAACAGTGTTGGGGTTACAGGGTGGGGGGAGGAGAGGGAAGGGGTTAGGGGAGGGGAGGGGCACAAAGTTCATGGCTTTTCAGCATTTGCCATATTCCCCCTTTAATCTATAGACAGACAGCAAATATTTACTTATGGTGTTTCCACTATAAAGACAGCTGTCTTAGGGACAAATGCTGATGAACTATTTCAGCAGTTCCTCCTTCTTCAAAGACTTATATGTCAACATAGAGAGCTCCATGTTTCATAGGACATACTCAAGCTCACTCCATGCTCCCTGGAGCTTTAGCAGAAGGGAATGCCCTTTTTTCTTTCTCTGTCTCTCTCTTTTCTTTTCTTTTTTTTATTTTTGGTTGTATTTTTCTTTTATTTACTTATTTTTTGTATTTTTCTGAAGATGGAAATGGGGAGGTAGTCAGATAGACTCCCACATGTGCCTGACCAGGATCCACCTGGCATGCCTACCAGGGGGGAATGCTCTGCCCATCTGGGGTGTTGCTCTGTTGCAAACAGAGCCATTCTAGCGCCTGAGGCAGAGGCCATGGGGCCATCCTTAGTGCCCGGGTGGCTTTTCTCTGGTGGAGCCTTGGCTGCGGGAGGGGAAGTGAGAGACAGAGAAGAAGGAGAGGGGGAGGGGTAGAGAAGTAGATGGGCGCTTCTTCTGTGTGCTCTGACTGGGAATCGAACCCGGGAATCCTGCACACCAGCCCAATGCTCTACCACTGAGCCAACCTGCCAGGACCTAGGAAAGTCCTTGTTGATCAAGCTACCCAAAAGAAAATTATATGGAGCAACCATGACAGACCGAGCAAGTCAGTCTCATACTAATCATCACCAGAACGCTGCAGCCCGGTGTAAACAGTTTCAACTATCTCAAGAAGCAGCACGGCAGATTGGGAAATCCTGTCCAAGGGGTCCTATACTGCCCCTTTATTTGGAGTTAACCCTCAAGGACCCCTACCAGGACAACTTGGAAGATGGATGTTACTAATATACCTTCATTTGGTCTTATGTCCACATTACAGTGGATATATATTCCGGATCTATAGAAACCTCTGTCAGAACAGGAGAGGCTGCTAAGCATGCTATAGTTCATTGTCTGTATGCATTGTTCTATTATTGAATTTCCTAAACTGGCTAAACTGAAAATGCTCCTGCATATGGACCAAAAGCATTTACTGTATTTTTTCATGCTTACAATCTTTAAAGTTAAGGTATTATTAAAGTGTACTCAGCAAACATTTTAAGGTCAATTTAAAAAAAAAAATTCAAGAGGGGGTAGTTATATCCTGGAACTCCTACGGGTCTACCATATCATGATTTTACTTAAAAAAAAAATTACATTTCTTTGGAATGCTGATGAACAGGTGACACCAAATCTTTTTCGCCTGCAAACTACTACCTTCTTTATTTGATCCAGCTAATAACACTGTTTTGTCTTTTTCCAAATAGCTCCAGATATATGGAAAAGATTTATATAGGTGGATGGGGATCCTCAAACCCCTCAGCGAGATCTTCTGAGCATGGCTTTTAAGATACCTAGAGGCATAAAAAGCCCACTAGAGTTCAGGGGAACTACCAGCTTTTAGGATACACCCTTAAAGGCTCCAACGCCCCAAAGGGGTCTCATAGGATGCCATCTGGGTCCTGCTTCAATAGTGGAAAGGAAGGTCATTGAGCTAAAGCCTGCCAGGCTTACATGCCTCTGCTCTGAGGAAACAGGGACACTGGAAGGTAGGCTTCCCCCTCGCTCCTCTAAGGGAGGGTTCAGTCTCTTCCAGCCCTGCTCCAGCCACCTATGACCTAACCTTGCCCAGAATGCTGGGGTTAGCCACTGAAGGCTGAAGATGCCCAGGGCCATCGGCCCCATCTACGACACTGTGGATGAGCCTAGGGTATTTCTTCCAAGAAGCAGGTAAACTGATCTCATTTGCACAAGGGCCTCTTAACTATGTTTTGCCTGAATAGTCAGATTTTTTATTCTTCCCTCGAAGATCTCTGTTGTGGGTGTTGATAGTCCTATTTGCTGCTGCTTTGCTTAATATATAGTGTTTCCTTTATCCCTCCTACCTCAATGCCTCACTCATAGTTCAGGCTGGGACTTACTCCTAATTTAGAGCTCTCTTTCCCCTTTTGCCAACTTTTTTATGAACCTACCTTTGCCACCCAGCTTAGTGTATCTCAAGGTTCTCTTTATCATGCCACAGTCACAGAGCTCCAGGGAAAAGCAACCTGGTCTCATCTCTCCAGGCAGAGGAGAACAGAAGCTCCATATCCACACATGCTGCAAATGGCTTTTCCAGTCTACCTGAACCATTCCCAGCTAGAAGCAGCGGTCATTGGGACTTGGACATGAGCTGCAAAGTATAGAATTGTGACAACAATTCCAGTGCCATGCGGACTTTTCCTGGATGTGGACTTTTCCTGGACTCCTGCTCCCTGTGACAGCTCCTAACAGACTGAACTGTGGTTGGGTTGCATTTTTCAGGGATTTGGCATGGTGATGGGGCCAACTTGGACTCGGTGAACATGTTAAGGACACTGCTCTTTTATGGTTTCTTGCTGTATTGGCCAAGAGTTTGCTTAAAGACTTTTAATCACTGTAAAAAAATAGAAGACTGGATAAAGAAGATGGGACACATATACACCATGGTATATTATTCAGCTAGAAGAGATGATGACATCGGATCACTTACAGTTGAATGGTGGCATCTTGATAACATTATGCGGAGTGAAATAAGTGAATCAGAAAAAAACAAGAACTGCACGATTCCGTACATTGGTGGGACGTAAAAGTGAGACTAAGAGACATGGACAAAAGTGGGGTGGTTACGGGGGGTGGGGGGAGGGAAGGAGGGAGAGGGGGAGGGGTACAGGGAAAACTAGATAGAGGGTGACGGAGGACGATCTCTCTTTGGGTGATGGGTATGCAACAGAACTAAATGACAAGATAACCTGGAAATGTTTTCTTTAAATATATGTACCCTGATTTATTGATGTCACCCCATTAAAATAAAAACTTATTTATATAAAAAAAAAGAAAAAAAGAAAAAAGATGTGAACAGTAAAAAAAAAAAAGAATACTGGACCCTATTAAAAGTTTTGTTTATATGGGTTTCATCTATTGATATTTAACATATACATTAAAACTAAGAAATTAAAATATATATTTGTTAGTTAATTTTAAATAACAATAATAAATGTATTCCCTCAACATAGGCACCTTCTTATTTTTATGAAAATGATTATATTTTCCAAAATAAAATGACTAGGAAAAGTGCAGCATTATCTTAGAATTTTGCCATTTTTATCTTACATTCTTTAATTTCTGGCTAAATAGAAGACAGCTGGATTCTCATGTCTGCTTCTGCTTTCAGTTCATTGCAGTCCATCCTTTGTGTTAGAGCATGTAAAAAAAAATCTAACCCTAAGAGCTCTAGCTGGTTAGCTCAGTAGGTTAGAGCATGGTCCCCATACCCCAAGGTTATGGGTTTGATCCTTGGTCAGGGTACATATGAGAATCAACCAATGAGTGCATAAATGGGTGGAACAACAAGTTGATGTTTCTCTCTCTCCCTTTCTCTCTTTTAGAATCAATCGATAAATAAAAATTTAAAAATCTAACCACACACAGATATGTCCTTAGAAATGGAGGAACATTTTAAGAACCCTTTTATATAATTTTGTATGTTTTTCTTTGCTATTACATGTTGGTTGACAAGTGGTAGTTCCTTGAAGATTAGTGGAAATGTGTAATCTGAAGCCATACCAATAAACTTCTCAAATTGTTTCTTTTAAATTTAAAATAAAAAATAATAATAAAAAAAGAAAGACAGATGTGACAATTTCCTCTGGTTAATAATAATTAAAACAAGAACAGATTCAACAACAGTGCCAGCCAACAGCAGCTAACAAGTATTACGTAGTTACTGCATACAGCACAGGTTATTAATCACTTCATGTGGATTGTAGTGTTTAACTCTCACAACAGAGCTGTACTTAGATAGCTGTTAAGATCCAGTCGATAAAAAAGCTTGCAAGAAGTGACTTAGCTGGCAAGTGACAGAGCAGCGATGGGACCTTATGCTTTCTGAATTCAAAGTTGTCACTACTTTTGCATAGAGACTGCTCAGCTGGCATGTATTTTCATTTTTATGACAGTACTCAGCATTTTCTGCAACTCTAGTTTACATGGAATGGTACTGTTTCTTTGAAGGCCTGGTATCATCTTTGTAGAGGGTCTAATACCTGCTGTGCAGTTTCATGGCTGAGATAATCCTTCCCTTTATTTCTCATCAGTTCCACACTCTCTTTTTTGCAGAAGCAGAGAAATAATGAAATCTGGAAGAGTCCCAAACATCATCTTTGAAATTTGGAAACTCAGCGGTCTTATTTAAAGTGGTATGGAATTTGAGAAAATAGCTCTGTGATTATGGGAAGTTATTTAATGCATTTGAAAATTAGTTTCTGAGTATATGGGATAGGGAATCCTGTGGGATTTTTTGACTCAGTCTAGATCTCTGTCACCTTCAATCTACATACTTCACTGTAGGTGACATTATCAAAGTGATCCTTAGCTTGGAAACTTTATTTACCTCAAATGTTTCTTTCAAGCGGTTAAGAAAACAGGTTTTATATTATGATAGAGTTGGATCGTATTTTCTTTTCTCACCTTGTTGCTCAGGGTAATTACATGACGTTATTGTGAAAATTGCATAAAATAATCCCTGTGAAGGGGGATTGCTATTATTACTATTATTATTTCTCCTTGGTTATATAACTGGGCAATACAAAAATATGGGAAATATATAAACAAAGCAATATCAAGCCAGGTGGTAATTCTTATATACAATATGTACATTAAATAATTAAGAACTGGGAAAAATTATGAGTGGTAGAGTAAAATATTATTTATAGTTTGGTTAAATATCAAAATTTTTGAGTATGTAAGATGAATGCACAATATTTTATAAATGGCTGAAATATCATTTTTTCTCTTAGTAAACAATATATATTCAAGCAAGACTGAACTGCTTAGCATTTGTTATGCAGCCATAGACCGTATATTTTAAATAGATTCAGTATTTATGCTTCCAAAAAGTGTAGAAAATCATTAATAGAGTTTGTGGAACATATTCTTTTGTTTTTATTGGATTTTATTATGTTAAAGTAAACATGGATCCTTTTATTCCTGATAAACAGCTTAGAGAAACTTGATAAGCAGCAGGTTATTCTTGACCCATTCACAGCAATGAGGAGGGCAGGATGAAAGTGTGATAGTGGAGGCAATTTGAGAGATATGATCATGAAATCGCACAGTTCAGGGGTCTAAGGCAGGAGCAGGAAAGTAGCAGGGAAGAAAATGGACGTGAAATGATGACATTTATGTTTAGCTGCCCCTCTGTGTTCTACGTGGTAGACTAGTCAAAAATAAATAATGATGCAATGAAGTTATTTTCCTTACTTCTTTATAGTATGAATAAATATATCATTTTTTCTTTCTCCAAACTTATTTTTATACTTTATAAGTAATTTGATACAAAAGCACAAGTGTTGGAAGAAAAGATGAACAGAATAAAACAAAAGAAGTAAACGATTGTTTAAAACTTAGGAAAAAATTCAATCTAATTCACTGTATTGGGTTTAAAATGGTATGTGTTCTGAAAGTGGGCATTTGAGACTGCCTGACTCCAGAATGTAGATGCAGTCTTTTTGTTAAGAATACTGCTTTACTTCTCATCACAAATGAATACCTCAGTGAGGACTGGACAAAGGACTTGGAGTAGTTAATAACAGGCAATGAGAAAATACTGCATTTGGTAGGAAATGAAGTAGATACAGAAATAACTTTCTGATAATACAAATGGAAGATGATGATTTAGGTTTTCTGTTAGTTTAGTTTTTGTTTTCTTTTTCTTTTTCATTTTGTTTAAGGATTTTGCAAGAAACAGCAGGAACATAAATATTTGGAAAAAAGGGGAAAATGACAGATTCTAGTTAATTAACCCAGGTTTGCTCTACATATTGTACGTCTTCTTAGGGTTCCTTGGATTTTTCTTCTGTGAAAATATACTTACTATTTTGTCACAACTCTCAAAATAGATGAATTTTTATCATGTGTTTGTCCAAGATAAATCTTGTACTGAATACTTCATGGGAACACAGAAAAAAACAATGACGGCATTGCACAAAACAGGGGGATCTTTGCTCTTATTCTCTTTAAGCATCTGTCATTGTCCCTAAAGTTTCTCTTCAGTTACCTATAAACTTTACTTCTTTCTCTTTATTTCACATGGCATTTAAATTCTCCACTGTTGTCTAGGATAAGTTGGTCCTGGCCATTTAGGTTGATAAAAAACTCCAATGATTAGCAGAATCTAAATATTTCCTTGTTAGAAAGCATATATATATAATGTTGTGTTATTTATTCAAGTATTTAAGAAAACTAGTAACTTCTACTGGAGAGGTGGGGTGAGGGTGAGTTCTTCTTTCAGTAAAAGATTTTTTCTGTAGCCTTGGGTCATTTATAACTTTTGGTTATTTTACTTTTTTTTTTCTGACTCACCCAAGCTTGAACAGTAGGATAAAATCAATTTTTTCCATATAGGAGTAAACAATGACAATCAGGAACAGAATATAAATCAGATTCTCCAAGAAAGTGTGGATCAGGGTAAAATCTGAATGCGTCAAGTCTTTCTTTTTCTGATTTCAAGTTGCGTGTATTTATAAGGTCTGAAAACCATCACCACATTTCAGATAGATAACAAAGGAAGAAAAATAAATAAATAAAACAGGATGTACCATTTACAAGCTAGGCACAATCAACATTGGAAGGATTAGATCTAGATCCAAAATAATAATAATATAATTATCTATCTATCTATCTATCAATCTATATCTACAGATATATATATATATATTTTATCTGACAGGTCTTTTTTTCTGATAAACTTGAGAAAGGATAGCATTGGTTTAACTAAATTCAATGGGATGAAGAAAAAAAAAAGGGATATTTTTACCTCCTCAAAATATTACCTTCTCCTTTTCTTGAACACATACCCTGCTGCAAATAAAGTTCATGAATTTTTCATTATACTAACCACATGTTGTGTGTGGTGACACATATTACTGGGCAGTTACACACAGCCATGTAGGTGGAGACCACGCAGGCTCTGGGTTGATGCTCACATGAACTACAGTGAGACTGTTGCTGCTGAAGGAGTTTGCAGACTGTCATTTGTTGTCTCTCTCTGTCTTCCCCACCTTGGTGAATATTTGATGATGTTGATCTACTAACATAAATAATGAAAAATTCCTGTGATCCATGCTTCCTAATGGACATGACTGAGTTTACAAAATGTGCACAGCTCTATCATATTTCAAAACTTGAGAGTCTCTTTACAAATTCCACAGTATTAGTATGCCATAGTTGGATCTGGGTGCCTGGGCCTATGTGGTACTCATTCATGAATGTTATATTGTGAATAAGAAGAGGTGCTATACAAATCTATTCTGCAGATCCTTTTTTGTAGTGTAGGAGAAAATGCAGAAATAAGTGTTCTTACAAAATGTGAGAGAAAACACAAATACTAACACTCTAATATTAATAATGGTGTAATAAAATAATCTACAACTACCCAGAAACACAAAATTCTCAAAATAGTTTAGCCTTCAATATTGAGATAAAACAAAGCTGTTTCCACGTGGCATACTTAATTATGTTTATATAGATATATGTTTAAATATAAAACTCAAAGAGTTCCACATTGTTTTACAGGTCAATTTCCATTCTTTTAAAAAATTGTGAATGGCTGTGAAAAATACTTTCTCATATGTAAAATACCTTATAACAGGAATAAATTGCTTGGAGAACTTCTCTCTCCTGGATTTACCCAAGTAGATTCAGAAGATGGCATAGCTTCTCAGTATGATCTCTTAAAATTCTCATCCTCATTTTTTTTTATTTTCTCTCAGACATGTGCCTTAAATAATGGTGCCCAGGGACTGGTGACTCAGAATTGAAGTACCTCATGATCAAATACTTGGTTTATTTATCAAATAATTAATCATATCCATCAATAACTTTAGACCCTTTGGAATTTAGTGGTGACAAAATTAAAAGGGTTGCAGCTTTACTTTATCTATTAAAAGAATGACATGTCAGTTAACCATTATAAGTAAATCTTTACTTAAACAATAATTTTTCTTTACATATTGGATAGCTGAAGAACGTGCAACTTCTTTCTATGCAAATCTGATTTTTTAAAATTACCTTTATTTAAAAATTTTTAATTAAGCTATAATTAACATTCTGAAAGTTTTGAGTTTGCAGTGTTGATTTAATACATTTATATATTGCAATGTAGTTACCACTGTTGCATTAGTTAACACCTCTTTCATGTCAGATAATTATCATTTTTTCTGTAATGGGACAATTAAGATCTATCCTTTCAGCAACTTTGAAGCTTATAATATGAACTTGTTTATAATTGTTCAATAGATCTCCAGAACTGATTTATCTATTAGACCCAGGTGTGGACCCTTAAATAACATATCCCCAGTCAGAAACCACATAAGATTATTCAGACTTGAAGAGATATTGGAACTACTTTTTAATTTATTTTTAGTTTGCTGAGGTTTATTATTTTCTTAATGAATCCAGGCCATTTCAATACTGTGCTCATCGTGGGTTCAGGGCCTCTCACAATATTATGCCCTTTTTGTTGAATTCAGTTGATGCAATGTGTAGTTCACATGCTATGAATATGGATACCTGAAACTTATGTGTTTTTATGGACCAGTGTCACTTCATTAAGAAGCAGGTGTTGATGACATCACCCAGTATGTTGATCACCTGCACCTTTGTAGAGATGAATACACATTAAAAATTTCCCTGTTAAACCTTGTGTGAAAAGATGTTTTCCTAAAGAACTATTTTCCTAAAGAACTAATATGCTGTTGATCTCGCCCTTTATATCCATCAAAGTCTGCTTTATATATTCAGATGCTCCTATATTAGGTGCGTAGATATTTATGATGGTTATACGTGTGTCCATAAAGTCATGGTGCACTTTTGACCGGTCACAGGAAAGCAACAAAAGATGATAGAAGTGTGAAATCTACACCAAATAAAAAAAAAACTCTCGCAATTTCATACCTATTCAGTGCAGTTCGATGTGGGCTCATGCACAGATTTTTTAGGGCTCCTTAGGTAGCTATCTCGTATAGCCTCTACAGACTCATCACTGACTGATGGCCTACCAGAACGGGTTTCTCCACCAAACTGCCAGTTTCCTTCAACTGCTTATCCCACCAAGTAATGTTATTCCTATGTGGTGGTGCTTCGTTATAAATGTGCCGATATTCACATTGCACTTTGGTCACAGATTTAAATTTAGCGAGCAACAGAACACACTGATCTTTCCTCTGTACTGTCCACATCTCGACTGGCATGGCCGTGGGCTGCTCCACTGTATACACGGTGTTACATCATCATCTGCACATGCGCACATGCTGTCACATCATCCTACAGAAACTGGGAGGGTTTTCCTTTTATTTAGTGCAGATTTCACATTTCTATCATTTTTTGTTGCTTTCCTGTGACCAGTCAAAAGTGCACCATGACTTTACGGACACACTGTAATCTTCCTGTAGGATTGCTCCCTTTATCATTATGTAGTGACCTTCTTTATCTCTTACTATAGCCTTGGTTTTAAAGTCCATTTTGTATGATATGATATTGCTATCCCAGCTTTTTTTTCATTTCCATTTGCATGAAATATTTTTTCCATTCTTTTACCTTTAGTCTATGTGCATCTTTTATTTTAAGGTGTGTCTCTTGTAGACAGCATATGTATAGATCCTGTTTTCTTATCCAAGCAGCTACCCTATGTCTTTTGATTGGAGCATTTAATTCATTTACATTTAAGTTTGTTATTGATATGTAGTTGTTTCTTGCCATTTTATTCTTTAAAGCTGTATTCCTTTTTGCTATATTCTTTTCCCACTTTGATCTGTTTACAACAGGCTCCTTAACATTTCCTGCAGCATTGGTTTGGTTGTAGTGAATTCCTTGAGTTTGTTTTTTTTTTTGTCTGGGAAGCTTTTTATTTCTCCTTCAATTTTAAATGATAGCCTTGCTAGATAAAGTAGTCTTGGTTGTAGGCTCTTGTTCTGCATTACTTTGAATATTTCTTGCCATTCCCTTCTGGCCTCAAGTGTTTCTGTTGAGAAGTCAGATGTCATCCTTATGGGGGCTTCTTTGTAAGTGATAGTCTTTTATTCTTTAGCAGCTTTTAATATTTTCTCTTTATCGCTTAGCTTTGGTATTTTAATTATGATGTGTCTTGGTGTAGGTTTCTTTGGGTTTCTCTTTAATGGAGTTCTCTGTGCTTCTTGAACTTGTGAGACCCTTCCTTGCATCAATTTAGGCAAGTTTTCAGCTATGATTTGATTGAATAAAGTTTCTATTTCTTGTTCTTTCTCTTCTTCAGGAACTCCTATAATGCGGATGCTATTTCTCTTCATGTTGTCACAGAGCTCTCTTATGGTTTCCTCAGACTTTTTGAGCCTCTTTTCTTTTTTCTGCTCTGCTTTCATGCCTTCATTCATCTTGTCCTCCATCATGCTGATCCAATCCTCACTTCATCCATCCTGCTTTTAATTTCTTCCATTGTGGTCTTCATTTCTGATATTGTATTTGTCATTTCTGACTGATTCTTTTTTAATATTTCAATGTCCTTTTTTATACTTGCTATATTTTTATTTAGGTGTTTTAAATGACCATTCATTGTTGTTCTAAGATCCTTAAGAATCCTAACAATCATTATTTTAAACTCTGCAACTGGTAGTTTGGTTATTTCCATATCACTCAGTTCCTTTTCTGGAGGTTTCTCTTGTGGTTTCATTTGAATTACACTTCTCTGTCTTCTCCTTATGTGATTCTTATTTAAATTGGACAAATGAGAGATACTTTTCTTTCTTTGCCTTGATTGTTAGAAAAGAAAGCTCGAGTATCACTTCTTCAAAAAAACTGTCCCAAATTTTCTCATACTATATTCATTTATTATATGATGTCACAGAATCATTTTGCTTTTTCTAAGCCATATATCCTTAACTGTATATTTTTTTATAACTATTTAATATTTCTGTAATGCACTATACTGTAAATTATTACATATACATATTTTACACAGCATTCATTTTCTAATGATAAAAACACAGCCCCAGATCATAGGTAGCATTTAAAAAAGAAAGCATTACCAAATGAACCAGTAAAACAATTTTAGTATCAATCTATCTTTGGATTGATTTCAAAGATATTATTATTATTATTATTATTATTATTCTCTTTTTTTCTATTTTTCTCATTCACTTGTTATAAAAAGTCACTTCAACAAATGTCTCTCTTTTCCCCAAATTCTTTTATTTTTTTTATCGATTTATCTAGCTATTATCTATCATTTATCTATTTTGATCTATCTACCTATTTATCTATATCTATCATCTATAATTATCCCTTTTCTATGTCATTTATTAAGTTTTAATGGTTGGAAGTGTTAAAACCTATTTATTAAGTGGTTCTAATATATTACAGCCATTGGCTATTTTAAAAATATGTTGCAGTTGAATTCCTGTTGATTTGGGTGTCTTTAGCTAAATTATTCTTTTGTCCAGATCAATATCTAAAATTAGTAATGACTGACACTCTTCTATTAGATTTAAACATTTTTAATAGCCAAAATGTTGTTTATGATGTTGAATTTTCTTTTACATAATTGTGAACTAAGAAAAGTGGAATTTAAATTTTTTTGCATTTCTATTAATGTTAATATAAAATGTCTGTATTATTTACCAATAAGAAATTTAATGGTCAGATGTGAAGTCCTACTCTGACTATATATATTGTTTGAAATTTTTTGATTGGTCTTTTTTCTCTAGGTCATTTTCTAATTTTTTTGAGAACAGGTGATAAGCTCAGGTGATCTATACATTCTTATAACATCCACTAATGTTCTTAGAACCTGGTAGTTGCTCATCAAGTGTATTTGGACTTGCAGAAAAGATCTCACTTCTGGTTCCTGGAGTTATCCAGCTCTTCTGCCTTTCATAATATTAGGGAATTATAACATGTATTACTTCCAATATTGCAGGGTTCCTCATGTAGTATCCTTCCTTACAGATAAGATTTTTCATTTATCATGAGTGGGATTGAAGAGATATGCATATATTACATATGTCAGGGCAAGAGATTTTCTAGATATAGTAAGAAAATAAAAGAAACAGATAACTGGATAGAGATCAGTGGAGTATCTCTAAACCATCTCCATACAACTTACTTTTTTTCCACTCAAAGATATGATCATCTTTTCAGTATTCATCCTTTTCTCTATAACTGACCCCAGACATTATCATGTCTTAATATAATTTTGTTTCATATTTATAAATGCAATGACATCAGTTAGGAAAATCAGGCTATAAAAAGCTCAGAAGGCAGGCTGGTATTGTATATTTTGTGTAAATACCTTTATTTTATTTAAATTCTTGACCTTCCAATTTTTTTGTAAACCACATGGACAGCAAAGCAGTCAAGAGTTAAATTATATGGAAATTCACTTAAAATGATTTCCTAGTTTTAAGCCCTTGCACCTCTTTCTAGATGGGCATGAGAAAGAGGGTGTGGAAATTAGCTTTTGGATGGCATGGGATTGAGAAAGATCAGCTTAGTGAGCAATGCTCAGAAAAGCAAATGTCTGTCTGCCAGAACATTTTTGCTAAGGATGTGGCTTTTCCTAATCCTTTATCTTAGATGTGCAATAATGCAATATCCACCAGGAAATTAAAGCTTTAAAATGACAGTTATAAATTATATTGATGGATATTAAAGAAAATGATAAAAAATTGCATTTCTGAAAATTATTTTGCAAAGTCTCTTGATCAGGTGCTACAAAAGATGATTTGTGGATGGTAATTACAGTTGGACAAATATACCGGTCCTGTGGCTGGGAATGTTAGGGGACACAAGCAAAGCATTTAGCAAATTAAGCATTGGAAGCTGCTGATACTAAGAAAATTTAAGGTTCAACATTCTGAGACTCATTGAATAAGTTCAAGTTCTTAGACTACATCATCAAGACATTCAGTATGGATGTAGTAGTCAAAATTAAAGTTGCCATGTTTAGAGAGATAACAATTTTATCAGTCACCATAAACACAATATAAATAAAATGAAAGGAAAGGTAGTGTATGAAAGCCAGCATACAGCTTATACCTTCCTCAATTTGTTGCTGCCTGAAGGAAAATTAATGTTAGGAAGGATGAAATTTTAGTAATTAATTTGTACAATAAAGACTTTCATCAAAATTTATAAACTAGGCAATATTAGAATCATTTTAATAAGGTGAATAAAATGTGACCTTCCCTAATTATGTAGAAATTCTACAAAACCAACTTCATTTAATGATTCTGATTCCTAATTGACTTTTTACTCACAGTAACTTATTAGCCTTTCTTAATCCAGCAGCTTGACACGGTTGTTTAATAAAATTATACATGTAGTTAGTTTTAAATTTATGCTTTGTTTGTCAGAAACCATTTTGCCTGTTTCTTCTACCATTTCCACAAGATATATTAATTGAATGAACTCTCAATTTGATCATTATGTCATTTGCTCCACTGCCAAAATAAAGTCCTGAATAGAAACCAGTCTTCCAATTGATCGATCAGAGATAGCACAATGTTATGAGAAACATTCATTTAGCACTTTAAGGTATTGGAAATATCTATATAAAAGAAACAACAGTTAATTATATTGCTGAGACAGTAATTTAATAAAGTGGCTCTTGTATATATATATATTTCTATATATATATGTATATTTATATAAAGTTCATTATATATGAAATTTATATGCATGAGTATAAGAATTTATGCATACACAGAGAAAAAATATTTATTTTGCACACACAACAGTGGCAAGATTTTAGAATTAACTACAACAATTGGTCAGTTAGTGATTATTTTACTGTTTTATCTTTAATCCTGGAGTACCATTAAAAGGAAGGCAAATTTATGTTTATAGTTCTGAACTTTGACTTTCAGCAAGGTTATATAACTGACTGGTTGTACATCTGTTCGCATCTTTGGGATTTAAAGTTTCTCCAATATACTGATTCAAATAATTACATACTACTTCGAAGATTTAAGCCCATTGATAAAGAAACCACTCTGAGTTCATTTGTCTACTACTTGTCAGCATTAGGCATAAGCTTTTTTTTTTTTTTTTTTGAGAGGCAAGGAGAGAGAGACAGGAACATTGAGCTGTTCCTGTATGTGCCCTAAGTGGGGAATTGAAGCAGCAACTTCAGCACTCAGGGATGACGCTCTCACTGAGCAGTCAGGCCAGGGCTTTTTTTTTTCTTTTTTCAGAGATGGAGAGAAGGAGGGAGAGAGAGGGGAGTGGGAAGGAAAGCATTCATTTGTTGTTTCACTCAGTCGTGCATTCATTGGTTGCTTCCCATGTATGCCCTGGCCAGGGATCGAAGCTGCAACCTTGTCTTTTCAGTATGACACTCTTAACCAACTGAGCTAACCAGGCAGGGTGGCGTAAGCTTCTTAAACTCTTTCTCACACCCCAAGAGCTCCTTCTCTGTGTGTCTGAGCTCTGCTCTTATTTTAAATATGCCATCAGTCACTGGGTTCAGGTAGACTAATTCTTTTCAGTGAATACTTTGGCCAAATACATATATACCTTTTTTCATTATATTTACTTTAAAATTGACATGGTTGTTTCAAGTTAAATTAAAGATCATTGGAGGTTGAGACTGTGTCTTACCTGTTTTGTTTTTATTTCTAGAATTTTCCAAGTGGCCTGTGACCCCTGGGGAGTTAATATATGACCTCTCTTCAAAATACTCATTAATCGGCTTGCATGAGAAAAAAAAAATCTTGACTGCTTGGCGAAATGGAGATTTTTAAAAAAATCATCTTTCAGATCTAAGTGACTCAATATATCAGTCATATGACATGATCTCTTTTAAGAGTTGTGCATTTTTTGGATGAACATCTAAGGAGAGGCCATGGTGTCTTGGTCATTATAAAACAGGTTCTACAAATTGTCATTCCTATTTTCTTGGTAGCATTTAAGAGCACAGAAAGTGGACCAGTTCTGTGGTTTCCACAGAGTGTGCATTTGTGGCCCAGATATGGTAATCTTCAAAATTATATACCTTTCTTAACATTATGTCAAAGTATGTTCACCTGTTGATTTAGAAGTGAATGGTTTGGAAAACAAAAGCTTTATGAGATCACTTAGGAATTTTAAGTCTCAGAGTTACTATACATATTTATAATGCTTAACTGAAGAATTTTCTATTAAAATTGTCATGACATCATATCATATTTCATTTTAATTTTCACACCCATAAAATCACAATTCTTTTATTTTAATCTGTAGGTATGATGGATTACTTTGATTACTTCTTAATGTAGAACCAGCCTTACATATCTAGGATAAAACTTACTTGAACACAACATATAAGTCTGTGTTATATCTTCCTGATTTGATGTGTTTTATTTTGTTGAGGAATTTTGCATCGAAGTTCATGAAAGATACTAGTTTGTATTTCTCTTTCTTCTTCTTTTTCTTCATTACTGTCTTTGGTTTTGGTATCGCAGTAATACTAATTTCATAAAATAATTTAAGAAGTGTTCCTCCTGCTCTATTTTCTGTAAGAAATTGTGTAAACTTGGTTTTTGTTTTTTAAAAGTTCGGTAGAACTTTCCAGTGAAACCATCTGGCTGTGGAGTGGAGTTTCTTGTTTTTGGTATGTTAGTATTTTTGTTTTCAGGACTTGTTCGTTAAATTCAGTGAGAGTAGGGGAGGCAGAGACAGACTCCCACATGTGCCCCGACTGGGATCCTGCCCATCTGGACATGGCTCTGTTGCTCAGCAACCGAACTCCACTTAGTGCCTGAGGTGGAGGCCATGGAGCCAACCTTAGTGCCCGGGACAACTCACTCCAATGGAGCCATGGCTGCAGGAAGAAAAGAGAGAGAGAGAGAGAGAGGGAGAGAGAGAGAGAGAGAGAGAGAGCAAAGCGAGAGGAGAAGAGGTGGAGAAACAGATGTGTGCCCTGGACCAAGAATCGAACACAGGACATCCACACACTGGGCCAATGCTCTATCACTGAGCCAACCGACCAGGGTTGTTTTCAGAACTTTTTAATATACAAGTCCAATATCTTTAATGGTTAGTATAGTCTAGTCTGGTTGCTTCATTCATCTTAGTTGAATTTTTGTCACTATATCTTTCAAAAAATTGATCCATTTCTTCAAAGTTGTCAAATTTATGAATGTGATTTTGTTGTAGTATTTTCTTATATATTTTTTAATTTGTGGCAGAATTTAATTTCTGTAGTTAGTGATATAAGTCTTCTTTTATTTTAACTTTGCTAGTCTTGAGATAGTTATTGATTTTACTGATTTTTATACAAAAATTTTGTTGATTTTCTCAATTGTTTACTATTTTAATTTTAGTTGATTTCTACTCTTTATGAATTCCCTTTCTCTTTTTTATGACAAAAATTTTGCTCTTCTTTTTCTAGTTTCTTGAGTTAGATTATTGGTATGAGACCTCATTATTATAAATACTTATTGTTTTAAATTTCTCTTGACAGTGTTTTAAATGTTTTCCACATATTTTTATTTCGAATTTATATTTTTCATTTAGTTCTATGCATTTAAAATGTTTGTGGCTTCTTTTATTTATGGATTATATAGCAGTGTGTTGTTTAATATTCAAATCATTGTATAATTTTATATTTTCTTTCTGTCATTAATTTTTAGTTGACTTCATTGGTGTCAGATAATATACTTTGTATGATTTTAATGTTTTAAACACTTGAGGTGTTTTTGAATCATGATATATATATATATTATATATTATATATATTATATATATAATCTGTTGTGGTGTGTGTTTCATAGATGCTTAAACACATGTGTGTTTAATCTAATTGTTTGAAGTGTTTAATAAAGTCAATTGGTCCTGTTGTTTGTGTTGTTCCATTACTACTAACTACAGTGGCTTTTCCATGACATTGGATCCACAGTTCTCTTTGGACTGCTATTCTGAAAGTGGAACCTCCTAATGAGATTTTAAAGTAGTGCTTCCTTTTTCTTTTTTTTTTTTTTTTTACTAATGGCATTCTTCTAAAATCTTCCTGATATTTTTTTTCTTGTTCTGTAATGGTTTAGTTTGATGGTCTATTGTTTCATTTTGAAGTGTGAAGATTCACATTTGTATATCCTGTTATTTCTGTCATTAGTCACTCTAAAAGAGTTCATACTAATATTCTATACAAATTTGAAACCACACTTTTAGTTTTTTCAGGATGTAGTAAAAATTCATGGAAACAGTTTAATTGATAAGAAAGTTAAAGAGAAATTTTAAGGAAACAAAAAATATAAATGAGCAGAAATCAAAGTAATTATTTTTTATTTCAAGAGTAGTTTTAAAAAATTATATTATTTCTGGGGAGTGACATTTGTTAATAAAATTATGATTCAGGTTTACAATTCTATAGTGCATAATCTATATATTGTATAGTGTGTTCATCACAGACTAGTTGCTCTTGATCTATTTTATAATACAGTTAATTGACATTGCGTATTTATATGTAACAAATGTCATTCTATGTAAGGCTATTTAATACAAGAAACAAAAGGCTAGGTTTCATAAATTCTTATTAAGTTCATATTTACTGAGTTAAGTGTCAACTATGTTAGTTTTCATTCAACCTTATTTGTATGTACCAAATTCATATATAACTTTTTTCTTTTTAATTAAATTAATTGAGGGTAACATTAGTTAATTACATTATATAAGTTTCAAGTGTACAAAATTATATGTATCATCTGTATATTCCATTGTGTATTCACTACCCAAAGTCTAATCTCCTATTACCATATATTTGGCCCCCATTACCTCTTTATCTTCCCTCCACCCTATTCCCCTTTGGTAACTCTTATACTGTTGTCTGTGTCTTTGAGTTTGTTTGTTCGCTTATACTATTATATCCTACACATGAGTGAAATTACATGGTTCTTGTCCTTTCAATCTGATATATTTCACTTAGCATCATTTTCTTAATATTCACCCATATTGTTTCAAATGGCAGTATTTATCTTTTTATGGCTGAGTAATATTCTATTGTATATCTAACAGACAATGTACTGGAATTTTCTTTTTTCTGGATTTGTGATTCCCACTCTGTTTCAGAGAATTATATAAATTATATATAGTAGCTTTGCAGGAACTGTTTTTTATATTAAAACTCTTTAAGAAAAAAAACTTTTTTACCAACTTTTATGTTTACTCAAGACTTATCTGAGAAAAGTCAATTATAGTCTGACTCCAACATTAATTTAGAAAAAATAGGGTATTTTCTATAGAATAAAAAAAAGCACTTTTAGTATCTCAAAATATCCTCTTACAATACATTACACTTTACCAAGGTAAGACCTTGACTGTTCCTGTGGCTGCCCAGGGGCTCCCAGTGAGCTGCCATGTTTTGGAACTTTCCTGACCTCCAGCATACCTCTCTGCCCCTTACTCATGCCCTTGTTAGAAGGCAGGCTGTATTTTAGATGTCTAGACAATCTGATAATTAATTTGACCTGTTGTGTGACCAAATGGTACATTTGACTTCTTTTTTTCTGATAAGTGAGATATTTACATTTTAATTTGATGTTTAAGTGTCAGACTAAAAGATTAACCCTATCTTGAGGTTTTTTAGGATAATTACACACCAAGATAATATTCCAAAGGATTATCTGTTATATCAGGAAAGGTTATATAATTATGTTGTAAGGTCTATATACTTTTCTAAAGCTCCTTTCTTCTTTAGTCAACACACATTAATCTAGCTCATATTAAATTCAAGGCATCATGGTAGGCATAGCTATAAACACATGAACGAGTGAATAAATGCATGAATGAATGAATGAATGAATAACAAAATTTGGTCATGGACTTTTACTTTTTTTATTTCTTATTTTTTTAGTCATGGACTTTCAGAGTCTAATAAAGTCAACTCTGCATAAATCTTCAGAAGAAAATATGTTATTTAATAAATGCTTGTTTAATTTACTATAGAACTATGTACAATTGATTTGAGCTAAAATTTTATTTAAGATCATCCACTGAAAAGAAACAGTAATTGAATTAAGTAGAATCTAAGTTTTCTTTGTGACAGAGACAGAGAGACAGAGAGAGGGACAGATAGGGACAGAGAGATAGGAAGGAAGAGACGAGAAACATCAATTCTTCACTGCAGCTCTTTGTTGCAGCTTCTTAGCTGTTCAATGATTACTTTCTCATATTTGCCTTGACTGGGGGGGGGGCTACAGAAGAGTGAGTGACACCTTGCTCAAGCCACCAACTGTGAGTGTAAGCCAGTGACCTTGGGCTTCAAGCTAGCATCCTTTGGGCCCAAACCAGCGACAATGGGGTTATGTCTACAATCCCATGCTCAAGCCAGCGACCCCATGCTCAAGCTGGTGAGCCCACACTCAAGCTAGTGACCTTGGGGTTTTGAACCTGGGTCCTCTGCGTCCCTGTCTGATGCTCTATCCACTGCACCACTGCCTGGTCAAGCGAATCTAAGCTTTTTGATCATCTTTTTGTCAATGGAGCCTTGGCTGTGGGAGGGGAAGAGAGAGACAGAGAGGAAGGAGGGGGGGGTGGAGAAGCAAATGGGCGCTTCTCCTGTGTGCCCTGGCCGGGAATCGAACCCGGGTCCCCCGCACGCCAGGCCAATGCTCTACTGCTGAGCCAACCGGCCAGGGCCAATATAAGACTTTTTAAAATAATTTTTAAAAATTTTCAATTGTAGTTGACATACAATATTGTGTGTTTCAGCTGTATCACACAATGGTTAGACATTTATATAATGTATGAAGTGTTCTCCCCCCAGGCCCCAATAATTTAAATGCTCACCTGGCACCATGCATAGTTATTATAATATTATTGACTGTATTCTCTATTTTGAATTTTATATCTGTAACTATTTTGTAACTGCCAATTTGTACTTCTTAATATCCTCACCTTTTGCACCCATTCTTCTAACACCCCTCCCATATATCTGGTGACCATCAGTTTGTCCTCTGTATTTGTGAATTTGTTACTGTTTTGTTTAAAAACATTTTCATAAATATTATAACTCTACATTTTTTGCCTAAATGTTTATGAATAGATATATTAAAAGTGATATCTCTAATGATTCAAAAGAGAAAGTCTAAGGAGAATCTTTTTGAAATAAGTCTTATTATTTATCAAGCCTCTCACTTGAGCTTGCCATTAAAACAGTTTTCTAAAGTAGGCAGTGCATGTTTATTTCAAGATGAATAAAGAGGACACATCTATATTTTTCCTTATGTGATGCTGATTAAATCATTCCATGTGAATTACAAAAATTTGGCATAATAAACTCATTGTGACTCTGCAAACTGTTAGGACTATTAGCATACAGAATACTTTAACAAATTTCTGAATTAAACAAAGTCAGTGTATCAGCATTGACTGGCAAAAGAGAATTGAGTAAAATATGGCTGGATATATTAATATATTCAGAGGGAGTATAACAGGGAGTTTACCCCAGCACGATAACACAGAGCCCTGACCTCTGAAATTGCAAAGTCAGAGTGAGATGTGCTGTGAAAAACAGGAGATGAAGTCACTTCAAAGTGTATATATATATATAGAATTGTCAACCTTTCTACTATTTTATTCCAACTTTACAAACAGTATGCTGCCAGCAAAGCATTCACACCTCACATTCCCACCCCAGGCAACAAACTGGAAGCTTATTAGCTGACATATTAATCACAGTGTCTGGGCTAACTCTGAGGAAGCTAGAGTGGGTGTTGATAACTTAGATTCAAGCCACCATCTGGAATGTGAGGTGGCCTCCTCCACAAACAGTCTAGTCCAAAAATGGCTTAGTTCACAAGCACAGTCATCAGTCAGCCTTCCTATAATCTCACCTTAATATATAAATGAAAGACCTAGTATAAGTGTATGTTTGATGACTCCTTAACATAAAGTTTAATATTCAAGTTAAAGAAACAAAACTGTTCATAGACAAAAGGAAGGAGACCTTCAATTTTGTATACTCAGAATGATTCAAAAGATATTGTACCCATATTAGAATAACAGGATTGTAAGAATAAAAAAACAACTAAAAAATAATAAGGACTTTTTAAAAGGAAAATTATAATTTAAAAAGAGCTTGGAAAATAGAATTTTCACAATATATAACTCTTGAATACAACACTCAGGATATTTGAGAGAAAAAATTAGGAGGAAGGCAAATGTGGTGATTGCAGGAGGGGATGGAGGTGGAGGAGAGTACAGGGGGCATAAATGGTGATGGACAGAGACTTGACTTGGGGGAGTGAACACACAATACAATGTCCAGAAGAAGTGTTGTAGAACTGTGCACCTTAAACTTGTGTTAATTTTGTTAACTGGTGTCACCTCAATAAATTTAATTTAAAAATAAAATGATATATCAGTAGTGTTTGAAGCAGATAGTCAAGAAATAGTTATCTCCTGGTCATTTAGAAATATGAAGACATCCTCCAGGACAACCTAAAATAGGATTATAAATGTTACATATCTGAAAGAGTTGTGTTGGATTATACTGTGAGTGAGTTTTATGGTTGTGCAGTAAACAAGTCTGTTTTATTAGTAAACCTTCAATATAATTTTAGTTTTAAGCCATATATTACTTCCAAGATATTTTAATTTACAAGTTCAAGAAAGATGGTAGTGAAAATGTGATCTTTATTTTGTAGATAAAAAAACTGAATCTCACAATGCTTGTTTGGTGTTGCCCAATACCTGATCAGTGATGGAGTGGGGGTGATGGTACTGGATTTCTCAGTCTGGTGTTTCTTGTGTGAGGTATGTATCTTCATGAAGGCATGTGGTTCGTTCAAGCATCTATAAGGATATTCTAGGAAAACATCAACAAATAGAAAAACAATGGAAAAATGCTTGACCATATTGACTTTTGTCAGAGGTTAGGTTGGAGAATTTGAGAGTAAGACCAGTCAAAATAATTTTCTTTCTATATTAGTGATGATTGTTCTCATTTAAAAATAAATGTTCTTTGCTTCTCACTGAGAATTGAAATAGTTACTGTTTTTTTTTTTCATGCTGGAATGGAGGAACAATTGTCCCTAGACAAGAGTCTACTATTCATTTTAAGTGCCCAATAAAAGTCTTATATAGATACCTGAAGTGCCAGCCACAGGAAAGGGAATTAGAAACCTAGGAAATATCTGAACACAAGTTTGATGTTATTTGAACTAGTAACGACATTTATTACTAATGGAACTGAAGATATGATCAGACATTCTTTGTAAACAAGCACAGCATCTCTCAGCAACCTCTGATTTTATTTAAAAAAAGAGAATCTTTGCTTTCTCACACACAGTTTATTTAACAATGAAACTCAATTGCTGGAATATTAAAGCATTGTGACTTATTGTAATCAAATCCATGTGCAATTTTCCTGTAAAACAATTGTAAGCTTCCACTGTATTAAAGAAAGTACTTTCTAATAAAGAAAAGCTATGTTAAGTATGGGAAAAGATTTCTAGATTCTCAATTAATTTTTATTGATAATCTAACATGTAGAAAATTTTACATTAATTTAAATCTGGGGGAAGTTGTAAAATCAGCCACTGCAGTATTTTTTTTTTTTTTTAAGTGAGAGGAGGGAAGGCAGAGAGACTTAGTCCCACATGTGCCCCGACTGGGATCCACCCGGTAAGCCCACGGTGAGGTGATAATCTGCCCATCTGCGGCCACTGTTCCATTGCAACTATAGCCACTTTTATAGTGCTTAAGGTGGAGGCCATGAAGCCTTCTTCAGTGCCCGAGGCAAACTCACTTGAGCCTATCAAACCATAGCTGTGGGAGGGGAAAAGAGAGAGAGAGAAGGAAAAGGGGGAAGGGTGAAGAAGCAGATGGTCGCTTCTCCTGTATACCCTGAATGAGAATCGAACGCTGGACATCCACTCCAGGCTGACGCTCTACCACTGAGTCAACAGTCCAGGGCCAGTTATTTCTTATTCTAATTGCATAATGTTCATAAAATTAGTACTTGGACGAGAAGACACTTTAGTTTATGTAATTTATGTATAAATTTTTCTGAGTATCTTTCTAATAAATATAACTTTTAGAAAAGGAAGAATGACCAAAACTGTAAGGCCTGTTCTCCTTTCCTTGTGCAATTGGTTATATATTCTTTTTTTTTTTTTTTTTTTCATTTTTCTGAAGCTGGAAACGGTTAAGCAGTCAGACAGACTCCTGCATGCGCCCAACCGGGATCCACCGGCATGCCCACCAGGGGGCGATGCTCTGCCCCTCTGGGGCATCGCTCTATTGCATCCAGAGCCATCCTAGCGCCTGAGGCAGAGGCCTCAGAGCCATCCTCAGCGCCCGGGCCATCCCCACTCCAATGGAGCCTCAGCTGCGGTAAGGGAAGAGAGAGACAGAGAGGAAGGAGAGGGGGAGAGGTGGAGAAGCAGATGGGTGCTTCTCCTGTGTGCCCTGGCTGGGAATCGAATCGGGACTCCAGCACGCCAGGCCGACGCTCTACCACTGAGCCAACCGGCCAGGGCTGGTTATATATTCTATAATTATAAATTTCTACATATAAAATTAAAGTTAGGTCACCAGAGGATGAAATATAAATAAAGTACTTCATAATTTTTAAGTTAAAGTGTAATAAACCATCTTTTAGCACAAAAATCAACTAACCAAAATAAATCAATGTTCAAATTAAAGAGGATAAGCATTGAGATATCTGGTCAGTATTTATACATGAATTAAATACTATCTTTACATTTTTATCATTCCAAAGTTATATTTTATTTTATTAAAGTGAAAATGGCCAGGATCACTTCTCACCTTTCCAGGAACCAAGCATGGCTGTGAGCATGGTGCACAATTGTCCAGATATTTTTTTCTTCATTACAATAAAAGATATTATATTATTTTTCTAATAATGACTAGCTTTTTCGCATATGAGTATTGTACACCATGGACATCTTTTCAAGTGTTATTCAATATACATCATCACTAAAAAAATCTTCAATTGCTCTCAAAATCATCAAAGTTTCTCTTAAACTTAATAACTTTTCAAGATTAATCTATACAATATTAATATATGGTTCAAGATACAATAGAGACTATTTAAATGTAGTTCTATTTTTGGGATAATAATAAAACAGAACATGGATAAAATATTAAGGAAACACTAACAAGAGATATCAGAAGTAATAATGAGATTAAAAGGAGTATTTTGAAGATTGCTGAAGTCAATCTCAGTTTGCGTTATGGAATTTTGAGGAATGCTAGTCTTGAGCCCCCTACCAACAAGGAGCTCTGCCCGGTCAGCAACAGCAGCAGCAACTGGTGCCTCAATGCCAACCTTCTGAACATAAAAAGGGTGTGACTGCTGTTTTGTTGCTCCATTCCAAGTCTGACACCAAATATTTCAGGCCCAACCTAACAGTACTGTGAAAGGAAGGGTATTTCAGGACATATAGTTCCGTCTTAGCTAAATTGACATTACAGGTTAACTCCAAGAAAAGCTAAGAAATTGTGGTGACCTGGAAAGCAAGTAAGCGAAGGTAAATTAAGTGATTTAAGGAAGAGAAAATGGCCAATGATGTCAAATTTTGCTGATAAGTACAATGATGATTCAGTAGTTATTTTCAGTTTTTCAGTGTGGAGGACATTGGTAAAGTGAATAACAACAGTGTTAATGGAATTATGTGTGTGGGGTGGAAAAATACAGAGTGAAGTAGATTTGAAAGCAAATGGGAGGAGAGGAATGAAGGACAGAAATAGAGGCAACATCATGCAGATGTTTACCACACACACACACACACACAAAAAGAGTAAAGAAATTGGTTAATAATTAACCAGAAAAAAGGAATCAGACATTTTTTTTAAAGAAGGGAGAGAAATGGAAAAATTTTAAAAGTTGGTGGAAATAAACCAGAAGGAAAGAAAGGAAGAAAGAGACAAAAGGAAAGAAAGAAAGAGAAAAGATAAATAAATAGATAGACATATAGATAGATTAGATAGTCAATGTGATAGGAAAATTGCTGGGTGATGTCTCTGAGCTGGCAATAGGGGACATGATCTGATGCACAAACGATGGGGTGGGTTTCCTGTAGAAGCATGGCCACCTCGTCCATAACAGGTGCAGAGGCAGAATGTGGGGGATGTAGACTACAGAGTTGATTGTCTGGATGGTATTTCATTTGAGAGCTCCGAATAAAAGTGGGAAGCAAAGACATCGGTTTAAAGGGAAGATGAGGAGGGGATGTTGGAGGTTTAAAGAGAATGTAAGAGGTGAAGTGCTACTCATCTAGAGGTTGGCAGAAGGAATGGGTTCAGAATTTTAGCACCATTGCTTAGCAGCTCAAAGGACCCACAGAAGGTTCATGGCTTTAGTCTACAAATAAGTAGTTCTACTTTAGCCCTGCCTTTAAATACAGAGAAAAGTAGTGTAACTTTGCAGTAAATTTGCACTTCTTCAAAAACTCTTCTACTAGGTTGTGCCAGCAGCAAAACATCATGCCAGGTAGACAGAAGCTAGCTCCCCTGAAAGCTATTTACATTAAGCTCCGTGTACAAGTAGTTCCAATTTAATAATATGCCCATAATCAAACTTGTAACCTAAATTTGAAAGCCTTTTAAAATCACTTAGTAAGGTGGAAATGTAAGTGCACCCTAATTATAAACTATGTAGAGAGATTAATGTACTTCATCAAATAATTTTTATAGAGTAAGTGCTAACTGGAGCCTTAGTCCCCTGATTGTCCTGTTCTGTGGCCTCTTTATTGCCATTCCCAGGCTTGCAGAATTGGGGTTTTACATATTCATTAAGCAACCCACAAAGAGAAGTATTTCAGCACATAAAGAGTGCATACGGTGCTTGCTGAATCCGTTATTGGCACCAACCACTACCACAGCCATATGCAGCTCATTTTACTTTATTTTAATTTTTGTATTTCTCTGGCTTATCCACTAAATTATATTTTCTCTGCTAAGTTACACCCCTGTCCTTGGTTTAGAAACAAGACACAATATTACACTTCTGCATTCACACTTAAAACACAGAGTGCTAACATTGATTTCTGATCTCCCTTCAGTTATAATTTTAGGAGGAAATGATTTAAAAGTGAAGAAAGGCTTGAAAGACTGAGATAATAGAATTACTCAAATGGATATATTACTGTCCCACACTATTTGAGGGGACACAAAGATACATTCAGGTCTTGTTTTGCTACTGGGTCTGTCCTGCAAGCTTCAATATCTTGACTATAAAATGCTTCAAGACCATATTTGGGGGACGGGCAAGGAAAGGTCAGGAAGAGCTCAGTGCACAGGGTGCATGCATTGATGCAGGGAGTGAAGGAAGGTGGTGGGGGGAGGAAGCTGTCAGTACAGATGTCACAATTTACTTTGAGAATAGCTCTCCAGAAAGTACACTGGACAGGGAATCCAGATGACTTCCCTAGAAAGCTGAGTGCACTAAAAAATTTCCCATGGAATCTATTGAAAATTGGATTTATAAGGCGTTGATTTCAAAGTTGCATGATCAGAGCCTTTGAAGCCAAATCAGATGCCACTGTCAATCTTTGAACCTCAAGATCATTGTAATTCCAGGAAATTGAAAGTAACACTTCTGTCTTCTAACTGGTGGTTTCTGCATCAATCTATCTCTTGTATTTGTAAGAGTATGATCAACATTCTAATATTTGACTCAAAGCTATCAAAATTAGGATAAACTCAAAAGTATAAATTTAAATCTTAATTAATCCTGTAATCCTCCCGCATTTATTTATTTATTTTTTCAGTATGAGCTTCTTGTCTCATTTTCTTTACGATGTGACTATGCAGTGTACAATACGTCATCACGGACATTTACTCTTGGGTTCCTTTACCTCCCAAAGGAGTGAGTGGGGATGTACCTTCAAAGTAACAATATTCTCAAAAATATTAATGCCAGCGCTCACTGACTGCTTGATGAAAGCCCTCACAGCAGTGACTAACACAGGGGTAGAACATCCTTCTCTTCTGAAGGCCGAACCTCTGTACAGCAAACACGTACTAAGAGAACAGAGAGCAAACACAAATTTAAAACCCTCTCTAAGAAGGACTGGACCTTCTCAATACACTTTTGAAGTGTATGAAATGAAATGGTCACTTTTGAAAAGAGCAGGAAGTTAACTGATACTTGATGAAGGAATCAAAGCACCTTTATCACCTTGGTGAAAAGAATCAAATCTCGCTTTTTGTTTTTTTGTTTTTGTTTCTCTACCAGCTACCATTCCACTGACTTCATGTTTATCCTCTAATCTTGAAATAATTGCATTTATGCAGAGAAATCAGGGATAATGCAGAGGCAGATCACATATGAACACTGAAGTGGCAATTCTTATTATCATGATTTTAACAAGGAAAAAAAAAAAAAGAAAACCAAGCCTTTTCTCTTGCCTTCTCAATATTTCTTGGCATTAAGTATCCATGCCTTCATTGCTTACATATAGATAGTATTTGGTCCATTTGGTCAGAGTAAAATTTTCTTTATAGTATAATGATTAAGCAAGGGAAGGATCACAGCTCAGGGTCCCATTAGAAGGCATATCCCTTAACTGATAGAGATCAGATAACTACCTTTAATGAATCAAGATGATTTCTGCAATGAAAAGACACATAATAGTTCATTAATGTTGGGTGTAATTAGCTTAAAGTTGTAATTTTTAAATTTAGGAGACCCAGTCAGACCCAGGTCTTAAGTTCTGTGTATGCCTTCAGAATTTTCTGAGCTACAAAGGATACATAAAACCAGAGGCTATTGAAATACTGTTATGATGGAAATACGGTGCTAATTCTCTGAATTAGTGTTTTGAATTTCTTTGGATAAATACCCAGAAGAGGGATAAATAACCCAAAGGGGTATTGCTGGGTAATATGGTAGTTCAATTTTTAATTTTTTGAGGAACCTTCATATTGTTTTCCATAGTGGCTGACCAATTTACATTGTTATCAGCAGGGCACAGGATTCCTTTTTCTCCACAACTTCACCAGCACTTGTTATGTTTTGTCTTTCTGATAATAGCCATACTAATCAGAGGCCAGTCAGCAATACCAGTAAGAATTTTAACCTATTGATGGTCCACATCAGCTTAAGTTTGATCTAATCAGAAGTGGTAAGCAACCAACAAAGGTGTATGTAAAACAATTTCAACATCATCCGTTGAATCCCCAACCCAGATTGCTGTCGAGTTGTGTTCATTCTCAGAGTTCTCACTAATACTTGGGGCCCTCTGAACCAGGAAGGCATCAGAGAAGCAGTTCAGTTTTAGCTGAGCACTCCGACTCATAAAGAGAAGCAAGTTCCAAGTAAAGAAGAAATTTATTTCCAAACACTATGTGTTTATTATGCAACAAAAGGGACTTTGATGATTAATTTCTCTTGTAGCTAATGGTTTTGGCTTTTGTTGAACTTATTCAAGTTGATCTTTAGAATTCAGTGTAACCTATTATTTTTTAAATGCAAAAGAGTCTCTTATTAAACATTTAGTTACTTGCTTTGTATAGCAATGAACATCCCAGTAAGGTACTAATAGTCTTCTGCCCGCTGTGCAGTGGTAATTTACATATAGTTAACGTGTCCTTTACATCACCAAGAATAACAAATGATAGAATGAATCCCTGCCTCAGAGGAAATGTCTGTCTTATGACATTGAACTATCTCAGGTTTTGCAGTGTTATATGCCAAAACATGGGCAGAAACACTCAAAAGTGTACATACTCCAGCCCCAACAGATGTTCTAGAACTTTTATCCAGTGTTATATGTCTCATTTTGCTCTAGCTTCAAAGTGATATCAGGGATTAGCTAAAGAATATTTGATATGTAAAGAGGGTGTCCCATCAGCTAATGAATACAAGTATGTTGTTATATGTTCTCATTTTTATCTGTACTACAAATAATTACTCTGCATATCTTCCTTCTGGATGAAATTCTAGTCACTTGCTAAAATTCTGTTCAGAACTAAGTCCCATGAATAATATCCTTGGGTAAAGTATGGGTCACTTCTGGTTGTGTCCACTGTCTACAGGGAGAGCCTGATGTTTACTAATTCAGATTCTACAATGGATCCTGAGACTGGTGATCACAAAAGTTCTTGCCACATCATCGTCTCCTTAGCTCCAACATTTATCTTTCTCTCTCTTTTCAATGGCAATCTAGAAATCACTTTTTAAGTAAGAAAAAGAATGGTTTCTGACTCTTTTTATATTCACTCAAAGAGAGACCCAGAGTTGGGCTTTCTAAATCCTAAAGTGTTAAAAATAAATAAGTAAATAAATAATAAATAAAACTGGTTCATATATATCCATTTTACTGTACTCTCACTTTAGCAGGTATAAAAGGGTAGACTCTCTTTTACTCTCAATAATACATTGTACAATACATGGGATCATCCCCTTCACCTGAAATTCTTTGGACGTGGTATTATATATCAAGGCCAGTATAGATGTCTGAGTGCTGATTGCAATGACTCATGTGTTGTTCTTTTCTATAAGCCTGTGAGGACTTCATTCCTGACTACTAGACATGAACTTACATTTCTGAGCATCAATGATGGTCAGAATCTTGATTCTATTTTTATTTTCTGGTGAGAATTTCTTGATACTCAAGTTTGTTTATGTAATTAGAAATGTGGGAGGGACATGGATGAATCCTTGGTCCTCATCACACCCCAAGTCAGATGCAAAGGAGAGCAAACCCCAACTTTATTGTGCATCAAACCCACCTGATCAGAATCCATGAACATTTTGTTATTATGGATTTTATATTAATTCTATATTATATATTATGTAGTTTTTATTTTCTTGCTGTTATAATCATATAACACATTTTGTAATGCTATTTAAAGGTAACAAATTACCTATAACAGTTGTCTAGGACTTTGAGTCTATATAATAAAAAAGTGCCTTACTACAGAAGAGAAGTAACTGAATTGTCATAGGAAGCTGAAAGAACAAAAGGGAATTAACATAGAAAAACTCTCATGTCCAGGAAAAAACCAAAACATGTTTTGACATACTTTGAATAAAGGTTTCAATTTAGTTCAAATAGAGTTAAGGGGTGTAAGAATTGAGTCAGCAGTAGTTCAGAACTCTCATTGGGACTTGAAGAACAAACTGTACATCAGAGAATAATGTTTTTGCTGCAAGTGATAGTCTTGCTTTAATGGGCTTTGAACAGACACAATGAGAACAGTTCATTTGCATTAAACAAACTTAGTAGAAAATATTCAAGATGCACTTCTTTATCAATGTCCAGTGTATTATGTCAGGTAGCAATATCAAGTAATCGATCACTTTATATTGTATACATTAAATAATTAGAGAATATTATGTAAATTAAATAATGTAGGTCAACTCTGGTGGTGGGAATTAGGGAATGTTGGTTTTCTCATCCTCTTTCTCCTCCTCCTCCACCTCCTCCTCTCCCTCCTCCTCCTCTTCCTCCTCCTTCTTCTTCTTCTCCTCCTCCTCCTCCTCCTACTCCTCCTCCTCCTACTCCTCTTTCTCCTCCTTCTTCTTCTTCTTTTCTCTTCATTGGTGGTCATTACATCGGTTTGAAAGACTCTCACGTACTATGAAGTCCATCTCTCATCTCCAACTCACTGGCCCAATTATAACTTCCAGTGTCTGCAGTCTGTTCTGCTTACATCCCATCTCCAGGGAGGAGATGAGGGCAGAACTGTTTATATTATGTCCTAGTTAACAGATATATAAACCAAAGGAATGAAAACACTTCCCGAGAGGGATGAAACAATGTTGGCCCCATGACATCTTTTTTAGAATGCACTTTTTGAGGAGTAACGTCACGGAAATGGCGCCGTGAGCAGCGCATCCAACAGATCTCCCCAAAATCTCAACAAATTTATCAACTAGAAACAGAAAAATTTATCCTCGGAGCATTCCGGAGTTCCACACAAACTGAAAGCGAAAGGACTGTTATCACCTGAATCTGAGAGACGAGGGTGTGGAGGAAGCTAACTACCGCAGGGATGTTCATTCAAGCCACGGAGGGAGTGCGCCTGTGGTGAGTCAGCCCACACTCAGGGAGCGGCAGCCTAAGCGCTGCGAGCAGCCGCCGGCACGCGCCTGGTACCGCGGTCCGTTCGCAGAGCGAGCACCGCTAGCGTCCCCAGCCCGCGCACTGCGAGTGAGAGTCCCCAGCCACCAGTGCCCGGAGCACCTCATTCGCGCACATGCCCTGGGCATCCCACACACCCAGAGAGCCCTACTGGCCCACACACCCAGGGTGCCCCATTATCCTGCGCCCGGTGTGCCCCAGCCGCCAGCAGCGGGGCGAGCGGGAGAGGCGCCAGGGCGGTCTTTCCTACTTGGAAGATTCTCTCCGTGGGGGGGGCACCTCACCCAGCCATTCAAGCTAACAATCAAGCGTTGGGGGAGGGGCGTGCGGGCAGCCTGAAATACCTTCGGGAGCACAGCTGCGGACCCAATCACTGAAATTAGCTTAACCCACGAAATCTGCGCACCCACGGGGCTCTAATTGATAAGATCTCTCTCAGTTCAGCGATCCAAGACAAGAGGCATGATATTTTTTAGTGCCTCTCGCTAAAGGGGCGGGGGCAACTTCTGATTGACAGAGCCTCCGTATTCAGGGATAAATGCTAACAAGAGGGACTTGGCAGATAATAAGATCTATACTACACTAGTCGCAAGCAGAGACTAGTGCCTCTTCTTCCCAGCCAAAACAGGCTACAAAGTGTGGAAATCCTGGGTTGAGTGGTCCAACTGAATGCTAGGCGCTGAACAGTCACCTTGACAACAATTGACTCCCACCCCCGCCTGATTACGCTGGAGGCTCTGACTGCCAGAGCCTTTCCCAAAGCCCTGCGCTGAGTGGGGATAGAGTGGGGATTTCCTAGCTCTTTGAGCCTCTTACTCCCCAGGCAGAAGCAGTAGCAGCCTTATAGCTGGATCACCAGGCTGCTAATTCAGGAAGGGGGGACTAGGAGAGAGACTCCAGGAAAGCAAACTCTCTCATTGTTGGACCCTGCAAATGCCAACAAGCCTTGACTACCAGCAAGACTAAAGCCAATTATGTGACATTGCCATAGAATCCCATCAACTGCAAATCCCTACCTAAGCGTGACACAGGGGCAGAGCCTGGGGTACAGAGTCACCGACCAGGAAGAGGGAGAGAAAAGAAAAAGGAAGAAGTTAACCTCTCAAAATCAAGAAAAATCCACAGACTTTACAACTTGTTCCACTAATTTTTCGTTGTTGTTGTTTGTTTCTTCTATCTTATTGCCTTTATTATTATTATTTCTATTTCCTCCACCTCGGTCCTTTTATTCTCTGCCATCTTATGCTTCCCTTTTCTTGAACTACACTACCCATGAGTGTTACATTTTATTTCTTTTCTTCATCCTCACTCTCCTTTAAGGTTACACTCCAAAACACTTAACTCTCACTCTCTCCTCTTTTGTTTTTTTTGTTTTGCTTTATTTTGTTTTTTTCTCTTCCTTTTTTCCTTCCTTTGTTTCTCTCTTTTTCTTATTTTTTCCTTTCTATTCATTTCTTCTTTTCTCGTTTTACTTTTCCTCCCATTTAATCCACAATCACGAACAAATTATTTAATTTGGGACTCAAGTTTTTTTTGTTTTTTTGTTTTGTTTTTTTCTTCTTTTTCGCTTTTGTTTTTTTTTGTTTGTTTATTTTTGTGGCATTTTGGGTACTTTTTACGTTGCTTTTTAACTCACTAGCATTCCTCCCAACCCAAGGTCTCCATTGTATTTAGTCTTCGCTCCACTTAATACAACAGATTTTTACTTATTATTTTTATTTTTTTTCTTCTTTATTATTCTTTTTTTTTCTCCTTTTTTCTGTTTCCCTCTTATCCCTCTCATTATATCTCTTAGTCAACCATCACAAGCAAATCACCTTATGCTTGTCTAAGATTTTCTTCTTTTTTTTTTGTTTGCATTTAGTAGGTCCCTACTCCCTTTTTTTGCCCCTTGAACTCTTCACCCCAAATCAGGCCCTCCATTATAGGCAGTTTTTGTTCCATTTAGCAATATAATTCACAGGTCATCACGATATTTCCCTGAGGAGGGGAGAGGAGGGAAAGAGAAGAAAGAAAAAAGGGGGAAATAATAAATTATTACTGTTTTTTTTTGTAGGGTGTTTTACCCTTTTTTTTTTTTTACTTTTTACTCTTTATTAATTCTAATTAGTGCTATCAACAAGACCACCCTCAGATGCCAATAAGAAAGAGGAAATCGAATATTTTGGATACAAAAGATAGAGAGGTAACACTAATAGATGTGGAAAAATCTATGGAGAAAAGACTTAACATATTGGAAGCCTTGAAGCTAAATGACAGAGAATTTAAAATAGAAATCTTAAAAATACTCAGAGATATACAAGAAAACACAGAAAGGCAATTTAGGGAGATCAGAAAACAACTCAATGAACACAAAGAATATATTACCAAGGAAATTGAAACTATAAAAACAAATCAAAAAGAAATGAAAAACTCAATTCACGAGCTGAAAAACGAGGTAACAAGCTTAGCTAACAGAACAGCCCAGATAGAAGATAGGATTAGTGAAATAGAAGACAAGCAACTTGAGGCACAACAGAGAAAAGAAGAAAGAGACTCAAAAATAATAAAAAATGAAAAAGCCCTACAGGAACTGTCTGACTCCATCAGAAAGAATAACATAAGAATAATAGGTATATCAGAGGGAGAAGAGAAAGAAAATGGAATGGAGAATATACTCAAACAAATAATAGACGAGAACTTCCCAAGCCTGTGGAAAGAACTAAAGCCTCAAATTCAAGAAGCAAACAGAACACCGAGTTTTCTTAACCCCAACAAACCCACTCCAAGGCACATCATAATAAAGATGACACAAACCAATGACAAAGAAAAAATTCTCAAGGCAGCAAGGGAAAAGAAGAGTACAACATATAAAGGAAGGCCTATTAGATTATCATCAGATTTCTCAGCAGAAACTCTACAAGCTAGAAGAGAGTGGACCCCGATATTTAAAGCCCTGAAAGAGAGAATCTTTCAGCCAAGAATACTATACCCATCAAAGCTATCCTTCAAGTACGAAGGAGATATAAAAACATTCACAAATACAGAAAAGATGAGAGAATTTATCAGCAGAAAGCCCCCACTCCAGGAAATACTAAAGGGGGTTTTCCAACCAGATTCAAAGAACAAAAGAAAACAAAACCACAAGTAACAGCTCCACCAAGAACACAATAAAACTAAACTTAAACTGTGACAACAAAAGAAAAAAAAAGGGGGGAGAGGATGGAGATTAACAGTAGCAAAGGACAATGAAGTGCAGAAATACTCATAAGATAGGGTATTACAATGAATATGGTAGGTACCCTTTTCATTACTTAATGGTAACCACCCTTGAAAAAACCACCACAAAAACACTTGACTTAAAAAAGGTAGCAACAGAGGAAAGAAGTATGGAACACAAACAAACAAAAACAAATGATAGAAAAACAAAAGAGAAGAATCAAACAAGATACAAAACTAACAGAAAGCAATTTATAAAATGGCAGTAGGGAACTCACAAGTGTCAATAATTACACTAAATGTAAATGGATTAAACTTACCAATAAAAAGACACAGAGTAGCAGAATGGATTAAAAAAGAAAATCCAACTATATGCTGCCTACAAGAAACACATCTAAGCAACAACGATAAAAACAAATTCAAAGTGAAAGGCTGGAAAACAATACTCCAAGCAAACAACACCCAAAAAAAAGCAGGTGTAGCAATACTCATATCTAATAATGCTAACTACAAGGCAGAAAAAGTACTCAGAGACAAAAATGGCCATTTCATAATGATTAAGGGGAAGTTGAATCAAGAAGACATAACAATTCTTAATATATATGCACCAAACCAAGGAGCACCAAAATATATAAGACAGCTACTTATTGACCTTAAAACAAAAACTAACAAAAATACAATCATACTTGGAGACCTCAATACACCGCTGACGGCTCTAGATCGGTCATCCAAACAGAGAATCAATAAAGAGATAGTGGCCTTAAACGAAATACTAGAACACCTGGATATGATAGACATCTACAGGACACTTCATCCCAAAGCGACAGAGTATACATTTTTCTCTAGTGTACATGGAACATTCTCAAGAATTGACAATATGTTGGGCCACAAAGACAATATCAACAAATTTAGAAAAATTGAAATTGTACCAAGCATATTCTCTGATCATAAAGCCTTGAAACTAGAATTCAACTGCAAAAAAGAGGGGGAAAAACCCATAAAAAAGTGGAAACTAAACAACATACTTCTAAAAAATGAATGGGTCAAAGAAGAAATAAGCTCAGAGATCAAAAGATATATACAGACAAATGAAAATGATGAAAATGAAAATACAACGTATCAGAATCTCTGGGATGCAGCAAAAGCAGTAATAAGAGGAAAGTTCATATCACTTCAGGCCTATATGAACAAACAAGAGAGAGCCCAGGTAAACCACTTAACTTCACACCTTAAGGAACTAGAAAAAGAAGAACAAAGACAACCCAAAACCAGCCGAAGAAAGGAGATAATAAAAATCAGAGCAGAAATAAATGAAATAGAGAACAGAAAAACTATAGAAAAAATCAATAAAACAAGGAGCTGGTTCTTTGAAAAGATCAACAAAATTGACAAACCCTTGGCAAGACTCACCAAGGAAAAAAGGCACAGGACTCAAATAAATAAAATCCAAAATGAAAGAGGAGAGATCACCAGAGACATCATAGATATACAAAGAATTATTGTAGAATACTATGAAAAACTATATGTCACCAAATACAACAATCTAGAAGAAATGGATAAATTCCTAAAACAATACAACCTTCCTAGACTGAGTCATGAAGAAGCAGAAAGCCTAAACAGACCAATCAGCAGGGAGGAAATAGAAAAAACTATTAAAAACCTCCCCAAAAATAAAAGTCCAGGCCCAGACGGTTATACTAATGAATTCTATCAAACATTCAAAGAAGACTTGGTTCCTATTCTACTCAAAGTCTTCCAAAAAATTGAAGAAGAAGCAATACTTCCAAACACATTTTATGAGACCAACATAACCCTCATACCAAAACCTGGCAAGGATGGCACAAAGAAAGAAAACTACAGACCAATATCTCTAATGAATACAGATGCTAAAATACTAAACAAAATACTGGCAAATTGAATACAACAACATATTAAAAAAATAATACATCATGATCAAGTGGGATTCATCCCAGAATCTCAAGGATGGTTCAACATACGCAAAACGGTTAACGTAATACACCATATCAACAAAACAAAGAACAAAAACCACATGATCTTATCAATAGATGCAGAAAAGGCTTTTGATAAAATACAACACAATTTTATGTTTAAGACTCTCAACAAAATGGGTATAGAAGTAAAATATCTCAACATGATAAAGGCCATATATGATAAACCATCAGCCAACATCATATTAAATGACATAAAACTGAGGACTTTCCACCTTAAATCAGGAACAAGACAGGGTTGTCCACTCTCTCCACTCTTATTTAACATGGTGCTAGAAGTTCTGGCCAGAGCAATCAGACAAGACAAAGAAATAAAAGGCATCCATATCGGAAAAGAAGAAGTAAAGGTATCACTTTTTGCTGATGATATGATCCTATACATCGAAAACCCCAAAGAATCCACAAAAAGACTACTAGAAACAATAAGCCAATACAGTAAGGTAGCAGGATACAAAATTAACATACAAAAGTCCATAGCCTTTCTATATGCCAACAATGAAATATTAGAAAACGAACTCAAAAAAATAATCCCCTTCACGATTGCAACAAAAAAAATAAAATACCTAGGAATAAACATAACAAAGAATGTAAAGGACCTATATAAGGAAAACTACAAGGCATTATTAAGAGAAATAGAAAAAGACACAATGAGATGGAAAAATATTCCGTGTTCTTGGATAGGAAGAATAAATATAATTAAAATGGCCATATTACCCAAAGCAATATATAAATTTAATGCAATTCCCATCAAAATTCCTATGAGATTTTTTAAAGAAATGGAACAAAAAATCATCAGATTTATATGGAACTATAAAAATCCCCGAATAGCCAAAACAATCCTAAGGAAAAAGAATGAAGCTGGGGGCATTACAATACCTGACTTTAAACTATATTATAGGGCCACGATAATCAAAACAGCATGGTATTGGCAGAAAAATAGACATTCAGACCAATGGAACAGAATAGAAAGCCCAGAAATAAAACCACATATATATGGTCAAATAATCTTTGATAAAGGGGCCAACAACACACAATGGAGAAAAGAAAGCCTCTTCAACAAAAGGTGTTGGGAAAACTGGAAAGCCACATGCAAAAGAATGAAACTCGACTACAGCCTGTCCCCGTGTACTAAAATTAATTCAAAATGGATCAAAGACCTAAATATAAGACCTGAAACAATAAAGTACATAGAAGAAGACATAGGTACTAAACTCATGGACCTGGGTTTTAAAGAACATTTTATGAACTTGACTCCAATGGCAAGAGAAGTGAAGGCAAAGATAAATGAATGGGACTACATCAGAATAAAAAGTTTTTGCTCAGCAAGAGAAACTGATATCAAAATAAACAGACAGCCAACTAAATGGGAAATGTTATTTTCAAACAACAGCTCAGATAAAGGCCTAATATCCAAAATTTACAAAGAACTCATAAAACTCAACAACAAACAAACAAACAATCCAATAAAAAAATGGGAAGAGGACATGAACAGACACTTCTCCCAGGAAGAGATACAAATGGCCAACAGATATATGAAAAGATGCTCAGCTTCATTAGTTATTAGAGAAATGCAAATCAAAACTACAATGAGATACCATCTCACCCCTGTTAGATTAGCTATTATCAACAAGACGGGTAATAGCAAATGTTGGAGAGGCTGCGGAGAAAAGGGAACTCTCATCCACTGTTGGTGGGACTGTAAAGTAGTACAACCATTATGGAGGAAAGTATGGTGGTTCCTCAAAAAACTGCAAATAGAACTACCTTATGACCCAGCAATCCCTCTACTGGGTATATACCCCAAAACCTCAGAAACATTGATACGTAAAGACACATGTAGCCCCATGTTCATTGCAGCACTGTTCACAGTGGCCAAGACATGGAAACAACCAAAAAGCCCTTCAATAGAAGACTGGATAAAGAAGATGTGGCACATATACACTATGGAATACTACTCAGCCATAAGAAATGATGACATCAGATCATTTACACAAAATGATGGGATCTTGATAACATTATACGGAGTGAAATAAGTAAATCAGAAAAAAACAAGAACTACATGATTCCATACATTGGTGGAACATAAAAATGAGACTAAGAGACATGGACAAGAGTGTGGTGGTTACCAGAGGGGGGGGGAGGGAGGACATAGGAGGGAGGGAGGGAGAGAGTTAGGGGGAGGGGGAGGGGCACAGAGAACTAGATAGAGGGTGACGGAGGACAATCTGACTATGGGCGAGTGGTATGCAACATAATTTAATGACAAGATAACCTAGACATGATTTCTTTGAATATATGTACCCTGATTTATTAATGTCATCCCATTAACATTAATAAAATTTATTTAAAAAAAAAAAAGATCAAGAAACATTAAAAAAAAAAAAAAGAATGCACTTTTTAAGCTACTGGTGAAAGTCAGTGTATATATGCCAAGACTGTCTCTCTTCTGGGAATTCCTAATAACAATAGAAAATATATGTTTATTCCCTTCATTTCATGATCGCTTTAGGCACAAAGTCATGTATTAACTTTGTTATTTCCTTAAGTCACATTTCAAAAGAGTTCTATTGCTGCAGTTGAATTCCGTAATGTTATTGGAAGTATGCAAAACATCCTTTCTTGTTTTGTTTTGTTTTGTTTTTGAGGCATTCTGGATTTGGTTCACATGCATCACAATTATACAAAAACCTTTCTTACTAAAATTTCAAATATCCGTTTTTTTCTAGCTAAATTGCCTTTATTTTGCCAAATTTTTCTGAGTATTAGCAGTACATAGTAATTGTTGGTGCATATTTGTACATGTATATATTACATAGTACCTGTGACTTATTGAGACTTCTTAGTTCTCCTTTATTCCCTCTTTATTCCTGGATTTATTACTTTTACTTTGCTTTAAGGAGTTAATTCCCTTTTTTGCTGAGAAACAAGTAAATGCAGTAGATACTATTTTTCATGCTTATTGCAATTCCATGTCTACTTGTAGTTCTATTTGTAAAGTTTAATTATTCCTTTAATCCGGCTGTGGCTTTTGTTTCACTCGCTAATATCCTGAACCGTTTTTAAATGGGTATAAATGTACTCTGCTTGTTGACATGGTTAAGTGCCTCTTGTAAGCGTTCTTACAAGCTCCTGACAAATTGAAGACATTATTAGACTAGAAAAAGTAAATAATAATAATACCTTTTTCTCGAGAAATCCAAATGTATTTTAACATAGCTATAAAATGTTCACAAATTATGTGTGAAGTGAGTATAAGAAAATGATATCCATAATTTATGGTGAAAAATATTTGTGGTATCAGGTGGTAAGACATTTTTTTTCAAATTTGTTAAATGGCATATTTTTTCCCCTTAGTTATTTCAGGTATTTCTTTTGTTATGTAAACCACATACCATTTTTTAACCATCCTTGGTGATAATCACAATGCTCTCTCTCATGATTAGGCTGGGTCCTAGGATATGTTAGTTTGTACATGGAGAAGAAGAAATTCCAGTCAATAAAAGAATTGTATTCTCGCAGGACTCAATTCCCTTAGTAAGTTGTTCTGTTGACATGACTGAAGCATTTGAATTCTGCACAGTGGCCTTATCCAGGCAGGAGTAATAAAATGAGGCACAATTTACAGAGTGCATGTTTTGTTCAGTCTTCAATTTTTCTAGAGCAATTGTAACTAAGTTGAATGAATGATAAAGAGCTAAAGTTTAAATTTTTTCTAACATTTGGAAATCTTTGGAAAGCCAAGAGAGGAGGCAGTAGCTTCAAGATTGATTAACTGACCAACAAAGAGTTGAATTCAATCTATATGACCTTCTGTCACACTTTTTCTTTGTTTGGATGGTGGGTTAGTTTCCTAGGACTGCGCTACCAAGGTATCACAGACTGGGTGGCTTAAAACTATAGATATTTATTGTCTCCCAGTTTTGTATGATGGATGCTTGAAGTCAAGGTGTCAGCAGGGCCATACTTTTCCTGAAATGTGAAGGGAAATTTGTTTTTGCCTGTCTTGAGCTTTTAATGGTTTTCTGGCAACGTTTGAGGTTCCTTGCCTTGCAGCTCTGCCATCATTGTCACATGGCTTTCTTCCCGTATGTCTGTCTTGGTATGGTCATCCTCTAAAAAGGACACCAGTCACAATGGATCTTATTCCGGTATGACCTTATATTAATTCAAGACATTGGAAATATTTCCATTTTCTTAGCTCAAATAGCAGCTGAGCTCTATATGGCCACATCATGTAGGAGGTAAAGGGGATCCGTGTTTCAGGAGAAGGCCCCCTGTTTACAGTGTCTCAATATGTTGACTATTAATACCGAGATGCTGATTGAAACAGCATTATTTCTGAAGGTAGGATCAGCTAAATACACAGCTTTAGATTTGAGAGAAAAATGGAGGTAGAAAAAATATGCCTCCTTCTTCATTTTTTCCCCACCTTTCATATTGTCCCAACATGAAATAATTATAGAACTAAAGTCACATATTTATAAAAATATTCATGAATTTTTTAACTGCTCATGGGAGCACAAGCATGATGCCCAAATGAACAGTTCTTTAAAATCACTTAGCAACAACAAGTATCTCAAGGTTATGTCCTATCCTGTTTTCCTCCATTATGTCATTTGTAACAACTATGGTCTTTGACATTTAGTTAATTAAACGTGCCCACAGTATCTGACTTGGTTGTGCAATTCCTCTGAGAATGTAATTTTTGAAAGTGGAAAGAAGAATGGTTAACCTTGATGCATTGGTTAGTCATAGTAGCATGTTATTCAAGAAAGAAAAAACTTAGAATGTATATTGCATGGTATATTAAGAAACCCTAGACATGGCATAGATGTAGAATATTTATGACATATGTGGTGCTTCAAAAACCAGATAGCAAAAGAAATTAAATGATTGCAAAATCCATAGATCTTCCCATGGCAACCAGGGATCTCTATCAATACTAACTCAATTTACTAAATTCTTATCAGGAATTTCTACTTTTTGTTATTATGACTGTTTATATAATTGACATCATGCTTTTTTTTTTCAGTTTGAATTGTCAGTTTTGATTAAGAACTCAGGCAATGCCTAGTGTTTTCTCTTCATTTTCAACATTCAAATCAAAGTCCGGTTAGCCCTCTGAATCAAGGAGTTCCCCCTGCAAGCATGTTCATGGTCTGGCCTGAAGAATTCATGGCCCACATGAAGAACATGACTATTCAGTAAATAACTAACACTAGATATCTATGAAGATAATATTTGAGTGATGATAATGTGACTATTAAAGAATTCTTCCTTAGGAGAAGAAACATCAGCTTTCAGAGCATTGAGCAAGATTTCCAGCTTCACTGAGCAAGGTCACCTGTGACTTCTGTTGGCTCCATTTTGACCCACCACATGTGCTTATGGCCTGGGGCTGTCGCTTGGTAATGCACTTTTGTTGGTGTTTAGAAGTTGTGGAATATTTGTCTCTTTGCTTTTTGGCAGAGACTAAGGAACATTATAAAGTTGGATTCACATTGCATATTCACCACTAATCTGGCACCAACATCCGTGCAGCATTGGTGTTTTTTAACACAGAATGCTATTTTATAGAAATTCTACAAAGCAGCCTCAAGTAATGTTTTTTAAGCAATAGGATACAAAGAACAAGAAGAAAAAATTGAAAACAGATTCCTCAAGTAAAATTTTATAAAGATATCTAATATAAAGAGTTTTATTTTAAAAATAAGACCTGACCTGTTTTATCAATCATCTGCATGGCCTTCTTTGAAAATTAGAGATTTTATTTTATTTTTTGTTCTATGAAGGACTGAATATAAATGATGCACTAAAGTATTTCTTTAAATCTGTTAGCTATTCAAGGGCAAAACCTGCCCTGAAATTATTTTCTAATATTCAGAGAAATTAGCACAACATTGGATATCAAATGGGTGCTTAATACATATTTATTGAATTTTATCACTTATTCTCCTGAAAGAAACATTAGCTGACAATCATAATTTAGGAAAAGAAACTTTGTACTCTGGAGAGTTATTAAAAATAATTTTCAACTAGCTAGGATGAGTCCTGGTGTTAAGGGGTGGGGGTTGAGTTGCTGGAATTTGAGAACTGCTGAAGGAAAAAGTGCCAAACCAAACAAGTAATTCTCCAAGAAGTGTGGGAGCAATTTGAACATGATGTAGTGAGAAAAGCAATGTGAGCACTAAAGTCAATGCTGATGGAAGATGATGCCTGGACTTTATAAACCTAGCTCTAGTCAAATATATTGGAAATTTTACTCAACAGCTTGGAATTAGAACTTTACTGAAGAATAAGAATTAGAGGACATGTGTTGCCTGATGCAGAGTGTAGAAAGAGGATTATAACAGGTGAAATGAAAACAAAGGTAATAAAACTGCTATATTGGTTTTAAAACTTAATTAAGAGAGATTTCCATTTCTAGCAGTAAGGCAGAGTAAGTATTCTAAAAAGAAGACCCATGACAATCACTTGCTGCTGTATATAACACAGCTAAATAAATGTCAGCCCAAATCAGAGCAGTAAATGAAATCAGAAACTGGCTTGAACTTCCTGCAGGGTGTTTATAACAGATGGACGTTTGAATACATCTAATAAGAAGAAGACTTGAGTTCTAAGCTTTGAACTCCATTGAGACTGGAGAGAAGGAATCTGGAGAGTCTTACTTTTATCTGAGACACTTGAAACATGACATCCTTAGTGAAATGACAATCTGGAAATAATCATCTTACCAACAGAAGGCACAGAAATTACATCACTTTTGGAGCTAGTTCAAAATTAACAGCAACAACAATAATAATAATGAAGCTATATCCTTTGAAAAATCACTTTCCTATTATTATATCACCTGCATTTATTCCTTAAAGCCAGACATCCTACATTAAAATACTAAAAGGCTTTTGCCTATTGCTTTAAATGTGAAATTATAACACATAGGCAAACCCCTATCAATTGTCTTAAAATATCACTAAAATTTAGTAAATCATCTATACGTAAATGGAAATTACATCAGGAGGTAAAATGCTTAAAGCATTATTCTGCCAAATTAAAAATCATATATTTTATTAGCAGGTATATAGGATGATTATTATAAAATTATCAGAAACAGGTAATTTTCTGGAAATTATAAATTTGGGGGGGACATATAAACTATGTACAAGTTCCTAATTCATTTCATAGAAATAGAAATAATATATAAAAGATAAGTCACATTGAACAAATATAAATGATCTTTAAACATGTAAAAATATACACAAACTCAATAACAATCAAAAACGGTAAATTGAAACACAGTAAGATTTTATTTTACGTAACTGGCAGATGCTTGAAAAAAATAATTATATCATCTCTTTTTTTAAAAGTCATTATTTGAGACCAGTTTGACTTAGCTTATCTTTTACAGTTATATAAATAAAACCCCAGTGGAATAGTCTTTTTAAAATATCATTATGTGTTCTTTAATGCTTTTTGGAATGTGTGTGAATTTGTCCTTTCTCCATTCATTCATTTGTTCATTTAGCAGTTGCATCTGCAAGGTAAGATAGCAGATAATTAGCACAGGGAAAATTAGGTGAGTTTCAAAAACACAAGTAGTTGAGAATTAATACGGTGCCAAATGGAGACATAAAATCTGCCAGAAAAAGAGGAGTGGAGGTAAGAAGAATCCAGACATGGTAAAGAGATTAAGTTTACCTCTTCATGATATTGGAAAGCCATTGTGGAGTTGAAATATGAGAGCAGCACTGACAATTAGTATTCTAGTAAATCACTATAGAGACGATGTATGTATCACTGAAATAGAATATTAGGGTGGTTGAAACAAATTAAAAAAAAATCCAGCCCCTTAGTCAAAACTGGGCTATTGGGCCTGACCAGTGGTGGTGCAGTGGATAGAGTGTTGATCCAGAATGCTGAGGTCCCTGTCTGCTCTAGCCCCCTGGTCAAGGCACTTATGAGAAAGCAATCAGTAAATAACTAAGGCGCCACAATGAAGAATTGATGCTTCTCATCTCTCTCCCTTTCTGTCTGTCTTATCTGTCCCTCTCTCTGGCTCTCTCTGGCTCTGTCATAAAAGAAAACAAAATTAAGTTGAAGGGATTTTTAGGATTCCCAGGACCCAGAGGCAGAATGGATCCAGAGAGAAGAAACCCAAAAAGCACAGAAAAGAAAAGTGTAGAGATTTCAGGGTGTCATTGGAAATTAAGTTTTAAGTTTGTGAGTCTATGTATGTATATGTATGTGTGCAGTGAACATGGCTTCGAATAATTCTCTGGTTTCAACTCATGGGAAAAATCTTAAAATTTTTTTGTGCACTATGAAATAGATAGGGTTCATTTTGACTGCTTCTTGGCGGAATCTTAATAAGTTTCAGTGATAATTCTGGGGGGTGGTGAGTCTAGGATGCTAGTATTTAGAAAGAAACTCAACTCTTTTATTGTTTGAGGGTTTGTGATAATTGAGATGTAACAGATCCTCAGCAAACTAGGCTGGGGGTGCCTGGATAAACGTTGTAGAGCTTAGGTAGACTCTCTGTCTGCTCAACATCAGGCCCTGTGCCAGGGTTGGTACAGTGGAGGGGTGAGTGCCAGGAAAATCTGGAGAAATCACTTCCAGGTCAACACAGGAGAGTTGATGCTGCTCCTGACCAGGTGGTGATGGCACAGTGGATAGAGCATCTGACTGGGATGTGGAGGACCCAGGTTCGAGACCCTGAGGTCGCCAGCTTGAGAACGAGCTCATTTGGCTTGAGCAAGGTTCACCAGCTTGAGCTTAAGGTCACTGGCTTGAGCAAGGGGTCACTCAGTCTGCTGTACCCCCCTCCCCGTCAAGGCACATATGAGAAATCAATGAATGAACAACTAAGGAATCAGAATAAAGAATTGATGTTTCTCATCTCTCTCCTTTCCTTTTGGTCTGTCCCTATCTGTCCCTCTCTCTGACTCTGTCTCTCCCACAAGAGAAAGAAGTAAAAAAAAAAAAAAAATAGACCAGGGCTCAAAGTGAATGGTAGAGTTGAAACTAAGTTATCTTTTTCTGCATTTTATTTAGAAAATTAAAAAAAAATTCTTTTTTGTTGTCATTCAGTAAAAATCAGTTGCTGAGGGATTGAATTGTAAAATAAGTATCTTTGACATAGAAAAAGAAAATTCAAGAGGATTTTTTATTCTTCTAGGATAAAATATAACAGTGCAAAGAATGGGCAGTTTATTATTATATCACTTGGGTGGAACAGAGAAGAGTAGAAAGAATAGTTAGAAGTAGGTTTGAAGAACCACTGGAATTAAACTTGACTTCCCCAGTGAGATTGCACCAACTACTGTATAGGACTGAAGATGTAGAAAACATTTATCAGCGAGATACTACATGTGCATGTCAGACCACAGTCACTGTGAAAGTCCAGCAATTGTAAAGTGCAACAATAAATAAATAAATAAATCTGTGAATAGTGTGACAAAATGGAAAAATATTTAAAGAAGAGGAAAATGAGAAAGGCTAGAAATAAATGAAAATATGTTTGTTATGGAAAGTGTGTTTTTAAAGAAAAAAAATCACACAAGAAAGATATATTTAAATAAAAGTTGTGAAAACTCTTGTGCTACAGGAGCAATTTATATATATTTTACCTTGTCTAAACAAGTTTTAATTTTAAAGGGTTTATTCTATTTTTAGATAAAGATGTATTTGATTCTACTAAGTTAAGAAAGAAGAGCTGAAGACATAGTAATACAGCATTACCTATGGTTGGACTAGTGTGACTTTTATAACTAAGAATACACTGTGACTTATTAACTAGACCATCCTTAATTCTGACTGTTACCCTGAATGACCTTGTGTATTTATTTTTAAAACTTTCTTATTATCCCAAGTAGTTTTCTGGCACTAGTCTGTTACCTTTCCTGCAGGGATTACATCTACCCTAAGGAGATCAGTGGGAAGCCAGTCTTTTTACTCTATAAGCTTATTTTATCGGAAGGCTCATCATGTCCTGATCTCTAAACGATTGTTCTTGGATTCATCTTTGGGGCATGTAGAGTGTGCTTTTAACATGACTAATGCACACAATCCCCCTGAATTGAAATGATGGATCAACCCATTAAAATTTGTTCTCCACTTAACACCATACATGAATTTTGCCTGCTTTAAATAGTCAAGCAATTTTGCTACATTTTGCCATGTTAATTTTTTTTGTGTGTGTGACAAAAATAGAAAGAGACAACGAGAGGAACAGATAGGGACAGACAGACAGGAAGAGAAATGAGAAGCATCAATTCTTTGTTGCGGCACTTTAGTTGTTCATTGATTGCTCTCTCATATGTGCCTTGACCAGGGGGCTACAGCAGACCAAGTGACCCCTTGTTAGAGCCAGCGACCTTGGCCTCAAGCTAGTGAGCCTTGCTCAAACTAGATGAACCCACGCTCAAGCTGGCGACCTCAGGGTTTCTAACCTGGGTCCTCTACGTCCCAGTTTGACATTCTATCCACTATGCCACCGCCTGGTCAGGCACCATGTTAATTTTTATGAAAATTAAAGATCTTATTAATAGCAGCACCATATTGCCTGAATGTCAGGTTTTTTATTCTTCCCTCAAAGATCTCTGTTGTGGGTGTTGATAGTCCTATTTTCTGCTGCTTTGTTTAATATATAGTATTTCCTTTATTCCTCCTACCTCAATGCCCCAATCATATTTCAGGCTGGGACCTACTCCTAATTTAGAGCTTTCTTTCCCCCTTTTGCCAACTTCTATTATGAATCTACCTTTGCCACCCAGCTTAGTGTATCCCAAGGTTCTCTTTACCAAGCCACAGTCGCAGAGCTCCAGGGAAAAGCAACCTGGTCTCATCCCTCCAGGTAGAGGAGAACAGAAGCTCTATCTCCACACATGCTGCAGATGGCTTTTCCAGTCTACCTGAATCATTACCAGCTAGAAGCAGCGGTCATTGGGACTTGGACATGAGCTGCGAAGTATAGAATTGTGACAACAATTCCAGTGCCATGCAGACTTTTCCTGGATGTGGACTTTTAATGGACTCCTGCTCCTTGGGACAGCTTCTAACAGACTGAACTGGGGTTGGGTTGCATTTATCAGGGACTTGGCATGGTGTTGGGGCCAACTTGGACTTGGTGAACTTGTTAAGGACACTACTCTTTTATGGATTCTTGCTGTATTGGCCAAGAATTTGCTTAAAGGCTTTAATCACTGTAAAAAAAAATAGAAGACTGGATAAAGAAGATGTGGCACATATACACCATGGTATACTATTCAGCCATAAGAAATGATGACATCGGATCACTTACAACAAAATGGTGGGATCTTGATAACATTATACTGAGTGAAATAAGTAAATCAGAAAAAAACAAGAACTGCAGGATTCCACACATTGGTGGGACATAAAAACGAGACTAAGAGACATGGACAAGAGTGTGGTGGTTACGGGGGGCAGGGGGAGGGAAGGAGGGAGAGGGAGAGGGGGAGGGGAAGGGGCACAAAGAAAACTAGATAGAAGGTGATGGATGAGAATCTGACTTTGGGTGATGGGTATGCAACATAATTGAATGACAAGATAACCTGGACATGTTTTCTTTGAATATATGTACCCTGATTTATTGATGTCACCCCATTAAAATTAATAAAAATTAAAAAAATAGCAGCACCATAAAAGAAGAAACCCAATGTCCGCAATTTCAGAAGACTGCTGTTCTTAGGGGAAATGAATAGATATGATCTGACCAGATGCAGCTATGTTGAGGATTCAACTTCAAAGAGTGATTCTTTGGGGAATGAATTTTATCACTGGTAGAGTAATGGGAAACATCTTTGACTTCTCCACTACTAATTATGAGAAATAAGGACACCAAGTGTCCTTTATATTTTTTAGTAAAGATAAGCAATTTATACCAAAATAATATCAGGTTTACTTGAACAAAAAAATTCAAAAACATGTATTCTGAACAATGCAAAATTTACTTATTTCATCTGTGGGAATATTTAGCTTATGGCAAATTTTCCAATAAGTCACTTTAGACTGAACTTTGCCTTGGCTTATGGCATAGTCAAAAGACAGGCAAGTCACATACATATTGGTATGACCATATAAGCATATTATTGGAAATCCAATAATCTGTTCCATTTTTTTGTCATGTCCCAAAGAAAGGAATAATAGCTTCTTGAGTGCACACCAAAGGATGTTCTACAAACCTCAGAGTATATCTGAAGTTCCATGTTGGAACTAAGTAACAGTTGATCTCAAGGAGAGTGAAGTTTGGCATTTAGCATGCAGCTATTCTACCATGAAACAGTGTATATAATTTCTCTCTTAACTTGGCATTTTCATAAAATTTGCTATAAATTATCTATGGATCACTCAGTATTATCAGATGCCAGACATCATTCAACCACTCTCCCCTTGTGTATGCAAATAATTATGCCCAGAATAATTAATAAAAATACTAATAAGATATTTTGTTCTATTTTACAGTATATTTTCTAATATAATTAGTACTTTAATTAACTCAGTCCTTAAAACAACCCTATGAAGCAGGTATTATTATTTTCATTTTGTCAATGAGGAAAAGGAAACACCAAGAGCTTGAGTAACTTGCCAAGTTTACAGCCCTAAGGAGACCCTGGGCCAGAGCACACACACAGACAATTGGGGTCCAAAGCTAGCTCACAGCACTGTAATAAGCTGAATCTCACACTTCACCTACACCCAGGACAGACAAGGTGATGCCCAAGGTCAAGTAGCTGTTCGAAAGCTCAGCAAAGACTTGTAAAGTTACTTTTTCTGCCCAAATCTTTCTCTATTGTATCTAAGGCCAGCTAATTAAGTTTCTGTCCAAATTCTGAAAACCCACCTATAATAAATAGTTGAAACTTTCTCAACTCAATTTCCAGTATTTATTTGCATATTTATTAGACTTGGGGTCCACAATCTTCCTGCTGATATTATTTCTTTTGACACTTCTATTTCATCAAGTGACATTGGCTTATCTCCAAGGATACTGGGTCCATAAAGAAAGGACTTCTCTCGTAACTTCTTATGTGAATCGCTGGCACCCACTCCTCCTCTTCTCTTTATCATCCCTTTTGTTGACTTTATAGATGGAACTTTGGTAGTTTTTTTATGTCTTGTGGTTCAAATGACTATTTTGGAAGTGATTTCACAAGTATATTTTAAGAAAAGACAGCATTTTATAAGCCCCATATCTATTCCAAAACCCACTTCCACTTTAATCACTCCCTGTAAAAATTTTAATGACCATACATCAGCTGAACTACAGGAGAGTTATTAAAACAGGACCATGAATAATCTCTAAAGTCTTTTTCACTTCCTGAGAGCCAGTGATGGCAACAGATAATAATAATTTAGCATATCTTTCAGTATTAGCTGGCTCAGTAAGAAGCCAGTCGATTTGGCATGTGACTGCTTCTTTACTCACACTGGGGAGAAAACCACACAGGGCTAGCTCAGTGTCACCCCATCTCATTATACTATATAATTGTCAGTGGGTCACATTTGTAAGGGAGATAACCAGTGAGCAGGTCTCATTGTGTTGTCAATCCTACTGAATAAATATCTATTTGAGTTTCATATGGTGATTAAGTGAAATAAAACCTAATAGGTGCTATTCTACTTGTTGAGTGATCTTCAGTGAATTGTTCAGTGACAGGCTTGTTCTTCAGTTTCTTTATATAAAGAGCAGTGTTCTTCTAGGCAATGCAAAGTTGTAGATTTTCTTCAGGTTAATAAATTTTTGTTCCACAATACCTTCTGATTCGAAGAGATTATGCAGCTCATACAAACTTGGTTAAAATTTATGTCTTTGTTTGATATCTTCTATTCAATAATATTTGTCCCTTTAGAATTCAGACTATTTTGAAGCAGTGACATAGAATTGGGTAGTGAGTGTAATGTAATTACAACATAAAAGGGAAAAATGGAAAGAAAGCAAAAGACAGAGAAGACAATGTTAATGGCTAATGATGCCTTTGATTATGTGCAACATGTTAGCTGAAAAACCTCATGTAACATGTCTTACTTATTAAAATGTTTAGACACAACTTTCTTAATTTTTCTCTTAGTAGAGATATGCTACACAAGTCTCATGAAAAAGTTGTGCTGAGCTAGGAAGAACACCATGAAGTCAATATTTTCCTCCTGCTCCACTTCTAATGTTGAATCACTTTGAGTAAATTCCTTTGGATAAAGAGCATGCAGCAGGTACTATCTATGTTTGTTCAGCTTGGATGCCCTTCCACTCCCCTTACCCCCCAGAGCTGCTCTGTCATTTTTGAACATCACCTAGTCTATGTTTGCTCCAGCTCCTGGACACCTCACTTTCTCCCCGGTTCCGGAGCTTTGCCTGTCAAGCCCCAGGAATACCCGCAGGTCTGTGTCTCTGGGCAGCCCTTAGCCAGTGTCTGGGCAGGACGATGAAAGCCCAGGACTTTCCTTCAGTTGGGATAGCGTGAGGTGTTTTTATAACCAGAGTGACTGAAGATCAGACAAAAGCTATTCTTCATGGGATTTTGTCTCAGATTCCTTCCTGCTCTACTCCCTTCTGGGTTTCTCCTGAATCACCCACACTTGAGCTCTGCTCCAGAAAACCTAGCCCCCTACACAAGTTAACTCCTTAATATTGCAATTTCCTCCATCAGGACCATGAATAGAGCAGTACTTTCTCAAATTTACCTGTCGTTCCTGAACATAAGGATTGCTATATAAAATACAGTCCTCTGGAATATGCAGTCAAACTAGGGTGGCATCTAAATCAAAGGAGTGTCAAACACACACAATTTTGAACTACAAATGCTGTTAGGAATAATCTATTTCAACTTGTCCATTTTGCAAGCAAGGAGGCCAATGTCGACAGTGACTTGCCTAAGACGTTGCTTAATGAAAGGCTCAATCTGGACACTCAGATCTCAGTCTTCTGCATCTCCAGCTCTTTCTTTCTCTACTTGAAGTTGTTCCACGAGCAAGCAGTAAATCAGGTTCTGACGGCCTTAAACTCACCATCACAACAATTTTTAAGAAGAGTCTTTTACCTTGACATTTGCATTTCATTACATGGTGGAATGGAGATGTTCAGCGCATTGCTGGACATATTTGGACACTAGTGGAACTGGAGGCTGCTAAGATAGATGGAAAAGTAACTTCTAGTCTCTGTTATGGCTGAGTTGCACACTGTTTTATTAGATTCATACAAATGTATAATGAATATAAGTATGTAATATATAAAAAATCCATATGTATTTTTATATGTAATTACTAAATTTTGAAAATCACAAGTTATTTCTTGACTCCAAGATAAAATCAATTTTTTATTATCTATCTAAAACATATACATAATATTTTTATTAAGTTTTTAAAATTTATTGTGTCAACATAGATTCAAGTGTCCCACTCAATATAACACACTCTTCTTCCAACAACATGTCCCCTATTAAACACCCTTTGCTCCTCCCCCTCATTCCCTCCCCCTTTCCCTCTGGGATTGGCTGCCCTGTTATCTGTATGTCTGTGTTATGTATATATAATTTCACTAATCCCTTCACCTTCTCTGATCCCATCCCCTCATCCCCCTTCCCTCTGACTACATAATATTATATTATATATATTTATCTTAGTGTCATAAAATAACCTCTGATATTCAGAATTTAGTAAATGTCTTATGTGACAGAAAATTGTTTAAATGTCTTCTTTAAGCAAGAAAAGCACCCTTTTTATTTAATTAAAATAATTTTGCATTCATTCTTGCAATGACATTATTCACAGACAGTGACATCATCCACAGGACAACAGTTTTGAAGACTTGCTCACCGACTTGGCAATTGCTTCCACATATAAATGCTTATGTAAGCCTCATTTAAGATAGACTTGTGATTCTAAAACTGTAATTCTGTAGCTAAATGGTAATTCCTTTCAATGCAGTTGGTAGACTAACAACTTGATCCATAAAGATTTTTCCATTTGACATTCCCTCTGCTCACAGCTTCCAGAACAACTCAAAGATTCAGCTATTGCAAAAAAAAAAATATATATATGCTTTTCTCATCACACTCAAGCCATGTCCTTCTTAATGCTGGTTTATTGCTGAAATGACTCTAATGATGCTCTGTCACTTTTATATTTCTGTCAATTTCTTGAAACTCATTTAAATAGGTGAGAGCTCTGCTATTGAAAGTGGTAGTTGTTTATTCGATCTAGACAATGCCTATGGAAAGTCACATAAATAAGTCTATTAATGCACTTTTTTTACTTTTCCTGTTAAAGACATATTGATGATACAAGGACATAAAGGGTGAAAGAGAATAATAGGCAGAACTTTAACTCTCACACATATAAGGTATATTGCACTCTGTATACTCTACCTCCGACCACAGTCACCTAATTATTTAGAGACAGAATATGGACATGACTCCCAACAAAGGATCTTATCAGGCATCATATTTTTCCTGAATGATTTTATAGTCCTCCGGGGAATATATTTTAAGAATGCTATTTAGGTGGTAGTGTGAACTGATTTTATTTTTATTTATTTATTTATTTTTTTTTTGTATTTTTCTGAAGCTGGAAACGGGGAGAGACAGTCAGACAGACTCCCACATGCGCCCGACCGGGATCCACCCGGCACGCCCACCAGGGGGCAACACTCTGCCCACCAGGGGGCAATGCTCTGCCCCTCCGGGGGCGTCGCTCTTTTGCGACCAGAGCCACTCTAGCACCTGGGGCAGAGGCCAAGGAGCCATCCCCAGTGCCCGGGCCATCTTTGCTCCATTGGAGCCTCGCTGAGGGGGGGGGGGGGAGAGACAGAGAGGAAGGAGAGGGGGAGGGGTGGAGAAGCAAATGGGCGCTTCTCCTGTGTGCCCTGGCCGGGAATCGAACCCGGGACTTCTGCACGCCAGGCTGACGCTCTACCACTGAGCCAACCAGCCAGGGCCTGAACTGATTTTATAGTATACTTTCTTCAACATGTTGTAGATGTGTATTGCAAAGGGTTACTTAAAATAGTCTTTCATTATTCATTTGTATGCATTATTCTTGTAAACTTGTATAAAACTATATTTATATTTGGTTTCCAGAGAAGAGCAAAGATTGTTAAAAGACATAACCAGACAATATAATATTATTTATCAACAACAAAAAAGAGCTATCAAGCCATAACAAGACATGGAGGAAAACAAATGCATATTTCTAAGTGAAAGTTAATATAGTATATGAATTTTCAGTTATGACATTCTGGACAAAACTATGGTGACAGTAAAGTGATCAGTGGTTTCCAGAAGTTGAAGGAGTGGAGTGATGACCAGGTGGAGCACAGAGGATTTTTAAGGCAGTGAAACCACTCTGTGTGATAGTAGAGTGGTGGGTATGCTATTACATATCTGTCTAAACACATAGTATGTGTAGTACCAAGAGTGACCCTAATGTAAACTATGGACTTTGAGTGATAATGACCTGTCAAGGTAGGTTTATAATTATAACAAATGCACCATCTGGTGGGGGGTGTTGATAACAGAGGGAAGAGGGGCTGTGTATGTGTGTGTGTGATATGCAGGAAATATCTCTATACCTCACTATTAATTTTCTTGTGAACATAAAACTGATCTAAAGATTAACTCAATAATAAGAAAGACATAATACTGGAGCTTATAATAAGCAAACAAACAAGTATGAGTAGGAAAGTAACTTTGATGGCATTAGAGTATGTATTTCTTCTTGCTAGATGTTGAAATTCTATGGCATGGGGAGACGTCTTGCTCCATTCATCAGCTGTCTGCTGTGTCACTCTACAGTGTTCCTCAAGCTTATTCAGCACAGCAATCCTGGAAAACAGAAACTGACACACGTAGGTCTAGAAATAGAGCCTAAGCATCTCACCATTATAAAAATCCTTTTTAATAGAGTGTTTCTGTCTTTAGCTTACTTTACCAACACAGTAAACCCCCTTAGACCCCAGGTGATATGTTTCAGGGCCTCCAACGGGTTCCTGAAGCTTCAGATAGTACTGAACTCTTTATATACTATGGGTTTTTTCTATAAATATATACCTATGATAAAGTTTAATTTATAAATTAGGCACAGTTAGAGATGAACAACAATAACTATTAATAAAAGAATAAATATTATAATGAAACTTATGTGAATAAAACTTATGTAATAAAAACTTATGGTCTCTCTTTCTCTCTCAAAATATCTTATACTGTGTGTACAGCAAAAATAGGCTACACAAAGGGATGAGTCACACCCTGGTGGGACAAAGTAGGGTGACGTGAGATTTCATCAAGCTACTCAAAACGGGGCACAATGTAAAACTCACGAATTGTTTATTTCTGGCATTTTCCATTTAATACTTTTGGGTCATGGTTGATTGCAAGTAACTGAAACTGCAGAAAGTGAAATCCCTGATAAGGGGTGGTGTGCGTACTTTGTCGTCATATTTAGTTCATTCTCCCATAATTATCTCCAATCTCCCAGTTTCTCTTCTCAGAGGCAGTGACATTTGCTAGATTTTATATGTAACTCTGGGTGCAGTTTACATATCTCCATGACTGTGTTTCTTTTTTTTTTACATTTGATAAGATATTTGATATGGTGACTCCATACTTTGCTACACTATGTTGTTTTACTTAGTAATACATTTTAGATACCATTTTATGTTATGGTATACTGATCTGCCTTATTTTTTTTGTTTGAGGTTTCACCGAATGAGATTTATATATGTACTGTCACTCATCCAACCAACGTCCTGGTAATGAGCATCAATGTTGTCTTCAATTTGTTTACCCCAAACGACACAGCAGCACACACTGTTATCTATACTGCTTTGGGTGCTTGTGAGAACATTTATGTTGGATAGATTTTGAAATGGGTCAGATGATATGGCAATTTCAATTAAAAATAAGTGAAATAAGCCAGTCAGAGAAAGACAAGTACCATATGATTTCACTCATATTTGGAATCCAATGAACAAAATGAACTAACAAGCAAAACAGTGACAGACTCATAGAGAGCAGGCTGACAGCTGTCGGTGGGGGCTAGGGGAGTGGAGGGAGTAAGCACAGAAGAAAAAGAAGAGAAAAACACTCATGGCCACGAACAACAGTGTAGTGATTTTGGGAAGGCGAAGGGGTGGGGAGTTGGAGGAGGGTATAGGGGGATAAATGTTGATGAGCGGAGACTTGACTTGGCAGATGAACACACAATACAGTGTACAGATGATGTGTTGTAGAATTGTGCACTTGAAATCTGTATAATTTTGTTAATCAGGGTTACCCTAATAAATTCAATAAAAAAGAAAATTGTATTGCCAAATTTAACTTTATAACATTTTTCCAATTTGGATCCTAGTAGCACATGAGTTTACCCCTTTCCCCAGCGTTCTGATAATACACACGGGTTCTGTGGGCTGTCCAGCAAGACTCAGCCTTCCCTAACCTTTCCCCTCATCTACCTGAAGATCATTCAAGATGGTCTCTCACTTCAAACTTCCAGCCTCCTCTTTGTTCTATGTATTCTGCGAGCTTATTTCTATGTTACTAAGAGAATAGAAGAAATTAGAAGATAACTTCTAAATATTCCCACAACCATGTCTATCCTTTGAACTACCTCTGCAATGTCTGCTCCTAACAAAGTCCAACTTCTCCTTTGGTGTCTTGCTCTCTGTATTGTCTCATGTGTGCAGGGACATCACTCCAAGAATTCTCCTCCTCTCCCTGCCATCATCAGTTTTCCTCCCTGTATGGATCATTTCCTTGAGCACACATATGGTGGAATTTTGACCATTTTAAGGGAGAAACATATTGTCCTCACATTACTGTCTAACTTCTACCCTGTTTTCCTGTCCTCCTTACAGCAAACTCGCTGGAAGGGTTTGTCTCTGCTCCCATTGCCTACTTACACATTCCTCTGAGGGTGTGAGATCTGGGGAGAGACTTTGTAGGGGGACCCAACAGCTAATTAAAACAGCCTAAGGCAGAATGGGCTAAAAAAAAGATATTAATTGTGAAATGAAAACCATAAAATATCCTTCAATAGGGAACAACAAAAAACAACCATACATTCAGATAATGGAATAACCTATAGTTACCAAAAAGGACAAGGAAGATGTGCTGTTGTAGAATAACTCTAAAGGTCTTAATGGTGTTTATGGGATGAAAGAATCAAGTAATAGGAGAAAATACACACACATGCACACACGCACACTTCCTGTCCTGTGCTCCCTAACTCAGAAGGTAACTGACATCTAGTGAGAAGGCATGTGAACTAAGATATAAGCTATCAGATGGGTAATATTGTCCTAGGCCGATCTCCCATATTAGCTATGTTTTCATTTATTTGATTAATTTTAAGCTAGTATGCAACTATTAGTGAGATATAATATCTCAGTAATGTATGCTGCTGAGTGATATGCTACTCTGTCCTAGCTAACCAGAACTCTAGCTCCAGGTGAAACAAAGAGAACTATAGCGTTGGAAAGATGCAATTTAAAATGCACCATGTTACAAAGCATTACAAATCAGAGTGAATGTTTTCTGTACCAAAATATATTTCATAATTACATGGTTAAACTAAATATAGAACTGATGATGCACAGAAATGTTGAGCTGAAAAATGTAAAAATAGCTTTAAAATAGTTAAAAGATAAACTCACTCTTATATAATTGTGAAACCTTTCTTCCTTTACTTTCTTATTGATTTTGTTTTCTTAGATTCTTCACAAAGTGTTATTTTTTTAATGGAAAAATAAGATTTCTTTTCTACCTGTATCTTTGTTGTAAATTCCAGATGTCAAGTAAGAAGGCTTCCCAGCTCCCTGAGAAACTAATCCCACAAATGCAATAGAATACTAGGTGATGTTAAGTTTTATGTAGAATAAGATGATGAGATGGAAATGATGTTTGGTATATTTAATAACTAAATGTTATAAAATGACTACACATAACTTGGAAAAAAAGAAAATATTCAAAGATGAAATTCCAAATAATTAGAAAAAAATCCCAGATATAAATGCTGTCAGTGTTAGTGTACTTCAATTATTATAATCCATTGGTTCATTCAGTTTTTAATTGCCTTTTAATTAGTGATTTGTAATGAGAATTTCTAAACTTGCAAAATAAGCTTCTACAACAATTATAAAGCACTGCAAAGAATTCCCTTTTTGATTGTGCCGGTAATTCACTCAGCTGTTCCCCTTCTGAGGGATTTACATCATTTATGTTCTAAATAATGTTTGTGATGAGGTAATAATTGGATATTAACCAATGTCTTTTTATTAATTAAGTAGCTTTGTGGGTTTCATTGCCTTGACCCTGTTATAGTCTGTGGATGTAGGATGGAATCCACAACAAACCAATGGAAAAGAGAGGGATCAGTGTTAGCCATTTTTTTTTTTCAGAGACAGAGAGAGAGTCCGAGAGAGGGATAGATAGGGATAGACAGACAGGAATGGAGAGAGATGAGAAGCATCAATTATCAGTTTTTTCGTAGCGATACCTTAGTTGTTCATTGATTGCTTTCTCTTATGTGCCTTGACCGTGGGGCCTTCAGCAGACTGAGTAACCCCTTACTCAAGCCAGCAACCTTGGATTCAAGCTGGTGAGCTTAGCTCAAACCAGATGAGCTCGTGCTCAAACTGACGACCTTGGGATCTCGAACCTGGGTCCTTCACATCCCAGTCTGACTCTCTATCCACTGCATCACCGCCTGGTCAGGCCAGTGTTAACCTTTTGAGTTTGAGTTGAATTCCAAATTTCCTAGAATAGCTACCAGGTAAAAAGAAAAGAAGTTGAGCCTTAAAAATTCAAATCCTGGTTTTAAATTCTCAATGTCAGAATTTTGTCATAACAAACAAACAAAATAAAACAGTAGGTCAAATGTCTAATAAAGCTGACCATCAAATTTTATACCCTGGGATTGAATAAAGTAATTAGGAGCTGGTTAGAGAAAGGAAGGCATTTTTAAAGGACAAAAGTAGTATGTATACCCAACAGTGACAGTGAGGTGGGATAGTAATTTCAAAGTAGGATAACCACAAATGGCTTTGGGCATCTCTGAATTGATTAAGATTAAAATCCACAGGATAGGAGGATTGAAAGTTAATATGTATGCTCTATTCAGTATAAAGAGAAAACACACTCTACCCATTTGAGATTTTAGCTTTGAAGATCTATACCCATTTATAAATCATTGCACATATTTTGATTATTGGGTTATAATAAAGACTTAGAAGTAGAAACATATTTAAACATGACCTGGTGTAGAGACACTGCAATGGAGGTGCTTTGGGATTAAGACATGATGTACTTAAAGCAAATTGTCATCGTGTTCTTTTTTATTGTTAATTGTTGTGTCATCCCCATGTAAGTGCTTATCTTTATGGAGAAAAAAAAGTAGAAGCAACCCAGAGTGGAGTGATTTTTCAGGCGATGCACTCCCAAGCTTGAGTTGATAGTGACATTGGGGATGAGGGTGGACATAGGGACAAGAAAAAAATTCCTATGGACTCTAGCAAGTGAGAAAGATGTGGAGGGCGGGGCATTAGGTGGATCTGAAAAGGGTTCATAAAAGAGCTGACTGCAGTACACTGAGACAGAAGTTTTTAATGGTTTTTAAGCTTTCTTTTATATACATATAAGGTCTCCCTTTCTCTGTATGATTATTTGTGTGTGTGCACACATGTAAACACCACATTTATTCCACTTTGCACAGAGTCCTTGTCACAGAGTTTATATTTTTATTGCTTATTTTTTATTGCCCATAAGATACTAGATTTCTCTTACTGACTTTTAAGCCTATCACCAAACCAGTGATTAGTAAACAATAGGCATTTATTAACTATAATAATGATACAAATGAGTGATAAATAAATACATAAGTTGGTTAGTTAATTAGATAATGCAATGAGTACATTATTTTTGTGTTTGTTCCTGGTGCAATGAGGTGGACAAAGCACACATAATTATATTTTTAAAAATTACAACTTTTTCCAAATAAAATTGAATCATGAAGCTGTTCTTTGTTGTTTGTTTTATTTGTCCTCTCAAAACCTTTATCAAAGATATTACCTATTACAATCTATATTCCATTTTGATAATCAGAAGTGGTTATATCTCATCTACATTATTAGTCATATTAATGTAATGCCAGTAGCCACAGCCATCATCACAGCCACCTGGCCCATGCAGGTTTGCATTTGATTCGGACAGATGGTAATGAAACAACAAAGCCAAGAACTGGTGGACCATTAGCTTTAATCCTAGCTCACACCTGGTGGGCAAGAAATACACACAATGGGAAAACATTTTTCTTTCCATTCAGGGCTCCCAAAGCCACTGACTCATCTAGTATTACTAGAATCAAACACCCCACTAGCCTTATTCACCTCTGTTCCCTATCTCCTTCTCTCTGTACAAACTCTGCACAAACTGGCTTCTCCTTCATCACTCTGCCATCTTGGCTGCCTCTCCTCTGCAATGCTCATGGCAGGATCTGAGAGAGTGAGAGCCCCTAGTCTGCTTCATTTTATAGTGTAGAAAATTAAAGCTTTTAAGACAATATACAAACAAAGAAGTCTCTGATACAAAGTCACTTATCTGAGACATAAATGGGATTCCTCATAAGAGTGCAACACCCCACATCATGCAACAGTCAAAGGGTGAGGAAAAGCTTAGTTTTGAGAAGATCTTACTGTTAAAAAGGTGGGAAAGGCTTAGTCTTAAAACTAAGCCTTAGGCTATAAAGATCTTGCCAGCTTACAGCCTGTCCTATACCCAATGCAAACTATAAGTGAGCAAACATATATATCATATTTACAAACTTATTTGACTAACATATTAATATGCCTCATTATGTGTATTAGTGTATTGGATGTATTGATGCCATTCTTTTTGGTCTAAGAGACCCTATGTCACTTTAATATCTTGTATATTATAGTAAATTAAATTCTGGGGAAAAAATAAGATTGAGTGATTTGCTAATGCTGTCATTCAGATGCCATTATTTTGAATATTTCTAAGTATGAATTCATACTAAAATCAAGCCACTTCTTCAAGTTTCTTTTTCATATGGAAACTGAATGTAATAGTCTATCTGTTTATTAAACCATACTGTGGGGCGGTATCAGGTTTCACTTTTCAGTAATGCCTCAGTGCTCCCGGGGCTTTGCCTGTTGTCGTAAATATGAATGCACAGACCATGGGAAATATTGTATCTACGGTGAATTCACTCTGTAGAAAGGAGTTCACTATCCCAACATTTACTCAAAATGGAGAAAAATATCTGAAATACACAGAATAAATTCAAAACAGCTCCTCTGTTTTTCTCTCCGAATCTGCGCTTCCTCACATTCTCTTTCCTTTTAAACATTTCTGTCTTTATACCATATGCTGTGGGATGTTTATTGTAGATTGTGGTTAAAAACTATCAGCAGGGTTTCTCTGGCAGATCTATAACAGGTGGAGCTGTTCTCATAATCTGAAAATAAATTGGACCAAGCCTATTGGGTCATATTTGTTTTAATCTGATCCCCAGTGGATGAGCTTAAGAGAAGCAGATTTGTTTATCACAAGTGGAGGACAAAGGCTCTTGCTGCTCCTTTTAACTGGATTGGTTATTGTGCTTTTATAAGCCAGAGGGCACATTAATGGATAAACACTCCCCTCTCTACAGCCCTATTTTAAACCTAGAAAGTCTATGTGATTTTTTCCCTCCATTTCCAATAACAAGGTCATTAATAAAAATGAGCCCAAAGCTTCAGTTCTGCAGGGTGACTGACATCTCAGATCTCAGGCAGGCTGTCCTGATACCCCCTCTCTATCTTCGTGGTGAATTCATGCACACCTTCTCAGGTCATGGAGTTCGGAGTGCCATTTAACTGACACATCTGTAGTAATAGTTTGTAATTTTTAAGTTTTTATTGTTGAAATAAATCTTTCTAATTTTTTCTATAAATGTTTCTATCTTTGAAATTGAAACAGTAATATTCTAATGTATTATAACATGAGAACCCAATGTGCACAGAATTCCTTTTTCTGAAAGTTGTAATTTGCTTGGAGCTAAAAAGTGACACCGTGCACTTATATGTGCCCTTATTTATATAGAGTTTGACAGATTTAATGGCATTGGTAAGTTTATGCACACACCATAAAGTGCACCTCAGGTTAATAGAAATGACCTTGCACAGCCAGTAAGACAAGACTGAAACATGCTCCTTGAGGATGACCACCTTTGAGAACTGCCTGCAGTGGGATAAAACAGAGCCATTACATGATGGCAGAATCATACATCTGTGTTCTCTAAACTTAAGAGTGGATACTACTATTACCTTAGTCTTACAGTTTTTACATTAAAGTTTGATTTCCAACAAAGTTTTGCTAGTTGGATGGAGTGACTTATTAAATTGTTCATCAAAAAAAAAAAAAAAAAAAAAAGCAAACACTAAAATAAAGATGAGACATGGGTTCTTGGTCTAATATTTGGGATTAATTGACTAGGGGTTTATAGCCTTCACTTATTAGTTTTTAGTGCATTCATCCACAAAGTGAGAAGCTTAGTCATCATTGCAGGCAGACCCTAAGCAGATCCTGACGAGACTCTCTTCTGATATCTGTGCCTTAGTAGGATGATTTCCTTTGAGTGAGACCTTTGATTTGCTTCTAGTCCTAGAATATGGCAAAGGTAATGAGATATCATTCCATAATTGGGTTACATCAGATTGTAATTTCCAAGTCGCTATCAATGTCTCTCTGTTGCTTATTCAGTTTATATCTTTTGGTAGAGCAAGTAGTCATATTATAGAGGGCTGAGTGACAAGGAATTAAGGATAGACTCTGGTCATGAACCAGCTGGGGACTGAGGCCCTCAGTTTAACAGCCTGCATGAAACTGAATCCTGCCACCAACCAGTACATGGTATACAGACCATCCGCAGTTGATCCTTCATATAGGGCCCAGCCCAGGCTGACCCCTGACTGCAGCTTATGGGAGACTAGAGCAAAGCATCTGGCTCCTCCATCCTGGGTTTCTGACTGATATAATAAATTGTGTTTATTTTCAGCCACATATTGTAGAAATTTATTATATAGCAATAGCTAACCAATGGAGTTACATTTGTAGTAATTTGTTATACAGCAATAGAAAGCCAGTGGAAATAATGCTTCATTTCTATGGCAGAATATCAAGGAAGACAGGGTGTGAATCCACATTACTTGTGTTGAAATCTTACCTCCCCACTTAGTCAGTCTTGGGCTTGTGATGTAATCTGTATTTTGTCTTACTTTACTCACCTTTATCATGGCATAATATGTATCTTAAAGTATTACTGTAGGATAAATGAGTTAAGGTGTGTAAAAGGCTTAGGACCATGCCCAGCACAGAAAAATATTAACACGAATGGCCTGTACTGATGACTTTTGCCTCCATATGTGGGAAAACACTTCCTCAGGATATGAGAAACAAAAGAACAAGAGGGGCCACTGGCAAGAGGAGGCTGGGGTACAGCATTCCTCCTCATCTGCAATGGGTGGTGACTTTCTGAGGTGCTTTTTCCTCCTGACAGGGAACATTTATATGCAAAGAAAGCTTTGGGTACTATATAGAAATGCCCACTCTTATTGCTAAAGATTTGATGTTTGAAATAAGCCCAGTGTTGCAGCTTCTAGATTCTACCTGGTGAAGAAGTATTTAAGTGCCAACAGGATTACTCCATCACCAGTGATCCTTCTAGAAGCTGTCTGTGGACCCTAGGAACATTGTTGGCACTTTCAGCAAAAAGATTCCACATGAACAGGCAAGACTCTAACTTGTCTTAGAGTCCACTGCATAGACTCTAACTTGTACCAAGTGCCTCTGACATCAGTGAGTGAATGAATGAAATAGAAATTCTATTCATTAAAAATCACTTGCCTGTGATTTTTAAATCTCTTTATGCCATTTGAAAGATGGATCCAGACTTGTGGCCAAATTCCTGCTGTCTTTTCCCATGACTATCCAGTCCACCCATGAATGCAAAGACAGAATAACAATATATATATATATATTTTTTAATTTATTTTATTTTTTTGTTTTTTTCCAAAGTTAGAAGGGGGAGGCAGTTAGACTCCCGTATGCACCCAAATGGAATTCACCTGGCATGCCTGACCACCAGGGGGCGATGCTATGCCCATCTGGGGCATTGTTCTGTTGTGGTTGGAGTCATTCTAGCACCTGAGGTGGAGGCCATGGAGCCGTCCTCAGCACCTGGGCCAACTTTGCTCCAATGGAGCCTTGGCTGCAGGAGGGGAAGAGAGAGATAGAGAGAAAGGGGGGGGGGGTAGAAAAGCAGATGGGCACTCCTGTGTGCCCTGACCAGGAAACAAACCTGGGACTTCCACACACCTGGCCAACATTCTACTGCTGAGCCAACTGGCCAGGGCCGAATAACAATATTTTTAGTTTTTGTATTCGATTAGAAATATAAGAGTAAATACTTATTTTCAAAACATTTTTATATCTTAAAATTGTAGTTAATTAAGGAATTGTTTTCCAGTGAATAGTCACAGAAGAATAAAGTCAGAAACTTGAAGATTGTAAAATATAAAGTCAATTTTGTGTCTTGTTTTAGTTTTCATTTTTTTTTTTTTTACAAAGACAGAGATAGAGACAGAGAGAGGGATAGTCAGGGACAGGCAGACAGGAATGGAGAGATGAGAAGCATCAATCATTAGTTTTTCATTGCACATTGCAACATCTTAGTTGTTCATTAATTGCTTAATTGCTTTCTCATATGTGCCTTGACTGTGGGCCATCAGCAGACCGAGTAACTCCTTGCTCAAGCCAGCGACCTTGAGTCCAAGCTGGTGAGCTTTTGCTCAAACCAGATGAGCCCACACTCAAGCTGGCGACCTCTGGGTCTCAAACCTGGGTCCTCTGCATCCCAGTCCAATGCTCTATCTACTGTGCCTCTGCCTGGTCAGGCATAGTTTTCATTTTGAAACAAAAAATGATTTTCATCATCAGTCAATGATTCTACCAATAAACTTTTCTCAAACAAAAGTTAGTTGCATTGGAGAAACAGTTTTCAAAATCACCTTAAGAATTTCTAGCCTGGCCAGGCAGTGTTAGAGCATCTAACTGGGATGCAGAAGACCCAGGTTTGAAACTCTGAGGTTGTCGACTTGCGTTCTGGTTCACCAGCTTGAACATGGGGTCCCTGGTTGGAGTATGGGATCATAGATATGACCCCATTGTCACTGGCTTGAGCACAAAGGTCACTGGCTGAAGCCCATGGTTTCTAGTTTGAACATGGGTCACTCACTCTGCTGTAACCACCAGTCAAAGCACATATTAGAAAGCAAACAATAAACAACAAAGATGCTGCAACAAAAAATTGATGCTTCCAATCTCTCTCCCTTACTGTCTGTCTGTCCCTGTCTATCTCTCTCTGTGTCTCTATCTCTGTCTGTCACACACACACACACACACACACACACACACACACACACACACATTTCTATCAATTAGTCAGTTGTAAATATGTTTTTGTAGATAATGTTTTTTAATGTCTTTAATGATAATGTTTAATGTAGTTAAAAATGTAAAGTATCTTACCAATGCCCCCATGTTTTTGGTAATAATAGCACATTCATAACAATGCTTCTTTTCAGTCAAAAACCTATGAGCTTTCTTTTGCACAGGTATTCTTCCTAGAGATACATGGAAACCACCATGGGCTCATGTCTCTGCTTTGTCACCAGATATGGAAGCTAGAAAAACTGATCAAAATGCCAGTGTCTTGAGTTCCTCAAATATAAAATGAAGGGACCACTGCACAAAAATTTTACAGAAATTAAACAAATACTTTAATGATAAAGAATTAAGTTCATATAACTGCTATTATAACAGTAATTTTACAGTAGGCAGTAAGGATGAAAAAATCTCCAGTTCTTGAGAGTTCATTCATGTTAGAGACATTTTCCACAATTAATGTAGAAACACTAAATGTAGAAGCAGGTATTTAACAAATTCAGGCTAAGAAAAATTTTTAAAATGATTATTCATATTCTCTTAGTGGCTTTGACAACATAATCTAGTGGTTCTCAAAGTGTGTGTCAGGGCGCACTGGTGCACCCTAGAAAATTTCCAGGTGTGCCCTATGGTATTCCACAGAAATATGTGCCTCTTGGGGACCAAAAAACTGACAGCTGCCCCCCCCCCCCACTTGCCTGGTTAGGTTGCAAAAGGTTGTTAAGTTGTGGTGCTGGATTGTTTACACTGCCCCCATGTTCCTCAGAAAGACTGGAGGCAAGTTTTTTCTATCCTTTGTTTGGTGTAAAGTTAAGAGGATATGTATGGTGGTAGTTTTGGATTGATGATTAAACATAAGGAATTGTCTCTTGAAGCCTTTTGGATTTCTATAAAAGAAGAATATGTGGCAATATCTGAAAAAGCTTTGAACATTTTACTACCATTTTCAACATCCTATCTATGTGAATTAGGATTTTCAACCCTCAACACAATTAAGAGTAAAAAAGAGAGAAATTTTTCAATGTATTGACAAGGAAATGAGAGTTTGCCTTTCAAATACATGCCCAAACATTGAAGAAATCACTAGGACACATCAGGCTTATGTTTCTTAGAAACACAAGAATTAAAAAACTTAACACATTTGAGCCTGGACCTGCTGAATTTACTAAATCTTACTAAGAACGTATCTATATATATAAAAAGATAAATTTTTTGTCATTTAAAAATTTTTAACCCCTCTTTTTATGAATTCTAAAAAGCACAACTCAAAAAATGTAACATAAAAATGTTGTTTAGTGTCAGAATAAATTTAATTTTGTCATGTTTATTTTGTTTACCATAAAAGCTTACTTGGACTTTATGTTTAAAGCACACTTTTCTTTAATATTTGACTTAATTATTGTAACATATTTTTCAGAAATTTGTATATAGTGCACTTACAATTATTTATAGGATTTTAGATGTGCCCTGACTTCAAAAAGTTTGAGAACCATTGACATAATCTGTTTCACATATGTTGCCGTAGACTCTTCATAAAACCCTTTGTAAGATTATTTAAAGCTGATTTCTCATGTTTCCTTCCTAACTTTTACAGTCAGAAGATCTGACGGTTGGATGTGTTGCAGTGCATATGGAAATTATATGTCGTGTGAAACAAGCACACCCCTATCGAACATACAGCAGGGCTGAGTGAAAAATGCGTGGCTGCTCTTCCTTTGACCTCTGCTGTGTACAGATGCTTTTAAAAATATTTGTGTCCTAACAACCTGAAAGAAACGTGGAGAAGTTGATGTGATTCTGAGAGTTACTGGCTGTTGCAAAAATAAGAATGACACGGTTTGGAGAAAGAGCAACAATATTTCCAATATCCCTGACTGAGACAGGGAGGCGTTGTTTCCACCTTATAGAGAAGGAAGCTTGGAACACAACCAAGTGCCTACACAGCACATTCAAGTGACATTTATACAGAGTTCACACATATGTAATTAAAAACAGATAAACTAAGGAATATTGAAGATGAAAACTCAAAGGTTTTGTTTTTTGAAATAAAGTTCATTCCAATTTTAACTGCCATGTCTAAAGTAAAGGAATTTTTTGTTTGTGGCTTAAAACCACAACCATTTTATTGTATGTCATAATTTTTTGGTCGGGATTTTGGAAAAACTGAACTGAGTAATTCTGCTCCACATGGTGTTTGGCTGGGAGCTGAGCTGCACTGAGCTGAGCTGCTCTGGAGAGTCCCAGACAGCTTCATTCACATGTGTGATGTCTTGACTGGGATGGCTGAGAAGCTGGGTACAGCTGGGCCCCTCTTCCTCTCCAAGAATCCCTGGGCCTTTTCATGTGATCACTTCAGCAAGGCCATTGAGCATCTTACATGGGCTTATACAGTAACCTCCCCTTATCAGCAGTTTCAATTACCCATGGTCAACAGTGGTCCAAAAATACTCAAAGTGGAAAATTTCAGAAATAAATAATTCTTTAAATAGTGCACAGTTCTGAGTAGCTCCATCCTGTCCAGGATGTGAATCTTCCCTTTGTCTTGACACTGCATACCTTCTCCACCCATTAGTCACTTAGTAGCTGTCTCAATTATCGGCTCAACTATCATAGTATCGCAGTGTTTGTGTTCAAATAACCCTATTTTCCTCAATAAAGTCCCCAGTACACAAGGCTAGTGATGCTGGCAATCCAGATATGCCAAAGAGAGGCTGTAAAGTGCTTCTTTTAAGTGTAAAGCCAGTACAGTATAATAAAATATTTTGAAAGAGACAGAAAAACCATATTCACATAACTTTTGTTACAGTATGCATACTGTAATTGTTCTATTTTATTATAGCTTATTGTAATTTTTTACTGTGCCTAATTTGTAAATGTTATCATAGGTATGTACATATAGGAAAAACATAGTATATGTAAGGTTGGGCACTCTGTGTTTGGTTTCAGGCTTCCACTGGGGGTCTTGGAATGTATGCCCCATGGATAATAGGGGGCTACTGTACCACGATCTTCTTAAAGACTAAAGCCAGAACTGGCCTAGAGTCATCTCTCCCATATTCCAGTGGTCAAAGAAGTCATTGATTTAAAGAGAAGTGGAGACAGAACCCACATTGATAGGATTCTTTGGCCTAATAATATGTGGCCATGTTTAATGCACCACAAATTTTGCCTTGTAAATTTTTATTTTTGTTATATTATTAATCCTTTTGTCTTAAGATTTGTTGCACCAACCCTGGCCTGTGGCTCAGTGCATAGTGTTGGTCCAATGTATAAATGTCCCAGGTTTGATTCTGGTAAAGGTACACAGGACAAGTGACCTTCTACTTCTCCCTCCTTCCCTTTCCCCCTTCTCTTCCTCTTCCCCTCCCTCTGTGGCTTGATTGGTTCAGTTGTGGCCTTAGGCCAGTGGTTCTCAAACTTTCTGAAGTCAGGGTGCATTTAAAATCCTACAAATAATTGTAGGCGCACTATATACAAATTTCTGAAAAATATGTTAAAATAATTAAGTCAAATAATGAAGAAAAAAATAAAGTCCAAGCGTGCTTTTATGGTAATTAAAATAAATACAACAAAATTAAATTTATTCTGACATTAAACAACATTTTTATGTTACATTTTTTGAGTTATGCTTTTTAGAATTCATAAAAAAGAGGGGTTAAAAAATTTTAAAAAACGACAAAAAGGTTATCTTTTTATATATATAGATATGTTCTTAGTAAGATTTAGTAAATTTGGTAGGTCCTGGCTCAAATGTGTTAAGTTTTTTAATTCTTGTTTTTCTGAGAAACATGAGCCTGTTGTGTCCTAGCAATTTCTTCAGTGTTTGGTCATATATTTGAAAGGCAAACTTTCATATCCTTGTCAATATATTGAAGGATTCCTCTCTTTTTACTCTTAACTGTGTTGAGGGTAGAAAAATCCTAATTCACATAGATAGGATGTTGAAAATGGTAGTAAAATGTTCAAAGCTTTTTCAGATATTGCCACATATTCTTCTTTTATAGAAATCCAAAAGACTTCAAGAGACAATTCCTTATATTTAATCATCAATCTACGATCAGTGGCTATAGCTGCCAGTTCTTCTCTTGTTAATGTTAAACCAAAATCACTTGAAGCTTCCATTAGTGGGTTTCTAATCCAATCGTATTGTTCAGTGTTAAGTGATGGAAAATGCTATAAATTAAATTCTGCCCATCAGCCTTCAAGTCCTATTTTTATTTACACTTAACTTTTGCCCACTTCCAGAATCGGATTCTTCAATATCATGCTTCTTTTTGAGAAATCTATCTATTTTATTTGGGTGTATTTATCTAAAAATAATATAATGATGTGTTAATAATAAATATAATAATGATGTGTTAACAAAAAGAGCAACATTTCCATAATAAAGTGGTATAATAGAGTAACTATATTTATTTTTATATCTGGGCACATGCCATGAACCAGCACAGTTCTGTTGATGGGACCCAATGCCAGAGAGACATTTGACAGCTGAGTGGTAAAAACAAATGAACCAGCGCAGCTCTGTTGGATGGGACCCAATGTTACATGTTTTTAATAAGCCCTCTTGATGACGTTGAATACAACTCTTTTAGATTTGTACATTATTTAATAAAAATTAATACTATATTAAACTAGTCTCAAAAGAAACTAAAATTCATTTGTTTTTACCACTCAGCTGTCAAATGCCTCTCCTACTTACCTGGCATACCAGAGAGACTTTCTTCCACCTACTCAAGGAGTACTGTTCCAGGTCCCGAGTGGGAATGATGCGGAATTAAGAAAATACGTGGAATTAAGAAAATACGGTGTTGGGAGGGTCCTGTAATTGCTGTTGGCAAGAACAAACCATGCCTCAAAACTGCATGTTTCTTTATTTATAGGGCAAAGTGGGACATTAGCAAATCAATGAGATCTTTGATCATGTTTCCAAGGCAACCCAAGAATTTTACCAAGTGCAGAATATCCCCACCATACATATCATCTTAACTTTACACCAAACAAAAGATAGAAGAAACTTGCTTCCAGTCTTTCCAGGGAACATGGGGGGTAGTGTAAACAATCCAGCACCACAGCTTAACAGCCTTTTGCAACCTAATCAGGCAAGTGAGGTGGGTGATTGGACAGACTGTCAGCCTACAGCCATTTTCCCACACCTCTGTCCCCCCAAAATCTAAACTCCAAAAGCCCTGTCAGTTTTTTGGTCCCCAACAGGCACATATTTGTCTGGAATACCATAGGGCGCACCTGGAAATCTTCTAGGGTGCACCAGTGTGCCCTGGCGCACACTTTGAGAACCACTGCCTTAGGTTCTGAGGATAGCTCTGTTGGATGGGACCCAATGTTACATGTTTTTAATAAGCTCTCTTGATAATGTTGAAAACAACTCTTTTAGATTTGTACATTATTTAATAAAAATTAATACTATATTAAACTAGTCTGAAAAGAAACTAAAATTCATTTGTTTTTACCACTCAGCTTTCAAATGCCTCTCCTACTTACCTAGCATGCCAGAGAGACTTTCTTCTACCTACTCAAGGAGTACTCTTCAGACAGTTCATACCTTATTTCCAGTGAATCACTTGAAAAAAAAAAACAAACCTGTATTTTTTTCATCTTAATAATAGTTATTACACAGCTTTAAAAAATTGGCAATTTTGTTAATCATCTCTATGACACCTTGTTTTCTGTTTCTTTACTTCTATTCTTCATTATTTCTTTCTACTGTCTTTGAGTTTATCCTATAGGTCATTTATATTCAGGCTTTCCTATATTCCTTTTTTTTTAAGTTTAAATCATTTTTTATTTTTCAATTACAGCTGACATACACTATTATACTAATTTCAGGTATACAACCCAGTGATTAGATATTATATAATTTACTAAGTAATCATTCCAATAAATCTCATACTTATCTGACACTATACATAGTTATTAGAATATTATTTACTAATTCCTTATGCTGTACTTTATATTCCCATGACTATTCTGTAACAATCAATTTGTATTTCTTAATCCCTTCACCTTTTTTCATCTATCTCTTCACCCTCCCCCAAATCTGGCAACAGTTAAAAATGTTCTCTGTATCTATGAGTCTGTTTCTGTTCTTCTTCTTTGTTTATTATGTTTCTTTAGATTAATTTGTTGATAGACATATATTTATTGCCATTTTATTGTTAATCTTTTTGACCAGTTTTGTTTTTCTTTTTATTTTTTTTCTTTTATTTTTTTCTTTTTCTTTTTTTCTGAAGCTGGAAACGGGGAGAGACAGTCAGACAGACTCCCGCATGCGCCCTACCGGGATCCACCCGGCACGCCCACCAGGGGGCGACGCTCTGCCCACCAGGGGGCGATGCTCTGCCCCTCCGGGGCGTCGCTCTGCCGCGACCAGAGCCACTCTAGCGCCTGGGGCAGAGGCCTAGGAGCCATCCCCAGCACCTGGGCCATCTTTGCTCCCATGGAGCCTCGGCTGCAGGAGGGGAAGAGAGAGACAGAGAGGAAGGGGGGGTGGAGAAGCAAATGGGCGCTTCTCCTATGTGCCCTGGCCGGGAATCGAACCTGGGTCCCCGCACACCAGGCCGACGCTCTACCGCTGAGCCAACCGGCCAGGGCTTGTTTTTCTTTTTAAAGAAGACCCTTTAACATTTCATGTAATACTACATGAAATCTTATTAGGATCTTAAAGCATGCCTTGCAGATCCTCTTTGTTTCATATCAGGGATTCTAAAAAAACCTAGAGTATTGTCCACAGGGCAATCATATACCTCAATAAAGCTGGGGGGGGAAAGTATAACACTCTTGGACAGCCACATCATGAGGCAGCCCAGACCATATGTAGACAGTTCTTACCCAAGAGCTGGGCAGCTGTGTGATGTCATTTCCAGGGATTACAGTCTGTAGCCACAGAAACCTGCTAGCCATTCAAGTCTTCTCAGCTGAGGCCCGAGATAGTGAGATAGATCCTAACGGTGGCCTTCTCAAATTTCTGACCCTATTGTTTCTTTTAAGTATCATAATATGTTGATGTTTTACTAGGTTTGGGTGGTATCATTATTTTTAGACATTTGGGTGATTTGTAACTTAGCAATAGTGATTAGGACACATTCAAAGATAATGATCACAGTAGACTCCAGCTTCTCAGCGGCAACACTGGAGGATGACAGCTCTACGTTCTTTATGATTCTGAGGGAACACTACCTTCAACAAAAACGCTACATCCTGCCAACCTACTGTACTATGTAATGATAAAATGAGATTTTCAGATATCCAGTTCTAAAAAATTACCATTTATGTATTTTTTCTTAGGATATTTTGCAAAGCAAAGGAGAAAATAGAGTAATATATAACAATCAAGAAGCAGGAAATTCAACCTACATGAGTCAAAGGACATTCTCATGATTATGAAAGGGAATCCCAGATTATCACTTTGCAACAGGCCCTGATCACAACAAGGTACTAGCTTGCTAGATTCTTACAGAAGGGATGTTTTCAATAACAACAAAAGATATATAGGTTATCACACGTTTGAATGTATAACAAAGCGGTTTATACATTTCTTATGGAGAATCTGGACATAACTTAATGATAGATATATTATTAAAATATTAAACAATCAGCATGCAATACCAATACCCCCAAGAAGGAATGTTTTAACTCTAGAGCAAAAGTTGCTAAGGAAAGAAAATATAATTATGCTGTTGTACATTGTTTACCACATTCACATTTGAAGTCATCTTAATAAAACACAAATAAAGCACTGATTCTGTACTGGCAGTCATTTTAATGGTGTCTTCAATGTCTTCAGCAGCAGAGGTTCAGGAATTCTGCTTTGTCAGGAGAGAAAGTAACAACTCTAAATAGACGACATGTACCTGGCATGCCAGAACCATTATTTTACAAAATATGTTCAACTCAGCCAATGAAAGAAACCAATGCCAGTTGAACTTCCTGCTCTGTGCAATCTGTTAATTCTGTGTATGTGGATATGTGTGAATAAAAAAAGCTGTTACTGCCAATATCCCTGTGAAAACATTTAAATACTGAATAACTTGTTCTTTTAAATCTGAGGGATGAGTAATTTGGGAATAACATATTGTTATGATTACCGCTCTCCAAAGAGTAACAACACTGCTCGCTACTGAATTTTCACTTTTTATTTTCTGCCTAGTCACTTCTCTAAGTGTCTGTCTATCTCTTGTTCATACTAATCCTAATAATACTCTGTCTGTTAAGAGATCATGCTGGCTCTGCCTTCAGAAGGTATGCCTCTGAGTCTTCCTGCTGCTGCAGGCGAGCACGTTCATCCACACCAAGCTCTCTCTCGCTCATGAGTTTCTGCAGTGGTGTCCTCAACAGCGCCTCCTACTGCTACTGCCCTCACCTACCTCAAACATAGAAGGATCATTTAACAGTTAAGTCATGTATGTGACTTCTTGATCAAAACCTTTCAGTAAAATCTGCATTTCACTCAGAGTAAGTCCAAATTCTTCACATTAACCTTCCATGACATGCACTGCCCACAAACCACAAAGGCCCTGTTACCTGTGAACCTCTTCCTTCTCTCCTATCTTACTTCCCTAAAAGCTCAGTGACAGGCTGGCTCTGCCTTAAAGGTTTACTCTGATCCTCAGTCCTTGTTTGACATAGATTTTCCTGCCAAATTTTTAATTTTTTCACTGCTCAATTCCAGGTTCCTAGAACAGTGTTGGATACAGAAACATCACTCCATAAATATTTCTCATATGAGTGCATAAAAAGGAAGTTATTATTAGGTATGTTGGTAGAGTGCAGAAGAAGGGAACACTTTTGTGCATATTTTCCTCATTTTTAAAAGTTTTTCTGGACTGACAGCTTCCCAATCCTACCCTGCTCATTTTTCATATTCTGCACACTTGGCTACTCATTTTCTAAGTCTCTATGATGCAGACAGAGATTGAAATAATTTTTTTTAAGTATTCCTAAATAAAATCTTTAGCTTAAGCCTCAGTTTCCAAATATGGGCATGAATCAAACTGTTCACTGAAACAGAAGCAACCAGACCTCAGAAAAACATCACCATAAGATCAGACTTCCCCAATTCCAGCATGCCTTAGAAAAGGATGGGCATGGAACAGACAGATATACTATATTCTCATTTCTTTGAGAAAGTTTAGAGCAGAAACATTCAAATAGAATGTAGTGGACCAAATAGGCTAACATATCTACTACCACAAGTAACTTATAAAACTCCTATTTTACAACTATTTAATAGCTGAGAAGTGAGAACTAGATAAATTATAATCCCACAGACAAAAATAATATTTCTAACTAATCTTGTAATTTCTGACCATTTCCTTTCTAGTTGATTCTGGCTGTGAGTTAATGATGAGGCTTAGCCTATACAGAGAAACTCAATTGGAAAGGGACAGGGGAACAAATAATCCCAAACAGAATAAATTAAAAAATAAACCACACATAAGAATAGAAAGGAAAAGTGCTGAAAACCAAAGGGAAAGAAAAATCTTAAAAAAAAGCCCAAAAAATAATAACTCCCCTCCACACACATCTACTTTTAGAAGAAAAATAATAAGAATAAATCTGACTACACACATGCTGAATCTGTATATTGATGTTTTTCATCTATGTTGGAATGTTCTTGGACATTCTCTCTCTTTAAATATTTCATCAGTTCCATTTGGTGTTTTGCTTTTTTTTTTTTTCTTTCTTTTGCTTTTTTTTTTTTTAAGTGCAAGGAAGGGAAATCAACAGACTCCCATATGTGCCCCAACCAGGATCCACCTAGCAACCCCCTTCTGGGGCAAAAGATCAAATCAATTGAGCTATCCTCAGCTTCCAGGGCCAATGCTCAAACCATTTGAGCAGCTGGTTGCGAGAGGGGAAGAGAGAGGAAAGGAGAGGGAGCAGGAGGGAGGGAGAAGCAGATGGTCGCTTCTCATGTGTGCCCTGCCCCAGGATCGAGCTCAGGACTTGTACACACCTAGACAACACTGTCCATTGAGCAAACCAGTCAGGGGTGATGTTTTGCTTTCTGAGACTCTGATTATACATATGTTAAACTTTTTGTAATTGTGTTCTAACAATATTGTTATTATTATATTTTTCCCATATGTTTCCTTCTTTTTTTTCTGACTTTTAGTTTGTATATTTTAATTTTTTTCTGTTTTCCAGTTCACAAATCTTATCTTTTTAGTGTATGATAAGCTACCAACTCCATTAAATTAATTCAACTTATAACTTTGGATAATATTTTTCAATCTAGAATTTCAAGAAATGTTTTTTATTTTATACATTTTCTTGATTTTAATTCTATGTTGAAAATTACCTAATATATAAATACCTTTTAATATTCTTGGATATGTTAATCATACTTTAAAAATAGTTTTTAGTCTGTAAATTTTAGTATGTGTTCTTTGGGATGTATGTAGAAATTCTATTTAAATATTTATAGATTTTATCAATTGTTTACATGGGAATCAAGCACAAAAATATGGGTATATAAGTAGTGATAAATCTAATCCCTGTTATGTAAATTATTCATTCTGTAGAGTTGTTAATTTTTAAATATTAATTAATTAATTTATTTATTTATTTTAAGAGAGAGGAGACAGATAGATGGATAGACAGACAGGAAGAGAGAGAGTTGAGAGGAATCAACTCATAGTTGTGGCACTTTATTGGTTCATTGATTGCCTTTCATAAGTGCCTTGAGCAGTGGGCTCCAGCTGAACCAGTGACCCCTTGCTCAAGCCAGCTACCTTCAGCTCAAGCCAGTGACTTTTGGCTTTCAAGCTAGTGATCTTTGGGCTCAAGCCAGATCATATCAATGATCTCACACTCAAGTTGGTGAATCTGCGCTCAAGCCGGATGAGTCCGTGCTCAAGCTGGTGACTGGGGTTTCCAACTTGGAACTCTAGCATCCTAGGTTGATGCTCTACTCACTGCACCACCACCTAGTCAAACTATTTATTTTTGTTTTTAACAGATTATCTTTTCCTGGTGCTGAATGAAATTTGAGATGTGATATATATGTGAACTGTTATTTACATACACAAAGAGTATAAAACAATATCCTACAATTACTATTAATATCTGTATTAATTCTCAGCATTCTAGCCATGTATTATAGGACTGGCTTGGTGTTTGTAGAGAACCATAGGGCCACTTGTACTCTGCTTTGGAAAAGTATGTACTTGGGAATTTTTCCATTTTTGATCATATTATTTGGGGGTTTTGCTATTGAACTGAATGAGTTACATTTCTACTATAGATTACTTTTATTAATTTTATTAATTCTGTTGACACATTCTTTTGTTGTACAGTAGATTTTTAGTACTTTTACATTTATTTGTTATTATTACTATTTTTTGCTTTGCTTTTGCTGCTGGTGCTTCTGGTATCATATCCCTATCCCCCCAAATCAAAATAGTTGTTAAGGCTATTTAAAAAATAGTTTAAATATCCTAATAGTTTTAAAAAATAGTTTAAAACATAAAGGATATTTTTTCCTTGTATTTTCCTCTAGGAGTTTTATGGTATTAGTTATTACATTTAAGTCTAATTTAGTTAGTGGTAATTTTTGTAAGTGGTATAAAATAGGGGTCCAGTTTTATTTATTTTTTATTGATCTTAATTTATTGTGTATACATAGATTCTAGTGTTGCCCCGAATGCATCCCCTCTCCCCCGTATTCCCCTCAACATCTCTTTTGGTCCCCTCCCCAAAAGCGCCCTCCACCTTTCCCTTTCTGGTTTTTCCCATCCTATCATTCACTTTCCCTCTGTACTCTTTTCCTCTGGTCCCTTTGATCTCTCTGTCTCAATTCTGTTCCTCAGTTCAAATTGTTCCTTGGATTCCTCAAATGAGTGAGGTCATTAGATATTTTTCTTTTTCTGCCTGGCTTATTTCACTTAACATAATAGTTCCCAGGTCCATCCATGTTGTCGCAAAAGGTAAGATTTCCTTCTTTTTCATGGTCCCATGGTATTCCATTATATATATGTACCACTGCTTTTTAATCCACTTGTTCACTGACAGACACTTGGGCTGTTTCCAGATCTTCAGTACCATGAACAATGCTCATAAACATGGGGATGCATTTCTCCTTTGAAACAGTGCCATGGTGTAGTTTGTCTTTTTATTCTGTTCTTATTGTCTTTAACTGTGCAAAAGCTTTTTAGTTTGATATAGTCCCATTTGTTTATTCCATCTTTTATTTCACTTGCTTGTGAAGATAAATCAGCAAATATAAATATATTGCTGCAAGAGATGTCGGGGAGCTTAATGCCTATGTTTTCTTCTAAGATGCTTATTGTGAGTGGTGTAAGTTGGTGGTTAGTTTCATTTTTTTGCAGGTAGCTGTCCAATTTTCCCAACACCATTTGTTGAAGAGGTTGTCTTTACTCCATTGTATGCTCTAACCTCCTTTGTCAAATATCAGTTATACATTAAGCTGTGGGTTTATTTCTGGGTTCTCTGTTCTGTTCCATTGATATGTATGCCTGTTCTCATGCCAATACCAAGCTGTTTTGAGTACAATGGCCTTGTAGTATAACTTAATATCAGGAAGTGTGATACCTCCCACTTTATTCTTTCTTTTCAAGATTGCTGAGGCTATTCGTGTTCTTTTTTGGTTCCATATAAATTTTTGGAATATGTACTCTATATCTTTGAAGTATGTCATTGGTATTTTAATTGGTATTGCATTGAATTTATAAATTGCTTTGGGCAATATAGACATTTTAATCATGTTTATTCTTTCTAACCATGAGCACGGTATATGCTTCCACTTGTTTGTATCTTGCTTGATTTCTTTTATCAATGTTTTATAATTTTTTGAGTACAAATATTTAATCTTCTTGGTTAAATTTACTTGTAGGTACTTAAGTTTTTTGGTTGCAATAGTGAAGGGGATTGTTTCCTTAATTTCTATTTCTGACAGTTCTTGTTGGTGTATAAAAATGCCTCTGATTTCTGAGTATTAATTGTATATTCTGTCACCTTGCTGAATACATTTATCAGGTCCAGTAGTTTGTTGACTGAGACTTCAGGGTTTTCTAAATACAATATCATATCATCTGCATATAATGATAGTTTTACTTCTTCTTTTCCAATTTGGATGCCTTTTATTTCTTCTTTTTTTCTGATTGCCATGGCTAGGACTTCCAGAACTATTTTGAATAAGAGTGGTGAAAGGGGGCACCCTTTCCTTGTTCCTAATCTTAAGGGATTGCTATTAATTTAGTCCATTGAGTATGATGTTGGCTGTGTGTTTGTTATAGATGGCCTTTATCATGTTGAGGTATGTTCTCTGTATTCCCACTTTGCTGAGAGTTTTGATCATGAATGGGTGCTGGATTTTATTAAATGCTTTTTCAGCTTCTATTGAAATTATCATGTGGTTTTTGTCCTTCCTTTTATTTATGTGATGAGTCACATTGATTGATTTGTGAATATTGTACCAGCCTTGCCTCCCCAGAATAAATCTCACTTGTTCATGATGTATGATCTTTTTCATATATTGTTGGATTCAGTTTGCTAATATTTTTGTGAGGATTTTAGCATCTAAATTCATCAGGGATATTGGCCTATAATTTTCTTTCTTTGTGTTGTCTTTGCCTGGTTTTGGAATCTGAATAATGCTTGCCTCATAAAAGCAGCTTGGAAATCTTTCTTCCTCTTGAATTTTTTGAAATAGCTTGAGAAGGATAAGAGTTAGTTCTTCTTTGAATATTTGGTAGAATTCACTTGTGAAGCCATCTGGCCCCAGGTTTTTGTTTGTTGGGAGTTTTTTGATAACTGTTTTGATCTCATTTGTTGCAATCAGTCTGTTTAGGTTTTCTGATTCTTCTTGATTGATTTTTAAAAGATTGTATGTTTCAATTAATTTATCCATTTCATCTAGGTTGTCTAATTTTTTGGTATACAGTTCTTCATAGTATTTTCTTACAATCCTTTCTGTTTCTGTTGTATCAGTTGTTATTTCTCCATTCTCATTTCTAATTGTATTTATTTGAGTCTTCTCTCTTTTTTTCTTGGTGAGTCTGGCTAAAGGTTCATTGATCTTGTTTACCTTTACAAAGAACCAGCTCCTGGTTTCATTGATTCTCTGTATTGTTTCTTTAGCCTTTATGTTATTTATATTTATTTATGCTCTGATCTTTATTATTTCCTTCCTTCTATTACCTCTGGGCTTTACTTTTAGATGCAGGGTTATGTTGTTTATTTAAGTTTTATCTAGCTTCTTAAGGTATGCCTGTAATGCTATGAACTTCCCTCTCAGTACTGCTTTTGCTGTGTTCCAAAAATTTTAATTTGTTGTATATTATCATTTGTTTCTAGGAATTTTTTTATTTCTTCTTTGATCTCTTTCATTGTTAAACCATTAGTTATTTAATAACATGATATTTATTTTCCAAGTGTGAGTATTGTTCAGTTTTTCTGTTGTGGTTGATTTCTTTTTTTATGCCATTGTAATCAGAGAAAATGTTTGATATGATTTCAATCTTCTTAAATTTGTTGAGATCGCTTTTCTGCCCTAACATGTGGTCTATCCTACAGAATGTACCATGAGCACTTGAAAAGAATGTATATTCTGCTGTTTTAGGGTAAAATGTTCTGAAGATATCTATTTAATCCAGTTAATTTAGTGTGTCCTTTAAGTCTTCTGTTTCTTTGTTTATTTTCTTTCTTGAGGATCTAGCTAATGATGTTAGTGGAGTATTGAAATCCTCTACTATTATAGTATTGCTATTGATCTTGCCCTTTATATCCTTCAAAATCTGCTTTATATATTTAGGTGCTCCTATATTAGGTGCATAGATATTTATAATGGTTATATCTTCCTGTTGGATTGCTCCCTTTATCATTATGTAGTAACCTTCTGTATCTCTTACTATAGCCTTTGTTTTAAAGTCCTTTTTGTCTGATATAAGTATTGTTAGCCCAGCTTTTTTTTCATTTCCATTTGCATAAAACATTTTTTTTTATCCTTTTACCTTCAGTCTACGTGCATCTTTGTTTTGAGGTGTGTCTCTTGTAGACAGCATATGTATGGGTCCTTATTTCTTATCCATGCAGCTACCCTGTGTGTTTTGTTTGGATCATTTAATCCATTTACATTTAAGATTATTATTGATATGTAGTTGTTTCTTGCCATTTTTTTCTTTAAAGCTGTATTCCTTTTTTTCTATATTCTTTTTTCCCTTTGATCTGTTTACGCAGGCACCTTAGCATTTCTTGCAGCATTGGTTTGATTGTAGTGAATTCTGAGGTTTTTTTTTTTTTTTTTTGTCTGGGAAGCTTTTTATTTCTCCGTCAATTTTAAACAATAGTCTTGCTGGATAAAGTAGTCTTGGTTGTAGGCTCTTGTTCTGCATTACTTTGAATATTTCTTGCCATTCCCTTCTGTACTCAAGTGTTTCTGTTGAGAAATTGGATGTCATTCTTATGAGGGTTCCTTTGTACATGATAGCCTTTTTTTCTCTAGCAGCTTTTAATATTTTCTCTTTATCTCTTAGCTTTGGTATTTTAATTATGATGTGTCTTGGAGTAGATTTTTTTGGATTTCTCTATAATGGAATTCTATGTGCTTCTTGAACTTATGTGACTTTTTCCTGCATCAATTTTGGGAAGTTTTCAGCTATTATTTGATTGAACAAAGTCTTTATCCCTTGTTCTTTCTCTTCTTCTTCAGGAACTCCTATGATGCAAATATTATTTCTCTTCATATTGTCACAGAACTCTCTTAGAGTTTCTTCTGACTTTCTGAATCTCTTTTGGCTGCTCTGCTTCCTTGCCTTTGTTTATCTTGTTCTCTAACTCGCTGATTTGATCGTCAGCTTCATCCATCCTGCTTTTAATTCCTTCCATTGTGGTCTTCATTTCTGATATTGTATTTGTCCTTTCTGATCCCGACTCTTTTTTATTATTTCAATGTCCTTTTTTATACTTGCTATCTTTTTATTTAGGTGTTGGTTATGTCCATCTATTGTTGTTCTAAGATCTTTGAGTATACTGACAATCATTATTTTAAACTCTGCATCTGGTAATTTGGTTATATCTGACTCATTCAAGTCCTTTTCTGGGGATTTTTCTTGATTTCTTTTGGTTGCATTTCTCTGGCTTCCCATTCTGTCTGTGTATAAGAAATGTGTTGCCACTGGAGTCCAATGGGTGTGGCCTCTGTGTTTCCTAGGTGCAGTCTGTCTGCAGGCCCGCCACTCCCTCTGCCACTTCCTTGAGCATTTGGGTATGGACATTGCCGGTACTGGCCTGCTGCGGCAATCGCTGCAGTTTCCACCTGTCCTCCATGGGAGGGGCTGTGTTCACATGCCTGTGCCTGGTCAACAAGCCTCCCCAGCCTAGCCCTTCGTCCTGCCCTCACGGGTGGTGCTGCGCACTGTGCCGGGCCGCAAGCCTCAGCACCTCAGGTGGGGCTGCACATGTATGATTAGCCGTGGTCTCTGCAGCTCCCTGGCTTTTGCCTTTCCCCTGTGGGAAGAATTGCAGACAGGACTGCTCTTGCTCACCTGACCTGCAGCTGGGTTGGACTGCTTTTGTGCACCCCTTCTGCTCTTGCCAGGTGAGACTGAGCTCATGCCAGGCCTCAGTTGTCCAGTTTTATTCTAATGTATGAGAATATCGAGTTTTTCTAGCATCATTTATTAAAGAGATTATCTATTTCCTCATTATTATTCTTGGCTCCCTTGTCAAACACTAGTTGACCATATAGGCTGGTATTTATTTCTGGGTTCTGTACTCTGTAAAATTCTTTAAATTTGTCTATATGTCTATTTTATGCCAGGACTGTACTGTTTAGATTGCCATAGCTTTGTTTTTTCCAACTTTATTTATATGAAATTGACTTAAACATTGTGTAAATTTAAGGTGCACAACATAATCATTTGTTATGTAGACATATTTCAAAATGATTTACACAAAAATTAATTAACATAGTTATCACCTTATAGAAATTTTTTTTGTGATGAGAATTTTTAAAATCTATTTTCTTAGAAACTTTCAAATGTATAATTTAATATAGTTTTAAATCAGTGTGATGCCTCTTACTTTTATCTTCTTTATAAAAATTTCTTTATCTGGGTTCTTTTGTCTTATGCTTATTTTGATTTCTCTGAATTGTTGTTGTTTTTTTTCTCTGAAAAATTCCATTGAAATTTTGATATGGATTGCATTAAATTTACAATGACTTTGGGTACTATGAGAATTTTAATAATATTAATTCTTCTGATCCATGAATATGGGTTATGTTTTTACTTATTTCTGTCTTTTTTAGTTTCTTTCAACATATTACAGTTTTCAGTGTAGAAACCTTTTACCTCCTTGGTTATATTTATTTCTATGTATGTTGCAGTTTTTCATGCTATGACAAATGGGATTTTTCTTTATTTTTTTCTGATAGTTAATAGTGTATAAGAAAACACATTATTTTTGTGTGTTGATTTTGTATTTTAGAACTTGACTAATTTTGTTTATTAGTTTTGTTTTTGGTAGAGACAGTTTTACCACTTTCTTTGGAAATAAAATGCTTGTTATTATTTCTTTTCTTGACTAATTGCTCTGGCCAGGACTTTTGATACTGTGTTAAATAGAAGTGTTGATAGTAGGCAACCTTGTATTAGGAGGAAAGTACCAGTCTTTCATTGTTGAATGATTATGTCTGTGGGCTTATCTTCTCTGTCTTTTATTACTTGAGGTACATTTCTACTGCCCCATTTGCTGAGAATTTTTATCATGAGAAGATGTTGCATTTTGTCAAATGATCTTTATGCATCTATTAAATTAAGATAATTTTTTATTTTATTAATGTAATGTATCAGATTTATTGATTTGCAAATCCTTGTATATCAGGGATAAATTCTACTCTATCATATGTGCTGTCTGATTCTTTAAATATGCTGTTAAATTTGGTTTAGTAGTATTTTATTTAGAATATTTGCATCTATATTCATCAGGGATATTGGCCTGGTTTTTTTTTGTTTGTTTGTTTGTTTTCATGTAGTGTCCTTGTCTGGCTTTGGTATTAAGGTAATGCAGGCTTCATAAAATACATTTTGGATTGTCCCTTCATCTTCAATATTTTGGGAATACTATTAAAATTTAGAATGTTAAGAAATTTGCATTAATTCTTCTTTAAATACTTGGTAGAATCTATTAGGAAAACCATCTGGCCCTGTATCTTATCTTTGATCGTAAGTTTTGACTAATGCTTCAACCTCATTCATTACTTATTATTAGTCCATTCAAATTTTTATTTCTTCATGATTCAGTCTTGGTAGATTGTAAGTTTCTAGGAATGTATAATATTTATATTTTCTTATCCAAATTTCAACATATAATTATAGCTGTCTTTTATGGTCATTTGTATTTCTGTGATGTTAGTTGTAATGTTTCCTCTTTCATTTCTGATTAATTTGAGTCTTATCTCTAGTTTCTTAGTCTAGTTGAAAGTTTTTCAATTTTGTTTACCTTTTCAAAGAAACCAACTCTTAGTTTTGTTGTTTTTTTCTATTGTCTTTCTAGTCTCTGTATCACTTAATTCTGTCCTGACCTTTGTTATTTTTTCCTTTTACTAACTTTGGGTTTATATTGTTCTTTCTTTTATTCCTTGAGGTATAAATTTATTTAATTTTTTTATTTAATTAATTGTGTTTATATAGATTCTAGTGTCACCCCTTCAACATCCCCCTTTCCCCCCTCCCAACAATGCCCTTCCCCCTTCCCTTCAGGTTTATCTCGTTCTATCATCCCCTTTCCCTCTGTCCTCTTTTCCTCTGGTCCCTTCCATCCCTCCTCTGTCTCAATTCTATTCCTCAGTTCTGATTGTTCCTTGGATTCCTCAAATGAGTGAGGTCACATGATGTTTTTCTTTCTCTGCTTGGCTTATTTCACTAACATAATAGTTCCCAGGTCCATCCATATTGTCGCAAAAAGTTCCGATTTTCTTCTTTTTCATGGCCCCATAGTATTCTATTGTATATATGTACCACTGTTTTTTGATTCACTCGTCCACTGATGAACACTTGGGCTGTTTCCAGATCTTCGCTATTATAACAATGCTGCCATAAACATGGGGGTGCATTTCTTTTTTTTCTGTTAGTGATATGGTGTTCTCGGGATATATTCCTAAAAGTGGGATGGCTGGGTCAAAAGGCCGATCCATTTTTAATTTTTTGAGGAATCTCCATACTGTTTTCCACAGAGGCTACACCACTCTGCATTTCCACCAGCAGTGCAGGAGGGTTCCCCTTTCTCCACATCCTCACCAGCACCTATAGTGTATTGTGTTGTTAATGAGTGCTATTCTGACTGGTGTGAGGTGATATCTCATTGTGGTTTTAATTTGCATTTCTCTAATGTTTAGTGATGTTGAACATTTTTTCATCTGTCTATTGGCCATCTGTATGTCCTTTTGGAGAAGTGTCCCCAGGAAGAAAAACAATTCAATAAAAAAAGAGGTATAAAATTTGAATGTTTAGTTGAATTTTTTTTTAGCGTAAGTACTTACCACTGTTTACTTCCTTCTTAGAACTGTCTTTGCTGCATCCAGCAACATTTAGTATTTTGTGTTTTCACTTTTGCTGTCTCAAGATATTTTTCATTTCCCTTTTTGATTCATTGATGTTCATAAGTGTGTTGTTTAATTTTCATGTAGTAATTAAATTTTCAAATTTCCTACTGTTATGAATTTCTAGTTTTGTAACTTTGTGGTCAAAAACAATACTTGATAAAATTTCTATATTCTTTGTTCAGACTTGCATGTGGCCTAACACATGATCTATTTTGGAGAATGTTACATATGTGCTTGATTAAAATGTGTATTTCTCAGTGTTGGATAGAATGTCTAATATGTGTTTTATATCTTTTTGGTATATAGTATTGTTTAAATCCAATGTTTCCTTATTGATTCTCTGTCTGTATGAGCTAACCTTTGTAGAGAGTTGGGTATTAAAGTCCCCTACTATTATTGTATTGTAATACTTTTGTATTTATTTCTCTACTTAGTTCTATTAGTATTTGTTGTATATGTTTAGATACTCCAATGTTAGGTGACTAAATTTACCTTCATAATGAATTGACCTCTTTATCATTATATATGACCTCTGTGTCTCTCATGAATATTTCTAGCTTAAAATATATTTTTTTCTGGTATAAATAAAGCTGCCCTGTTCTCTCTTTGTTACCATTTACTTGTAATATCTTTTTATATCCCTTTACTTTAAGCCTGTATGTGTTCTTAAAGTTAAAGTGAGTCTCTTGTTGGCAGTCTATTATTGTATTTTTTTTAATCTTTTCAGCCATTCTATATCTTTGGATTGTAAAATTTGGTTATTGATAAGATATCATTATTGCTTTTTAGTTGATTTTTTTATTTTATACTTTCATTTTATTTTCTTTCTCTCTGTCTTTTCTTGTTATTTCTTGACTTCTTTGTGGTTATATACTTTGATTCATTTATTATAATCTTTTGTATATCTACTACATATTTTTTCAGATTTTAATGATTCTTACACAAAATATCTTATAGTTATAACATTATAATTTATATGAGAACAACTTAACTTTAACAGCATTCAGAAACTCTAGACTTTTACTTCTCCCTTCAAAATTTTAGATTATTGACATTGCAGTTTACAACTTTTCATATTATATATTCAATAAACCATGTTTGTGATGCTTGTTACATTTTTTGTGTGTGACAGAGACAGAGAGAGACAGAGAGAGGGACATATAGGGACAGACAGACAGGAATGGAGAGAGATGAGAAGCATCAATTTTTTGTTGTGGTACCTTAGTTGTTCATTGATTGCTTTCTCATATGTGCCTTGACAGGGGGACTATAGCAGAGTGAGTGACCCCTTGCTCAAGCCAGCAACCTGGGGCTCAAACTGGTGAGACTTGCTCAAACCAGATGAGCCTGTGCTTAAGCTGGCCTCCTTGGAGTTTCGAACCTGGGTCCTCTGCATCCCAGTCCGATGTTTTATCCACTGCACCACTGCCTGGTCAAGTTGATGCTAGTTACTTTTAATGTTTGTTTTTTAACTTTTAAACTATAGTTAAAAGGGATTTACTCAACACCATTACAATTTTAGAGAAATGCACTGACTATATGTTTATGGCTGAGTCATGTTGTTACTATGAATTTCATCACTAGAGATAGATTATATATGGAAAACATCAAGTTTTATTTTAGGTTATGGTGCATGGAATTATAAAATACTAACTAATTTATACAGTTTTCAGAAAAAAATTTTGCTAACAATATGAAGACAGGCAGGGTTTGTGTGAGGCAAAGAGGCAATTTGTTAAGGGAACAGAGAAAGAGAGAACTGACTAATGTACAAGGTTGTGCTGTAATAATGGTGGTTGAAAGCCTAGGAGGGGAGCTCCTTGGGAGGTAGAAAGGTGAACATGGTACAAAGCATGGCTCTCTAGCCCATGTGTGGAGATTCTGATTAGTGAATGTGGGCTGACAACCTCACAATCTTTATGTTTAAAGAGCTATTTAAGAGATTGTGAAAGACAGTTTGGAAATGATTGAGATATGAATATTTAGGACCATCTGCATTTAGGAAAAAGCAGAAGAAATGAACTCAGAACAAACAAGTTACATTTATTAAGTCTGATAAATGTTTAAGTATCTTTCATTGAATCATTTTTTAAGATATTATTTGTTGATTCTTAGAAAGAGATGAGAAAGACAGAGAGAGAGAGAGAGAGAGAGAGAGAGAGAGAGAGAGAGAGAGAGAGAGGAAACATCAAGTTTCATATGTGCCTTGACCAGGCAAGCCTGGGGTTTCAAAGTGGCGATCTCAGCATTCCAGCTCAACATATTTAAATTTTTTTTTTAATTATTCAATGAGAGGAGGGAAGGCACAGAGATAGACTCCTGCATGTTCCCTGCCTGGGATTCACCTAGCAAGCCCACTAAAGGGTGATGCCAATCTGGGACGTTGCTCTGTTGCTCAGCAACTGAGATCTTCCTAGTACCTGAGGCAGAGGCCATGGAGCCATCTTCAGTGCTTGGCGCCAATTCGATCCAATGGAGCCATGGCTGAGGGAAGAGAGGAGAGAGAGAGAGAAGGAGATAGAGAGGGAGATAGAAGTGGAAGGGGAGGTGTATAGAAGCAGATGGTCACTCTACTTGTGTGCCCTTACTTGGAATCGAACCCAAGACATCCATACACCAGGCCAACATTCTACCACTGAGGTAACTGGCCAGGGACCTTAAATAATTTTTATGTTAATATCTGGAGAAACTGAGTTTTAAAGAAGTTGACTTAGTTTCTAGTTGGTCTACTGCAAAGTGTGTATTTTAACCTTTATGCATATTGCATTCTTAAAAATTGTGGAGGAAGTGATGAAATTGGAGTGTAGGGCAATAGTTAACCAGAAGAGTGCAGAAATGTAGTTGGTATTGTGCCAAGAAAGCCAAAGGCAGAGTCTCTAGAAATAGAGGTTAAACATTGAAAAATTCAGAAGCCTAGTAGAAACAGGTACATAACACTGATGATTTCTGAGAATTGACCAGCATTTGTTTTCTGTGTTATTGCTAACAAGGGAGAGAGTTTTCATGAGAAAAGGGGAAAAATAGGATCAAACTGTAAATGCGGATGTAGTTTTAAAGAATTAATTTCATTCTTTAATACTGCAAAGAAGAATAAAAAGATCAAGGTAAATTTGTTATCTTACTAAGAAATTCTGCAAATTAGTGTCCTCATATCAGCTCTTAGAATTATAACCTGAAAATATAAGGGCAGATTTTATGGGAATTATGTATTTTTCCAGGGAACTTTATTCCATTACTGCATGTCTAGAATACCTTAACTTTTTATTTCAACAATAAATAAAAATTACTACTTAATTATTTGCATGGTGCCTTAGTCAACAAATACTAAATCTGATTTTTAAAAAGTCACTCTATGTGTCACTTAAATAATAAAAATGAAATAAAAATCAGTTACATGACTTCCATTGTTTATAGGCAGGAAATCATCAGGAGGACAGTTGCTTGCTATTTTGACTTGGAAAAGAAACTAGAAGAGATAATCTGGCAAATCACTATTGATTAATGCTTATTTCCATGCTCAATGACCTACATTCATGAACTGATGAAAATAAACCTTCTCATCACCCAATATTTAAAGAGGTAAAAGGTCACAATTTTGAGGATGGAAAGGGAGTTATTCCCCTATCACTGATCCTAGGGCTGACAACTCAATCTAATGCAAATACTTCCCACTCGTCTGTCTCCCTTAAACCTACTACAGCAAGAAAGGAGGCTACTTGTGATTGGCAGGTTTGCTTCTCAGGTGTGATCAGAAGCAGAGTCATTACTGACTCTACTCTTTACTTAGTGAACATTGTTCTGCTAAAAATTACAATCGTCATTGATCAGCTTAAAGGAACACATTATATTTTAAAACATGCCTATTATCTAAACCTAAATTATTTGAGGTTCTCATAAGGTTTGAATATAAGAATACTCTGAAGAAACATCCTTAATAAAAATTAAAATTTTAAGTAAATATACTTGATACCCAGTTTTAGAGAATTTAACTTTAGGTAGGAATAGAGAGTAGTAATTTAAATATAGGAAATCTAATGGATATCTAAATGTTATCAACATGAACAGCACTAGGAGAAACTACATACTTAAAACTAACACAGTGGAATTTAACCTTATCAATAATATGTCACTTTTTTTCCCAGTGGTTCTGTCCATTTGCTCTTCTCTGGATAAGGTTACTATTAACTGATTATCATGTGGAGGACGTATAAACAAATGTATTTTTTTACTTTAGTATCATGTGATTCAGTACTTTTGTAGCTGGAATTTTCATAATAAAAATTAAGTAGAAAAGTGAGGATATGAATTTTCTGAGTAATTGCCTCAATTTTTTACTTTATTTACAGAACTTTAGACTGTCATATTCTCCTTATTACCTAAATAAGGCAGAAGAAAATGTAGATGAAAATGTACACAACGTGTGTGTGTGTGTATGTGTGTGTGTGTACTGCATAATTAGAGAGTGCTTCACAAAAGGCAGTCATACCTTCTACAATCAACCAAACTAGCTCAAAGGCCACAGATATTCCAAATGGAACTATTCAAAACTAGTTCTTATATTAATGTTCTTTTCAAACATGCTCAGTTGTGAATTGTGAACCTTTAACATAAAAGCATAATAACATGAAGAATAGAGGGCACTTGGTTCATATGCATTGGGTATTTCTTATGAACTAATCTATGATAAATTAATCTATAGTATTTTGATTCCCACAAAAAGGCATGACTGTGGTTTAGATGAACAGTGTTTAGATTTGGGCAAGGAAAACACTGGGCTAAAGGTTAAAAATGTAAAATTTTGAAAATAATTAAATTCTAACTAACCTTTATCTGTAAAAGTTCTTACAGTATATTCTGTAAATTTTGTGACTAGAGGAACTGTTTTATTCCACCAGATCAGAGACAAGAATAACTATTGTACCATTACTCATGTGCTGCTCCCTAGAGCTTAATGAGGATACAAACCTCTATTGAGATATGAAGGTCATGCTTCTTAGGCAACAATCAAATGAAAAAGTGATCACTTAAGATATCTTAGGTATACCCCTTTAGGTCTTTGTTCAGCTGTTCATGCAAACCATTAAAAATAATGAGCGCTAAACAACCGTTCTGAAATGGAATAATGATTTGCTTCATTTCTTTCCAAAGACTTCAGCTGCTTTTCCACTTTTTACAAAGCTGTGTCTCATGCTATTCCAATGCTACAACATTTTTCAAGTTGTGTACTGGCAGCTGGATCTAAGTTCTGTTAATATTAATATTTTATCTAAACCTGTGAAGCAGCTTTACCTTATTTAAATTAGCCCTTCACACATTTCAAAGCCCATTTTGGTCCTTGCTGTGGCCGAGGGAAATCATGAGTAAGTCCTTTCCTTTCTGTAAATCCCTTAGCGTCTGTGATCTGTGACCTGAGAATTCTCTACGACGTGTACTGTGCAGGTTTGCTCTTTGTGCATCTTATGTACCTGAATGTGTCCTGTTGTCATAGGTGGTGATTTCTAGAAAGAAGGCCCAATGGAAAGATTTTTGTGAGGTGACATAGTGTACGAGAAGGAGTGAAAGAGGCTGGGATGAGAACAATGAGGGTTCCAATGAGGTCACATGAGACCTTGCAGCAGGGAAGGTGCCCCAGAATCATTCTCACTTGGAGCACAGGAAACACCTGGACATGCCAGCCTGTCACCTGAAGGCAGCTCCAGGGCAGATGTCCCTCAGGCCAGGGCGGTTTTCAGATAGACAGTAATGGGGACCATCAGCAGAGAACTCTCAAGGGACCTTCAGCTCATGCAATGTAGACATCTCTGGGGGGGTGTGCTCCCCACTCTCATCCACACCTCAGTGTGTGCACGGCTGCTGGCTTTTAATTTTGAAGTTTCTCGTTTAACATGCCAATCAGATTACTTATAATTATACAGTAAATGAGCACAAATGCAGGCATTTGAAGAGTATTTAATGTCAAGAAATTTTTATAATATGCATATATTATATTACATTTTAAATATAATATTGTACATAATATATAGACTTATCTATACTATATAATTACATTGTACTTACTATAGTGATAAGATAGTATATTACATATGACCTATATATTATTTATATAATTAATATAATTGTACATTAATAGTATGTTATGTTATGGACATATAATTAAATATACCTATTATAGTATATAACATATAATATATAATAGGTAATTATATATCTCTCATATTACGTATTATGTTGACTTATTATATTTTGTACACATTGTATTTTTTTCTTGTCTTGTAGTTTTCTTTACTTAAGTACATACTTAAACTCTTTCCTCTATTTTTTTGTGATCCTCAGTTTTGTGCAAAAAGTCTTTTATGACTTACAAGACCTATACCATAATCTGTGAAACCTCTGCTACTGCCCAGTTAGAATCAGTCTTTCTGTCCTCCTCACTCCTGACCTTCTATTCTCTGCTTTGACCCTACTCACCCTCATCTTTATGCATTGTGTGCCTTTTTATGGCTTTAAATTCTACCATTGCCATTTACCAGTTGCATGATCTTGGGCAAATTACTGAATGTCTTTATACATAAATTCCTGTCTCTACAATGGGATAATAGTGGCACCTACTTCAAGTAGAAGGACATGCAGTCACATTGTGGATCACCTGGGTGCACGTCTTACACTGCGTGATCAGCTAACACATGATAGTCATAGTTAGTGCTCCTGATTTGTCTTTGAATTTCCCCAGGGACTGAACCAGCACTTTCCGGAGAATAGACTCTTTGTCAGCTTGTTGGATGAGTGAATTTCTCTTGTCTCTTTATTCTTGGGCCTGGAGTCCCTGCCTTTGATAGTATCTATCCAAACCTATTTTATAGACACAGCTCAGCTCCTTCTATACACTGCCGTTCTTAACTCTTCCCGCTCTTACTAATTTGTCTCCTTCCTACTTTGACAGTATGCAGACGCAATGCCCCACACAATTTAGCACTCAATTACAAGCTGTCTGATACTCACACTTGTGTCATGCTTTATAATCATCTTCTTAAATACACTGTTAACTCCTTGAGGGGATCATTTTGGAAGCTATTAAAACTGTCAAAAAGCTGAGCCCAACTTTGAGTCAGAGTAAGCCTCAGGAGACATTTTGAGGATTCTTCTCTTCATTCAATATTGAATGAATATGTACTAAATGTTATAGACTTTTGAAGTAGTAACTTAGCATAGTGGATGCTACATAAGACTGCTTACATACAAATATCACCAAAGAAAAAGTTTCGTGCAATAATCACGAAGGATATATTTTCAGAAAGCATAGCAGGGGATGTAAGGCTGGGCAAGAAATGAGAACCCTCACAAATCTCTTCAAATGACTGTACTTGGATGAAGAGTGAGGGCGCAGCTACTGTCCCCAGTGAGCTCTGCCTAGGCTTTGGAAGTCTATGGCTCTTAATATCCCACCCTTACAAGGTCACCATCCAAGTTGTCTAGATCAACTCTGTGTGTCTTTTCTTGTTAGTGCTGTCTTGAGGCATTTACATTTGTCACAGAATGATGACAAGGAACTTAACCTCACATTTTCCTTCCTATTGGGCAGGGCAAGCAGCGCTCAGCAGGCTGTGCAGCAAGAGGGGTCCAGGAAAGTGTGGGCCTCAGGTCTGGCTCAGCCACATTGACTCTCCTGCGTGCCAGAGAGTGAAGGATGTTTCAGAGATAATATGCATGCACAACAGTGCAGAACAAAACTGGAGGCCCTCAGTGAGCACTGGTACATGCTTTAAACTTGTACTCTATATTAAAAAAATAAAAAGCCAAAAGAATAAAAATGGAGGAGGTATGTAATGATCCCAAGTCTCAAAAAAAAAAAAAAAATCACAATCAGCATGCCAAGGATTACTGATATTTTTCATGTGTGATTCCTTTATTCACTCCCAGTACAATATATTTTTTAAATTTTATTCAGAAAATTAAATTTAACAGGATGACATTGATCAATAAGAGTACATATATTTCAGGTGAACATCTCTATAGCATTTGAACTGTTGATTGTGTTGTGTGTCCATCACCCAAAGTCAAATCATTTTTCATCATGGTATATTTTTCCCTCTTTACTCTCCCCCCTCAAATCCCCTTGTTGGCAATCACTTCACTTTTATTTATGTCCATGAGTCTCAGTTTTATATCTCGCCTATCTGTAAAATCATACAGTTCTTAGCTTTTTCTGATTTGTTTATTTCATTTAGTATAAAGTTCTCAAGGTTCATCCATTTTGTTGTAAATGGCAATATGACATCATTTCTTATGGCTGAGTAGTATTCCATTGTATATATGTACCACATCTTCTTTACCCAATCCTCTACCAAAGGACACAACCATTATTGAAGAAAGTATGGTGGTTCCTCAGAAAATTAAGAATAGAACTACATATGACTCAGCAATCCCTCTACTGGGTATCTAACCCCCAAACTCAAAAACATTGGTAAGTAAGGACACATGCATAGTGGCCAAGACTTGGAAAAAACAGTATAATATTTTTAATATAAAAATATATTTTATCTTTAGTGCATGGTACTTACATATGGACATACCTGATAAAAGGCACTAGAAGTCATTTTAGAAAAAAAATCATGTGTAGTATTTACATTTACCTACCAAACTAATCTCTCAAACCACTGTCCAAAACTGAAATAAAACCAAACCCTCGTTCACCAGTCAAACTGTTATCAAAGCAATGAAATTGTCTTGCTATGGGAAATGTACATTAGAATACTGTATCCTATTTTTAGTGCTAATTACCAAACATTGCATTATGACAGGTTAAAATAAACTTCATTAAGTTACATAAAAAAGTTTAAATAGTGAAAGATTGGTTTGTTGACATATAAAATTCAATATTATATCTGATCATTAATTGAATGACACATTCAAATATGAGATAGCTGAGTTGAACAAACAGTATTTGCTGAAGTTTATTTGTGCAATTTTAACTGAATTATTTGCTATTGGAATAAATATATTGTTCATTTAACGTAGAAATACTTGAATCACTAAGTTTCTTTAAAAAAGAGAATAATTTTACTTTAAAAATACAGCTTTTTACAGATGGTGTTTGTATACCTAAATTTCCTTTTAAATTTAACTGTTAAAATGAATGTATATTTAGTTTTAAGAAACCAAAGTTGTTGAAATTACTTTATAACTTGATTTGAAGAGTATAGAGATTATTTGGAATACACTGGCTATATAACTTTTACCATAAATATGACCTTTTGTTGCATAGAAGTATGAGTAATCATTATTAACTACAACTTAATGGAAATGAGTTATAGTGAGTATTGGAATTTTGATAATTGTGATAATTATAAAGTTCAATAGCATCAAACATCAGCAGAATATGTAACATCTATCTTTGTTATTATATTCTCTAAACACAATATCCTAGGATAGTTGCCCATTTTGGAAGCAGCTAGAAGGAAAAACATCACTTGCAACTTGTAACACTTGCTCTTGTGTTTTACTGATATTCATAGTGAAACAAATGTTAAAACACAACTACAGGTATGTGGTACAAAGAAGCCATTTGAATAGTAGGTATTTTGCATGTTAATAATTTCCTTTTTGCTAAGTTGGTTAGAGGATCATCTTGGAGCACAGAGGTTACTGGTTCGATCCCCGGTCAGGGCACATACAAGAACAGACAGATGTTCCTCTCTCTATCTTCCTTTCTCTCTCACTGAAATTAATAAATAAAAATTAAAAATGATAATTATTTCCTTTTATCCCATCTCATTCAAAATTCTGTGTTCTTGTTATTAGTCCCTGAATTACACTTTCAGCTGCTCTGGGGACCCAGTATTTGGCATCCAAATAGTATTACTTTTGTCACAGCATTGACATTTATACTCATATTTTCTGTTTAGTGTTCATCTACAAAAAACTATCACACTTTGATGCTTAATATAATGGATGTTAGGTTCAAATTTGAAGACACGTTTTATTTTCTTTCTCGCTAAATCATTAGTATGTCATCTTGCTTCCAAACCACAGGGGTGTCCCGCTAAATTGCTCTTTCTCTTTGACCTGAATTATTTTTCTGGGTTGCTGCTCCAAGGATGATATTCTGCCCCTTTTCCTGTGCACAGTCTGTAGCATTAGAAAAGATCATAAATTGTACCTTGCTATAATATCAGCACTCCTCTTGGAGTCAAACTTTCAACGAGTTTCCTAAATGGGCATCAACATGGATTTTTCTGCCACTCTCTGTGCAACATCATTAAGCATCCTCAGTGAAAACCGCTGATCAATATTTTACTCATTGACCATTTCACATCTTTTGTGAAATTTAGCAGTTAACAACAGTTCTGATGGGGTCTGCTGGTCCAAGACAGGAGATTTTTTTGTTGTTGTTAACTGATCTAGTTAGAGCAAGAATGTTTTCTGTTTATCAAACCCTGCAAATGAAACACAGCAATCTTCTCTAAGAAACTGGCACGATTGCCATCTTGGGTTCCCATAATGTCTCCGAGTGGATCCATGGAGTATTGGAAAATAGGTCTGTCTTTGTATGAGCCTGGTACACACCAGGTTAATTTTAAACTTGTTTCCCCTCTCAGGACTTTCAGAAACTACTGTGTTGTGAGTTGCCAAGAACTGAATTTAGTATAAAGAATTTCCATAAATTAGTTGAACAAAGATTCATTTTCACAGATCTCTAACAAAAGAAGCAAAATAAAAAAATTACAATATAAAGAGAGTATAGGGAATTTTTCTAAATAGTTTATGACTAATGATAAAAGCTGTGAAAGATTATCTATATTTATAACTGTTAAAAATTTCAAAGATTATTCTGTGTGAGTTAAGGACTTGGGCTTCATAATTTTGAGATAAGTAAAAAGATTACAGACACTCAGCAGAGATCTATTGCTTCTAATTCATCCCCTTTTACTTGCTCAAAAATAGGACATTGATGTCAGGATTTTAATTAGGGTTGTGAAATGGCATAAACAGGCATGGATTTTTCAAAGATGTTTGTTCCAGGCTCTAACATAGTAAAAGAAATGCAAATAAAAATCTTGATAATAGAATGAAATATTATTTTGTTCTAGATTTACTGAAAATCTGTTGAACATTTGATTTGAAAGCTTTTTATTTTTTTCCCTTTTCACCCTAATTGAGGTGCAGGGATATGATATGCATATTGTAGAAAATAAGTAGATAGCATGTATTATCCATTTAGGTTTTAAACATACACACATACTAGAAATAAGAAAATGCTTGTGCTGTAACTTGAGCTAACGATGGCATTTACTGTTTTATATATCATTTAGAGAATATATAACCATATTTTTATACAAGCCAGCACCACATTCTACTGGTGTTTAATTAGGGCCTAAGGAAGTGAGTGATGGTAAGTTCTTTCTGGCCCATTTAAATACAGAGAATAATTTTGGCTTGACATTATTATATTTTTCAATTTAACTTTTAGACACTGCATTTCAGAAATAACTGATCCCTACCACCCCCACAACCCCATTGCTAATGACCAGCAAACCTGAAGTATGTCAAGTTAGAAACCTAATACACTACCCAGGGACCTTGTCTGGATATCCCAGGTGCTGTTTATGACACAGCTGCTTGAAGGTCAGGTCCCCACTTCATCATGACCAGTGTGACTTGCTTCTCAGGCATGAAAAGTGGGTTACAAGTCCTTCTGATACAACTCTTCAAGCTCCTGGTACACCCACTTCACCATGAAACCAATTTTCCCAATGGTCCCCCTCTGTCCAGATGAGTTTTCTTCCAGAACGCCTTCGTTTGCCTTACTGGCACCAAAGTTTAGTTAGAGACACCTTGGTTCCCCAAACATGTTTTGATAAATTCGAGCCTCAAAGCAAAGAGTCTGAGTCTAATCCTTTCTTAATTTTTATTCCCCTTGGACAGCAGCGTCCCACAGAACCTTCTGTGATGACGGACACATTTTCTACCTGTGCTTCCTGCTACAGAGTCGTGAGCCAGCCACACTTCCCATGTGACAACCAATGAACTAAATTAATATTTTTCATTTATATTTAATGAATTCAAATTTCAATAGATGGTTATATGCTAGTGGCTACAACAGTGGGGTGGATAGCCTAAATTGGTACCTCTGCCCCTCTATTAATGATGGATGAAAGTACTGGGGTCATCTCCACCCACATTCAAGCCATTACACCCCAAACAAAAATGCTGGTGTATTTGTTAGAGGAGGGTTAACCCTTCTCAGCACTAGCACAGAGGCCTTACAATTTTGAAGAGATAAATCTGCTCTGTTACTGATATATCAGTCTTTACTGATAAATATGTATTATTTTAAAAATAGAGCTTTGCTACTGCACTGATGCTGCTGAACTCTTTCCCATGGATTTTAATCATATGCAAGATTGCAAGATGTTTTGTTATTTCTGTTCTTAAGCAAATAAATCAATTTGATCAATTGCTGTGAAAGTTTTTTTCAGTGAGAACTATTATTTGATGAACAATAGGGAACAACCATCCTGTTTCAGTGTTTGAAGAAATAAACAAAACAAAGAACAAAACAATAAAAACAGAGGAAAATCCAGATAAGCCTTTGACGGCTCAGTTCCAATGTAAAAGCTCTAACCTCTGTAAAAATGTTAAATGCATTCTGCTTGACAAGATGGAAACTAGAGTGTTTGTAATGTCATGACTATGGAAAATTTAATGATACCTCGGCACTCAGAGTTTTTTATACACAGTGGAATTAATCAGGCATTTGAGGAGATGATGATATAACATAAGCCTCAGTTAAATGATATCAATCTTAATATAATTATTTCCAACAGTATGTCTTTCATTTTATGAGACCTATCTGTATTTCCTCCTATACAACTGTTTCTCGTCTGTGGTTATTTCAGCGAGAAATTTCTCAAATATAAAGAAATGCTTATAGGACTAAAATTTATTTCAAATATTATCTTTCTTTCCTTACCTATTAAATAAGCCATATGTGATTGCCGATTCAGCATTATATCCACTCTCATCCCAAACACTCTTAGAATCAGACACATCTTCACAGATTAAATTTTGAGAAACAGATCCAGAGACATGTAGGAGTTTATGGGGAACGAAGGCAACTGTGATATGAAGGAAGCAGTGCTGTCAAAAAGAGAAGCTGGGCCCTGGCCGGTTGGCTCAGCGGTAGAGCGTCGGCCTGGCGTGCGGGGGACCCGGGTTTGATTCCTGGCCAGGGCACATAGGAGAAGCGCCCATTTGCTTCTCCAACCCGCCCCCCTCCGTCCTCTCTGTCTCTCTCTTCCCCTCCCGCAGCCAAGGCTCCATTGGAGCAAAGATGGCCCGGGCGCTGGGGCCAGGCGCTAGAGTGGCTCTGGTCTCGGCAGAGCGACGCCCCGGAGGGGCAGAGCATCGCCCCCTGGTGGGCAGAGCGTCGCCCCTGGTGAGCGTGCCGGGTGGATCCCTGTCGGGCGCTAGGTGGCAGAATTGAGAGAGAACTAAACTAATTTTAACATACATGCCTTAGTCACAGGCAGAACTTGAAAATGACAGATCCATAATTCATGAGGTCTAAGCTGAAACTAGCATACTCTGATCAGAAACTGAGTTTGAAAAAGAAAATCTATTAAAATGAAATCTTTTCAGATGAAGACTAAGGAAGTCAAAGGTTATTATAGGGTTGAAACAGGTAGAAAAGTACTGAAATATAAGCTATCAATACATTATTTTGATCACATGATTTTTGAATTACTGATATTTTTGATTAAAAGAAATAGTAGCAATTACTTCAGAATTTGACTTTAGAATGGATGAAAATGCCACTACGGTGATGGGACTAGTATCCAAATAGGAATGTTGGAAAAATATGGTTATTGTATCTGAATATAAATCCATAATTACCAAATGCATTGCCTTCTTTGAGAAGATGTTCCATTAGATTCTTTCAGGGTATGAGCTACTGGAAAGGAATAAATTTGAGATGATACAGAGTTATCATTTTTAGAGGATCATAGTATTATAATTACTTCCTATTATATAGTTGAGTTAGGGTGTCACTTCACGTGAGTATTGCTAATATTTAAGTAATTTTTTAGAATGCTCAGAAAATTTGTACCAAAAAAAGTCAAAATATGAATTCTATCTACCTAAACTGTTTATTAGAAGAGATATATAGGAATTAATTTAGAAAAGGCCTATGGAAGATTTCTATGCAATTAGGAACTAATCATTTTATTTGAGAATTGATATGTATATGTTGTATAATCAGGTTTATCTCTGTGTTATGGTGGTTTTGAGTCAAGGACAGTGATATTGTTTCATTCTGTCTTGATGTGCATATTTTCACCAATATAGGCTATAGATTGCAAGTCTTGGTTGGAGTGTGAGGTAGTGCTCAATAGTATGAACTTGGTTATAGGTTGAATTATCTTAAGGGCTGGATTGAGTTACATAAAACTCATATGTAAAGCCCTAACCTTCAGGACCTCAGAAGGAGACTGTATTTGGAGATGGGGACTTTATAAATAAAGTTAAAAAGAAGATTATTGGGGTGAGCTCTTATCTAATAGGACTGGTGTCCTTCTGAAAAGAAGAGATTGAAGCCCTGGCCAGTTGGCTCAGTGTTAGAGCATTGGCCTGCCATGTGGAAGTCACTGGTTTGAGTCCTAGTCAGGGCACACAAGAGAAACAACCATCTGCTTCTCCTCCCCCCTCCCCCATCTCTCTTTTCCCCTCCCACAGCCATAGCCATGGCTCAAATGGTTCAGGCAAAGTTGGCCCCAGGCACTGAGAATACCTTCATGACCTCACCTCAGACACTTAAATAGCATGGTTGCTTAGCAATGGAGCAGTGGCCCAGATAGGTAGAGCATCGCCAGGTACGAGGCTAGTCAGGAGAACCCCAGTTGGGGTGCATGTGAGAGTCTGTCTTTGCTTCCCTGCCTTTCAATAATAGTTAAAAAAAAGAGAGGGGATTGCGATACAAACACACACAGAGAAAAAGCCATGTGGAGACCCAGGGAGAAGCCAGCTGCAAGCCAATAAGAAAGAGCTCAGGAGAAAACCACCCTGCTGACATCTTGATCTCAGACTTCCAATCTCTGGAACTATAAGAAAATAAATTTCTGTTTTGTAACCACCCAGTCTGTGCTACTTTCTTATGGTAGCCCAATAAAAGCAATGTAAATTATGTCCCTACCCCCATATGTTGAAGTACTGATGCCCCAAAACTAAGAAATGTAACCTTACTGGAAATAGGATCTTCACAGAGGTACATAAGTTAGAATGAATTCATTAGGATGGCACAAAGTCCAATATGACCTATGTCCTCATAAAAGGGGGAGTTTGGACATAGGACATGCACAGACAGAAGACTAGATGAAGACTCAGGAAGGCACACAGGCCATGTGAAGACAAAGGTAGATATTAGAGTGATGCAGCCACAAGTCCAGAACCCTAGGATTTACCATAAGCCAAAAGAAGCAAGCTAGATTTCTCCCCACTAGCCCTCTGAGGCCCCTGTCTCCTCTTGTATCAGCTTAAGCCATTATTTCTCTTTAACCTGCCTTGAGATTGCTAATGACTATCTCTCCCAACGTTTATGCACCGTGTATAGGGACACGTATATAAGAGCACAAAAAGAGACGAGTGCTAACCTGACTGCCCATGCGTGGTTCTAAGGACCAAAGATTCTTCATGCATCTCAAGTTGCTTTTATTACTCCTTGGGTCCTATTTCCATATTCTTTATTATTCAGAATAGTAAGTGTTGAGACATGTGGCATATTTTATTGTTGTGCTATAATCCCTATTCCTAATACAAGACCTTGGTTTCCGCCTTATCATTGCTTGTTGGCCCTGATGTGCAAGGAGTACATGTGCAGAACCTCCTTCTGGAATGCTTATATCTACACCTACACTTATATATCTTATTTCATTTAAATGTATCTATGTAATTATTGATCAAATACTGACTACTGAATACTCAACTATTAAGTGAGTGGTGTATAGTGTAAACTTTAAAGTGCCCTACAATAATTAGCTGCTAATTCTGTTGCTGTCTCTCTTACAGCTGGAATAGATAGTCTTGATGAGAGCTAAGCCATTCTATTATTACACCTGGGGCTCTCCAAATGAAGAGAAAATGGTAAAAAAGATAAGTTGGGAAATTATAATATTTAAACAAAATTACTTCTTCTCCAATCAGGCACCCTCTCTTGGTGCACTCTGGGTTTCTTCCTATATCATAGCACTGTCATGCTTTTTCTTTGTGGACACATAGAAAGAAAATAACAAAGTCAAAATACGAGCAGAACTTTTCAGTACTGTGCATCCCTCTGATATGGACCCAGAGAATTCCTGATCTGTACCTGCCCAGTCAGAGCACCTATTCAGATCCCTGACTCTGGACACCTGAGTGGCAATGTTTATCCTATTGCAGCTTTGCCCCAGTGTAAGAATATATAATGAAGACCAACACAGTGTTTGATGTATGGGGAGAGTTTTATTTTTTTAATTGTATGACAACTTCTTTTGGGTCATTTTGTTTTGAATTTATTCAGATCAGTCTACACTAATAAGTCATGGGTAACATCTTAGGAATCACACTGGGTATATTAACAACTTAATGAACTTAAAAGTAACTAAAGTGTCTCTCTCTCCAATCATGGCTTTATTTTTCTAATGAATGCTTTATTTGCAGGTTTATAATTGTAGCAAGCTGGCTTTAATTAATAGAATAAATGTTAATGTAATTAATAAGTCAAGTTCTTACTGGCACTCTCAAGTGATTATGCACTTTGATTGGTAAAGATGCAATTTGCATGTTATTAAAATAATCAGAAGGACTTTGGCATTAGACGTAAGGTAACATTTAATTTTCACTTAAATCATTTTGTTACCCAAAGCAAAATGAGTACAGATAATCATATGATTCATTAACAAGTTTCAGCATGTGCAAGCTGTGAATTTTTCACTTGGACTTCAGAAGGAGAACCAGAGACATACTCTTTTTTTGCATTTTTCTCTTCTTTTTTAAAATCTGGGTGACTCCTGAATATTCAATATCAGAATGGTGGGGACTTAGTGTGCCCAGAAGATCTGGTCAGGCCCAGCCCATGGTCGTGTGGGGGGACTAAGGCTTGTAGTGACCACCACCTAAGGGTCTTCAGTTGGGGACTTTCCCTCTAGTTGCTGAAGTGACTCACCTAGTGGACAGTAATGCAAGGAGATTGCACCCACGTGCCACACTGCCTTCCTCCCTCACTCCTCCTCAGCCGCCCTCAAGAGAGCAGGACTTAATTTATCACTGTCCTTGGGGACAGAGTAGTCCATACCATTTGTCTAAGTTTCCCTCACCCACAGGGGATCTGGCTTCCATGGTACCTTGATTTACTTCCTCCTCTTTTCCATTCCTGTTTCCTGCTCTTCCCAACTAAACTGCTTACAGCACGAGCCTTGTCTGGGGTCTGCTTCTGGGAAAACCTGAGGTCAGATGGAGTTACACCAGGAGACACATGTTGGTGTAATTTGATGACATGGAATCTAAAGCTAAGAGGGTTCTAAGAAGGAAGGAAGAAAGGAAGGGAGAAAGGGAAGGAGGGAGGAAGAAAGTGTCTGGACCTCAGCTCAGGCCAATTGTCCAGCCAGAGAAGAGAAGACAGATAGTCTGATCCGAGAGGGCTGCCAAGGGCATTGATCTGAGGTTGGCATTTACAGATATTCTGGACCTGACAGGGATGAGCTGACGCCCATATCCAAGGGCTCCGTGTCATGGCGATGAGAGGCAAAACCGGAGAGCCAAGCTGCAAGGTAGGATTTGTATCCAGACTAGAACAGAAGGAGAACACGGGAGTCTGAGTTCTGGGAGTGATAGAAGACAGGACAAAGTTACTCCTGACGGCCCCAGTGCTGGTCAGGATGAGAGCTGCAGATGTTGGGGGAGGGTCTAGGCTGAGCACTCACGGCTAAGCTCCTGTCTGGAGTCCTGGAGTCCTACAGGGAGACATTTTTATTCTGGGTGTGTGGGTTCCTTCCTCACTCCCTAACAGGGGCCTCCTAGTCAAAGAGGAGCAAATTCCACTGAGCCTGGCGACCTTGTCTTGAGCCCTGTTGGAAATGTAGTCTGACTCTAAGCCATGAGATCCCTCTGACTTCCTATCACTTGCAAATAAACAAAATTTTTCCTTTTTTATTTATAATGTTACACCTATTTCTTTATTTTCTCGTTATTTTATCTAGGAGTAGTGTAGTTTTCATAGACGCAGTTTAAGAATTTCATGTTTGTGCTGCCCGTTGTTATTTGGTGGGCAAAACATTTCCTTCCTTACTCATTTTATGCAGAGCCAGCAAATTCTCTTCTAATGTTCTCACCTGTCTTTTCTCATAAGCATCTGTTAGGCATTTGAGATTGTCCTTATCTGCTGGGATTGGATTATGTTTTAAAGCACATTAGAGTTAGAAAATCATCTATTCTCTTTAAAGCACACATCCAATTCTCTCAAGATATATTGCACAAAATACTGGTAGGGTCAAACTAAAGAAAATAGAATTTAGCCCTGGTCAGTTGGCTCAGTGGTAGAGCTTTGGCCTGGCACGTGGATGTCTCGGATTCAATTCCTGGTCAGAGCACACAGGAGAAGTGACCATCTGCTTCTCCACCCCTCCCCCTTTCCTTTCTCTCTCTGTCTCTATCTTCCCCTTCCACAGCCCTGGCTCCAACTTGTTGGAGCAAGTTGGCCTCAGACACTGAAGATGGCTCCACGGCCTTGCCTCAGGTGCTGAAACAGCTCGGTTGCCAAGCAACGGAGCAATGGCTCCAGATGGGCAGAGCATTGCCTGGTGGCTCCCGGTCCAGTGAGTGTGTCTTTCTGCCTCCTTGCTTCTCACTTAAAAAAATAGGAAATAGAATTTAATGCTTAGATGCAAATTCCATTTTTAAGCTGTATTTTTACCAGAATGTATTTATTGTTTTATCATCTATGTTTAGCAAAGTGCCATATATAATTTTTTATAATCCATGAATAATTACTAGGGTAAATATTTTTCAAAGTAGATGTTTAGTATTTACCCTTTTCATTAATTTAGCATATAAAATTTTTTAATTTTGCTAAAACCTGACCTTCAAAATCAAGAGAACTCTAACATTTTTGAGACTTTAAGTAGTTTAAAATATTCCCTTAGTTTATCTTGTGTGGTTATCAGATGAAGACAATCTCTCCTTTTTTGTTGGATTAAAATAGAGAATTCTTTAAGCTGGTTTTGCTATGAAGATCTGTGAACAATAAAGATGATTTTAGCCAATTCATCCATATAGTAATACCTTTTCAGAACATATATCTCAGACATATTTTTAGAATCGTAAGATTATTTTCAAAAATCAATGCACAACATGAAATGGCAGCCTGCAAGTTTTCCAGAGCCATTTGTTAGATGAACAGAAACTTGTTTAAAGTATAAGCATATTTTAATCAGTGAGGTTAATTTTGATTATTTAAAGCTATGCAAAATAACAGAATTCAAGGTCATAGGTCACAAAAGAAATGATTTTATGAAGGAGTCACAGGCAATTGCCCCTATGGGTAAGAGAAGCACAGAAAGGTGTGAAACCATGTTTGTATTTGTTTAAAAATATGGCCTCTAGTTTATAATGTCCTCGTTTTTATTTTTATTAACACCTTCAATTTAAACTCAGGAAAGCAATATACTATAATGGTGGCAACTTTTAGCATTTGTTTAGTTGAAGTTACACCTCTTCTGACCCTCAAGCTTTGGCTCAGACACTGCCCGCTGCCATCCTGGACACCCCTCCCCTGTCCACCATCCACTGAGTGAGGACTTACTGTAGAGAAAGATGGCAGCCACGGGCTCACTGCATGCTGTTATTAAACAGTCTGGTAAAGTGTTTTAAAAACACTTTGAAATATTTAAAACATTTTAAATCAAAACATTGTTTTAAGTGTTTTTCTTGTAAAAGGAAATATAATTAAATACAAAATAACATGATTGCCTGTGTTTTGGGTTTTTTTTAATCAACTCAAATTCTCTGAGTAAAGGGGACCTGTCCACATGAAGAAAGGGCTTTCTTACAAACAGATTCACTCTAAACTCATGAATTAATACCAGACCACACATCCTACGCTGAGGTGGTGGCTCAGCCAACCTAAACAGGAAGCTGTCCTGCAGGCTGTGTGCTAGCCTAGCTTCTCACCACATTCCCCAGAAAATCCCTCCTCCAGGTTCATGCACTTATTCTGATATGCAGTCATGCCTAAGGGACCCTCATTCCAATCAACCAGTTTTTTGTTGATTTTTTTTTCATGTTCATGTGCTGTTCCGTTCATGTGGAAAGCAACCTAACATATTTTACTTTAACGGAGAGTTTGGGAAATCTTTCCCGAGTTACCTCCATCCAGGAACCTGCCAGCTCTCACTGTGTATCCCACTAGGAGCAGTTTCCACAACAGCAGGCATCTCTGCGTCTTTTATTCCCCAGCATCTAAAAGAGCACCTGGCACATTGTAGACACTCAGGCTATCATTGTGGAATAAACAGGCGAGCGTTCTCCCTGAGGCTTGTTGCATTCCAGACTGTTACGTATGGCAGGGGTTTGTAATTATTTACATATATGGCTCTTCACCAGGATAAAGAGTTCCCTGAGGAAAGTCATTTCATTCATCTTTATATCCTCAGCCCCCATCAATGAGACCGACATTCTTCACACAGGATAGATCAGTTAATGAGAATTGAATTTAAACCAATTTTGGTACGCAGTTTATTTTTGAATTCAGCCAGTGCTCATGGATATTGAAGGTGGTTGTATATCTGTTATGTGGATGAAATTAGATTATAGAAAAATAAAAAAATTTTAAATCTCTATTTTTAGCTGTTAAGAATTAAGTTATATCCTATACTAAATGTTTGCTATACTTCTCTAACATTCTCTGCTGCTAGGAGTTAGCCACTCTCTGAATTACTGTAACAGTCCAGAATATGGTGATCATAGACAGTAGAAACTGTTTTGTTTTTTTCAAGCTGATAGTAGATTTTCTTCTCCAGCATAGTCAAACAAATCATTTCTTGGAATTCTACCCAATGTAGGATCAGAAGATTAGCAGTGTAATTGTTAAGAAGAGTATATTTACTAGAAAGAAAGACACTACCACACCACAACATAAATAACACTCTGGCTAATCCCTAAAACATGATTCTCTTGTTTTAACTGGTTGGTTTTAGGAGGGTTGTTTATATCCCTTCTGACCTGGGAAGGGTTTGGGCCCTCTAAAAGCAGAGCTCACTACACATTGAGCAGGATAGTGAGGCTGAGATAGAGAATGAAAAGAATTCCGATACGCAAAGCAAAGAGTTAAAAACAAAATTGAGTTGCTTTGTATTCAAAGAATTTTTTACTCATTACAGTAAGTGGTAAACTGAGCATTTACAAGAGACAAATGCAGCTGAAAAAATCATTAAATAATTCAGTAATCTTTTCTCAAGCACCTACTATGGGTGATGCTCTACAAATTGTCAATTATAGTATGAGTTATGGTCAAATATATATACATTCACAAACCTCTGCCTGTGAATTGGGGAATGGTTTGATCTTATAAGGTAGGAAGGAATGGCAGAGAGCTGTCTCCAAACCATAGATCATGTAATTAGAGTGAAGCTTTTCTCTAGGCTGAGAAGTAATTGTTGGCAGGTGCACATATTACAACCAATGCCAAATGCATAATGTTGAAGAATTGTTATTCTCATTATCACAACTTCCCTCAGTAATTCTAACTGCCAAACTTTGATGAGTGATTATACAAAAATAGATAATAACATGGACTTGTATTGAATTGTGCCTCTGAATAATTGCAGTGTCATACTAAACCATTAAAAATACTGAGTTATTATTTGTACATCTTCTTGGACACAAACAACATGAACCCAGCACAGAACCTGAACTGAGGCAGGCTATTACCAACACATATTGAATCTCTGTCATGTAGTAAGTTCTGTTGTAAGAGTGGCTAACATGGTACATGTCCATGCATAGGTACACATTACAGAAGGCCCACTAACCAGCGCATAAATACTAAAACTTTATAATAAAGATTACTCTAAAACATGATAAATAAATTTGAACATACAACTTAAGGAAAACTGAAGATCATATTTATATTTAAAAAGTATTTTTATGCAAATTGCATTTTATAGGCCTCCTAAAGATTGAGCTTCATAGAGTCTGAACAGGCTCATTATAAAAGTAATTTATTTGTTCAAAATATCTATTAGAAATGGCAGAAACATAAGTGGTATGTTGTATATGCAGGAATGTTTTGTTGTGAACTGTTAAGAAAAACTAGTGGATTTGTCTTTGTCTTTTTTTTTAATTCCTTCCTGAAACCTTTCCAAACTCTGTATGTCTATGTCTGTGTGGGTGCATGCGTGTGTGTCTCTTTGTGCCTGTGACACAGCAGAATATTTATAAGTGAACTTGACTATTAAACATTTCTTCATAACCAGGAGTCTTCAGGGTTGGAGGAAGGCTCTATCAACTATGTTGAAATCTTAAGTTATCTTCTGTGCTCTCTGTTTTATGAGTTGGTCTACTTTAGATCCCTCATATAACTGGAATCATGTGGTATTTGACCTTCTGTAACTGGCTTATTTCACTCAGCATAATGCCGTCCAGTATTATCCATGTCATCACATTTGGAAGAATTTCATACTTTCTCTAAAGGCTGGATGATAGCCCATTGTAAATATTCACCACGTTTTATTTATCAACTCATCTTTCCATGGATTTATATTGTTTCTATGTCTTAGCCATTGTGAAAAATGTTACAATGAACATGTGAGGTGTAGATATTTCTTTAATATCTTGATCTCAACTGTTTTGGAAAAATACCTAGAAGTAGGAATGCCAGATCCTGAGATAGTTTATTTTTAATAATTTGAAGAATTTTCATACCATTTTTATAGAGGCATTTTATATTCTGAGCAACAGCACAAAAGGGTTTCCAACATTACCTTCTGGTTTTGTCCATGTTTTGTTGTTAATGAAATTGTTGTTTGGGTGAGAACAAGGGCTGCACTTCCTGTTCCACCATCTTGCTGATGTCAGGTTCCTCCATATCACTCTCTTTCCCTCTCCTCTCTCTCTCTTTTTGTGATGGTGTAGAACATCTTGGCCTACAGAGCAATCAGACAAGACAAAGAAATAAAAGGCATCTATATCGGAAAAGAAGAAGTAAAGGTATCACTTTTTGCAGATGATATGATCCTATACATCGAAAACCCCAAAGAATCCACAAAAAGACTACTAGAAACAATAAGCCAATACAGTAAGGTTGCAGGATACAAAATTAACATACAGAAGTCAATAGCCTTTCTATATGCCAACAGTGAAACAAATGAGAACGAATTCAAAAGAATAATCCCCTTCACAATTGCATCAAAAAAAATAAAATACTTAGGAATAAACATAACAAAGAATGTAAAGGACTTATATAATGAAAACTATAAACCATTGTTAAGGGAAATCGAAAAAGATATAATGAGATGAAAGAATATACCTTGTTCTTGGCTAGGAAGAATAAATATAATCAAGATCGCTATATTACCCAAAGCAATATGCAAATTTAATGCAATTCCCATCAAACTTCCAATGACATTTTTTAAAGAAATAGAGCAAAAAATCATCAGATTTATATGGAACTATAAAAAACCCCGAATAGCCAAAGCAATCCTAAAGAAAAAGAATGAAGCTGGGGGCATTACAATACCTGACTTCAAACTCTATTATAGGGCCACGACAATCAAAACAGCATGATATTGGCAGAAAAATAGACACTCAGACCAATGAAACAGAATAGAAAGTCCAGATATAAAACCACATATATATAGTCAAATAATTTTTGATAAAGGGGCCAACAACACACAATGGAGAAAAGAAAGCCTCTTCAATAAATGGTGCTGGGAAAACTGGAAAGCCACATGCAAAAGAGTGAAACTGGACTACAGTTTGTCCCCCTGTACAAAAATTAACTCAAAATGGATCAAAGATCTAAACATAAGACCTGAAACAATTAAATACATAGAAGAAGACATAGGTACTCAACTCATGAACCTGGGTTTTAAAGAGCATTTTATGAATTTGACTCCAATGGCAAGAGAAGTGAAGGCAAAAATTAGTGAATGGGACTACATCAGACTAAGAAGTTTTTGCTCAGCAAGAGAAACTGATAACAAAATAAACAGAAAGCCAACTAAATGGGAAATGATATTTTCAAACAACAGCTCAGATAAGGGCCTAATATCCAAAATATACAAAGAACTCATAAAACTCAACAACAAACAAACAAACAATCCAATAAAAAAATGGGAAGAGGATATGAACAGACACTTCTCCCAGGAAGAAATACAAATGGCCAACAGATATATGAAAAGATGCTCATCTTCTTTAGCTATTAGAGAAATGCAAATCAAAACGGCAATGAGATACCACCTCACACCTGTTAGATTAGCTATTATTAGCAAGACAGGTAATAACAAATGTTGGAGAGGCTGTGGAGAAAAAAGAACCCTCATACACTGTTGGTGGGAATGTAAAGTAGTACAACCATTATGGAGGAAAGTATGGTGGTTCCTCAAAAAACTGAAAATAGAACTACCTTATGACCCAGCAATCCCTCTACTGGGTATATACCCCAAAAACTCAGAAACATTGACATGTAAAGACACATGCAGCCCCATGTTTATTGCAGCATTGTTCACAGTGGCCAGGACATGGAAACAACCAAAAAGCCCGTCAATAGATGACTGGATAAAGAAGATGTGGCACATATACACTATGGAATACTACTCAGCCATAAGAAATGATGACATCGGAACATTTACAGCAAAATGGTGGGATCTTGATAACATGATACGAAGTGAAATAAGTAAATCAGAAAAAACCAGGAACTGCATTATTCCATACGTAGGTGGGACATAAAAGTAAAACTAAGAGACATTGATAAGAGTGTGGTGGTTATGGGGGGGAGGGGTAATGGGAGAGGGAAAGGGGGAGGGGGAGGGGCACAAAGAAAACAAGATAGAAGGTGACAGAGAACAATCTGACTTTGGGTGGTGGGTATGCAACATAATTGAACGACAAGATAACCTGGACTTGTTATCTTTGAATATATGTATCCTGATTTATTGATGTCACCCCATTAAAAAAATAAAATTATTATAAAAAAAAATTAAAAAAAAAAAGAAGAATATCTTGGCCTAGAGGAAGAAAAAGATCCATTAGACCCTTACTCTAGGCATTTCCTTTTAGCATCAGACTGAGGCATGTTCTACTACTATGAATTATGTCTTCCAGATTAATTGGAGTATATAAAAATACATTTGTTTGCCAGCCTAAATATTATTCTTTGTTTTTGCAACAAAAGCAAAAAAACAAAACAAAACAAAACAAAAAACATATGTTCTAATGCTTCAAAATTGCTTCTTTTTAAATTGGCCCAACATGAAGAGCACGTGTGTTTATAATCTTTATTAAATGAGAACTAGGAAGTAACACTTTTCATGGTGCCTTTACATATTGATATTTTCCAAAAAGGAACTATTTATGTTGTCATAATAAAGTTCTTTCATTGGGAGTATTTCTTCCTAGAAAATACATAATTGCTCTGTCTGGTTGGCTCGGGGTAGGGTGTTGGCCCAGTATGTGGAAGTCCTGGGTTCAATTCCCAGTCAGAGTGCACTTAAGTGACCATTTGCTTCTCCATTTCTCCCCCTCCCCTTATCTTTCTCTCTCTCTTCCCCTTTGGCAGCCATGACTTGATTCATTTAAGCACATTGGCCTGGGTGCTGAGGATGGTTCGGTGGAGCTTCTGTTCAGGATCTAAAAATAGCTCTGTTGCAAGGATGGCCCAGATGGGCAGAGCATCAGTCCCAGATAGAGAGTTGCTAGGTGCTTCCTGGTCAGAGTGCCTGCAAGAGACTGTCTCTGTATCTCCCCTCCTCTCACTTAAAAAAAAAAAGAAAATACAGAATTAACCCTGTTCTTAGTTTAGATTAGAAGTTCAATAAATGTGTTTTGAATGAATATGTCAGTGGTAGAGAATGATTATTAAATGATTTGGTACAAAAATTCACAAATATGCACATGCAAACTATAACCTGGCTTAAAAGAAATTTATGTATACATTTGGTATCAAGATCTTTAATGAGAAATAATAAAGATCATAGCAGAAATAAGTGAAATAGAGTCTAAAAAATAATGTAAAAGATCAATGAAACCAAGAGCTTGTTCTTTGAGAAGATAAATGAGATTGACAAACCTTTAACCAGACTCATAAAAAGAGAGAGAGAAAGAGGACTCAAATCAATAAAATCAGAAATGAAATAGGAGAAGTAACAACTGGCACTGAAGAAATACAGAGAACTGTAAGAAAATATTACAAAAACTATATGCCAACAAATTGGACAACCTGGATGAAATGGATAAATTCTTAGAAACATACAATGATCCCAAATGAATCAGGAAGAATCAGAGAATCTGGACATTCAGATTACAACTCGTATAACTAAGCAGTTTTCAAAAACCTACCAACAAACAAAAGTCCTGGACTGGCCCTGGCTAGTTGGCTTAGGAGTAGAGCATCAGCCCAGCATGTGGATATCCCAGCTTTGATTCCCAGTTAGGGCACATAGAAGTGACCATCTGCTCCTCCAGCCTTCACCATCCCCTTCTCTTTGTCTCTCTTTCTTTTTTCCCCTCCTGTAGCCATGCTCAATTGGTTCATGTGCATTGACCCTCACACTGCGAATGGCTCCATGGAGCCTCTGCTTCAGGTGCTAAAACTAGCATAGTTGCAAACATGGTCCCAGATAGACAGAGCATTGGCCCCAGTATACAAAATAAATATCTAGAAACCAGTTGCATGTATATATACTAATACTAAACTATCAGAAAAGAAAAACAACAATCTCATTTACAATTGCTTCCAAAAAATAACCTAGTAATGAAAGACCTGTATTCATAAAATTATAAGACACTGAAGACAGGAATTGAAGAAGATACAAATAAGTGGAAGCATATACCATGTTCATGCATAGGAAGAATTTACATCATTAAATTGTCCATATTACCCAAAGCAATCTATAAATTCAACACAATCCCTATCAAGATACCTATAAAGATGACATATTTTACAGAATCAGAACAATTTTCCAAAAATTTATATGGAACCATAAAAGACCCTGAAAAGCCACAATAATCTTGAGAAAAAAGAACAAAGTTGGAGGAATCACACTACCTGATATCAAACTATGCTACAAAGTCATAGGAATCAAAATAGTATAATACTGACATAATAAAACAGACATATAGATCAATGGTATAGAATAAAGAGCTCAGAAACAAACCTATGCCTTTATAGCCCATTAATGTTTGACAAAGGAAGTGAGAACTATACAATGAGGTAAAAATAATCTATTCAATAAATGGTGTTGGGAAAATTTGACAGATATGTGCAAAAAAATGAAATTAGACCATCCTCTTATACCATATACTGTACAAGAATAAACTCAAAATGGATTAAAGACTTAAAACCATATGTTTTCTTTCCCTAGAAGAAAATGTAGGCAGTAAAATCTCAGACATTTTTTTGTAGCAATACTTTTTCTGATATAGTTCCTTGGACAAGATAAACAAACAAACAAAAAATCAACAAATGGGATTACATCAAACTAAAAAGTTTTTGCACTGCAAAAGAAACCATCAACAAAATGAAAAGACAGCCCACTGAATGGAAAAAAATATCTTCCAATGATAAATTTGATAAGAGATTAATGTTCAAAATTTACAAAGAACTCGTGCAATATACCAAAAAAAAAAAAAAACCTCACCAAAACAAAAAATAATCTAATTAAAAAATGCCAAAAGATCTGAATAGATTCTTCTCCAGAAAGGATATACAGTTGGCCAATAGACACATGAAAAGATGCTCAATATCACCAAGCACCAGAAATTATTGTTCTCTGAACAATGAGATAACAACTTCATACATGTTAGAATGGCTATTATCATTAAATCGACAAACAAGTGCTGGTGATGATGTAAAGAAAAAAAAAACTCTTGTGTACTTGATGGGAATGCAGATTGATGCAATCACTATAGAAAACAATATGAAGTTACCTCAAAAAATTTAAGGAACTGTTTTGTGACCCAGAAATTCCACTTCTGTGAATATATGTATCTGAAGAAATGCAGAACACTGATTGAAGGTCTATATACACCCCTATGCTCATTGAAGCATTATTTACAACAATCAAAATTTCAAAGCTGCATAATTTTTTAGTGTTGTATTGTATAAATTCTTTATAAATTTTATAAATATATTAATGAAAAAATAGTAAATATAACTGACAAAAACCCCAAAACTTTTATTTAAGATACATCAATCAGTTAATAGTGCTTACTTCTAGAGGGTGGAGGGTGGGATTGTAGGATGAAGAAAAAATTTCACATTATCTTCTGTGTCTTTACTTGCTAAATTTTACTCCAGTGAGAATATATGAATACATCACTTATACAATTTGGGAAAACAAGTATGCATTTTATTGAAAACCTTGCACCAGTATACACACTGGCATATCTTTAGGACTGCTTCCATTACAGATATTGTATGATTAAAATGCATATGGATTTACAGGAAAGAATGAATTGTAACTTAATGCCCATGGATCTCTCTTGGTTATATCAAGCTCATTTACCCAACGACTGCTAGAACTCATTTCTCTCTTTCTGCATGAGAGTGAGAGTGACTTAGTTTATCAGATGTTTCTAGCTTTGTGTGTGTTTGTGTATTAAGCTCTTCAGTGGTATTATAAAAGTCAAAGGTTAGAAAAAGCCTAATTATCACAAATGATGATAAAGTATTTGAGATGATTTAAAATAGAACAATACTGAGAGTAGGATGGCTTATAATAGTGGTCTTGCAGAGGGCTGAGCTGCTACATAGCAGGTGGGGGCTGATGTCCACTTGAGTCCAGCCTCAGAGACCAGAGCCACTGTTCTTGATCCCCTTCTTTTTATCATTTTTTAAAAACAATATTTGGTTGAAAAATAGAAGTCGTTCTTATTTAATCTATACATAACATTATATTAAAGGAACTATATGCTGAGTAGTAGAATAAGTATTCAAAAAAGGTTTCACTAATCTAGTACAATGACTGAATATAACTTATGTTTAATGTTTTATAAATATATATAATATTAACTATTTAAAATATTAAAATGTAATGCATAAAGAAAATGTTCAAAGAAAATCTTTAATGATCTCCTAATTCCATGGACAGATACACGACACCAAAAACTGAAAAATGAGTGCATTTTGACTTGTTAAAAGTATACCTCTGTTGCCTGACCAGGCGGTGGCGCAGTGGATAGAGCATCGGACTGGGATGCAGAGGACCCAGGTTCGAGACCCCGAGGTAGCCAGCTTGAGTGCGGGCTCATCTGGTTTGAGCAAAAGCTCACCAGCTTGGACCCAAGGTCGCTGGCTCCAGCAAGGGGTCACTCGGTCTGCTGAAGACCCGCGGTCAAGGCACATGTGAGAAAGCAATCAATGAACAACTAAGGTGTTGCAATGCTCAATGAAAAACTAATGATTGATGCTTCTCATCTCTCTCCGTTCCTGTCTGTCTGTCCCTGTCTATCCCTCTCTCTGACTCACTCTCTGTCTCTGTAATAAATAAATAAATAAATAAATTTTTTTTAAAAAAAGTGTACCTCTGTATACTTTAGAGTACATAGATATCATACTATAAAGTTTTACACACTAAATTTATATCATGTTCTTAACCAATATTATTCTAATACATTTAATGTAAAAAAAAGAAAGAGAAAAGAGAAGGTGTGGGTTCTAGGACAGCTCTCTCACTTGGATTACATTATAAACTATTAGCAGGTTTTAGTTTTTATGGTTCCATTGGAGAGGGAACCATAGTCAACATATATCATATAAACTCACATGAGGAAAGCTTTTACTATATATATAGTGCATTCTAAAGATGAAGTATAATCCCTTGTCCAACTTGGCAGAGATAAAAGCTCTTCATAAGTAACATCTAAACACTGAGCTAGCCAGAGTGAAACGGGGATGGCGGGTAGGTGCAGGTTGGCAAAAGGGATGAAAGAGATTTTGCTTGGGGCGACGAGTGCACTATGTAGTGTGCAGATTATGTTTTGAATCGCACACCTGAAACCTGTACCCCAATAAATTGAATAAAATTGAAAAAATTAAAGACAATGAACATTGAGTTAGTCATTACTACACACAAAGTTAATCATTACTCTTAAGATCTTTTTCAACCATGGGAGACTCTAACTTCATGGATTAATAATATAAGTACACAGAGAAGGAACCACAGAGTGGTGGGATTCAGCCAACTGGCACTGGTTGGGCAGAACCGATACCTAATTTTTTGTTTAATTCAGTGAATCAATTGTTAAAGTGGCACTTATAATAAGGGTTCGTTCCTAAGGTGGGTGCCTGGGCAGCCGCCCAATATGGAAACACACATTTACATTTCTTACTCTTTTTTAACATTCATCTGAGCAACAGTGTATTCTAAGCACCCATAGTGATGTTCATTCCAGCCATAGGTGAAAAAAATTGCATGTGAGGACTCTAATCAAGAAGCAATATGGAAATATCTTAAATAACAGTTTCATTGTTTTTTTCTGGTCAAGTATTATTTAATATTTTTTATTAATATTTTAAAACTCTTATAACAACCTAGTTTTGTATATCTTTTATTGTTCTTATTTAAGTATCAAATGCTTGAAATAATAAACTATCTTTTGGTATATTGTTTTTCTAATACTTAAAATGATCATTAGGGTGAAGAACCAGTTGTTAAATTATTTGAATCCCACCATTGGAGGGAATGTCATTATGTGGCTAATACTTCAAGGCCGGTGACCAACCAATGTGCATTATCACTGATTCTAGGACTAGTTCAATGTCAAATACTCTATTGTAAATACATAGTAACTTTAGAGCTCTTAAGAATGTGAGAATTAAGTAACACATATATAAGTGTCTTTTGTCCATTTGCAGGGGTTTGTTCACACATCTTTGGAAAAATAGTCACCATCATTCATGAAGTTCCACATTCTGAGAGCTCACTTCTGCAAACGTAAATCATAAAGTAAAGCTGTATGCTTCAATCTATTTTCTTCCTCCTTAATTTTCAGTTACATCTACATATGAACAAACACACACAAAAAAACAAAAGCAGCCCTAAGGGTCATGCATGTCAACTGCATTTATCTCACATAACAATCAAATGATCATCAATCAGACCTCAGAGTTCTCTCTATTCCAAAAGCAAGACAAAATCTCAGTTGAATTCCATTATGTCTCTGATGTGAAACAAAGAATTAAAATTTTAAGTCTTTGGGATAAAACTATAAACAGTGTCAAAACACAACAAACCATTGTCAAAGCAAACCTATGGAGACAGTATTAAGATGTCAAAATTAAAATGATGTCATTATAAATTACAGTAGCTGTTTTTTTAAAATGAAGCATGGGGGCCTCTATTTATGAGTGTACACTGCCATTCATTTCAAACTAATTGTTTGTGTCAGGTGCGTAGGAGGTGTGATAAACGTTCCTAAGCTTGCAGAATATATTGATACTTTCCCAAAATAGTTAGGGCATTGTTAAAGTGAGCGACACAATTTCTGCCAGTTCTAATAGTTACTTCAAATTCACCTTATTCTTCACTACTATGTGTCCTTATTTTCTTTTAGTCTATATATATATATATATATTCTATATAGGTAGCTAAAATTTATAAATGTATTTGCCTTTCTATTCTCATGTCCTTGCACAAAGCCTAGAACATAGTAGGATATTAATAATGGATTGCTTATTAATGAAATAACTAAATAAACATGTAAATGGAATTGCTTTATGATTTTAGAGCTCTTAAGAATGTGAGAATTAAGTTAGTATTAGAGAAAAATGTTTACTAATGAGAAATTTAGTAAATCTTGTCCAATTTTCAACCTTATTACATATTTTGTCTTTATGCAATTTCAAATGTCCTTTAACTATAATTCTCATTAAACATTATCTGTTCAATGCTGAAAAGTATCTTCCATTGAAAAATGACCTAGTTCATATTCTTTCAGAAATTGAATTTGATGATGTTTGTAACCATACCTTATTACAGAATTTTGTGAATTGGTTATGTGCAAGTACTAATTATCTTGCTAGTTAGATGAATAATTCTTACTTCTGTTAATAATGTATTTTAGGGTTTTGAAGATTTTTAAAATATTCTTAGCTCTTAAAAATAAGTTGTAGAAATATCTTATACTCTAATATTCCTGATTACTACCTCAGTTGTTATTTTATGTAATATATATAGTAATTATAATATCTTTTATGATTACTTAACGCTAAATACACAGTTACAATTTTTAACATCTATACATTATAAGTAATTATATATGTATTGACTATTGTATATTATATATTTATATATGTTAACATCTTGCATTAGTATGGTACACTTGTTACAATTGATAAAGCACTAGTTAATAATATATTATTAACTAGAGTCCTTGGTTTGCATTAGGATTCTCTCTTGGTGTTATGCATTTTCTGGGTTTGAACAAATGTATAATGTCAAACATGTCTACCATTATGGTATCATACAGAGTAATTTCATTGCCTTAACCATTCCCTATACACACTCATTCATTCCTACTTACTGATCTTTGAGGCCTGACATTAAAATTACATAATGTAATTTTTACCCAAGGTTATTAACCAGATTAGATTCTAGATAAGAGATATACGCTCTATCTATAGGTGGGTAGAGTTATAAAAATAACACTGGGGAACAAATTTCTTTTCATTTTCCATTGCATGAGGTTTTAGAACTGTTTCTATATATTTCTGCATCACTGATTCCAAATCTGAAATCTATTTTTTGGTGCATGCTCAAGGTTTTATGTAATTTTAATTTCTTTTTGTTACAGTTAATGGCATGCATTGGTTTTTAAATTGGAGTTAAAGGGCAACGACTCTTGGATTGAACATAACCACAAGACAAATAATGTTTACAAACCTCACTTTTATGTAATTGTAGTTGTTTTTTTTGATGTTGTTGTTTTTTTGTTTGTTTGTTTTTTGTTTTTTTGTATTTTTCTGAAGCTGGAAACGGGGAGAGACAGACAGACTCCCGTATGCGCCCGACCGGGATCCACCCGGCACGCCCACCAGGGGGCGATGCTCTGCCCCTCCGGGGCGTCACTCTGCTGCGACCAGAGCCACTCTAGCGCCTGGGGCAGAGGTCAAGGAGCCATCCCCAGCGCCCGGGCCATCTTTGCTCCAATGGAGCCTTGGCTGCGGGAGGGGAAGAGAGAGACAGAGAGGAAGGAGGAGGGGGGGTGGAGAAGCAAATGGGCGCTTCTCCTATGTGCCCTGGCTGGGAATCAAACCCAGGTCCCCCGCACGCCAGGCCGACGCTTTACCATTGAGCCAACAGGCCAGGGCAATTGTAGTTGTTTTTAAATGTAAAAAATTATTATCTAATAAAAACACCCTCTTATTTTGTTTTAAGATTGAATCATGGCTTCTTCGAGTAGGTGTAAATGTAAGAATAGTCCTGACACCTTCTGTTATATATGTGGCTGTTACACACTTCAACATCAAAGGCACAATATTTTATCATTTGTAACATGTGCATATATTGCCTATTTTCAAATTCCCCTTGGCGATTCAGATAAGAATTGGGCTCCTCATATTGTGTGTCATAATTGTGAGGAAATGCTTCGTGACTGGACAAAAGGAAAACTCAAAGGAATGCCTTTTGGTATTCCCATGGCTTGGAGTGAACCTAAGGACCACAGCAGTGACTATTATTTCTGTCTGATCCATACAAAGGGCATCGGCAAGAAAAAATGGCATATGATTGCATAGCCTAATATTCCTTCAGCAATACGACCTATCCCACACTCTGAGACACTCCAGGTTCTAGTTTTCAATGGTTTTATTTCTTCTAAGGACAAAGAAAGTGAACATGGTGATCAAGTGTATTTTGATAAGTTGCATGAGGAAATGTCTGTAGAATCTGAAAGGTCGTCTTCTGATGCCAAGCAGTCATTAACCCCTCAGCAGTTTAGCCAACCAGAATTAAATGACTTAGTAAGAGATTTGGGCCTATCAAAGAAAGCAGCTGAGTTATTAGCCTCCAGGCTTCAAGAAAAGAATGTACTTCACTGGTCAGCTAAAGTATCCCATTTCAGGAAGCATGAGCAAATTTTTGTGGACTTTTTTTTTGAAGATAAACACTTTATTTACTGTCATGATATCAGTAGTCTTCACAGCCAGCTAGGTGTTACCACTTACAGTCTAACAGAATGGCGGGTATTTCTTGACAGCTCTAAACGGAGTCTGAAATGTGTTCTCCTACACAACGGTAATGTTTATGCAGCGGTTCCAATTGGTTATTCAATTCATCTATTCAACTATTATAATGACATAAAAATTTTCCTCGACTTTCTGAAGTTTGAGGAGCATAACTGGATCATTTGTGTGGATCTTAAAATGGTAAATTTCCTGCTAGGGTAACAGAGAGGTTTCACAAAGTATCCTTGCTTTCTGTGTTTGTGGGACAGCCGAGTTCGGGAGAAACACTGGACACAGAAGAAGTGGCCGAAATGTGAAGCTCTGGAAATAGGGATGCAAAATATTGTGAATAAACCTGTAGTTAATGGAAACAGGATCATTTTCCCCCACTTTGCATCAAACTTGGCTTAATGAAGCAGTTTGTTCAGGCTTTGAATAGAGAAAGTGAATGCTTTCAACATATTATTTCTGCTTTTCCTGCCTTGTCTTTCGAGAAGGTAAATGCAGGTGTATTCGATGGACCTCAAATTCAAACCCTCATATGTGATGATGAATTTGCCAGGAAGATAAATAAGGAGGAGAAAGCAGCATGGCAGTCTTTTGTGGCAGTTACAAAGAACTTCCTTGGCAACAAAAAAACCCAGAAAACTATGAACTTCTGGTTCAAAGGATGCTGCTGGCTTTCCGCGACATTGGATGTAACATGAGCATTAAGATTCACTTTCTGAACAGTCACCTTGATAAGTTTCCAAAAAATCTTGGAGCTGTTAGTGATGAGCAGACTACTGCTGAAGCATCAAACAAGATTGTCCTCAATAAGTACACAAACGCAAAAGCTACAAACACAAATTTTTGCAATAATAGAATTTAAATAAGTTTTGTGCAAATTTTATGATTAAAATAAGTATTTTAATATGTTCTATTTTGAAATTGTAGACAAATCCTGATGCAATCATATCTTTTAATGTACTAGTGTATTTACTGCATTATATAAATTATTATATTTTGACAAAGATGATGCCCAAGAAGACATTCTACTTCATTATGTTAAACTAAATGTTGAAAATTTTACAATAAGATGAAAACCTAAAATCTTGAATTGCAAAAAAAACTGTAGCTTACAGAGAAAAACTAATGTCAAGTTTGAGATCAGCACACTTGAATTAGGTAAGAACAAGTGTTTCTGTGGATGCAACAAAAATTTTGTTCCCCAGTGTTATTTGGGGCCATTTTAGTCCATATCATTTATCTTCTTTGCATAAGACCCCTCTCCTGTTGTACCTTTAAGCTGACCATTGTGCTTGGAGACCTCATGACTGATGGGGTTTGAGTCTGGTCAAGACCCTTCAGAAGCTTCTTCAGGAAAGGGCCTAGGATGCAGAGACCTGTGAACAAAGTGACCATTGTTCTGCCTGCCACACACCCAGCACCCAATGGAAGACAGGAACAGTTGGCTAAGATGAACAGGGAAAGTGAATCTTGAAGAGTTACAGCTCCTAAGTGGTCTCAGCTGAGCCCATGCTGCCAAGTCACCTGCTCTTCCTTGATAAGACTCTCACGAGAATCTCAGAGAGCAGATTTTCTTCAGCATTGGGTTCTGTTATTTGAGATCCTGACCCATTAGTTGAACTCACTCTTCCTTTTTCAGAGGAAGTGGCCCATTTTCTCTACCTGTAAAAGGTTCAGAGCCCAGACTCCTCTCATTTTGTTCAGCTCTCTCTTAGACCACACCACCCATCTCTTCAAGTTAGTACTTATCTCTGGTCAGCAAGATTCCTAAAAGATACTGGTGCAGAAGAGAAGCCAGGGGATCCCAACTCTAATCCTTCTAAGGGCTTCACAGGGATCTCAGAACTGGATCTTGGGTCTTTCTCTTGAGAATGAGGCCATGTTTTACTGGTGGAGTCATGAATTTGATCTCTGCTTCCTGGCTATTTCTAACCTCAAGATTCTTGCACTGGTTAAGGAGGCTGAAAATGGAAAGCAAATTTATTTTTCAAACCAAGTTGTCCTTGGTTGAAGTTTTTTTCTCTTTAGTTCTGTTTACCTCTTTGTTTCAACTGGCTGCCTAGAGTAGATTAGGCATTCACCCTAAGGAAATAATCAGAGTTATAGGAGCATATTTAAGGCCAATCATCTCATAATTATTTACTATAAAGGAAAACTGAAAGCAACCTGTTTGTCCAAGAACTTTTAGGAAAAATAGAACTTATTTTTGATAGAATGTAAACTGTATCATACATTTAAATAAACATTAAATAACATACATCATACCAGCTGTCATCTGAGCAGAGGAATAATAAGTTTGTACTATTTTCTTCTCTAGCATCTCTATATCCTTTTTTATGCCTATGTATTACTTTCATACTGTAAAATTTTGAGAATAATCAAAAGAATACATAAGAATAAATTCAAGATTAAAGCATTTAGTGATATATATAAAATTTTGTAATACTCAATATTTTCTGATATTATACATATCATAAAATGTTATTTTAACAAAACTTAATATATCACCTCTGTTTGATTTACTGAAAAATAGATGTGAATAAAAAAAAGGTGTGAACAATTTGACCAGGTGATGGCACAGTGAATAGAAAATCATCTTGAGATGCTGAGGACTCAGGTTTGAAACCCTGAGGTTGCCGGTTTGAGAATGGGCTCATCCACCAGGTTGAGCAAAGGGCGCTGGCTTGAGTGTGGGATCGTAGACATAACCCCTTGTCCATGGCTTGAGCCCAAAGGTTGCTGGCTTGAAGCCTAAGGTTACTGGCTTGAACCCAACATTGCTGGCTTAAGCAAGAGGTCAGTGGTTCAGCTAAAAGCCCTTGGTCAAGACACACATGAGAAAGCAATCAATGAACAACTAAAGTACCACCATGAAAAGTTGATGCTTCTCATCTCTCTCTCTGTCTGTCTGTTCCTGTCTGTCTCTCTCACGCTGAAAAAAAAATTAACATATTTTTACTATTTATCACAATTTTTGGATTCTGTGAAACTCACTCTAAAGTTAGAATGTGAGCAGTCTGTACCTTATAAGGTTGGTGGTAGAAAACCCATATTAACTTTATGTGGAATTATGCCATCTATCAAGGACAAATGCATGATCACCTGTCAGTTGAAAAAAGCACACATGTTTAAGCTGGATAAAGCAGATTAGAGATTCAGTTGAAGTAAATTTGTATTTGAGTAATTTTACAAGACTCAAACACAATATCCATCGCAAGGGAACTTTGCTGATAAATTAAAAGTTAGTTTATTTATTGTTTCAGAGAACCACATGGAGAAATTTAGGCAGTAGTGTGCTACTTTGTTGAAGAATATGAACATTTAAAATGCACACTTGTAATTATTACTCATTGATAAACCTATTGAGGAAGAATGCTGGCAGCCTGATATTAAAAATACAAAACAAAAAGCTGAAGAAATGAACATCTGTGGCAGTAATTCCATTTTAGTCCATTTGCTTAATGCATTTTTGTTGTTATTAAGACAACAGATTGTAGATAGATTTAGACTCCGTATCATTACATAATATAGCATCACATGCTGTGCAAATGATGGAAACCATAGTATCATAAGTTGACTCTTTTAAGACATAACCAATGTTAGAAAAATAAGAAAAAAATCTAAGTCAGATAGCAATCAAAAGGGCATTTTAGTTTTTGAAAAATACAGCTGTTATTAAAATATATTGATTTCCTAACAAATCAGTATAGTCTAATTTTTAGTAAATAATAATGTGTTTTGTTCATTGCATAAAAATACCTAGATTTGTCAAAATTTTCTACTTTAGATTTCTGTTTTAAATTCATATACTTTACTTTTAGAGAAGTTTTAGGTTCATAGAATATTTGACCAGAAAGTACAGACAGTTCCCACTACCCCTTCCACACACGCACAGTACAGTCATTGCATTATCAAAAGCCACATCAGAATGATATTTTGTTACAATTGATAAATCTACAGTGACTCATCATCATCATCATCATCATCATCATCATCATCATCATCATCATCATCATCCAGAGTCCATAGTTTACATAAGGGTCACTGTTGGTGTTGTACATTCTGGGCAAATTTATAATGACAGATATCTACCAGTATAGCATTATACAGAATGGTTTCTCTGCCCTAATCCTCTGTGTTCCACCTTTTGATCCTTCTCTTCCCATATCCTTGGAAACCACTGAACTTTATACTCCAAAATTTTGCCTTTTCTGGAATGTCATAGGGTTGAAATCATATGGTATGTAGCCTTTTCAGGTTGGCTTCTTTCACATGTAATATTCACATAAGGCTTCTCCAGATATTTTCATGGGACAGCTCACTTCTTTTTAGCTGAATACTATACCCTTGCCTGAGTGAACCACAGTTTATTTATATATATATTTACCTATTGAAGTATGTCTTGGTTTCTTCCAAGTTTTGGCATTTAGAAATAAAGCTGCTAATAACGTTCAAGTGCAGATTTCTGTGTGGGTGTAAGTTTTTAACTCTTTGGGTAAATACCAAGGATCACTTTGACGAGTTGGACGGTGAGAATGTTTAGTTCTGTAAGAAATGACCACACTAAGTTCCCAACAGCAATGAATGAATGTTCTAAGTTCCCACCAGCAATGAATGAGAGTGCCTATTTCTCCACATCTCATTTGATGTCAGTATTCAAGGGTTAAGCCTTTCTAATACATAAGTAGTTGTATCTCATTTTAATAGGCACTTTTGTGATGACATATGGCGCCACCACAGGCCAGGCAGACTGTGGAGCATCTTTTCATGTGCTTATTTGGCATCTGCATGTCTTCTTTGTCTAGATGTTTGCTAAGTTCTTTGACTCATTTTTTAAATCAGGGTGTTTATGTTTGTATTGTTGAATTTTAAGAGTACTTTGTACACTTTGGATTACAGTAGTCCTGTATCAGATATGTTTTTTACAAATAATTTCTCTGTTGCTTGTCCTCTCATTTTTCTTGACATTGTATTTCTTAAGCAAAAATTTTAATTTTAATGAAGTCTAGCTTATCAATTTTAAATGTTTCTTATTTAGATCATTGATTTTGGTGTTGACTTAAAATTCAGTGTCATACCCATAAAATCATATAGATTTTTTTTTGTTAGTTATCTCCTAGAACTTTTATAGTTTTGTATTTTTACATTTATGTCTATGACCCATTTTGAGTTAATTTTGTGTTAATATAAAGTCTGTGTCTAGGTTCATTTTTTGCATGTGTTATATAGTTGTTCCAGTACCATTTATTGAAGACTGTCTTTGTTCTATTGAATTATCTTTGTTCCTTTGTCAAAGATTGACTGATTATATTTATGTGGGTCTATTTCTTGGTTTATATTCTGATCCATTGATCTGTTTAGCCAGTATCACACTGTTTTATTTAGAGTAGGTTTATAGTAAGTCTGGAAGTTGGTCAGTGTCAGTTACTCAACATGATTCTTCTCCTTCAGTATTGTGTTCACTATTCTGGGTCATTTGCCTCTCCATATAAACTTTAGAATCAATTTTTCAATAACTACAGAGTAACCTCCTGATATTATTTATAATATTTTTTTATGATTCTTTTACTGCATAAAGTCAGTGGGGTTGTTTTCTCTTTAATTTATGATATTACTAATTTGTGTCTTTTCTTTTTTGTTTTAGTTACCTGACTAGAATATTGTCATTTTTATTATCTCAGAGATTTTTCTCAATTGATTTCCTCTTTTTAATTTCATTGATTTGTACTCTGATTTATTTTTTCTGTTTATTTTAGATCTAATTTCCTCTTCTTTTTTCTTTTTTATAGTTAAAATTATATTATATAACATCTCTTTTTTGAAACAAGTTTATATGCATAGTTTTAAAATAGAATATTGGAAGCAACTCCAAATATTACACAAATATTCTTTTGTTATTTTGTGAAACTATAAAATATTCACAGAAGTTTTGTTACTGATTGAAGCTATTATTTCACCTATGTATTTTCTACTGAACCTTTTTTTTCATTTCCCATTTTATTTTTATATTTTTAAATGATATTCTCTTGTCTTCTATGTTATTATTATTTATATATATATCATCTTTCTTTTTCTCTTGATTAATCTTGCCAGATATTTTTAAAATTTAAAATTCTTCTGACCTGTGGTGGTGCAGTGGGTAAAAGCGTCGACCTGGGAACGCTGAGGTCGCCGGTTTGAAACCCCAGGCTTGCCTGGTCAAGGCACATATGAGAGTTGATGCTTTCTGCTCCTCCCCGCCCCCCTCTCTCTCTGTCTCATCTCTCTAAATAAAATCTAAAAAAAAAAAAAATTTTAAATTTTTTCCAATAACTCAGCTTAGGTTTTATTGCTTTTTAGTTATTATTTTTATCTCAATTCCCTGTCCCCCTTCCCTTTGGCAACAATCAGCTTGTTCTTTATATCTATGAATCTGTTTGTGGCTTTTTTTTTATTCATTTGTTTTGTTATTTTAGATTTCACACAGTTTTGTTTTTTCTCTGTCTGACTTATTTCATTGAGCATAATGTCCTTTAATTCCTCTTTCTTCTTTAGTTTCCTAAGGTGGAAGTTTAAATTATTGATTTTAGGTTTTTTTTTTCCTTATATGTACATTAATATCTCTCTAATGACAACTTTTGCTCCATCTTACATACTTTGAAAGGTTATATATTTTATATAGATTTTTAAAATATTTTAATTTATTTATTTTAGTGAGAAAGGCAGGAAGAGAGAGAGAGAGACAAGAACATAGATCTGTTCCTGTGTGTGCCTTGACCAAGGATGTAGATAGCAACCTCTGTGCTTCGGGATTATGCTCAGACCAACCAAGCTTTTCAGCCAGGGCATTAATAAGCTATCTTTTCATTTTAATTTAGTTCAAAATAATTTGTTTAGTTTAATTTTATCTTGAGATTTTTTTTGATCCATGTTTTATTTAGAAGTGTGTTATTTAAGCTCTAAGTATTATGGGATTTTCCAGCTACTTTCTGTAGTTGATCTCCTATTTAATCCACTGGAGTCTGAAAGCATACACTGCATGATTTCTTTTACTTTAAATTTGTTAAGATGTAATTTTAGACCAGAATGTGATCTGTCTTAGTAAATGTAAACTGTAAATTTGAGGAAAATGTGGTATTGCTATTGTTGAATAAAATTGTCTATACATGTCAGTTAGATTCAATTGATTGATTATGCCATTTAGTTAAACTATTTCCTTACTGATCTTCTGATCTCTCAATTAATCTAACCATTATGGATAGAGAGGGGTTGAAATCTCGAACTATGAAAGCAAATGTATCTATTTCTCCTTGCCCTGTGTGGTTGATGGTTTGTTGTTAGGCACATACATGTTTAGGATTCTTATGTCTTCTTGGAGAATTGACCTCTTTATCATCATGTAACATCTGCCTTTAATCCTGATTATTTTTCTTGCTTTGATATCTGCTCTGTTTCAAATTAATTTAGTTATGCATGCTTTCTTTGAGTAGTGCTATCATGGTATATTTTTCTTGATCTATTTACTTTTAATTTATATGTGTCTTTATATTTATAGTAGGTTTCTCATAAACAACATGTAATTGGATCACACTTGGGTAAACTGACAGTCTCTGTATTTTAATTGGTATATTTAGATCATTGTTGTTTAAAATGATTATTTATATATACTGCTCACAAAAATTAAGGGATATTTCAAAATGAATATGAAGTGATAAAAAAAGAAGCATTTGATTTTTTTTTATTAAACAAGAACATCAGAAAAGCAAATGACAACTCAAAGAAAGTTATTCGACTATACACATGAGATGCAAAACCAATTTTTATTTCACTGGTGAAAGTGCACTATACAAATGGCTGAAAGTACTGGAGTATCAACACATTCCCTGATCCCTTAATTTTTGTGAACAGTGTAGTTGCAGTTCATCTGCTATATTTGTTACAGTTTTTTATTTGTTGCTCTAGTTTTTTTATTTTATGCTCATTTTCTGCTTCCTATTCTTTTAACAGAGCATTTTATATGATTATATTTTTTCTCCACTTATAGAAATTAATTATATTTCTATTTTTACTTTATTAATGGTTGTACTAGAGTTTGCATATACATTTACAACTAATTCAAGTAGACTTTCAAAAGACAGTTTGTTTCATGCATAGTACAAGTGCTTTGTAGCAAAGCATTCTTAATTTCTCTCTCTCATTACTTCTACCATTGCCCTACATTTCACTTATTCATAGATATAATTATCAGATACATTGCTGTTGTTATTTTGAACATATTTTATGAGAGACCAAATAAGTATAAGAAAAATAAAATAAGCCCTTCCTGGCCTCAGTTAATTAGAGTGTTGTCTCTGTAAACCAAGATTGCAGGTTTGATCCCTGGTCAGGGCACATGCAAGAATCAACTCATGAATATATAAATAAGTGGAACAACAAATCAGTGTCTCTTTCTCCTTTTCACTCTCCCTTTCTTTGTCTCTCTCTAAAAAAACCAATTCATTTTACCTTGCCATTTTACTAATCCTTGTATTATTTTTCTAATCATGTATTATTTTTCTAATCCTTTTTCCTTACCTGATTTTCTGATAATAGTAATGATTAGTAATGATGATGATATGATGATGGTAATGGTAAAGGTTGTGATAATTACAGTAGTGTGAGTCGGTATATACATTATTCTTTTTATTCAAATTAGACCCAGAGTGTATAAAATTAAAGACAAAGGTAGAAATAATATGGAAGAAAAATGTGCACCATAAACTAGCCAGCAAGTACTAAAGGAAGATAATTTTGACATTTGTTTGCGTTATGTTATGGTTTGGTATCTAGGAAGTTTGTCTACTAGAGTATATTTTCTGGAAAAATAACTCAATTTAGGATAAAATAACCTCCTATGCTGTACAATTACTTTATTATTTTTAGGATGCTGTCATGTACTGTAATATTCACAAGATAATACCAAGCAAAATCAAGTATTTTATAAAAGTCAGAAAGATATCATGAATCTTAATATTTCCTAAGATGAAATATTTAAAATGTAAACTGAAGATATATAAAGGGAGTGGAAGAAGGAACTTTAAGCATATTGTGGGGAAAATATATGGTTTTGGGCACACCAGCTTTCTTTGGGTTGCTTCTTCAAAGAGAAAGTGCCTTTGGTATTAACACGCTGCAAGTCCCACATGCTTGACTTTTACATTATTGCTCTTGCTATTACCACACATGCATTGTTTATGTGGTTGGCTATCATGGAAAAATGGCAAGCAATTTACTTGTCAAAACACATTAGAATTCATGACTTTAAATCAGAGTCATCTAGACTGGTAAAAAGCTGTAATAAATGCACTTTGGCCAATATGTTAGTGTCATGCAGTTTGAGAAGGCCACTATATTGACTGAGAAAGAGTAGCCATCTTCAGGACTCTCTGAGAAGAATGGCACTTCAAAGTATTTATACTATGCTTCAATTGCTTAGTAGTAAGCTATATTATTACAATTTTTCTTTCCACAAATGAGTTTTAATATTAGAATAGCAAGTGAATACAAATTAAATTCTTAATGATACTAATGCTTGAATTAATTACATTATTTATTTATGCTTTGAACAATATTTCAATTGCTTACATAATAGTATTATTTCACATAGCTATGTGTCTCTTTTGTCTTTTTACTCAGGTAAGCATTTCCATTGTTACTTGACCTTCTCATTACTACATAGAAGTCTTATTTTCTACCACAACAAATGTTTAAGCAAATGCCAGTCACCTTGCTAGTTTTCTGTTAAGTCTTGGTGAGGCCAACCAGAGACCATATGACATCTATAAAATGACCACTGTGCCCAAGACAGCTGAAAGAATTTCCATCAGAACAATGGTTCCAGAACTTTATTTTATTTTAATTATTCAAATTCAAGTTTATTGCAGGAGTGGACAGAGATTCTGAAGAGGTCAGAATTATTGAGCAATGTTATCATGTGCAGAGAGGGTAATCAAGTCTGTGCCCTGCATAACTTTTTCTTGTCTGTTCTTTATTCAATATTGTCCAACATCTTAAGACTCTAATAGGAGGGCACTGGGTTTGACTTGATGACTGTGTACAATTGGAAAAGATTGAGGTTGAACCCAAAGGGGTCAAACTGTCATTTCAAGTAAGTATCACAAAAAACATATGCTGAGTCTTCTTTACCTGAATTTACCTCTACTAATATTTTTCCCACCTGGTGTTAACTTTATGATTCATAGATTTACTGGTTGAAAGTGTAACGTCATCACAGTGCTTTGTATTAGAAAAAGTAAGTAACATAAAGTACATAAAAGTTAAATCACCCACCCAACTCTCAAATATTAGAACCCAGGAAAGATACATTTACCATCTGTCTAGTGCTCTAATTTCAAAAGAAATTTTGTAGCCCTTATAAGGCATAGGTTTACAAACTTACCTTTAAGACATCACAGTGGGGTCTTCTTACATTGTTTTTACAAGTTACTATGGTCTACCAAATAAACTGGGGGTGGAGGGCAAATTTTAGCCAAAAGAATTGGGTCTTTTCAGAAATTGTGAAGTAACCAGCATCAGATATGAGCCTCCAGACACAGTGCTTGGCCATTAGACATCCTGGACACCTGTGAAATTTAACCAAGGAGGTGAAAGACCTGTATAATAAAAAATAGTAGTCATTGATGAAAGTAAATGAAGGCACAGATAAATGGAAGGTATCATATATTTATGGACTAGAATGAGTGATATTGTTAAAGTGACCTACTATCAAAGCAATCTATAGATTGAATGTAATCCGTATAAAAATTCTAATGGCTTTTTGGTTGTTTCCATGTCTTGGCCACTGTGAACAGTGCTGCAATGAACATGGGGCTACATGTGTCTTCACGTATCAATGTTTCTGAGGTTTTGGGGTATATACCCAGTAGAGGGATTGCTGGGTCATAAGGTAGTTCTATTTGCAGTTTTTTGAGGAACCACCATACTTTCCTCCATAATGGTTGTACTACTTTACAGTCCCACCAACAGTGAATGAGGGTTCCTTTTTCTCCACAGCCTCTCCAACATTTGCTATTACCCGTCTTGTTGATCATAGCTAATCTAACAGGGGTGAGGTGGTATCTCATTGTAGTTTTGATTTGCATTTCCCTAATAACTAATGAAGCTGAGCATTTTTTCATATATCTGTTGGCCATTTGTATCTCTTCCTGGGAGAAGTGTCTATTCATGTCTTCTTCCCATTTTTTTATTGGATTGTTTGTTTGTTTGTTGTTGAGTTTTATGAGTTCTTTGTAAATTTTGGAAATTAGGCCCTTATCTGAGCTGTTGTTTGAAAATATCATTTCCCATTTAGTTGGCTGTCTGTTTATTTTTATATCAGTTTCTCTTGCTGAGCAAAAACTTTTTATTCTGATGTAGTCCCATTCATTTATCTTTGCCTTCACTTCTCTTGCCATTGGAGTCAAGTTCATAAAATGTTCTTTAAAACCCAGGTCCATGAGTTTAGTACCTATGTCTTCTTCTATGTACTTTATTGTTTCAGGTCTTATATTTAGGTCTTTGATCCATTTTGAATTAATTTTAGTACACGGGGACAGGCTGTAGTCGAGTTTCATTCTTTTGCATGTGGCTTTCCAGTTTTCCCAACACCATTTGTTGAAGAGGCTTTCTTTTCTCCATTGTGTGTTGTTGGCCCCTTTATCAAAGATTATTTGACCATATATATGTGGTTTTATTTCTGGGCTTTCTATTCTGTTCCATTGGTCTGAGTGTCTATTTTTCTGCCAATACCATGCTGTTTTGATTATTGTGGCCCTATAATATAGTTTAAAGGAAACAACCAAAAAGCCCTTCAATAGAAGACTGGATAAAGAAGATGTGGCACATATACACTATGGAATACTACTCAGCCATAAGAAACGATGACATTGGATCATTTACAGCAAAATGGTGGGATCTTGATGACATTATAAGGAGTGAAATAAGTAAATCAGAAAAAAACAAGAACTACATGATTCCATACATTGGTGGAACATAAAAATGAGACTAAGAGACATGGACAAGAGTGTGGTGGTTACCAGGGGTGGGGGGAGGGAGGACAGGGGGAGAGTTAGGGGGAGGGGGAGGGGCACAGAGAACTAGATAGAGGGTGGCGAAGGACAATCTGACTTTGGGCGAGGGGTATGCAACATAATTTAATGACAAAATAACCTAGACTTGTTTTCTTTGAATATATGTACCCTGATTTATTAATGTCATCCCATTACCATTAATAAAAATTTATTTAAAAAAAAAATTCTAATGGCATTTCTTACAGAAATGGAAAAAAACCTCCTAAAATGTATGTGGAAACAAAAAAATATTATAAATAGCCAAAAAATCTTTAGAAAGGAGAACAAAGTTGGAGGAATTACACTTCCTGATGTCAAACTATATACAAAGATATAATAATCAAAACAGTATGGTATAGGCATAAAGGAAGATCTATATATCAATAAAACAGAATCAAGAGCCAAGAAATAAACCTGCATATGTCTGGTTGACTAATCTATGACAAAGGGGATAAAAATATACAATGGGGAAAGGATAATCTCTTCAATAAATGATGTTGTGGAAACTGGACAGCCACAAGCAAAAGAATGAAACTGAACCACTATCTTACACAAAAATCAACTCCAAATGTATTAAAAACTTGAATGTAAGACCTGAAATTATAAAACTAGAGGAAAATACAAGGTGAAAGCTCCTTGACATTAATTTTGGTAAATTTTGAAAATTTGACACCAAATGTGAGGCAACAAAAGCAGATATAAACAAGTGGGAGTACATTCAGTTAAAAAGCTTTAGCACATTATAGGAAAGTATCATCAAATGAAAAAAAAAAAAAAACAAAACCCAACCTACTAAATAGAAGAAAATATTTGCAAAGTACATATTTGCTAAGGAACTAACAATCTAAATATATACAAGGAATCATGCAACTCAATAGCAAAATAAATAAAAAGAATGGGCAAAAAAGACATGCAGAGGACAAACAAGTACAGGAAAAGATGTTCAATTTTACTAATCTTCTGGGAAATGCAAATCAACACCACAATGTGATGTCACCTCACATCAGTTAGGTTTCTATCATCAAAAAGACAAGAGATAACAAATGCTGTCAAGAACATAAAGAAAAGAAAATGCTTGTGCACTGTTCATAGGAATGTAACCATCATGGAAAACAGTATATAGAGATTCCTCAAAAAATTAAAAAAATCTACCATGTGATCTAGCAATTCCACTTCTGTGTTTGTACAAAGGAAACAAAACCATTATCTTGAAGAAATATCTGCACTCCTATGTTCATTGAAGCATTATTCATAATAGCCAATATATGGAAACAACCTACCAGTAAGTGTCTATCAATAGATATATGAATAAAGAAAATATTTTATATTTGTACAATGAAATATTATTTATCTATTTAAAAAGGATATCCTGCCATCTTTAACAACATGACTGGACCTTGAGGGTATTATGCTAAATAAAATAAGTGAGACAGAGAAGAACGAATATTTCATGGTATCACTTTATGTGGAATCTAAAAAAAAAAAACAAAAACCCAAACAACAAATTAAACTAATAGGAACGGAAAGTAGAAAGAGGGTGACTAGGGGTTAAGAGCTTGGTGAAATAATGTGAAGATGGTAGAAGACACAATTTTTTCTGTTATAAGATAAATAAGGTTTGAGGGTTTAATGTATATAACATAGAGACTACAGTTGATAACACTTGTATATACCATAATTGAATTTGCTAAGAAATTAGAACTTAAATGTTCTAACCAAAAATAAAAAGGTAAATATGTTAGGGGATGGATGTGTTAATTATCTCTATGGGTGAAAATCCTTACACAGTGTATATGTATATCAAATCACCATGAGGCATATTTTAAATATCTTACAATTTTAATTCTCAATTATACCAAATAGAGCTAAAAAGAGCACACAGAATAGTAAATAATGCTTATTATATCCTCAAACATAAGATATAATAGGAACAATCCACACAGTTGGCCTCTTGGTTCTGTGAAGTTATATCTCAGCTATTTTTACATTTTATTCCTCTTAAAAAGTTTTAAAAATTAAGCTTTTTAAATTACAGAAATAATTTTGTATGTTGTAAGATATTTGGGAAAAATCAAACAAAAAAAAAAGAAAAACATTTAAAACTAATATGCCTTTATAAGAACAAGTAGGTAACTAATAGAATACATATTGATACCTGGACTTTATGACACTGGTAATTAATATTTGGAGAAAAATATTGTGGTCTGGAATGAGAAAATTCAGTACAATAAGAGATCCTCATTCTCTGTTTGATTTTATGTATTTGTGTCTTCTCTCTTTTTTTCTTGATAAGTCTGGTTAAAGGTTTGTCAATCTTGTTTATCTTTTCTTTTTCTTTTTTTTTTTGTTTTAAGTGAGGGGAGGGAAGATAGTGAGATAGACACCCACATGCATCCCTACTGGGATTCACCCGGTGACCCCATCTTGGGCAGATGCTCCAATCAACTGAGCTATTTTTAGTACCTGCCCCTGATGCCCTTGAACCAACAATGGGCTATCCTCAGTGCCAGGGGACAATGCTTGAACCAACTGAGCCACTGCCTGGGGAAAGGGGAGAGGAGGGGAAAAAGGAGGGGTAAAGAAGCAGATGGTTGCTTCTCTTTTTCGCCCTGACTAGGAGTCAAATCTGAGATGTCCATATGCTGGGCTAATGCTCTCTCCACTGAGCCAACTTGCCAGGGCCAATCTTGTTTATCTTTTCAAAGAAACAGCTCTTGATTTTATTGATTTTTTTATTGTTTTGTTTTTTATACTCTATTTTGTTTATTTCTTCTCTAATCTTTAGTATTTCCTTCCTTCTACTCACTTTGGGTTTTTTTTTTTTTTTTCAGGTTTCCTTGAGTGTAGAGTTAGATTGTTTGTTTGAGATTTTTATTTTTTCTTAAGGTAAGTCCATAATGCTTTGAATTTTTCTCTTAAGACCGCTTTTGCTGTGTCCTATAGATTTGCAGTGTTTCTATTCTCATTTTCTTTTGTTTCAAGGTTTTTTCTGATTTCTTCCTTGATGTCACTGTTAATCCATTCATTGTTAAGTAACATGTTATTTAGTCTCCATGTCTTTATGTTATTTTGTGTTGCTTTTTTCTTGTGATTGATTTCTAGTTTTATATCATTATAGTCAGAGTAGATGTTTGACATAATTTCAATATTTTAAAATTTATTGAGAGTTGTTTTGTGTCCTAATATGTGGTCTATTCTAGAAAATGTTCTATGTGCTCTTGAAAAAAAATGCATATTCTGATGCTTTGGGGAGAAATGCTCTGAAGATATTAGTTAAATCTTGTTGATCTAGTCTGTCATTTAAGGCTGTTTTCTTGTTGATTTTCTGTCTGGAATATCTATCCATTGATGTCAATAGGGTGTTAAAATCCCCTACCATAATTGAATCACTGCCAATCTCTTCCTTTATTTCCATCAAGATTTGCTTTACATATTTAGGTGCTTTTTTGTTGGCTGCATAAATGTTTATAAAGGCAGCTGTCAGTGGAGAAGGGTAAGGGCTGAGTGTAAAAGGTACAGGGATTAAGCAAAGAAAAGCACTCAAAGATGCAGGCAAAATGGTGATTACAAGAGGGAAAGAGGGTTGTGGGGAGGCAGAAGAGAGTAAAGAAGAGAAATGGTGATGGATGCAGACTTGGCTTATGGTAGTGGACACTCAATACAATATACAGATGATACATTATAGAATTATATACCTGAAACCTATCTAATTTTATTAACCAGTGTAACCACAATAAATTCAACTAAAACAATAATAAAAATGTGGAGGCAGCCTTCAAAAAACCAAACATAAAGAAACAATAAAATATTTTTACCACTTTACTTTTTAATATTTTTATTAATAAACAATATCTTTTGGGGTATGCTCCAAGTTTTAATAATTAATGTCAAGGGACATAAGTAGTAACATACTCACTAATGCATAAATATTACTGTAATAACTATTATTTCATATAAAAACTCTAAATGGGATAAATCTTAAGGCATTTATTTCTAGTGTAGGTTATGTATACTCTAAATAAAAAAGATATCATCTATGGTTACTCTTAAGTCTCACATTTCACAGTTTTGGCTTTATATATTATGCAATTATATTTGCAAGTCAAAATTAAAACATCATAGTCATTTTATTTATAGATTTAAGTGTACACTACTGCACAAAGGGGGGAAAATTAGAGGTTGAAATTAATGTATGATATGATGCTTGACTTAGTTCATTTGAATTTGTCTATAACATTAATCCACTTCTTAGAAAAATCACAAATAAATGTTTCCAACCAATGTATGGTTAGCATATGCATAATTTCTATTCTTAAAAGTCCTGCATTTAAATATTTTATTATTTAGGCAAATGCATAGGTTAAATATTAGTGTGTATTTTCAGGATGCATGCCAAATTATTATAACTATTATCACTGAGTGAGAGGAGAGATATTTATTGTGCCAACAATATGTTAAGTTCTTTGAAATTTCATTAGTTTTATTTTCTTATATAATGTTACTCAAACCCCATCAGCATTCTTCTCTATGCTGCCTGCTTCATTGTTATTAAATTCATACCACTAACATTTTATAGCACTTTAGAGTAGGAATGGATTGCTTTGGAACCTAAATGGAAACACCAAAGTGCTTATTTAATTCAATTTCAGGAATGAGTGTGGCCCTAACAAACTTCAGGGAGGCAAGAGTCACCTTAATGGGAACATATTACCTGATTCACAGTGTGAGTCTTTTCCTTCTCCCAAATATAAGAGCCTGCAAGTAATAAAGACACATAAAACTACCTCTAGTTAGAGAACAGTTAAGATGGAACAGGGGAAGCAAAGTATGTTACCTATGGAAGGAATGAAATTAAATATTTACAAGGAGGTTTTGCTGGGAATTGGGAAGGAGGCAGTTTTCACTCAGAAGCTGCCCGGGGGGACAGAGACCCTAGCCTAGACCATTATTAGACTCACAGAAATGAACTTCATGAGGGCAGGTGAGGTGGGGCAGAGAGCTCAGAAGATGCTAGATGTCAAGTGGGAGAGAAATTCTGAGTAGAGAGAGGGGAAGAAATGTGACAGTCATGGAAGATAAATGATGCCCACGCTGAATACATGGCCAATGAGCCTTTGCTTAACATTCTGTTAAATGCAGAAAAGAATTCTGAATAATCATGCAATGCAGTCTCCTTCTCAAAGGCAAAAGAAACCTAAGATATTGGGGTTAGTCCAAGAATGATACAAGACCATTCAATCAGTGACAAAATGTGTAAAGGCAGTCTGAGCTTGTGCAGGGGGTAGGCCCAACTTTATGGAGACAAACCAACCACACACAGAAAGGTAAAAGCCACATGGGGCCTTGGTCAACTTTTAAGGAGTGTTGTAAAGATGCAGGCTGACATTTGAGTGGGTCTAGTCCCAGCTGAGTAAAGGTCAGTGATGGGATGTAGGTAGGTCAGTACTGACTGGGTGGCACTGATTTCTACCCATTGAGCCTAGAAAATGAGGGTGTTGGAGCATGTGGCATGGGAGAGAGTCTAGCCTGAGACAGGAGACCTGAACTGGGGAATTACAAAGGCTTGTGCTCATTTGGAGCTCTTTGTCCTGAGGCAGCTGTGCACCAGGAAGAGGCTAACTCCCAACCACCCTTCCTTCCGCACTGAAAGAGCGCTGGTTACCATCCCAGGTGTTTGCTGGTAGGGTAGATCTTAAGAGTGAGTCATCAACACACACACACACACACACACACACACACACACACACACACACATAACTGTGTGAGATGATGGAGGTGTTATCATGATTTGGTGATTATGTCACAATATCCATATCTATCAGATCATCAAGTAGTACCTTAGATGTATGCAATTCTTAACTGTATATTATACCTTAATTTTTTTTTTTTTTTCATTTTTTCTGAAGCTGGAAACAGGGAGAGACAGTCTGACAGACTCCCGCATGCGCCCGACCGGGATCCACCTGGCACGCCCACCAGGGGCGACGCTCTGCCCACCAGGGGGCGATGCTCTGCCCATCCTGGGCGTCGCCATGTTGCAACCAGAGCCACTCTAGCGCCTGGGGCAGAGGCCACAGAGCCATCCCCAGTGCCCGGGCCATCTCTGCTCCAATGGAGCCTCGGCTGCGGGAGGGGAAGAGAGAGACAGAGAGGAAAGTGCGGCGGAGGGGTGGAGAAGCAAATGGGCGCTTCTCCTGTGTGCCCTGGCCGGGAATCGAACCCGGGTCCTCCGCACGCTAGGCCGACGCTCTACCGCTGAGCCAACCGGCCAGGGCTATTATACCTTAATTTTTAAAAATCAGGAATAAGTGGGGTGAACATCTCCTGATCCCTGCTCCACTTCTGAAATTAAATTCAGTACATTTTCATGAGGCCAGCAGGTGAGGTGAATTTGGAATACCTCTTATACTTACCATGAAATGACTAGTTTCCATCTGCTGAAAGTGACTTTCATCCCATATTTGCTAATGAAGGTATCTAAACTGACTCATAAGGAAAAGCCTCTAGGTGTCCTGAGGGTTGAATTAAGCATGTGCCCGCACTAGCCAGATCTCACACTTGGTTGACATGGGACACGGTGAGTCTCTGGTCTCTTCCATCACAAATCAAGCTCAAGGGGAGAGAGTACAGCATCTCTCAGGTCTGTGCCTGAAGTTCTGCTGGTTTCTTTATAATTCTGAATTTCTATACACATATCCATCATTTAGTGAAAATCAAAAAAGGAGATACTCATTCTTTACATTACCCTCTCCCTAAACAAAGATACTTAAAGACTGTCTTTTTGATATTTACTTATTGTGGACAGGTATAAGTAACATAAAATATATTTTTTCTTAGTCTCCCAGAGTAGAAACTAACCTTGGCAACATTGCTATCAAAGCAGCTGCTACATATCTGACCTCGAATTATTAGTTTTTGGGTAAAATGAAATTTTCTACATAAAGCCTCAACAGACTTAACAAAGGGAACAGTCTGTCCCAAGATACTTATCCTAGTAGTCCAAATAATCTGTTGGGTGCAGAAGACCTTCTAAATTCTGCACAGAGGCAAATCAATATTTGAATCTATTGATTTTCAGGTTTGAGTTTACCCAAATTCCTTTACTTAAAAGTTATAGTAAATTCCTCTTACCATCACTGAATTGTCTATTTTAAAAACCAGAGTTTGCTAAATTGACAATTAAAAGTGATACCTAATAAATTTTATTGTGCATTTCTTTGTTCAATAACTGAACTTTGAGAAAGGTGTGTATATCCTTCTGAAAGTTCTGGATGGAGCATCTGCTGTCCGCAGCTGTTTCTGTTCAGCACAGCCACAAGAAGGAATCTATAACCACATCCTGCTCTCAATCAGGTTTCATTTCTTTATGCTCAGCAGGCTCTCCCCCCTAAATCAGATAAATATTAATCAACATTTCCTCCTTTTCCTATGCTTTGATTTTCTTTTTATTTCTTTAACCCATCTAGCATTTGATTATGAATAGTGTGAGAACATATTTTTCTGTAAAACCAATATTCTAGTCACATTCATTAAATAATGCAAACCCTGCACTGTTTTGGACTGCCATGTTTTACATACAGAATGGATTTGACAGTTTTAAAGTAAGGTTTATATATAAAATGAGGCATTGAAGAACAATAATGAAGAGATTGTATATATTACGTATTTTTCTACTCAATTTCTTTGTTATGCTTTTTTAAACATTATAATAATTTATGATTTTGAAATTTTTCTGACATTTTCTTTTCATATTTGTCAAGATAGGTCTTCTGTTTCAAATCTATATAATTTCAGAGAAATTATTTTTGTCATAATACTTCATCTTTATAAATTAAAACATCACGTGATATTTAATTTTAGTATTATTTTATACACTTCTGTTAAGAAATTTTATAGTAATATTACATAGTTCCTTGGCATAGCCTACTAAGGTTATTCTTAGTTAACATATTTTTTTGTAAATGGGTTGTCTTATGTGTTTCATGTTAGCTTATTATTTCCTGTGTGTAAAAGGCCATTGATTATTTTTTTATTTGCAAAATGTTAGGTGATGTTTTAAAGCAACACTAAACACAGGAATAAGTTCATAAAGTCATTGAGAATATGACAAATACTTGTTGAGTAGCTGATGGAAAAAGGAAAGAAAGAAGGAGATAATCTAATGGCCTTGACAGTTAATTTAATGAGGCCAGCACACTCCTGACACTAAAATCTCTCATAACTATATAAACAAAGAAAATAATACAACTCATAAACTGAGACACAAAAAGGTAAACAAAATATTAATAAACAACAAAACCATGTATAAAGATCATACTACCATGACCAAGTTGCATCATTTAATGCAAGATTTTTGAAAATCATATAATTAATTAAAAATAATATAATTTAAAATTATATAACTCATCACAATGACCAAGTAAAGAAATAAAATAATATATTTATTCAAGTTTATCATCTGTTTATAATAACTCTCAGAGCATTAAGGATGAATAGAAAACTCCTTTATCTGATAAGTAATATGTCATAATATTTAACATTATATTTATGTTTGAAATGTTTAGGGTTTTTTCTTTGATATCAGTGAAATTCACTAGTTGGTGAAATAAAAGACATGAAGGGTAGAAAGGAAATAAACCTGTCATTATTTGTAGATGGTATAATATGGACATAAAAGTTTTGAAATTAGCCCTGGCCTGATTGGCTCAATGGATAGAGCTTTGGCCCAGCATATGGACATCTCACATTGAAGTTTCAGTCATGGTATATAGGAGAAGAGACCATCTGCTTTTCTCCTCCTTTTCCTCTTCCTTCTCTCCTTCTTCCTCTCCCACAGTCAGTGATTCGATTGGCTCAAGTGTGGATCCTGGGCACTGAGGACAACTCATGGGTCAGAACATTATCCTCAGGTGCTAAAAAGACCTTGGTTGATTTAAGCATCAACCCAGACTAGAATTACTGGGTGGATCACAGTTGGGGTAGATGCAGGAGTCTCTCTCACTACCTCCCCTCCTCTCACTTAAAAAAAGTTTTGAAACTATTGGCATGCAAATTTATAATGAAGTTAATCAAGACTGCTCAGTGCAAGGTCAATTAGTATAGACAGATGTAATTTTATTTGTCAGTACCAACAGTTAAGAATAAAAATTTGAGAAGATAGAAGATAGCATTTAGAATAGCATAAAAATATACCCAACAACTATGGAAGCACCCAACAAAATCTGTGTAATGCAGAAAGGAAATATCACCTTATTTAGAGAAAACAAAGACAAGTTAAATAAATGAAGTGATACACTGTATTTATTGGTTGGAAGATTCAACATTGTAAATATATTCAATTTACCAACATTGATCTATAGATACAATTAAATCTCAATCAAAATTCTAAAATGATGGTGAGATGTGTGAACATATATGTGTAATTAGACAAACTAAAAGATAAATAGCCAAAAACAACCATAAAAATTTTGAAGAAGACAAAGTCAAAGAATTTATACTACTTGATATCAATATTTAATTCTACAATAATTATGACACAGTGATATTGGTACAGCTAAAGACTTATATAATACAAAAATAATTGAAGTTGTAGAAATATCCTCACATGTGTGTAAACACCAAGGTAGCATTGAAAAGCAGTGACAAGAAGATATTTTCAATATAAAGTGTACGGTAATTATATTTAAACATTTATTTGCAAAGATATATGCATCTGTATGTTCCAGCATTATTCATGGTGGCCAAAACATGGAGACAACCAAGGTGTTCACTGATAGAGGACTGGATAAAAAACAAGTGGTACATATACAATGGAATACTATTCAGCCATAAGAAATGAGGACATATTGCAATTTACAACAACATGGACAAACCTTGAGAACATTATACTAAGTGAAATAAGTAAATCAGAAAAAGCCAAGAACTATATGATCTCACCCATATGTGAGATATAAAATTGAAACTCGTAGATACAAACAAATGTATTATGGTTACCAGAGGGAAGAAGTTGGGTGTTGTGGGATATACGGGGCAAAATATATGGTGATAGAAAATGGTTTGACTGGGTGGTGGGCACAAAATGCAATATATAGATTATGTGTCATGAAAATGTACACTTAAAATATATATGATCCTATTAACCAATGTCAATCCAATACAGTTAATAAAAAATTTAAACTTTACTTTTACCTCATAGCATATATGAAAATTAATTCCAGGTGATTTTTAAATCTAAATATAAAAGGCAAACCAATAAAACCACTAAATATATATACCTGTAAGAAAATCTTCATGATCTTCTGGCAAAGAAAGATTTATTACATAAGATGTGAAAAACACTTATTTTATAAGACATAATATAAAAATCTACTTTCCCTTAGAATGAAAACTTCTATTTATTAAAATATTAAAAGGCCATTTAAAGAATGAATAGGCAGGCCAAAGTGGGGAGAGAATATTTAACAAAGAAATAGTTCATATTGAGAACATACATAGAACTACTAAAATCACTGAGAAAGACAAATAATCCTATGGACATAAAATGGGCAAAATAAAAGCAATTTAGGGGGTTGCTTCATCAAAGGACATCCAAATGGATACAGACAAAAGACAAGATACTTAATTATTAAGTAGGACCACACAAGTCAGTACATTGTATTTTTACCAGGAGAGGTAAACTGACACAAAAAAAGTAGTTTATAAAACCTAGTGTTGGTAAGGATGCGGAACAAAGAGTAGTCTGTGCACTGCTGTGGAAGTGTAACTAGTTGGACATGTGACTATAATAAAGTCCAGTATTTCCACTCTAGAAATACACAAAATAGAAATGCTTACACATATGAACCAAATAACATTTACAAAAGTGTCCATCCACACTTGAAGAGATAAATGATCTGTGTTGTGTTGTATAAGGGGACACTAGTATATATTAAAGAAAATGAAAGAACTATAGGTAATGCAAAAAATGTGGATTAATTTAACAAGCAAAATGTTGAATTAGAGAAGGCAACCAGAAACAAATATTATATAATTTAGTTTATATAAGATTTTAAAACTTATAAACTAAACTAGAAAAGTCAAAGTTAAGATAATGATTATTTTTATGAAGCAGAGAAATTATGATGATTGGGGGAACATGAAAAAAGCTTTTCATTTGCATTAATTAGTATTAAATTACTTTTGTAGATTTATTCTTCTAGATATAAAATAAATATGATCAAAGTTCTGAAATATCCCTGGTCAGTTTGCTCAGTGGTAGAGTGTTCGCCTGGTGTGTGGATGTCTCAGATTTGATTTTCAGTCAGGACACACAAGAGAAGTGACCATCTGCTTTTCCACCCCTCCACCTCCCCCTACTCTTTCTGTCTCTTCCTCTCCCACAGCCATGGCTCAATTTGTCTGAACACATTGGCCTGGAACACTGAGGATAGTTTTGTAGAGCCTCTGCCTCAGGCAGTAAAAATAGTTCGGTTGTGAATGTGGTTCTAGATAGGCAGAGCGTCGGCCCCAGAGATCAGTTGCTGGGTGGATTCCGGTCTGGGTTCATGTGGAAGTCTGTTTCTCCATTTTCCCTCCTCTCACTTGGAATGGAAGAAAAACATTTTTTTGAAATGACAGTGGAAATTGAATGGAAGAATCTACAGATGGTTTTTGGGTTACCTCTAACAATGTTTCAATGGCAAATATCAAAAATGGAAAACTATAATGCTTGTCAGTAGTTTGACTCAGGACTTTATATGCTATAGAAAGCCAAGGAGGCACATATAATTCACAAGTTAACCATGAACATTGTTTTGTACCTGAAAGATCAATACACAAAAATTGAACAGCACTTACTTAAACAATAACAGGTTAGAAAATGCACTGATAAAAATAATGTATTTTGTATTTAAAAGAGCCACAAAATAGAATAACTGTGAATAAGCCTCAGAGATTAGGAAGAGTTTAATATTGCAAATATACATATAAATAATTATAAAATGTTAGTTCCTCTATTATATAGAAAGGAACTGAAGCAATTAAGATATAGACCTTAATTGCCAGGGACAAAAATGACAAATATTTCCATTTATTCACATTTATATCTATGGAGAGATTTGACTCTAATGTAGTAGGCTATGATCTTAGTTGTAATTATTTAAAATATCTCTCTTCTGCTATCCAGCAAATAATCAAGTAATAATTTTCTGTCATACTTGATGCAAAGTTAATCTACTCTGTTGCAACATTGTTTGAATATTATAGAGAACAGTAAGTAGCATGATACACTTGAACTTTTGCATCTTATGCCAAATATACAAAAAGAGGCAAAAAGAAACTTGCTGACATTAAGGACTGGTGGTTGTACATAAAAGAAATCCTATTAAAAAAAAAGAGTTACCACAAAATAGAGACTCATGAACATAAATAGGAGTGCAGTGGTTACCAGGGAGAGTGGGAAGGGGGAGAGGAAAGGGGATGGGGGAGGGGGAGGGATTTAAAGAGGGACAAATGTAAGGCAATGGATGATGATTTGTCTGTGGGTGATGGGTATACAATATAATTGACTGTCCAAATGATGTGGAGATGTTTGCCCAAAATCGATGTATGGTAGTTGACCAATGTCACTCTGTTAAATTTAATTGTCTAAATAAAAAAGGGGAAAAAAAGAGAGGTATCATATTTTAGGATGGAATGATTCAATTTTGCTAGAATAAGAATTCCTTCCAATTTTACCCTATAGTTTGAATTAAATTTCAACTAAATTCCAAATTGCTTTATTTTCTTACAACTTGCCAAAATAATTTATATTTTATCTGTGGGTTTTTTTTTGTTTGTTTGTTTTTTTTTTTGTGTGTGTATTTTTCTGAAGCTGGAAATGGGGAGAGACAGTCAGACTCCCGCATGCGCCCAACTGGGATCCACCCGGCACGCCCACCAGGGGTCGATGCTCTGCCCACCAGGGGGCGATGCTCTGCCCCTCCGGGGCGTCACTCTGTTGCGATCAGAGCCACTCTAGCGCCTGGGGCAGAGGCCAAGGAGCCATCCCCAGCGCCCGGGCCATCTTTGCTCCAATGGAGCCTCACTGCGGGAGGGGAAGAGAGAGACAGAGAGGAAGGAGAGGGGGAGGGGTAGAGAAGCAGGTGGGCGCTTCTCCTGTGTGCCCTGGCCGGGAATCGAACCCAGGACTTCTGCACGCCAGGCCAACGCTCTACCACTGAGCCAACCGGCCAGGGCCTGTGGGGTTTTTTTTCTGGAGTATTTGTCATGGCATTATATAAAGTTATGGATATTTACAGATGACTCAATTACTGTAAATAAGATTAAATAATTCACTAAATAATGCTTGTATGATGGAATGTTAAATAGCTATTAAAATTAGATTCATGAAATATCATTACTGGTAATAACAACTTTTCACACAGATAAACACATTCACACCTAAAATTGTTAACAGATTTTTGTCTCCAGATGTCCTGATCAAAGGTGGCTTTTTTTCTTTTCTTTTCCTGGTGTGTTTTGTTTATTTTTGCAATGAATGTGTATAAATAGTATATAGAAAAAAGTTGGTAACTCTAAGGTCAGTAGATAATGGAGGATGGTCACGTGGGAAACCCAGACCTGTGAACTTTGGCTAGGACCACCCACAACCAAGCACGCCAAAAGAAGCTTCGCAGGAACCCTTTGGAAAAAAGCGACCGTCTGCCAGCCAGTGAGATTTCACCATGTCCTATTAGCCCAACTTCCCTAGAGGACCCTTTAAATATCTCCCATGCAGTTTAATCCTTGTGACTTCCTTGGCCTCCATCTTTCCTCAGGGCCAGGGAACCCTGACAGGCGGGATGCACGCTCTGTACTCAATAAAACCTTTTGTTATTCCACAGTTTGTGGCTCCGGCCCCTTCCTTCTCAGTGGGGAAAAATACCTTACATTTTGGTGCCAAAAACCCGGGAGGAGTTAGAAGTCTGCAAGGACCTCTCCTCTCCCCATCCCCTCTGAGAAAGAACCAGGATCTCCAACCTTCCACCCACTTTGGTGCATGATGTGGTAAGACCCCTGCCTCCACCCACCCTTGAGTTCTTTCCACTGAGACTCCCTGTCCAAAACTATAGCTACGTCGGGGAAGTCTTTCTGTTCGAGTGCGTGTGCTTGTGGAGACGTCCCAAGCATATCCACTTTACCTTTTCTGTCCGTGGCCAGACCTTGAGTTTTAGGATGCTAATACTCAAATCTGAGCGCTCCAAGGACTAAGGGCAGCCGTGGGAGCACAAAACTCTCCCTCCTTAAAGAAGAAGAAACTGTTCTTCTTCTCCGCTGTGGCCAGGCCACAGAACCCACTGAACTAGCCTCCTGAAGGGACTTTCAGTTTTAACACCCTTGCCAATTTAACTATCACCAAAAGGCTGGGAAGTGATTGGAGATCTCTTACATACACAGCTTCTAATTATTCGTGCACCCATCCTTAATCTCTGAGCTGCCTGTTCCACCGCACAGGCCTTTTTTCTGGCCAGAGAAATCTCTCATAAAACCTCCCCTCCTAATATTTCCTTCTCCGTGGACTCCCAACTCTCTCTCCCTCCTGTCTGACCCCCGGGGGCATCCCATTCTTGGGACTTCTCTGGTCCCTCTGCGGACCTCTCGTGCTCGGGTCTCTTCCCTCTGAGAGCCCCCTCCCCTCCCTTCACAAAAACCTGTTTCTTATTCACCACTACCAACTCTCTTTCTCCTCCCCTGCTGGTCAGGTTCCCTTCCCTTTTCCACTGTGTTCTTAAGTCCCTCCTCCATCAGGCCATTCTCCACCTACTATTGGCTCTTACACCGGTTTGCAGGACCCCAAGGCCCAACCCCAATTTTCTTGCAAGAAGTTCTGGTCCTGTCCTGCCTCTGGCTCCAGTGTTTCCAGCTGGATCTGGGTGCCAGGCTCTGCATGAGCCCTCCTCCTCTTATTCTCAACCCCCCCAAACACCTATCTGGGACCTGTGAACACAGCATTTAAAGTTTTTAATGGTCCTAATTAGTAGAAACTGGCCAAGGCTGTTTGCCAGGCCCGCATGCAGCAGAAGGTAACGCTCCAAACCCTGGCTCTTGTGGCAACCCTGAGGCCAGTAGAACAACAGGGGCAAGAAGGCACAGGAAGTGCCCGACTCAAATCCAAGCCACAAAGAGACCCATTCCTTTCCCCTTTTTATGCCACTCCTGACATGCAGTTTTGCCTCAAGCTTGCCTCCTTACAGGACCACTGGCAGTTGGAACCACTGGACTCCATCCATCTCCAGCTCACCAAAAGGCTGGACCTTGCAAATCCCCCTATTACTCCTCTTTTTTTTTTAATAAATAAATTTTTATTTTAATGAGGTGACATCAATAAATCAGGGTACATACATTCAAAGAAAACATTTCCAGGTTATCTTGTCATTTAGTTCTGTTGCATACCCATCACCCGAAGAGAGATCGTCCTCCGCCACCCTCCATCCAGTTCTCTCTGTACCCCTCCCCCTCTCCCTCTCCCTCCTTCCCTCCCCCCACCCCCCGTAACCACCACACTCCTGTCTATGCCTCTTAGTCTCGCTTTTATGTCCCACCAATGTATGGAATCCTGCAGTTCCTGTTTTTTTCTGATTCGCTTATTTCACCCCGCACAATGCTATCAAGACTCCACCATTCCACTGTAAGTGATCTGATGTCATCATTTCTCCTAGCTGAATAGTATACCATGGTGTATATGTGCCCCATCTTCTTCATCCAGTCCTCTATTTTTTTTACAGTGATTAAAAGCCTTTAAGCAAACTCTTGGCCAATACAGCAAGAATCCATAAAAGAGTAGTGTCCTTAACATGTTCACCAAGTCCAAGTTGGCCCCATCACCATGCCAAATCCCTGAAAAATGCAACCCAACCACAGTTCAGTCTGTTAGGAGCTGTCACAGGGAGCAGGAGTCTAGGAAAGTTCCCCACAGGAAAAGTCCGCATGGTACTGGAATTGTTGTCACCATTCTATACTTTGCAGCTCATGTCCAAGTCCCAATGACCGCTGCTTCTAGCTGGTAATGATTCAGGTAGACTGGAAAAAGCCATTTGCAGCATGCGTGGATATGGAGCTTCTGTTCTCCTCTGCCTGGAGAGTTGAGGCCAGGTTGCTTTTCCCTGGAGCTCTGTGACTGTGGCATGGTAAAGAGAACCTTGGGATACATTCAGCTGGGTGGCAAAGGTAAATTCATAATACAAGTTGGCAAAAGGAGGAAAGAGAGCTCTAAATTAGGAGTAGGTCCCAGCCTGAAATATGAGTGGGGCATTGAGGTAGGAGGGATAAAGGAAACACTATATATTAAGCAAAGCAGCAGAAAATAGGACTATCAACACCCACAACAGAGATCTTTGAGGGAAGAATTAAAAACCTGACTATTCAGGCAAAACATAGTTAAGTGGCCCTTGTGCAAATGAGATCAGTTTACCTGCTTCTTGGAAGAAATACCCTAGGCTCGTCCACAGTGTCGTAGATGGGGCCAACGGCCCTGGGCACCTTCAGCCTTCAGTGGCAAACCCCAGCATTCTGGGCAAGGTTAGGTCATAGGTGGCTGGAGCAGGGCTGGAAGAGACTGAACCCTCCCTTAGAGGAGCGAGGAGGAAGCCCACCTTCCAGTGTCCCTGTTTCCTCACAGCAGAGGCATGTAAGCCTGGCAGGCTTTAGCTCAATGACCTTCCTTTCCACTATTGAAGCAGGACCCAGATGGCATCCTATGAGACCCCTTTGGGGTGTTGGAGCCTTTAAGGGTGTATCCTAAAAGCTGGTAGTTCCCCTGATCTCTATTGGGCTTTTTCTGCCTCTAGGTATCTTAAAAGCCATTCTCAGAAGATCTCGCTGAGGGGTTTGAGGATCCCCATCCGCCTATATAAATCTTTTCCATATATCTGGAGCTGTTTGGAAAAAGACAAAACAGTGTTATTAGCTAGATCTAATAAAGAAGGTAGTAATTTGCAGGCGAAAAAGATTTGGTGTCTCCTGTTCATCAGCATTCAAAAGAAATGTAAATTTTTTTTTTTAAGTAAACAGCATGATATGGTAGACCCATCGGAGTCATTGGCCTGGTGTGCAGGATTCCTAGGTTCGATTCCTGGCCAGAGCATACAGGAGAAGCACCCATCTACCTCTCCACCCCTCCCCCTCTCCTTCCTCTTCGTCTCTCTCCTCCCGCCGTCAGCCAAGGCTCCACCGGAGCAAAGCCACCCCGAGCACTAAGGATGGCCCCATGGCCTCCGCCCCAGTCGCTAGAATGGCTCCGGTTGTAACAGAGCAACACCCCAGATGGGCAGAGCATTCCCCCCTGGTAGGCATGCCAGGTGGATCCCAGTCAGGCGCATGCAGGAGTCTGTCTGACTGCCTCCCCATCTCCATCCTCAGAAAAATACAAAAAATAAATAAATAAAAGAAAAAATACTAAAAAAAAAAGAAAACGGGGGGGGGGGGCATTCCCTTGTGCTAAAGCTCCAGGGAGCATGGAGTGAGCTTGAGTATGTCCTATGAAACATGGAGCTCTATGTTGACTTATAAGTCTTTGAAGAAGGAGGAATTGCTGAAATAGTTTATCAGCATTTGTCCCTAAGACAGCAGTTTTTATAGTGGGAACACCATACGTAAATATTTGCTGTCTGTCTATAGATTAAGGGGGGAATATGGCAAATGCTGAAAAGCCATGATCTTTGTGCCCCTCCCCTCCCCCAACCCCCTCCCTCTACTCCTCTTTTTTTTTAATCCTTACTGCATCTGTGAAGTTTCTCAACTCATGGCCACACAGATGTTCCTCCTGACACCCCTCAAAGCCACCACCTTCCGATCTCCCCCTCCCCACAACACCCCTAATCAGCAGGAAGTAGCCAGACAAATAAACGGCACCCTTTTTCTATTTAACACAAAAGGTCAGAATGTAAGGTCGGTGAATAATGAGGAATGGTCATGTGGGAAACCCAGACCCGTGAACTTTGGCTAGGACCACCCACAACCAAGCACGCCAAAAGAAGCTTCACAGGAATTCTTTGGTAAAAAACGACCGTTTGCCAGCCAATGAGATTTCACCACGTCATATTAGCCCATCTTCCCTAGAGGACCCTTTAAATATCTCCCACGTGGTTTAATCCTTGTGTCTTCCCTGGCCTCCATCTCCTCCATCTTTCCTTGGGGCCAGGGAACCTTGCCAGGCAGGATGCGCTGTACTCAATAAAGCCTTTTATTATTCCACACTTTGTGGCTCCAGCCCCTTCCTTCCTTCTCAGTGGGGTAAAATACCTTTCAGTAACAAATCAAGAAAGGGACTTAAATATGATATATTGAAAATATAATAAGCTTCCTAGAGCCTAGAGCTAGCTCTTAGTGAAATGGATGAACTTTTTAAAAAGAGTGCAAGTAAACAAATAAATGCCACATTATAAAAAAAAGAAAGCATTGTACATGTTACAAGATGATAATAAAGTTTTATGTCAATATATTAAAAATTAGATAAGATAAAGAATTTAGCCTGATCAGTGCTGGTGCAGTAGATAAACAGCTGACCTGGGATGCTGAGATCACTGGTTTGAAACCCAAGGCTTGCCTAGTCAAGGCATATATGGGAGTTGATGTTTCCTGTTCATCCTCCCTTCTCTCTCTCTCCTTCCTCTCTAAAATAAATAAATAAAATCTTTTTTAAAAAGATAAGAATTTTTTTAATGTGTGTAAACCATCATTGTAACATATTAATAGGAAAAAATGTTTGTATCATTAGGAAAACAAAACTAGTTGGGTTTGCAAAAATAAAAAGATAGATCTATCACACAATGCTAAATATAAACAATATCTCAATATGTTGGGAACTGCAAGCCAACAGGGTCTTTGCAGTTTAGATTTTGGGGGGACAAAGGTATGGGGAACTGGCAGTAAGCTGACAGTCAGCTCAACCCCCCACCTCACTTGCTTAGTGAAGTTGCTAAAGGCTGTTTTTTCCCACCCCTCCATGTTAGCTGTGATGCTGGATTGTTTATACTTGTCCTATCCCCCATGTCACTGAAAAGACTTGAGGCTGATTTCTTTTTATCCTTTGTTTTGTGAAGTTAAGATGTTATGTATGGTGGGGGTTTTCTGCACTTGGTAGAATTCTTGGGTTGCCTTGGAAATGTGATCAGAGATATCATTGATGTGCTAATGACTCTCTCTGCCCTATAAATAAAGCAGGGTTAGGGGTGGAGAGCATGCTCTGTTCTTGCCATCAGCTTGCAGAGGCCTCCGGATCCCATTCTATTTCTCTTTAAGTCTATTTTCTTAATTCCACACCGTTCCCACTCAGGATCTGGAATTACTAGCCCTGCTGGTTCATGGCATCAATACTTTCTAATTTTTGTAAAAGTAGAATAATTCTAGTAAAATTTATACTATTTTTTCTTAAAAATACAAGGTTTAGAAATAAAATATACTTATAAGAACAGAAATTATGAAAAAATAAAAAGTAAAATAAAAAATATTTTAAATGTACATAAAATAAATCTATCATAAGCTTTAAATATTTATGTATATTAATACAGAAACAAATCAATGAAAGAGATATTAATTTATAGTAATAAGCCTGTATTCTATTAATAGGTCTATAGTTTCTATAGAAATTTTTTATAAGATAAAGGTAATGCATTATTAAGATATCATCCTAACAGAAGACCCTAGATACAGTGACTCAAGTGTGATAAACAGTTTTGGTTCTGGGGGGTCCTGAATCTAGTAGTCTAGTTATGATAACTGTATCTTGTGACACTATGAAGGGGTCCTATTCCTTTCATCTGTGACTGTCATGCTGGTGTTGAATTTGCCCATGTGCTAAATTCTACAACCTGTCTCTGGGCACCTGAAACCAGTATAATAGTGTTAACAAGTGTCATCTCAATAAATTCAATTAAAAAATAAATTAAGTCCTGGCCAGTTGGTTTAGTTTATATAGCACTGACCTGGCATGCCAGAGGTTGCTGGTTCGACCCTGGTTTGGGGCACATACAAGAAGCTACAAATGTGTACACAACTAAATGGGACAATAAGAAAAACAGTGAGTTGCTGTTTCTCTCTCTCTCTCTCTCTCTCTCTCTCATCAGTGAAAAAATTTTTTTCCCATGTGCCCAGCTAAAACAAAAAGGAAGAAGAAAAAGAAGGGTATTGAGGCACAGTTAGTGTTTGCTCTACAGTCTATTTATTGTCAGGCTGCTGAAGTTTGCACACAAACCTCTATCCTTGTACAAAAATTAAATAGCCTCTTCTCTGAGGAGATAATCCAAAATTAGTTACTGCATCCACTTTAATTGTGAAATACAATATAAAACAGTCATGTTTGACAAAGGTAACTGACATAAAAATGTGGATCCCAAAGGTGAAATGTGGGAAATGGAGGGTTGTGATGAGTGTGATGAAGTTGTCTCAGACTGGAACTATAAAGACACACTTATGGAGAATGTAAGAAATTCCAGTCTTAGGTCCTTGTTGGGTTTGCTGGGGAAACTCCCTTCTCCATGCTTTCTATCACTGGGGCTTCCACAGAAATCTTCTACTGTGCCCTCCTTAGCCACATTGTAAATGGAAGTTAGAGACTATGATTCCATGTGGGCTGTACTGTCTGAGACGCCAGTTGCCTGGTGCTATAGTTTGGGATACATAGATTGCCTTTAGGAATCAATATGCCCACAGGCTATTGTATGAAGGGTTGCTGCAGTGTCTTCTGCAATAAATTTCCTTAAAACCTTGGTAGGTATTCTGTTCCAGAAGCAGAAAGTCACCACCATGAGTATATGATATGGTCTTGTCAGAGTCCCTAGATGTATATGTATGAGATCTCCTCTTTTATTTTCTGACCACAAAGTGAAAGAAGTTCCTTTGGAAAAACTGTATTTTCATCCCATTTGTGCTTTCAAACTAGATAATCCTTGTCTTACTTAAAATTGGTTAAATATATTGCTAAAAAAGTCACAAAGGGAAAAACCAAAAATGCATTTTGATGTCTCTATCATCCTCAGAACTACAAGCTCAGTAGAGAAGAATTTCTCCTTCCAGTGCTTTTCAAACTATAATTTTTAAAAAAGTGTGGTTTAACCAGGATAATCAACTCTTTAAAGATTTGTCTTTTCTATCTCTGCTTTGAAAACCAAGACAAGGACATATACTTTAGTTTTTTTCTAGTGTCATACTTCCAGATACCAATTTCTGCATTGCTTTGTATACAGACTAATATACACCAACCTCTGTCCAAAAGAGTTACTTTACTTTTATTTTGTTTCAAAGTGTAGAGCAGTTGGCACCTCCAATCTGTGATGTAAATCAGAGCCATAAGTTTTTCCTGTCTTTGTTCCTTGCCACATCTTAGTGAGTTGCCTTTGTCTTTTTGATAAAATGAGCTTTATCCCCAAAACAGACAGTTCCATAGGACAGTGAACAGAAAAAGATAAGGACAACTTTCTTGTAGAAACATGATCCAGAAATTACATGCATCACTTCTGCATGCAACACATCTTATTGGTCTGGACTGAAGCCTGAAGAAATCTCAGACCCATAATATTCTGTAAAAGAAAAGAAAACCAGATATCCAGATGCAAATACATAAAGTCAGACCTTTACTTTCTACCATATTTAAAAATTAACAAACTGGATTAATAACCTAAATTTAAAACTTAAAACTATAAACCTAGAAGAAAACTTAGGGAAAAAGCTTCATGATATTGGTTTTGGCCATGATTTCTTGGCTATGACAACAAAAGAATAGGCAACAACAACAACAAAAAATAGATAAGTTGGGCTATGTAAAACTTAAACTTTTTTCTCATTAAAGGAAAAAATAAACAAGTGAAAAGGCAACCTATGGACTGGGAGAAAATATTTCCAAATAACATTTCTGATAAAGTGATATTATCCATAATATAAAGGAGAGGCGCCCATCTGCTTCTCCACCCCTCCTTCCTCTCTGTCTCTCTCTTCCCCTCCTGCAGCCAAGGCTCCATGGAGCAAACTTTGCCCAGGTGCTGAGAATGGCTCAGTGGCCTCTGCCTCAGGCACTGGAGTGGTTCTGGTTGCAACAGAGCGATGCCCCAGATGAGCAAAGCGTTGTCCCCTGGTGGGCATGCCAGGTGGATCCCGGTCGGGAGCATCCGGGAGTCTGTCTGCCTGCCTCCCCGTTTCCAGCTTCAGAAAAAAAAAATGAGCAAAGGCTTAAATAAACATATCTCCCAAGAAGGTATACAAATGGTCAACAACCTGACCTGTGGTAGTGCAGTGGATAAAGCATCGACCTGGAATACTCAGGTTGCCAGTTTGAAGCCCTAGGCTTTCTGAGTCAAGGCACATACAAGAAGCAACTACAAGTTGGTACTTTCTGCTTCTCTCCCCTTTCTCTTCCTCTAAAAAATCAATCAATAAAATCTAAAAACAAAACAAAACAAATGGTCAACAGACACAGGAAAAGATGTTCAACATCAACAATTAGAGAAATGCCAACCAAAACCACAATGAAATATCACATCACAACCATTAGAATGACCACTATAAAAAAAATGGCAAGTGTTGGTAAGGATGCAGAGAAATAGGAACCTTTGCATACTTCTAGTTAGAAGCTAAAATAGCCCATCCATATGAAGACTAATGTGGAGATTCCTAAAAAAAATTGGGAATAAAATTGCCATATAATGCAGCAATCTCACATTTGGATATATATTCAAAAAAATTGGATGGAGCAAAATCTCAGTTATACTTGCACATTCATGTCCATAGCCACATTATACTGTACATTATAACCAATAGATAAGAAGTAACCCAAGTGTTCACATATAGGTAAATGGATAAAGAACGGTGATATATACATTTGATAGAATATTGTTCAGCCTTAAGAAAGAAAAGAATCCTGACATATGCTACAATGTGGATGAACCTGGAGAATACTATGCTAGGTAAAACAAGTCAGTCACAGAAGTTCAACTACTCTACGATTTCCTCGTCTCATATGATTATGTAAAGCAGTAAAATTCATAGAAACAAGTGTAGTAAACTAGTTGCCATTGGCTGGGAGAGCGGGTATTAGTGTTTAATGAGTTGATGTTTTAGTTTTGAAAAATTAAAAATTTCTAGAGATCTTTGGCACAATAATGTGAATATATTAACACTACTCAGCTCTACACATAAAATGGTTAAGATGATAAATAATACTTCAATAAGATAGGAGTGTATCTTTATTAATTAATGTTTTTAAATTTTTCAGACACGTACCCAGAAGAGGTCTTGCTAATATGGTAGCTCTACTCTTAAATATTTTTGGAGTTTCCATATTGTTTTCCCTTGAAGCTGGATCAGTTTATGATTCCACCAGTAATGCATGAGTGTTCCCTTTTCTCCACAACCTCTCTGACATTTGTTATTTCTGGTCTTGTTAATTATAATCGTTCTACCAGATATGAGGTAGTACACCATTGTGGTTTTGATTTTGGAAACAACCCAAGTGCCCTTCAATAAATTATTGGATAAAGATGATGTGGGACATATATATAATGAATTATTACTTAGCCATATGAAAAGATGAAATAACAACATGGATGGATATTGAGAATATCATGCTAATTGATATGTCAGTTGCTAAAGGATAAGAACCATGTGATTTCACTTATATGTGAGATACAAAACAGAAAGCAACAAATAAGCAAAAAAATCCTATAGACAAAGACAACAGTATGGTGTCCTCCTTACCAGAAGGAAAGGGGGTTGGGAGGGTGGTTCAAGGAGATAAAGAGGGTCAAATACATGGTGACAGAAGGAGACTTGACTTTGTTGAAGAGCACACAATACAACATACAGATAATGTATTATAGAATTGTACACTTGAAACTTATATGATCTTATTAACCAGTGTCACCCCAAAAATTTCAACTAAAAAATGGTTAAGGTGGTAAAAGAAAAAAGTGTCTGCTCCTTCACTGTATTTTGGTGATACAGCGATAAAAAGACAAACACAATCTCTTTCCTTTCAGAACTCAGAAAGGGGGAGTAAGATATAAACTAAATAATTAAAAAAGAAATGATATCACAATTAAAATTATGATGATAGCTATGAAGATGTAGAGCTATAAAAATTAATAAAAGGAGCCTTGACTTAGTTTGAGGTTCCTCTAATGTGTACACTTCTATTATTTTATAAAGCTTAATTGTATGGATTACTTACAAAGTGCTCAGTATAAATCTCTACAGTCATTATTTAATAATATATCACATCATTAACTTTGTATTTTGTATTTTGCAGTGTTATGTTATTATGAGGATTTGGTGATGGAACACAAATAAAATGGAGAGCACAGCAGACACTCACTAAACACTAGTTGTGACTACTAGAAGCACTGATGTAGCAGCCTATATTAAATATAAATTTTCCTAGATGATTAGAACTAAAGTAAAAATTATAAGAATTTTTATAATCATAAGTAATTTTATGAATTCATCTCTGTGAGGCATTTAGAATGGTGGCTGGTACATAATAAGTATCAGGGTGTTGGTATAACTATGCTTATTTCTATTATACTATAGTTGTTATTGTTTTTATTATTACTATTGTTTAACACGTTTAGTATGAAAAGAAATTTTTTTTTAGCATTTTGAAACAATTAGTAGCTTCTTTTAAAACTATTTCAAGAAAGTCCGGTGTGTACTTCTGGTCTGCCCTGAGCATGTTTCCGTCTGTTTCTTAGGCATTCTCACCTGCACTGAATTGCAATTTCAACTTTCTAGTGTGACTTGTTTTGTAATAAAAAAATTATTGTTCTGTGTATTAATTATTTTTATCATGCTAATCACATACTGAATTGATCTCTGTTTCCCAATGAGTCATTTGAAATTATGTTCCTAAACTTATCAAAAGTCTTTTTATTTGTTAATTTTTAAATATAATTTAATTAAAGTTTATTCCAATTATGATGACTTGGCAATTTTTTTCTAAAAAGGATGTGAAGTTTGTGTACAGTATCTATATCACCATGATAATAATGTAAGTAAACATTTGAAATTATGTTCCTAAACTTGTCAAAAGTCTTTATTTTTTTGGCATAGGACCACCAATTGCTTTAATTTTTTATATTGTTTTTGCTTCTGTTTTTGTCACTAGCAGTTGGGTTTTTATCCCTCCCCCCCACTCAAAAAGATATTGTATCTCCAGGAGACATATAGGTGCATGTCAATGGTCAGCAAGAGGGTGTCCCATTGAAATGTGGAAACTGGTTAGTAAGAAGAGTTAGCTATTGGTAAAGAAAAAGTAAAGATATCACTTTTTGCAGATGACATAATTTTGTATGTAGAAAACACCAAAGACTCCAACAAAAAGCTGTTAGAAAAATAAATACAGTAAAGTTGCAGGATACAAAGTTGATATAAAAAGTCAACTTCTTTTCTATAAAACATCAACAGAACATAAGAAAATGAATTGAAAATAGCAATTTGTTTGACAATTGCAAGGAAATAAAATACCTAGGAATAAAGTTTTTTTTTTCTTCTTTTCCAGTCGAGAGGAGGGGAGATAGAAAGACAGACTCCTGCATATGCCCCAACAGGGATCCACCTGACAACACACATCTAGGGTCAATGCTCTGCACATCTGGGCCTATGCTCTTTACTGAGCTATTTTTAGTGCCTGAGGTGGAGGCTCCATAGAACCATACTTAGTACACAGGGCCAATGCTTTTGAACCAATCAAGCCATGGCTGCAGGAGGGGAAGAAAGAGAGAGAGAAAGAGGAAGGGGGAGGTCGAGAAGCAGATGGTCACTTGTCCTGTGTTTCCTGACTGGTAATTGAACCCAGAACATCCACACACTGGGAAGATGCTCTACCACTGAGCGCACTGGCCAGGGCCATGTACAAACTTAACAAGCGATGTGAAGGACCTACATATTGAAAATTACAAAGTATTACTGAAAGAAATTGAAAAAGACACAACAAAATGGAAAAATATTTTGTGATCATGGATTGGAAAAATCAACATAGTTAAAATGGCCACATTACCCAAAGCAATATACAAATTATTTTGCAATCCCCATCAAAATCCCAATGTCATTTTAAAAAAATAGAACAAAAAATTACCAGGTTTCTATGGAACCATAAGACACCCTGAGTACACAAAAAAATCCTGGAGAAAAAAAAAGAATGAAGCCGGAGGTATCACACTACCTAACTTCACATTATATATACTTTAGAGCCATGATAATCAAAAAAACAGCATGGTATTGGCAGAAAAAACAGATGTACAGAACAATAAAATAGAATTGAGAGCCAAGAAATAAAACCACATATATATGGACAAATAATCTTTGACAAAAGAGCTAAAATCACACAATGGAGAAAAGAAAGCCTCTTAAATAAATGGTTCTGGGAAAATTAGAAAGTGACATGCAAAAGATTAAAACTTGACTCCGGTTTGTCCTCATGCACAAAATGTAATTAGAAATGGATCAAGACCTAAATATAAGATCTGAAATAATAAATTACATAGAAGAAAATAGAGGTACTAATCTTATAGACCTTGGTTATAGTGAACATTTTATGAATTTGACACCAAAGATAAGGGAAGTATAGGCAAAAATAAATGAATGGGACTATATCAAACTAAAAGGCTTCTGCACAGCAAAAGAAACTGACAACAAACCAAAAAGACAGCCAATCAAATGGGAAATGATATTCACAAACAACAGCTCCACCAAAGGGTTAGTATCTGAAATATATAAAGAACTTACAAAGCTCAACAACAAACAGACAATCCAATTAAAAAATTGGAAGAGGACCTGAACAGACACTTCTCCCAAGAAGATATACAAACAACATGTAAATATATGAAAAAAAAAGGCTCATCTTGGTTAGCTATTAGAGAAATGCAAATCAAAACTATAATGAGATACCATCTCACACCTTTTAGATTGGCTGTTATTAACAAAACAGGTAATAAAAAGTGTTGGAGAGGCTGTGGAGAAAAAAGAAATCCTTACTCACTGCTGGTGGGAATGTAAACTAATATAATACTATGGAGGACAGTATGGCGGTTCTTCAAAAAATTAAGAATAGAGTTACCATATGACCCAGCAATCCCTTTACTGGTTATCTACCCCTCAAATTAGAAAATATTGGTATGTAAAGACACATGCACCCCCACATGTTCATTGCAGCATTATTCACAGTGGCCAAGACATGGGAACAAACAAAGTGTCCCTTGATAGAAGATTGGATAAAGAAGATGTGGTACATATATACAATGGCATACTGCTTAGCCATAAGAAATTATGACATACTGCCATTTGTGAAAACATGGATGGACTTTGAGAATATTATGCTAAGTGTAATAAGTAAATCAGAAAAAGCTAAGATCTATATGATTTCACACATAGGTGGCATATAAAACTAAGACTCATGGTCATAGGCAAAAATGAAGTGGTTACCAGAGAGAGAGGGTGGGTAAGAGAAGTAAATGGGGCCAAATATAGTGTGAAAGAAAGTGTTTTGACTTTGCGTGATGGGAATACAATGTAATGAATAGTTCACATACTATGAAGATATATACTTGAAACTTATGTGTCCTAATGAACCAGAATCACCCCTTTAAATTTAATTTCTAAATAAAATATTAAATAAAGATTGTATTAATTCAGATTTACAAATAACTGTTCATCATAAATTTGTGGAACACTTGAGAATAGTCAAATTTGGAGATAATAATTTTTGAATTCCAGGCATTTGTTTACTATTATGGTACAGTACTATTGCCCAACTGGTGGTGGCACAGTGGATAGAGCATAGCCCCAGAATGCTGAGGGCTCTGCTTTGAAACCCCAATGTCACTAGCTTGAGCACGGCTTGCCAGCTTAAGCTTGGGGTCCCTGGCTTGAGCTTGGGATCACTGACATGATCACAAAGTCTATAACTCGAGCTCAAACATCTCTGTTTTAAAACCCAGGTTTGCTGACTTGAGAAAGGGGTAATGGCTTGGTTTGCGCCCCACCCCGCTTAAATCAAGGCATGTATGCATAGCAAACAATAAAAAACAAAAGTGAAGCAATAATGAGTTGGTACTTCTCACTCTCTCCTTTCTCTGTCTCTTAAATCACTAAATAAAACAAATAAAACCCCATGAAAATCTTTAAGAAAGTACAATACTGTGTATGTTAAATATTCCACAAAATATGCCTTCTTTGTTTCCTTAATTTAACATTTTGATTTCTTCAGTTAAATCTCAGAATGCCCATCCTGTTGACTTATTTTAGTCTAATGCAGAAGATGCCACAAAGAAAAATAAATCAGGTAATGAGAAATTGTAGTAATGAATGAACATAGTTGTAGCATGGATATAATGTTGCTTCTCAAATCAGAACAAGACATTGGGTAAAAATGTTCCAAATTTTATTTAAGGTGGATAATACTAATTTATCTTTTAACTTTTAGTGTATTTAATTACTAATGACAGAAAATATTTTAGATAAAATATTATTTATGCATTTAATTTATTTTCTTTTGCTCCACATTGGAAGATAATCCTTCAGGGACCCCATACACTATAAAAGGGTCGAGCACATATCAGGTGTGATATGTTTTCAGTAGACAAGTGAACAAATGGCTAATTATAATTCATGGATATATCTATTTTATAAGAAAGCTGGGCTCTAAAAAATAGGTAAGATTGGTAAACAGGATGGTGGAACTATTCCAGGTGGCAGGATGAATATATTGTTCAATAGGAATAATACAAAATGTGTGTTTGTGTAAAAGAAAAGCAATAGAAAGTGAGACTTAGATACTTAGAGTGAAGTAGTTGGCAGAAAAATTTTCAAAAGCAATTTTTTTTGCTTTTCTACTCTCTCTGTATATTTTAAAACAATTTTAGATGATATGCATTTATGACTTGAATCCCACAAATATGAGTAAACACAAAATCTAACAAAGGCTGAAAATTTATCATTGCTTTAGGCAGAATATTTCCAGTAGAAATTAAGTACACACAAAAATAAAATATGCTTTTCTTTGTAGGCAGTGATGTTCCAGCCACCCATGGACTGGTAAAGCCCTTGAAAACTATTTTATGCTTAATTCTATTTTAATTTGAGAGAATATCAGTGCTTTTACTTATGACACCATGAACAAGTAACATAGATTATTGCTTTATTTCAACTTCCCCAAAGAATGCATTTGAATAAAACCAGCACATTTGTGACCTAAAATGCTCTCTTGGGTTACATGCATAACAGTAAAGAGTTCATATATGCCAGGTTGCGGGTTTAAAACAAATTGACTGCTCAGTGATAAATGCCTGGAATTGGAGAAGGGGTCAGCGCCCATAAAAACCCTGGCATAACCTTAACTACAGAGGTATGAATGGTTTTCTACAGCTACAATTATTTCATAATGTGCAGGAGGGTTTATCAGGCTAAACAGACCATATGGTGAAATGAATCCTTAAATTGAAAACAGAAAGGCATTTTGAAAGTGTCAAAGAGGAGATAAAGTCATCTGCATATTCTGTAGAGGAGATGCAAAAATGAAAAATATGAAAAGTAAATATATGTCAAAGTAAAAAAAAGCAATTAAAAATTCAGGATCATGCTGATGATAATATTTAAAATATTTAAAAATGTACCTAACATTTGGCCACCATAGATTTTATTACATAAGAAAATTACTTCAGCCATACATTTTAAATAAAAATATTATATCTATGATACTTTAAAACATCATTCTAATTATGCTCAATGTTTTTCTCATGTTATGATTTATTCAAAGCAGAAAAAAACGTTTGCTTGTTACATCAACACGAAGCATAAAAAAAATTGTCTATCGTCTAGAGAAATTGGTTTTTACTATTAAGTGATGTTACTGGCCAAAGCATGTACCATTCTGGAGTGATTTTAGACTAAAAAGACTATGCAAGACCTGTCTGATGACGTTACTGAAGCTCAATTCAACAGAAGAACATTCCACTGGGTGGTCTCTTTACCTTAATCGGGAACATACTTTGAATATGAAGAGCTGAGTGAAATTTTTGGTGGTGTTCTACCCACTCTTCCAGTAAACAACCTCACCTGGCTATGCAAGGGACAGGTGTTTTGTCAATCTTTTGTTTATTGGGAAATAAAAGACCAGTGTAACCCAACTGCATGAAAAATAGGTGACTGAGTTGAATATGGCATCTGCTCATTGCTAATGTAATTTCTTCAACTTAATTGCCTTCTGACAGCAATCCCTGGATTTTTCAGGGGCCTTCTGTCCAATATTTAGCTACAGAAGATACTCCTAGATCTCTTTATTGGTTCCAAAACCAGAACACATAAATTACATAGCCACATTAGTAACATTTTTATTTAAGCATTTAAGATTATATAGATATGGATTTCGATATTGATATGAATATTATATGTCTGTGTATCCTTCCTCAATATATAAATCATCATAGGATAATGGTGGAACCCAGAAATATCTTTGAATATATATCTGATTTAACTCATGATTTTATCTGAAATCTATTCAATACATACATGTACATACATGCTATAATTCTACTACTCCATCCTGATTTGGGGAATTTGAAGGACTATTTGCCATTAGAGAAATGAACAGCATGATAAAATCACAACGAAAATTATGATCATTTAGAGTTAAAACATATCCTCATGTAATTAATGTTGATAAAGAAATATATAAGGGCTTTGTTTTTAATTCTATTAGGAAAGTAAAAAATATTAGATTATGAAACAACATTGTTATAGGCACAGAAGAATTTAGATTAAAGTTATATCCCACCTTTAGAATTATCCGGAATCCTTTCAGAATTTAAGTCCTCAGATAATCACATCACCAGAGTTTTTCTCTTACTCCCCCTTTTCTGTCCTAGGTTTTATATATGCATCAACTTACTTATATGCTGATCTTGCTTGTCTATTTCAGAATGTCAGGAAAACAGAAGATTCGTGTTTCATATTTCCATGACTTCAGGAACACTTGCATTCTTTGGTTAGCTGACTTTATGTTTTCCCATATTTTGATTTTAAAATATCTCTTTTATATGGTATAGAATGAGGCCGGGTTGGATAACTCGATTGGTTAGAGAATCAGCCCATAGCGCAGAGGTTGCCGGTTCGATCCCTGGCAGGGCCCATCCAGGAATGGATCAATGTTTCTGTCTGTCTCTCTCTCTCTTTCTCTCCTCCTATCCCTTGCACTCTGGCTTAAATCAATAAATAAAATAAAAAAGGAAGACTCTATGTGGTGTAGAATGTGCGATATGGAATTTCACTTAGTGTCCTTTAGTACAGGCATACCTTGTTTTATTGCATCTTGCTTTTTATTGTGCATTGCTGATATTGTGTTTCTTACAAACTGAAGGTTTGTGGCAACCTTGCATAGAGCAAGTCTATTTGTGCTATTTTTCCAACAGGCTTAGAAAATGGTTAGTGTTTTTTAGCAGTGAACTATTTTAAAATTAAGTTTTGTACATTTTTTAACATAATGCTATTGCATAGTTAATAGACTACAGTATAATGTAAACATAACTTTTACATGCACTGGGAAACCAAAAAAATTGTATGGCTTCTTTTATTGAGATATTTGCTTTATTGCAGTGGTATGGAACCAAACCCATAAGATTTTTGAGGTATGCCTGTATTCTCACACATGTGATGAGTTAAATATCTACCTAGTCAGGATACTATCAGAATTTTAGAAAATTGCAGTTGTAAAATTGGGAAACACATACACACCCTGATAATCATTAAACTTGGAGAAACTAAAAAAGTGGAATCTGGCTTTGGATTTGTTAAGATGTCTGCAGTAACTGGTGACTTATATAAATTTATTTATTTTGGTAACCTACCGGGCTTTTCTCTCCTGCCATTCATCTTATTACCTTTGGTTTATAGCTATCTATCTCTGAACAGATAGTCAATTGGTTGGAGCTTATAATCAGACATAGTCATGAAATTGCTTTACTGTTATTTTAATTTTACAATTGCTTTTGATTTATGACTCTGTACGGTTTAAAGTTCAAGTCCTCACTCTCTTATTTACTAGATGTGTATTCTTTTCTTCTCTGACCCTCACTCTTCTACGTTAAAATGGAAAAATTTTCCATTGGATAGGGAAAATGCAAATAGATCTCCAGTACAAAGCCTGGCACAGGGTAAGCACCTGTATTTGTCAAGTAAGCAATTTTCATCCTCATGATGTTGATGATGACTGTGTGATGGAAATGAATAGCTTGGCTTACATTTTCACTCAATTGTATTTGGTCATTAAATTACTTTACTGTCCCACTGTGGAATGAGCAAATGCTCTTGCTTGAAGAATATGTAGCCTGACCTGTGGTGGCGCAGTGGATAAAGCGTCAACCTGGAAACACTGAGGTTGCCGGTTCAAAACCCTGGGCTTGCCTGGTCAAGGCACATATGGGAGTTGATGCTTCCTGCTCCTCCCCCTTCCCTCTCTCTCTCTCTCTCTCTCTCTCTCTCTCTCTCCTCTCTATAATGAATAAATAAAATCTTTAAAAAAATTAAAAAAAAAGAATATGTAAGCCTTTATTTCTGTGTTGTAGTCTAGAAGTCTTGGACAAATTTACTAATTCATATGACCCTGCTTTCTTGTTTAGAGCTATTATTGCTAGTCTATCCAATTGTGACTATTGGTAGCACATACCTCAAGGGACTGTATTGAAAACTACATAAACCAGTGCAAGTGAAAATGCTTTTTAAACTGTAAAATTTCAAAGATTTTCAATGATTTATTTTATCTCAATTGTGTAACTAGATTCAGGAGTGCTCACTAAACATAAACATAGTCATCACCCAAGGAGTTATTAATACCTAGATTTCTCATCTCTGTGAGTTTGGGGAGGTCAATACATCTGCACCTTGTAAAAACACCCAAGATGGGTTAATGTTGGTAACCAGAGATAACACTTTGAGGATTCATACATCTGTAAAAAAAATCCTGAATGTATGAAAAGTAACAGCAAAGAAGTATCTAGGTAATGGGAATGAAGAAAGGTCTAAGGTTGGTAACAGATCATTATAAATTATGATTAATGATTAATCTAAGATGGAAATTATCTTCTACACAGCTGTTTTTTCTTATTGATTTATGAATATTATTGCTATGTTTAGTCTAAAATAAACCACATGAAAATATATATTCCTGAAAAAAAATATCAGCAAGAAGAGAGAACAAAGAGATATGAGACTCTTAATTGTAAGTTGAGGAATTTTTACTGGAAGATCTCTGAAAGAGTTTTCTTGACACTGTAAAATTCTATTATGTAAATTAAAAAAAAAAACTCTAAAATCAGGGTAGTTTGATGATGAATATCTGATCCATTCATTTCATGGCATCAGAGCTTAATGGTCCTGGTAAATTAAGAGTAATTTGGTGATGAAGATTTGTTGTTATATGTCTCTATTGGTAAAAAAATATTAGTCAATTATATATAATATTAAGTTATCTAAAGTTTAAGTGATCTGGCCCTGGCTGGTTGGCTCAGTGGTAGAGCGTCGGCCTGGGTGCAGGGGACCCGGGTTCCATTCCCGGCAGGGGCACATAGGAGAAGCGCCCATTTGCTTCTCCACCCCCCTTCCTCTCTGTCTCTCTCTTCCCCTCCCGCAGCCAAGGCTCCATTGGAGCAAAGATGGCCCGGGCGCTGGGGATGGCTCCTTGGCCTCTGCCCCAGGCGCTAGAGTGGCTCTGGTCGCAGCAGAGCGACCCCCCGGAGGGGCAGAGCATCGCCCCCTGGTGGGCAGAGCATCGCCCCTTGGTGGGCGTGCCGGGTGGATCCCGGTCGGGCACATGCAGGAGTCTGTCTGACTGTCTCTCCCCGTTTCCAGTTTCAGAAAAATACAAAAAAAAAAAAAAAGTTTAAGTGATCTAATTACTATTTTCAGCCTCATTGCTTATATACAACAGTAAGTTTAAGAAGGAAAAATTTTAGTCACATAACAATGTGAATGTATTAAATGCCACAGACCTGTACACATAAAAATGGTTAAAATGATAAATTTTATGTTGTATATTTTACAATTAGAAACTGAATAGAAAATGTTGGATATATTTTACTATGATTTTTGACCACTTTTAAAGTTAACAGCAGTCCTTTAATTCCCAAATAAAAATTTCTAAAAGAAAGGAAATAAAATATAAGTGTGCCTCTGGTATTTTAGATAAAATAATCAAATTTATAGATAATTACTCATAAAACATTAATTATAAAAACTGATAAAACATATATTCTAGTTTAGGTTCCTGTTTCTTTCATCTTGTTGTCATTCATCTTTAATGTTGTATTCAGAAAACCTAGAGAAGGATCCACTGAAATTGGAAAAGGAGCAAATGTGAGGAATATTTTCAGAGTCTGTATCAATGCTGTAAGTCCATGGATGCTCCTGTAACTGAGCAAATCTGAGAAAGCTACAATACTCAGAAAACAGAAAAAGTGGATGATAAGAGTTTGTATCTACTAGAAGCTAGGCTTGGAAACCAAGCTAACGCACAGCCACAGAACAAAGGCAGTGTAAAGTAAAAAAGACAGGTAGAAAAGGCAAAGAAACAAAGCCCGTTCCTCCAGCTGGATTCAGACATTCATTGCTCATATGCTGTGCAGCTTCTGAACTGTACTTACAAATTTACAACAACCAACTCTAGCATGAGGTGTGAATGGAAAATTGAGAATTCAGAAGTGAATTGATCAAGAAATGGAAAATCAATGTATTGGATATGTCATCCATGCAAATGATAAAGGAATTATGATTTAAGATGTGAAAATTTGAAATTCAGAAAAATGAGACACATTTACCTAATCTTTCAGTAAAATAATATCTAACATGAAAGAGAAGAAGATAGTAAAGAAAGAATAAACAAGATGCTACAAAAATATCCAAACTAGGTGATCACTGAATATCTACTTGAGTAACATCTTTAGGGACTCAACATTTAAGGAATACTATTTGAAAAGTGCCATGCTAAATGAATTACCATTAAAATCAAGGGGGGGAAAAAACAACCCCACTCAATATAACACCCTCTGCCCCAGCATGATGCCCTTCATGCCCCATGCAGTCTCTTCCATTCCTGTTTCATCCTCTTTGCCCTTCTCCCACTACCTCCATCCCCCCTTTCTCTCTGAGAATTGTTATATTTTAGAGCACATAAAGATTAATGGCAATGTTATATTAGCATCAAAATATGTTAGAAGGTAACAAAATACAATTTTAGCTTTTTAAAATGTGCTCTATACTGGGCTTATGAGAAAATAGAAAATAAGTAATGAAAATAGAAAATAAACTTACTAGTTACTCTGATAATAATTAAATTAACTACATAATAAGGACAAACTGTAGCAATAAGCTCCAAAACACTTTGAATTTATTTCAGTAACATTCTCTTTAAAAACCTTGAAGTACTGGTAAAATACAGAAAATCTAGAAATGGAAGATAAGAAATAGTCAAAATAGTAAGAAAATATTAGGCATAATATTTTAAGAAAACAATAACCCCAACAAAATGAAAGAAAGAATTTAAGAGAAAGAGCAGAAATTTGTGAAAGAGATCATTAAAAGTATTAAGAGGTTATTCTCACAGTAAAATACACAATTCTCTGGCAATCAGTTATGAAATAAAGGAACATAAAAAATAAGCTTAATAGTAACATATTGGAGGATGTTGCCACAAATTTAAAAGTTTTAAAGTATAAGAGACTACTGTGGATAGATTTACACCAATGTATTGGGAAATCTAAGTAAACTGAACATTTTTCAGAAAATAAATAACAAAATTACTTCTGGTATAATAAAAAATATTGAATAGATCAACAATCCTTGAAAAGTGTGAAAGAGAATAAAAAACTTGTAACCCAAAATGATCTTTGACTGAGATTATTTTATTTTTAAATTGTATGAAATGTCAATAAAATAATAGTTCTTACATTATGTAGATATGTACAGGGTGCAGAGAAAGGAAAAGTTTGCAGGTTTGGTTGTAGTGGCTTGTATAATATAGCTAACAATATTGAATGTTTAGAACACACACATAAACACTATACAGTATGTACATATGTATGGTGCAAATTTTGCTTTTTAATGAAATATGGAGCATCTAAAACATAGTTATAGGCAACTGAATAGTAGTATATACAAAGAATATGAGACAGGAAGTAAAAAATGGTCTGTTAGGAAATATAAGAATGAAATGAGTTCTCTTTAGTAAACTAAAGATAATATACCTATTGGAAGTCAAGATAATTAATTATTAATGAGGCTGTTAAAGTCAGAACAAGACAAAGATGTGAATATAAATATTGTACTAACCAAAGAAAAAGTCCATAATGATAATAATTATATATATATCTTAGATCATTTTTATTTTATTTAATATATTGATTTTCTGTTTATAATAATTAAATAATTAATTGAAAATGTATCTGATTTAATAATATTTAAATAAATATTTTGCAAAGTCAATATGCGAAAATAAAAATTGTGTACATTTCACAAATATCCAATTCAAAATTGTCAGAGAAAATTAGCACTCAGTAGTGGAAAGAATAATACAAAGAAAATCATAGCTGGGCACATTATATTGCTGAAAAACAATGTAAATCAGTCAGGGCTGAATTATTTTAGTTGAGAAAATTAATAAACATTGCAGGTAATTGGTTAATAGGTGTTGGAGAAATGAAAAGGCAAAAATAGAACCCTGATAAAGCACAGAGATAGTGACTTCAGGAAGTAGCTTGGGGATCATGGATGGGGTGTGGGGTGGAGAGTCTCCAAAAAGCTGGGGCCTAAACATCTGGAGACTTGTACAGGAATGGGTCTCAAACTTATGAAGAAGAGGCAACATACAGTAGATTTTCCAAGGGGAATGTTAAGGTTGATCTAGTAACATAAAGAAATCAGAAATGCAACCACTTGCTGCTTTCAGGGCGAAGAAGGGTATATGGGCTGAAGCTGACAGAAACTCTAACCAACTGGGAAGGAGAAATCCCCTTCATTTCCTCTGTGTTTAGTCTTCTCTAATGTTGTTTCTCAATTGGTGTTGACAGTTATTATTACTAAACTTATCTAGAGTTTATTTAATGGGTTCACCATCACAATTTAATATCAACCAACCAACCAACCAACAAAGCAGAAGCAAGAACAGCAACAGCAAAACTGATTTATCCCTCAGCTAACTGGAGTATAACTCCACATAGGTTTTCCAGAATGAGTCTAGACATAGCAAACGTATGTAGCTTGTGATCTGTTTTATTATTCTATATAGTTTAAATAGGTTTTACAGATTCTAAATATAGTTGTGCTACATTTTATAATACAAAATATGTTATAAATAAAATATAAGAATAATTACAACTTTATATAGTTTTTACTATATTTTTAAAATATAACATTATTTTAATTGATGTAATGAACTTCTGAATTGCATCTATAAATTCAGGGTTTACAATTATTTCTCTCATAATTCTATATATCTTATTTCATGGTATGCTATCATCTAACAATTTGACAAAAAAAAAACCCCTGAGATAATGGTTTTTTTTAATTGTAGGGTACTGATAACTATCCTGAAGTCTTAAAGTATCAGAGAGAAAAGAAGGTTTTTCTCTTAGTTGCTAACACAGGCTTTAATTTAGAGTATGACTTCATAACATGGATTGAATATATTTGTCTGTCGATTCATTAGAGAATAAGATTTGTATAATGTGAACTGCTATTAGTCAAAATGCAATTGCAATCAGTAATTAATACGACCATCTGGAACCAGCCCCAATTACGAGGGAACAAAAGCTGCCGCACACAGGACACAGCTGCTGCGTTTGAGTGGATTTGTACTTTATCCTAACAAAGGGTGCCGAACACTGAAAGAAAACACAGAACACGTGGTGCTGGTGACCTGGGAGTGAGTAAAACAAGAAGACGCTGAACTTGAGCAAAACCTAGATGCCTGTCAAGACAGGGTTTATCGATAATGGTGAGGTTGTTAGCTATAAATTGTTTTTAACTGAAATCCCTACAGTATCAAATGCATTTGTAAGTATAAAATTTATTAAGATTAACTCCAATTTTAAGATTAAAGCAGTTGTTTTTATAAAAATATGTTTGTTACAACTGTTTTATAAACATATAACCTACACAATTAAATAATACATTTATTCATATAGGTAGTCAAATACTTACTTCCTGGTTTATTTTACCTTGGAATGAGGGAAATTTTTCTGTAAATTTAATCCCAATTCAAGGAGGTCTGTATTTTAGGTCTTTTGCTTTATAGATTCAGGTTATTTTTCAACTCAAGAAAGTTTTCTTCATGTATTATTTTACTTTTGAAATTCTTCCATTTGTTTTATCTAGTCTAAAAACTTCTGAGTGTTGATATTCCCATCACTGATTTGAGTCTCTGCAATATAAACTATGTTTTCAGCTCTGATGCCATTTTGAGTTACGCTGTATCTTTTTTTCATTCTTTTGACAACATAAAGTCTTTTCTGATTTGTTGCCCTTAGCTATAAGCTTTCCTGTTTCCTCCATTTCTGAGATAATGCAAATAAATGCTGTTTACATTTCATTTTAAAATGTAAATATTTAAAAACTAAGTGACATATTTCATTACACCTTTTGTGATGGATTGTCTCCCAATTCCTTACCCTTTGAGAGTTCCCTTTGTTGCATTTCTCTTTTGCCATATTTGAACTGAGAAAAATTCAACAAATATTAATATTTCAAAACGATGTTCATGAATTCTTATTTTCCACATTTCCCTAATGCTACTAAAATCTTCTTAGGTTTTAAACTTTATCTTGCTTTATATAAGTGTAATAGTCAACTTAGGCTGCTGTAGCAAAACATCTTAGACTAGGTGCCTTACACAACAGACATTTACTTTTTCCAGTCAAGAGTCTTTAAATCTGAGATCCAGATACTTCATGCTCAGTTTCTTTTTTTTTTTTTTTTTGGTATTTTTCTGAAGCTGGAAACGGGGAGAGACAGTCACACAGACTCCCGCATGCGCCCGACCGGGATCCATCCACCCAGCACGCCCACCAGGGGCGACGCTCTGCCCACCAGGGGGCGATGCTCTGCCCCTCCGGGGCTAGCGCCTGGGGCAGAGGCCAAGGAGCCACCCCCACCGCCCAGGCCATCTTTGCTCCAATGGAGCCTTGGCTGCGGGAGGGGAGGAGAGAGACAGAGAGGAAGGAGGGGAGAGGGGTGGAGAAGCAAATGGGCGCTTCTCCTATGTGCCCTGGCCAGGAATCGAACCCGTGTCCCCCGCACGCCAGGCCGACGCTCTACCGCTGAGCCAACCGGCCAGGACCTCATGCTCAGTTTCTGATGAAAGCTCTCTTCCAGGGTTGCACACTGTCACTTTCTTCTTGCTGTCTCCTCACCTGGCAGAGAGAGACAGCAGACTCACCAGAGAGTGCTAATCACTTCATGGGGGCCCCCCGCTCTCATGATCTCATCCAGCCCTAGTGACCTCCCAGTGATCTCATCTACTAATATTGTCACCAAAAGTGTTAGGGCTTTAACATATGACTTTAGGGGACATAGGCATTCTGTCCATAAGAATAAGTTTACCCATATAGCACAGGACATGGTTTAGAAAGGGGTAAAGATTAATTGTATTTTTGGATAGTTTTCTACTCTCTGTTCTAAATAAAGTCTTCCTTCAAGGAGAGCTTTGAGTCCTCTGTACTTACTATTTGCCTCTCCCTGGGCAAAACCTCCAAGCCACCAGTCTGGGCTGGAGTGAGGACAGTCACTCCTGGAGCACATTTCCAAAGACTTTATATTGTTTTTAAAATACATTTTACAAGTTAACTTGTTTCACTAGGGGTTGGGTTTGTGGTTCTCAAACCTCCATTGTAAAAGTGGATCACCATTGGTTCTCTGAGCAGTGGTTGTCACTACCTCTGTATTACCAGCTTTCAGAAAAGTCTCCAGAGACCATTTTTTTTTTTTTTTTTTTTTTTTTTTTTTCATTTTTCTGAAGCTGGAAACAGGGAGAGACAGTCAGACAGACTCCCGCATGCGCCCGACCGGGATCCACCCGGCACGCCCACCAAGGGCGACGCTCTGCCCACCAGGGGGCGATGCTCTGTCCATCCTAGGCGTCTCCATGTTGCGACCAGAGCCACTCTAGCGCCTGAGGCAGAGGCCAAGGAGCCATCCCCAGCGCCCGGGCCATCTTTGCTCCAATGGAGCCTTGGCTGCGGGAGGGGAAGAGAGAGAGAGGAAAGCACGGCGGAGGGGTGGAGAAGCAAATGGGCGCTTCTCCTGTGTGCCCTGGCCGGGAATCGAACCCGGGTCCTCCGCACGCTAGGCCGACACTCTACCGCTGAGTCCAGAGACCATTTTAAATACCCCCTTCTCCTCTCCTTCCCCGCTTAGACCTTGGCCACCTTCCAGAGACAGATGGCACTTAGGAATCAGGGTATCTAACGGTAAGGGTTAAGGGGGGGGAGGGTGTCAAGGTTTATTTTCTTATTGGGATGGTTGCTTCTTTAAATGCCAAATTAAACAAATATGGGTATAAAACTTAATTCATAAAATAAAATTGGATTCTAAAAGAAAAGTAAAATCCATAAGCTACATCTCTCCATTTTATACTTATGTTTTCTCTTCCATCTCTCTTCTGCACTGGCTTAGTTGTTTTTCAGACATAAGGGATTCAAACAATTGTTCTAATACATAACTTTTTTTATCTCAATACTTGCCTTCTTCGTTATCCAATGTTCATGTATTAGACTTTAATGAAATGCTCTTGCAATTTTTTTATTTTTAGCTTTGTCTTTGTTACATTTTTACTCATAAAACAACTTCTATAATCACTTTTAATTTACATTGTTATATTTTATATTAAACTTAATCATGTCACTACTTTTATAGGTAAAATTGCTAAATATAGGCTACTTCCAATCATTCAATGTGAGCATATGATGATTTCAAAAATAGAAATTTAATTAACGATATTCAAAATATTACATACTTAACTAAATATTTTTTACATAAGTAATTTAAATTTAGTGTTACTAAGTTTGAAGAAATAATAGTACTCAAGTGTAAAACTATTTATGTTCATTACACCCTTACTGAGGAAATTATCCATATGTAATCTCTTTCACTTTTGTTCCATGTCTTTATTTTAAAGGTTTATTTATTGTATCTTGAATTTATAATTGTTTAAATTTTGTTCATATACCTATCAAATGAACGACTCAATCACTAACTCTCAAATATCATGTATTAGTCCATATTAAATATAATTTTAATTTTCCCAAGCAACATTTTGCATGTTCTTTCCTGAAAGGTTTTGTAAAATTTATTTATTATTTTAAATTTTTTTTATCTCTTAAAAAGGTTACCTTTTGGTGGTAAGAACTCTTTTATGAGACATACTCTCTTAAAATTTTAATTTAACAATACAGTATTTTGAACCCAGGTAGAGTGTTGTATAGAGGACCCCTGGACACTGTTCATATTGCTTAACTGAAGTTTTTTGCCCTTTGATTAGTAACTCCCCAGCTTCCCCTCCTCACAACCCCTGGCAGTCCTCATTGCACTCTTTGATTCTATGTACCTTACTATTTTAGACACCTCATATAAGTGGAATGACAGTATCTGTCATTCTGGGACTGGCTTATTTCACTCTGCATAATGTCCTCAAGCTTCATCCATTTGTTGCAAAATGCAGAATTTCCTTTTTTGTAAGGTTTTATAATATTCCTCTGTATATGCATACCACATTTTCTTTATCCATTCATCCACTGGTGGATATTTAAGTTGTGTTCACAATTTGGTTAATAATGATGCAATAAATGGTTGTGCAAGTATCTCTTTGAAATCTTTATTTTAATTCTTTTCAATAAATACCTACTCTGACCAGGCAGTGCTGCAGTGGTTTGAGCATTGGACTGGGACATGGATGACCAACGTTCAAAACCCTGAGGTCGCTAGTTTGAGCGTGGGCTCATCCGCCTTGAGTGCTGGCTCACCAGCTTGAGTGTGGCATGGCTGGCTTGAACATGGGATCATAGACATGACCCCATGATCACTGGATTGAGCCCAAAGGTAGCTGGCTTGAAGCCCAGGTTGCTGGCTTGAGCCCACAGTCACTGGCTTGAGCAAGGAGCCACTTGTTCAAGGCACACATGAGAAAGCAGTCAAGAAACAACTAAAGTACTGCAATGTAGAATTAATGCTTCTCATCTCTCTCTCCCTTCTTGTCTGTCTGTCCCTCTCTCTCTTTCTCTCTCTATCTCTGTAAATAAATAAATAAATAAATAAATAAATAAATGCCTGAAAGTGGGATTACTGGGGTATATGATAATTCTATTTCTACTGTTTTCCTTAGTATCTGCACCATTTTCACCAACAGGGTATGATGATTCTTTTTTCTCCACATCCTCACAATTTTGGTGTCTTTCTAAAAGATGTTAAAGGTATATTATTGTGATATTTGTTGTTGCATTTCACTAATGATTATTTTTTGATGCTAGTATAATTGGATTTTTTCTCTTAATTCTTTTTTAGAAAGTTTCAGATATTTAAAACTGTAAGCAATATTTGGATGTTAATTTGTCATATTTACTAAATTTTATAATTAGTTATAACAGTTTCTTGATAGAGCTTTGTAGTTTTCTATATATAACATTATGCCATCTGCAAACAGGGGCAGTTTTACTTCTCTCTGATTTGGATGTCTTTTTTATTGCCTAATTGCACTGTAGAGCTTCCACCATTATGTTCAATAGAAATGGTTAGAGTGTGCTTCCTCGCCTTTCTCCTGAATCTAGATAAAAAGTTCACAATTTTCTCACTGTTGAGTATGATGTTTTGTAGGTAGAGTGCAGAGCGCATTCCTAGCAGCTGTGGCTGATGCAATGCTGTGAGAACACTCCAGCACCTGAAACCCTCCTAGGCACACCCAGGAGAGAGCTCGCCCGCTGTGGGGAGGTGGCTCAGCACCAACCAAGCAGCTCTCTGACCTTTTCGGCCATTGGCTATGAAGAATACACTGTAACATCCTATAAGCTGGACCCATGTATATAAGCTAGTTTACTTCCTGAGTAAAGTGGATCTGCGTCACTAAACCTGATCCCCAGAGTCGGGTCTCTGCGTCTCCATCGTCCTCACCCCTGGTGGGCCTTGTTCACAACTGGCGCCTCGAACAGGGACCCAATTTGCATCCAAGGGATGGGTGAGTGACCCTCTGCAATGGGAAACCTTCTCCCTTACTCCAGAGCCCTGCAAGGTCAAGCCCTGCACGCCCTATTGCAGAGTAGTCAAGTAAAGTTAGTGAAAAGGATCTTTGTACCTACTGGGAAATCCTCTCAGGTTTCAACCCTTGGCTCCGGGATGCGCCTCTTTGGGACCCCAATACTTGGGCCCAAGCTTTCCGGCGCATCCGTTTGGCCGAAGTACACGAAGGACAAATCTTCCCTCTCGGTCTCGTTCCTGCCCTGCTAGCGATACATGCCTGCCTGACCAGTGCTCCTGCTGGGGACCCTCTGCAGGTTCCTAAGGCAACTCCTCTTTCAGAGGAGCCCCTACCTCTGTATTCACCTCCCCCTGTAGAGGAAGAAAAAGGTTGGGCCACTGAGTTTGATGGACTTGCAGCTGAGCCTGCAGAAATGAAACTAGACACAGAGACTGTGCCATCAGCTCTGCCACCCGAATAAGCAGAAGTCGCTATTTTCACATTCCCTGCTGGGGCTCAGTGCCCCACCCCAGCCTCTCAGATGCCATTTTCTACCCCAGCTTTAACTCCAACACCTGTTCCTGCTGTAGACCCATGGGCCAGCCTATACGCCCCCATGTGCCTTTTTTCTTTTCCCCTCTCGTTTGTCTGTCTTATCTACTTTTCTGTATCTCTTGCTCTCTCTCTCCCCGGCCCCTCTTTCTTAAATGACGCTGGAAGGACCCAGCCACGGCACAGTGGCGTGGACCACACCCTTTTCTAACACAAGGAAGAGGTTATGCTAATATTTTTCAGCCAATTTGGATCCCAGGAACCCCCCAACCTGCTTGACAGGGTTTCTTGGGCACCCACTAAGTGATTCAGTCTTTACCCATCCAAAGCCACAGCCCTGACCTCCTCCACACTGACTATGCCTGAGGCAAGGAGGTCCTCAGCACTCCGGAAGAAGACCTAGCGGCCAATGTGCACGCCCCATCACCTGGGGGGATGTGGAGGCTTTGGCGAGGCAGGCTCAGAGAGTGGCCCCTGATGGACCCCTAGGTCCAGACACACTGTTCCTCCTCATGTGTGCCATTATCATAACGCACTCCCAGGCAGGAGGAGATCCTCACATCTGGGCGGCTGTTCCCCACCCTGGCATAATTATGTCTGTTGAAGTTAACAGCCCACAGTTTCCAGCAGTATATTCCAGTAACTGCTCCCTTAGTCTCCCTTATGACAGTGATGGCTGGGAATCCCAACAGTGGAACAGCACTATATGGGGTAACCTCAGTGACCAAATGCTACATAAGTTTACTCTGAATAATAACACCACCCCCTCGGAGGGGTGGGTCCTCCTTTGAAATCATGCTACGGGGGACTTTGCTGAAAACGGTACTACCAACTAGAGCTCAGTACTCGGCCTATAAGCCCTCCTTCTCCTAGCTACCAACAGCTGGGCCCACCCTACTAACCTTGCCTTCCCAGGGTTGCTTCTTTGCCCGTTCCTGTATGACCAGAGGTTCTCAACCTGTGGGTCATGACCCCAGTGGGGGTCGAACGACCAAAACACAGGGGTTGCCTAAAGCCATCGGAAATACATATTTTATTTAAAAATGTATTGTATTGGCAAGAGAAGTGAAGGCAAAGATAAATGAATGGGACTACATCAGAATAAAAAGTTTTTGCTCAGCAAGAGAAACTGATATCAAAATAAACAGACAGCCAACTAAATGGGAAATGTTATTTTCAAACAACAGCTCAGATAAGGGCCTAATATCCAAAATTTACAAAGAACTCATAAAACTCAACAACAAACAAACAAACAATCCAATAAAAAAATGGGAAGAGGACATGAACAGACACTTCTCCCAGGAAGAGATACAAATGGCCAACAGATATATGAAAAGATGCTCAGCTTCATTAGTTATTAGAGAAATGCAAATCAAAACTACAATGAGATACCACCTCACCCCTGTTAGATTAGCTATTATCAACAAGATGGGTAATAGCAAATGTTGGAGAGGCTGCGGAGAAAAGGGAACCCTCATCCACTGTTGGTGGGAATGTAAAGTAGTACAACCATTATGGAGGAAAGTATGGTGGTTCCTCAAAAAACTGCAAATAGAACTACCTTATGACCCAGCAATCCCTCTACTGGGTATATACCCCAAAACCTCAGAAACATTGATACGTAAAGACACATGTAGCCCCATGTTCATTGCAGCACTGTTCACAGTGGCCAAGACATGGAAACAACCAAAAAGCCCTTCAATAGAAGACTGGATAAAGAAGATGTGGCACATATACACTATGGAATACTACTCAGCCATAAGAAATGATGACATTTACAGCAAAATGGTGGGATCTTGATAACATTATATGGAGTGAAATAAGTAAATCAGAAAAAAACAAGAACTACATGATTCCATACATTGGTGGAACATAAAAATGAGACTAAGAGACATGGACAAGAGTGTGGTGGTTACCAGGGGTGGGGGGAGGGAGGACATGGGAGGGAGGGAGGGAGAGAGTTAGGGGGAGGGGGAGGGGCACAGAGAACTAGATAGAGGGTGACGGAGGACAATCTGACTATGGGCAAGGGGTATGCAACATAGTTTAATGACAAGATAACCTAGACATGTTTTCTTTGAATATATGTACCCTGATTTATTAATGTCATCCCATTAACATTAATAAAAATTTATTTTAAAAAAATGTATTGTATAATAAATATGTATTTTCTGATGGCTTTAGGTGACCCCTGTGTTTTGGTCATTTGACCCCTGCCGGGGTCGCGACCCACAGGTTGAGAACCGCTGTGTATGACGAACATCTAAGACCCTGGAGAGACTGCCGCATTGCCTTTTGCCCAGATGCGCAGACCATCAACATCGGAGTTTGGCATCGGAAGCTGAGAGATGGAATGCAACCATATGCCATATGCAGCCCACAGCAAGTCATCCTTTCTGTGGTTCTGTGTTTGGATGCTTGGGACCTTTGTGGGAAGGGGGTGTGCATGGACCTACGTCCATTTTTTACAATTAAAATGGAACTGTGTTTAACAGCACCTGTAAGGTCTCTGTAACACAATGGGAGGGAAATGCCATCCCAACCCCTAGGAGGAATCCCCTGTTTAAGACCTTGGTTCTATTTCCTAACTAGTCAAACATTACAGAAGTTTGCCTCATTGTTTAATTCAGCTAATCTATTAGCATATAGTATAATAGGTATTATAGTTGTTTTAGTTCTACTAGGGTTCTGTTGCATAATGCGTAGAATTCAGAAGCTACAACAGCAACAAGCAGTTATCAAGCAAGTTCAACTGGCCTTAATTAAAAGAGAAGGGGAAGATGTGAGTGGAGCAGAGAGCACATTCCTAGCAGCTGTGGCCGATGCAATGCTGTGAGAACACTCCAGCACCTGACTCCTCCTAGGCACACCCACTGTAAGGAAGTAACCCTGCACTAACCAGGCAGCTCCCTGACCTTTTTGGCCATTAGCTATGAAGGACACGCTGTAACACCCTATAGGCTGAACCTGTGTATATAAACTAGCTTATTTCCTGAATAAAGTGGATCTGCGTCTCTGAACCTGGTCCCCGGAGTCGGATCTCTGCGTCTCCATTGTCCTCACCCTCGGTGGGCCTTGTCCACAATGTTTGCTGTGTGCTAGTCATATATGGTTTTTATTATATAGAGATACTTTTCTTCTGTACACAATTTTGTCAAGATTTTATCATAGAAAGATGTTGAATTTTGTGAAATGCTTTTCTAGCCTCTATTGAGATGATCATGATTTTTGTTCTTTATTCTGTTAATGAGATGTATCAATCACATTTATTGATTTGGATGTGTTGAACCATCCTTGTATTCTAGGATTAAATCCCAATTTATCATGGTGTGTGATTCTATTAATGTGCTCTTGGATTCAGTTTGCTAGTATTTTAGTGAGGATTTTTTCATTTCTATTCATCAGGGATATTGGTCTATAGATTTTTTTGTTTTGTTTTGTTTTTGCTTTGTATTGCCCTTGTCTGGCTTTGGTATTACAGTAATGCTAGTCTCTTAAAATTAGTTTGGGAGTTTTTCCTGCTCTTCAATTTTTTGGGAGAATTTGAGAAGGATTGCTGGGGGCATTACAATACCTGACTTCAAACTATATTATAGGGTCATGACAATCAAAACAGCATGGTATTGGCAGAAAAATAGACACTCAGACCAATGGAACAGAATAGAAAACCCAGAAATAAAACCACATATATATAGTCAAATAATTTTTGATAAAGGGGCCAACAACACACAATGGAGAAAAGAAAGCCTCTTCAATAAATGGTGCTGGGAAAACTGGAAAGCCACATGCAAAAGAATGAAACTGGACTACAGTCTGTCCCCCTGTACTAAAATTAACTCAAAATGGATCAAAGATCTAAACATAAGACCTGAAACAATTAAGTACATAGAAGAAGACATAGGTACTCAATTCATGGACCTGGGTTTTAAAGAGCATTTTATGAATTTGACTCCACAGGCAAGAGAAGTGAAGGCAAAAATTAATGAATGGGACTACATCAGACTAAGAAGTTTTTGCTCAGCAAGAGAAACTGATAACAAAATAAACAGAAAGCCAACTAAATGGGAAATAATATTTTCAAACAACAGCTCAGATAAGGGCCTAATATTTAAAATATACAAAGAACTCATAAAACTCAACAACAAACAAACAAACAATCCAATAAAAAAATGGGAAGAGGACATGAACAGACACTTCTCTCAGGAAGAAATACAAATGGCCAACAGATATATGAAAAGATGCTCATCTTCGTTAGTTATTAGAGAAATGCAAACCAAAACTGCAATGAGATACCACCTCACACCTGTTAGATTGGCTATTATTAACAAGACAGGTAATAGCAAATGTTGGAGAGGCTGTGGAGAAAAAGGAACCCTCATACACTGTTGGTGGGAATGTAAAGTAGTACAACCATTATAGAAGAAAGTATGGTGGTTCCTCAAAAAACTGAAAATAGAATTACCTTATGACCCAGCAATCCCTCTACTGGGTATATACCCCAAAAACTCAGAAACATTGATACGTAAAGACACATGCAGACCCATGTTCATTGCAGCATTGTTCACAGTGGCCAGGACATGGAAACAACCAAAAAGCCCGTCAATAGATGACTGGATAAAGAAGATGTGGCACATATACACTATGGAATACTACTCAGCCATAAGAAATGATGACATCGGATCATTTACAGCAAAATGGTGGGATCTTGATAACATGATACGAAGCGAAATAAGTAAATCAGAAAAAACCAGGAACTGCATTATTCCATACGTAGGTGGGACATAAAAGTGAAACTAAGAGACATTGATAAGAGTGTGGTGGTTACGGGGGGGAGGGGAGAGAGGGAGAGGGAAAGGGGGAGGAGGAAGGACACAAAGAAAACTAGATAGAAGGTGACAGAGGACAATCTGACTTTGAGTGATGGGTATGCAAAATAAGTGAACGACAAGATAACCTGGAGTTGTTATTTTTGAATATATGTATCCTGATTTATTGATGTCATCCCATTAAAAATAAAATTATAAAAAAAAAATCTTTGTGGAATTCACTGGTAAAAACCATGTAGTCCTGGGAAATTTTTCTTGGGAAGTTTTGATTACTGGTTTAATTTCCATGCTAATGTTAGTTTTGTTCAGATTTTGAAGTTAGTTATTTTTCAGTTGGTGCACTGTATGTTTCTAGGAATTTATCATTTCTTCTTATTCAGTTTGTTGGCATTTAATTGTTCATAGTTGTCTCTTACGACCCTTTATTTTTCTGTAGCATTATTTGTAATGGCTCCTCTTTAATTTCTAATTTTATTTATTTGAATGTTTTTTTTTTCTTAGTCTAGCTAAGTGGCTGCCAATTTTTATTATATTTTCAAAAAAAAACCCTCTCACTTTTGTTGATTTTATTTTATTCTCTATTTTCTTTATTTGTACTCTAGTCTGTATAATTTCCTTCCTTCTGTTAATTTTGGGCTTATTTTAATCTTATTATATAGTTTCTTCAAATTTAAAGTTAGGTTGTTTATTTTACATCTTTCCTCTTTTTAAATTTAGACTTATTACAATTAAAGGTTTTCTTGATATTGCTTTTGCTGCATTCCATCAGTTTTTATTTTCTATTTCTTGAGTGTTTTTTCTAGTTTGCTTTTTTATTTCCTCTCTAATCTTATAGCTGTACAAGAGTTTTTTGTTTAATGTCTACATATTTATAAAATTTTCAGATTTCTTTCTGCTGTTGATTTCAACTTTTATTAAGTTTTTATAAAAAATGTGCTTAGTATGATTTCCAACTTTTTAAATTTTTAAGACACTTTTATTTTTTGACCTAAAACATGATCTATAGTGAAAAAGTTTTGTGTGCACTTAAGAAAAATGTATATTTTGCTATTGTCATTTCAAATTTTCTTTCATATTTGTTGAATCCATTTGGTCTATAATGTTGTTCAAGCCCTCAGTTTTTTATCTGTTTTGATGTTCTAATCATTAAGAGACAAGAAAAGACACTATATAGGCCTGACCTGTGGTGGTGCAGTGGATAATGTGTCGACCTGGAAATGCTGAGGTTGCTAGTTCGAAACCCTGGGCTTGCCTGGTCAAGGCACATATGGGAGTTGATGCTTCCAGCTCCTCCCCCCTTCTCTCTCTCTCTCTCCTCTCTCTCCCTCTCTGTCTCTCTCTTTCCTTCTCTCTCTCTCCTCTCTAAAATAAAAGACACTATATAATGATAAAAGCATCAACACACCTAAAATGTACAACAATTTAAAATATATATGCACTCAATATTAAAGCACCTAAATATATCAGACAAACATTGACAGACCTGAAGAGAGAAATAGAAAACAAAGCAATAATAGTAGTAGATTTTAATACCCCACTTTCAATAATGAATACATTTTCTAAGCTTTTTATATTTGAAACAGTGTTTCTTATGAGTGATAATTTGGTTTGATGTGAAATCCTATCTTGAAAATTACCCTCCCTCTAAAATTAAGGTCATGTTTCTGTCTTCAACATGAATGTTGCCAATGTTTTCAGACTACATTTTATTCTTTTTTTTTAGAGGAGTTTTTCTTTCTTTTCTTCTGAGAAGCATTTAGAAGCTTCACTTTGTCATTGGCATTTTAAATGTAGTTTATTAATTCATATTGCTTGTTGTTCAGTATACCCTTCAACATACCAAAGATGCATATTTTTTCAGTACTTAAAAATGAAAATTTTATTTAAAATAATAGTTTAGCCATAATAGTTTATTTTGTTCATATTATCTTCATTCTATTTCTGCAATTCCCATAAAATATTACCATTCTTGAATTGTTTTGTTTTCTGATTTTTTCACCTGTTTTATACATTTAATTTATTCTAATTTTATGAGTATTTTTACATTTACAATATAAACTATTGATTTATAAATTTAAATTATAATTTATGTAACTGTAAACATTTTTCTCATATTATTTTAAACACTTTATTTTCTTTTTTAGAGCATACTATTTTTACTCATTGGATATTCACTTTTCTCAAGTTTTCTATGAGGTATTAAATTAAAAAATTAAAAATTTAATTGGCCCTTGCTGACAGTTTTTTTGAATTCAGTAGTTTATTATTGCTGTTATTTGTATTTATACTTATCTTTTTTGATGTCTATGACCCTCAAATTTTTGGTAATAAATGTATACTTACATTATAACATGCAGAATTTTTTTTTTTTACAGAGACAGAGAGAGAGAGTTAGAGAGAGGGATAGATAGGGACAGACAGACAGAAACAGAGAGAGATTAGAATCATCAGTTTTTCGTTGTGACACCTTAATTCTTCATTGATTGCTTTCTCATATGTGCCTTGACTGTGGGCCTTCAGCAGATGGAGTAACCCCTTGCTCAAGCCAACGACCTTGGGTCTAAGCTGGTGAGCTTTTGCTTAAAACAGATGAGCCTGTGCTCAAGCCGGTGACCTCAGGGTCCTGAACCTGGGTCCTCTGCATCTCAGTCTGACACTCTATCCACTGCACCGCCGCCTGGTCAGGTGACATGAAGAATTTTTTGATTACCATCAATGACGACATTTTTTCCCCTTTTCTACCCATGGTCTGATAAGTCAGATGTTTATAATATTTAAATAAGGACACTTTGGCAAAAGACTTTGTAGATTGATTGACATGTGAATTGCTAAACTCCAGTTTGAATTGGCTACTTTGAGGAATGGTATATTGGCTGAGACTCCCTCTCAAGTGCCAGACTAATGACTGATCTCCTCCAGAGTGCCAATGCCTCCACTGGGAACAGAGCCCTCCACAGCAGATTAACCAATGCATTTTGAATGCTGTTTGTTCTTTGTGTATACAAGCAGTGTTTGAATTTGAGAAACGAAAACAATGAATGTAAAAGAGGACCTGTACAGCTCTTCTACAGATAATCTATTAAATACCCATCCTGATTTCATCTCTGCCTTCTCTGTACACCAAACAACAAATCTGAAGCTCCTCCAAGAATATCTCCCTTGTACTTTAAATTTGTATTTACTTATTTGGATTTGACACTAGTTCTATCTTCTCTTGTTAATCCATTAATATGTCCCATGTATTTCCTATCTTACACAAATTTGCTAAAGCAGCTAGTCCACTCATGCCTATACTCCTTCCTATTCTTAGAGCTATGGTGAATGCATCCCTTTTTTACACTTTACCTTTATTCCACTTAGATTTGGGGGAAAAAAACAGAATTGAACATGTATGGTAAATACTTGTTGTTTACTGCCTTATGCCAGTGAGAACTGCTAAAAAATATTATGGTTTATCATGGGAACAATAATCGTACACTGTATTGTTTTTCTATTATGTTACTCTCATTATTAATAACCTATTTCTACTTGGATTATTAGCATCTCTTTTTAACTCTCATTCTATGGGAGATAACTTAGCACATACTCAATGTTATGTCAATTATTTGGCATTGGTCCTACATGTACCCTACACAATTTCTCTGAAGGTTTCTTTCACAACATCAACTTTAGTTAGTTAATATTCTTGGATAAATGTTACCATTGTTACTTGATTGCACCTACCAAAAAATCATCACATAAAATAAAGACAATAAAACATTCAAAGAAAAGTTGAAACCCTGGAGTTGGTTCATGAGAAAAAATGATTGTTCAAATTATAGACATGAGCATTTAACTCTTCTTTAGGAATTGATATGCTTTTATTCATTTCCTTAAAAAGAAATGGCTGTAATGATACAAAAGTCATGAAAATTTCCTTGGCTTTAAAGGACTGTACTCTGGAAAAATAGAATACCAAAATTTGTCAAAAGAAGTCTGAATCTGCAACACTGACTGGTAAGTGTTGTGGACTGTAAATGGCAAAGAGCCTTTGTAGATTGGAGGCTTGGCAAAAGGCTAAGTTCTCTCCCCACCACCTCCATATTGGCTATGATGCTGAGTATTTGCACCCACTTCACTTGCTTCCTTAAGTTGTGGAAGCAATTTACATGCCCTTCCTCTTACTCTTTGTTTGTTCAGATGTTGGTTGATTTCACTTACCGGCATGGTAGGGGGATTCCTGTTTATGCCTTGGGAGAGTTCCTGTTTTAGTCTTGGATGTGTAACTTTATATCAAGGACTTCCTTGATTTGCATATGGCTATATAATAAAGCAAACTGGGGCAATGGGGCACTCGGATATTGCCATCAGCATTTGAAGAGTCCTCCCGGTCCCATCTTTTTAAATAAGTCTGTTTCCTTAATTCTGCACTGTTCTTAGGAGCCGTGCTGGTCCGCGGCAGGTAAGATTATAAAATATAATCTAAAATTTGTCGGTAGAACTAATGTAAATGTTATGGCAATTCAGAAGTCCCACAGTTTCTACTTATGTATAAAGGTTATCTGGAAATGCCCTGGGACAGTAATAGGGCCTTTTTCTCTTGTATAAAAAAAGTGTACATCACCAGCCATAGAAGTTCGATTCCTGTAACTGAGCTTTATTAATACCCAACTTTTTCCTGTCCACCTTGAAAGATTATAACCTAGGTTTGATATTGCAACTAAGGCAGGGATTTGGCATTTTTATTTAAATTCACAAGATGTAAATATCATATCACAATTTAGAAAGAGCTTTTGAGGTGGCTTATTCTTCTGTCTCATTTCATAAATTCCCAAAGACAATGAAGACAATGCAGATGAGCTTAATTACTATCTCCTCTGCTTGAGCATGCTGTGAGAAAAGATTAAGGGGAGGGGTAGGAGGAAGGGATGAAATATCCATGACACAAATGAGTGTTGAGCATGTATTTTGAAATCATGCTCTCTCTGCCAGCACTGGTGCTTTTCACTTTCAACATAGAACCTAAACTCTTCATTTTTTGGTTTAATTATATTACTATCTCTGTTGAAAGCTTGTTTACGCCTAGGTGTCTGATTCTCCAAATGTCCCGTGCTATATACAATACTGCATAGAAAGAATTAAACTCAATTAGGTTAAAACATACAGAATTCTGCCATTAGTGCTAAAACACACACTTAAGTAGCATTCTCACCATTGTGCTTTAAGCTTGAGAGAGTCTAGTATTTTACCTTAGCAGCTAAATGGGAACTATAATATCATCATCAAATTTCCAAATTAAATAAGTATGTTTGTACAGTATTTAAAATGAGTTGCCAGATTTATATATTTATTTCAATTCTCAGAGTAATAACTTGTAGCAGGCATTTTGTTGACTGCTAAAATCTAAGAATGAATCAAAGTAATTCAAGCCAAAAATTCTACATATTCATATCAACCAACAGCAAACAAATTTGAAATCAATGCACTCTTTCATTAATTAAAGTCTTCCAGGCAGTAGCTGAAGTTCAAAGAAGCCACATGAAGAGTAAAGGCAGAACATTCTCCCTCTGTATCAGAGCCCTCCTGTTTGCCCACTTACTGCCACTGAACTTTTCCATGACCCATTTTAGGACTCTGTAGTTCAGGAAGTGTTTCCCACTATGCCATGCCAAAATTCTTCCCCTATATTTCACATCGCATGAGTGTGTCAAAGACTCAGGCTTTTGAAGAACTGAAAAATAAAACTGCACTCAAATCATGATGTCAACCCGTGGAGATCCAATTTAAAATTTGGAAAGTCATAGTAGCTAAAGAAAGGTTACTTCAGATATGGGTGAAGTTTGTGTGACCCAGCCTAAAGAAAGAAAAATCACTAAAAAAAATGTGACAACTTAATTCATGCTTATGTCCTTTTCACAGATACATTGAAAGATGAATTATTTAGGAAATTATGAAGTACATAGAATTTATATTGCTCCTTTTATACCCATTTTTTTCTTTTATTTTACCCTACACTAAATATTCTCTAAGACCCTCATATCAGATCTTTGTACTAGAACAGGCCATGGAGAAAACCCCAGTAGGAACCCTCTAGTGCTTACTGCAAGGGATTCAAAGCTGGTAAAGCATGTGGCTGTCACTCCATCCCACTGTCCCCTGAGGTACCTCATATGTGCAGAAAGCTTTGATTCTTCATGGACATGGAACTGTTAAGAATTTTGTGAAGGATGATGCAGCCTAGTAGCTCTGATGCCATTATGAAGGAATAAACAAGAGCAACACCCTAACTTCTCCAATGTTTAGCTTCTTCTGTAGCCTGGAACATGGTTCCCTCAATTCTAGCCATTGAGAGATGACCAGACAAATATCTAAACAGATGCCCTCACCAAGTCTCCCAGAAGAGGCGGCTTTAGCCGTTTGCTTTATCTGGGAGAAGATAGTAAACCTAATGGCCTTCTATTTCACCAAAAGAGCAGAATTACAAGGCCATTTATTACTAATCCAATTCAGAAGAGAATTATTTCCTCTTGTTTATTATCTACAGGCCAACCTGTGCCCAAGTGTCTCATTGTTGCCAACGACATGTAGACACATCCCTTTCATACCCATGATGTTAATACTGAGCAGGTGGTGAGAAATCAATGGACATTTAGGTGAATAAATGGCTGAAATGAGTGAAACCAAACTATTCCATCTCTTACCATTGCCATAAACACATAAAGAAAAACCCATAATATATGTTTTTCATTTGCTAAGATTTTAAAGTTAAAACTATAGGAAGCTGTAATGTAAAAAAGAGAACTGTAAAACATAAATAATTAGAGGTAACAATAATTATTATCTAAAAAATTCATCCAAGATAGTGATTAACAACAGGACACAGATAAAATGTAAAATACTAACTTAGGAGACCATATTGGGAAATTATTCTATGTCATGAAATAAAATTATTATTAACAGAAATGAATAATATAAAGGAAAACTTGAGAGCTATGAAAGAGAATGACACCAGGACATAAAATATTTCTCTAAGAAGTTCTGGTGAGAAAGGAGTATAAGAGACATTGTAGGAAACAAAGAATGGAAGAACATTTTTTCTGAGGTAAAAACATACTCAGTTTTTCAGATTGAAAAGCTCATTGAATATAGGAGAGGTTGAACAGAAAATAAGATACACATATCCCAGTAAAATTCATAATTTTAAGTATAAAAAAAGAATCGACAAGCTTGCAAATGGAGGAGATAAATTACATAGAAAGGGGAGAGGATCAAATTAGTCAAAGCATATTAACTCTCATAATGGTAACACCTTACAGGGTAGCGTGATTGGTGAACTTGTATAAATATCTTAATTAATAGGCTGGCAGAAACAGAAACCAATATGTTTTGTATTTATTGCTATTAGTTAACACACAATAATTGTTACAGTAAAGTAAAATACTTTCTGTTCTCCGAGGAGATTACAGAATTGTGATCTGAGCATATTAGTACAGGGTAAAATGTCCTTCATGTTTTCTGGGTGGATAAAGGCATTTTCAGACAAATATGGTACATACTTTCAGAACAGTAGACACTTGTAAATTAGGCATCTGAAATCTGTCACATTATAATTGAATGAGGAAAAAAAAAGCCCTAGGCAAGGACTGATATGACAGAATAAGAGCATGGATGAGGATTGAAATGAGTGCATTCTGATGTTAAATATAAAAAAATCAGTAACAGTAACTCAGGTGTAATAAAATTAATAATAACATGCTATTACATTTTCATAATAAACATATTATTAAAATGAGCAATCACCTGGCACTAATATTTTAGATAAATTTGATAAAAGAGATATAGGAGAATCATTGTGTAACATTTTGCAGAAAATCTCATGATGGGATAGGATGTTGATCTGAGCTACTCCATATTTTCTGATTTTGATAATTATATTCATGCTCAATTATATTTTACTCATAAATCAAAACAGCTAATAGTGAAATAAAATAGTAAAAGTCATTTATGGTGATATTTAACAACTCAGCCAAAGCAAGGAAAAAATAATAAAAACACAAAGTAAATAATAAAAATAAAATATAAAACATGCATGAATAAGGCCTCATACAAAAAATTTACAAATAGGAAACTTTTTTAAGTAATGGAATAGTGTGATATATAATGTAATAGAGTATATTATATTAGGATGTAATTATAATTTATGTATCAAAGACAAAAGTACAAAATAGTAAAGCTATTATGCTTTACTTCAGTAGTTTTGGATGCAAAATTAAGTCTATTATATTTTTATTTTCATTCAGTTTTTTTTAATCTTATTTTTATTAATTTTAATGCAGTGACATTGATAAATCAGGGTACATATGTTCTGAGAAAACATCTCCAGATTATTTTGACCTTTGATTATGCTGCATACCCCTCACTCAAAGTCAAATCGTCCTCCGTCACCTTCTATCTGGTTTTCTTTGTGCCCCTACCCTCCCCCCACTCCCTCCCTCTCCTTCCTTGCCCCTTCCCCACCCCTCCACCCCACGCCCTGTTACCATCACATTCTTGTCCATGTCTCTAAGTTTCATTTTTATGTCCCATCTACGCATTGGTTCGTATAGTTTTTAGTTTTTTTCTAATTTACTTATGTCACTCTGTATAATGTTATCAAGGTCCATCCATGTTATTGTAAATGATCCAATGTCATCATTTCTTATGGCTGAGTAGTATTCCATAGTATATATGTACCAAGCTTTTTAATCCACTCATCCTCTGATGGACACTTGGGCTGTTTCCAGATCTTCGCTATTGTGAACAATGCTGCTACAGATGGCCAATAGGCATATGAAAAAAATGCTCAACATCATTAATCATTAGAGAAATGCAAATTAAAACCACAATGAGATATCACCTCACACCGGTTAGAATGGCGCTCATCAACAAAACAACACAGAATAAGTGCTGGCGAGGATGTGGAGAAAAGGGAACCCTCCTGCATTGCTGGTGGGAATGCAGACTGGTGCAGCCTCTGTGGAAAACAGTATGGAGATTCCTCAAAAAGTTGAAAATCGAACTGCCTTTTGACCCAGCCATCCCACTTTTAGGAATATACCCCAAGGACACCATAGAACGGTTCCAGAAGGATAAATGCACCCCCATGTTTAGAGCAGCATTATTCATTCAGTTTTATTGAGGTATATGTTAAGTATACTACACTGTATATATTTAAGTTGTGAAATTTGATAGTTTTGTATATACCTATAAAACCAGTACCAATATCAAGATAATACAGTTTGTTTTATTTTAATGTTTAAACCATAATAACTTCAATTTTACAGACCTGGAAGCTAAAAGTCTCAGATCACAGTGGAGGGCAGAACTGCCTGCTCCTGAAGCCTCTCTCCCTGCCATGTTGTCAGTCATCTTCCCCAAGTCCTCACACGGTCACCTCTTCGTGTATATCCATACCCTAATCTCCTCTTCTTATAAGAACTCCAGTCCTGTCGGTTAGGGCCCACCCTTATGACCTTATTTTAATTAATTACCCCTTTAAAGACCAAATCTCCAAATGTAGTCATGTTCTGAGGTCCTGGGGTTCAGGGTCTAACCTATGAGTTCTGAGGGGCCACAATTCAGTCCACAACAAGGGGGATTCCCAGGATCCAAAATTTATCTGGTGATCATTTTTTTTTCACTAGTTATTAGTCTTGCTTACCTCATTCACCAACAGGTAACTAAAGATAATTATGAACCACTCACTCATTCCTAGTGAGCATTCAGTGCTTCTGAAACAGTCTATTTAACTAAAGGTTGCTGTTTGCTTGTGAGGCGAGGGAAAGAAAGCTGAGTGGAGAGAGATTTGCACTTGGCATCCTGTACACCCTGACCATAAAGTCAGATCTCCTTTCTGCAATGGTGGGAGTGGGAAGAGGGGAGGCACTTCTCACCCTGTAATGTTGAGACATTTCTTGGTGATTTATCACCTAAAGTCAGAGGCAAAAATCTCAAGTTCTTAGTCTTACCAGCTATTTAAATGACATTAAATGTTTTATGCCCAGAACAGCAGAATGACAGCCCACTTCTGGATTTTAAAAAATAAAAGAATATTTATTGCTGTACACCACAAACTTCAGGGTTTGTGGTTGTTTAGTGGTATTATCTTGGCCTTACATAATGGATGCAAACATTGGTTCAGGGAGTAAGGTGCTGACGTTAAAAACCTTTCCATTGCATTTGGACAGAAGATCGGATGTGAGATGTACTGTGACCAAATTGCTGAAGAAAAACACAGAGGAAATTCTCACCAGAGGCTACAAAACAATGAATCATGTTACATGGTTGAGAAATAATTACAATTCTGTCATCAGTAGTAAGTTGGAAGATGGAAAACAAACTTGACGAAGTTTTAGGATTGACTAACAAGATTTCCAGCCAACATACTGAAAAGAGCTTGTTTTCAGATGTAGATGAGAGAAGTTGAAAAGTAAAAGATGAGTGAAATAAAGAACTAACTAGTTTGTAGTTAGGATTTAAAGGGGATGTACAAAGGTCTGCTCTGGCAGGATTGGAAAAGAAGACTGCTTCTCATCTTTCTTCTCTCTCCAGCCAGCAAAGGGCTCTCAAAATAATAGGCAACTTGAGGCACAGATTGTATCAGTGGTGTGGAAGGAAGAATGTTTGCTCAGATCTTTGAAAGACTGAGGCAGTGTGTAATAGACACTTTCAACTAAACAAAAGACTTCAGTGGGCTGTCTCCTAACAGCCTAACCTGTCCAGAAGAGAACAGATCAAGGCTAGAGAGAGAAGTGTGTTTGGAAAAGGATTGTGAGTTTGCCTTTTTTTTCAAATAGATTAAAATTTAACTAGGTTCAAAGAAGTCTGCAAGGTTTGCAAGGGAGTTCAACAAGTTCAAACGCCAAAAACATTGACTGAAACTCTCCAAATACAAAAGAACTCTGGGTTTGCTGCTTTCCTAGAGTAGCAAGCAGACTAAGAAATCCACTCAGCTGTCAATGTGAACCATTTCTTCAGAAGTGTCCATTTAAGATGATGGGAGAGAAAGGACATCTCAAAATCTGTGTCCAAAATCCATGGGAGTCATTTCCAGGGAAAACAAGGACCTACTTAATCAAGGCACTTGCTTTTATCCTGGAGAGGGAGTCCTGTCAGCATTTGATTGGTGAGATTTTAGAATTCCTTAGGACCACAGACGGCCTTCAGCTTCTGTTCCTCCCCCTTTCAAAGTTGTTTTAGTGGGGCGTGTTTATTTACCATAATCTCACAAATGTATGTTTGGAGTGTGTGCGGGTAGAGTGGGGAAGGGTATAACTTGTCCTTCTAGTTTCCAGGTCTTCAGAACATGGAATAACTCCATACAGTAAGGAATGAATTTTTTTTTTTCAACTTTGCTTTCAGTGACATCATATTGATCTTGGAGGAAACTTATTGATCGTTATGTAATATGTTGGTTATCATTTTATATATTTTAAAAGCAGTAATGATGTTGAGTTTTACAAGTTCTTTATAAATTTTGGTCGTTAACCCCTTATCAGACGTATTGTCAAATATGTTTTCCCATTGTATGGTTTGTCTTTTTATTCTGTTCATATTGTCTTTAGCTGTGCAAAAGCTTTTTAGTTTGATATAGTCCCATTTGTTTATCCTGTCTTTTATTTCACTTGCCCGTGGAGATAAATCAGCAAATATATTGCTGCGAGAGATGTTGGAGAGCTAAGCCTATGTTTTCTTCTAAGATGCTTATGTTTTCATGACTTACATTTAAGTCTTTTAACCATTTTGAGTTTATTTTTGTGAATGGTATAAGTTGGTCTAGTTTCATTTTTTTTCAGGTAGCTGTCCAATTTTCCCACCATTTGTGAAATAAACCAGGCAGAGAAAGAAAAATATCATATGACCTCACTCATTTGAGGAATCCAATGAACAATGTGAACTGAGGAACGGAATTGAGACAGAGGAGGGATCAAAGGGACCAGAGGAAAAGAGGACAGAGGGAAAGGGGATGATAGGATGGGATAAACCTGAAGGGAAGGGGGGAGGGCACTGTGGGGAGGAGGGCAAGGGAGATGTTGAGGGAAATATGGGTGAGAGGAAATGCATTCAGAGCGACACTAGAATCTATGTAAACACAATAAATTAAAATGAATTTTTAAAAAAGGAGAAAAAGAAGGAAAAATAAATAAATAAAAGCAGTAATGAAGTTTCCCTTTAAAGGACTTTTAGGTCTAACAGTGAATTGTTCAGGGCAGAAATGAGCAACCTTCCTTAAGAGCTCTGTCTCACTTTGGTCTCTGAAATTATAGATTCAATTGTTCAGATGTCTTTATTTTATTCTAATTGAATAATAATATCATTTCCATGCAAGTCACATAAATAGTAATAGCTTAAATTTAGATAAACTGTCATACTGAACATTAATTTAAGGTGGTGTCATTTAAAAACTAAAAATTAAAAAAACTACAACTACCACCAAACTAGTTATCTTAAGTATTAATTCCATAATTCAAATATTTTTCATTGACATACACTTTTCAGACATAGTTCACCAGTTAATGTATTTTTAATATATATTGCTAATCTTACTCATTTTGTAAAATTGTGATTTTTATGAATTTATAATTTCATTCAGATGATTTTTAGGAATAAAGAGAATATTATGAACCTCATTTAAATCTTTAAGAATTTTTACAATGATTAGGTTTCAATGTTATGAGAGACTTCATTATGAAATTGTTTTTATCTTAGATTTAATCTGTTTCCCAATATGAAATTTTATATTCTAAAATGAATATTCCATTAGCTTCTTTATTACTATAATAAAAATATTAGTTTTATTTATAAACAAAGAACTATTCATATTAAAAAGGTCAATTCAAGTTCTGCCACAAGAAATCTGTTTTTTAACTAAACAGGATAATATTAATATTAATAATACATACTACTAAATTGTGGATGGTGTTAGCATTAATATTTTGTTACCACTGCACATTATAGCCTGAGAGTGTAAAGAATGTTATCACATTCACTAGCAATTGTTTGTATACAATATTAAGCATCATATGATTAAATTATTATTTCCTCAGAGGGAATATTTAGTGTAGTGGTAAAATCACAAGTTTTAAAACAAAATAGAAACCAGGATTTTTCTTCCTCATTTAGTGCATTGTTGTACTTGAGTAAATTATTTAAAATCTATAATCCTTATTTTTATTTGAAAAAATGGAAATAATAACACCAATAATAATGCTATAAAGAAGGAACATTGTGAGAAATAGATGATATATATAAATATGATAAAATATAGTAAGCTATTTATTCATTTCCCAAAAGGAAGTTGAAATAAATCACAAAACAGACATTTTCTCCAAAATCCACTGATAAAATTAAGAATATTGTAAACCAAGGAGATAATAAAAGCATATAGTTCTTTGTATTTTACAACTCATAGCCTAGAAACATTTCTGGAGAAGAGTTTCTAACTGTGTTCTCAATTACCATAAGTCTCATAAAGAGTACATTTTATAACCTAGAATTTTATATAGATGTACCCAGTCTGAAAAGAATACCTGACTGGCCTCCCTTCTCTCTTATTCTGACAGGGTAGCAGTAGAAATAGTAGACACAGAGATGAATTAAGGCTCCATGACCACCCATGGAGTCAGAAGAATGGCTCACAGCTGTATGAGCCCATCTCCAATTTGGGAGTTTTATACAACAGTGGCTATTGAAATAGATTCTGGAGCTGGAAGGTCAGCCCAGAAGAGAGAGACCTCTCAGGTATGTTCAGTGGTTCACATACTTCGGTCCACAGGATGTCGTTACTCTGGCTCAGATGGTAAAATGAACTGCAAGTAGGAGATTCACTATAAGTCATTAATTCACAACAAAACAAGAAGATAGTCAAAATAGTCTGAACAAGGCCGTCTAAGCTTGAGAGTGTGACCATTATGGTATGACAATTACGTAAGTATACTATGGGAAAAGAATCAAATGCAACAAAAGGAAAAGAATAAAACAATGTAGTGGAAACATGCAAACTAAAATGAATTACATACAATAGAAAAATACAAGAATTTGAATAAAATCCTTCAAGGATAATCCATAGTAGATAAAAATATGATAGTAATGTGAAGTTAAGTAGAGTTTTTCTTTAAAAATGAGATGACAAAACAATATAAGGATACAAATTTAGGATCAAAGGAGCTATCATTACAGACCTAATATATAAACTAGTGGGATGTCAAGAAAATCTATAGGCATACAGGTGGGAGGAAACAGCTGTCTAGAAGACAAGAAGAGGTGCCTCAGGATAAACCAATTCTGCCAATACCTTGATCTCAGACTTTCAGCCTCCAGAACTGTGAAAAAATGGATTTATTCTGTGTAAGTTCTCCAGTCTATGATATTTTTTTACATAGCCCAAGCTGACTAATGTGCTGTTTAAACTTACACAGTGCTCCAGGGTGCTGGCATGTGGGAGAGTGGTCAATTTTAGGTAGGATATTTCACAGTTACGTTTCCTGCCAAAACACACCGACTCAGTATCTCTACTGATCTGAGAAATGCAATGTGACTATGCAAAAACAATATATCCAGGTAGGTTTTTATTCAGGTATGTTTTTATTCAACATGAAATATGTTGTTTGTATTTCAACAGAGCAGACAGCTACCCCCAACTGCAAACAGTAGTCGACCTGGGACACTAAATGGTGACATGGTGAAGCACTGCCTCTGACACAATCCAGACAATGAAGAAAGAAAATTGCCTGACCTGTGGTGGCACAGTGGATAAAGCGTTGACCTGGAATTCTGAGGTCTCCGGTTCAAGACCCTGGTTTCCCTGGTCAAGGCACATATGGGAGTTGATGCTTCCTGCTCCTCCCCCCTTTCTCTCTCTCTCTCTCTCTCTCCTCTCTAAAATGAATAAATAAAATCTAAAATTAAAAAAAAATAAAAAGAAAGAAAATGAAAAACTCAAAGGGAATGGAGGAAGAGAGGAACAGTGAGCATAAAACTGGGAACAGCTGCACCACACAAGAACAAATCATATATGTGCATCATGGCTCTTGTAGTTAACAATACAGTATTGTATATTTGAAAGTTCCTAAAAGAGCAGATCTTAAAAGTTCTTATCATAAGAAAAATATAGTACCTATGTGTGGTGAAGATTGTTAACTAGAATTATGATGGTGATCATTTCAAAATACATATATATAAATATTGAATCATAATGTACACCTGAAATTAATATAATGTTATCTCTCAAAAAATAAAAGAATAAATCTGAATAAAAAATATTTGGTCACAGATATAGCAAAGATATTGTAATTGTTGACAAAGTAAATAATATAATAAAACCAGCAAAAATATCAGGAATTATGGTGAGCAAGACTGAATTAGAGATTGAATTCGTTTCTTTCACAGTGGTAATATATCAGGTAGTAAAACCGTTGGTGGTGAGAAGAGCACCAGGTGTTGAACCGATAGGGTCAGACAGAATGTTGGTTCAGCAACTTCAGTACTTGAGTTCTGGCTAAGAAAGAATTCAGAAAGAATTCAAACTATAAAAGAAAGTTTATTTAAAAATTCACAGAGGTAGAAATGAGCTGTAGAAGAAATGGGCTGAGGAAACAAGTTACAGAGGTAAAAGAAGAGACCTTGGAGATTAGGAGAGAAAGAGAGAGCCAAGGAAAAGACCCTGGGGGAAGGGGTGGGGAAAGGCCCCTCATTCTCTAGACTCCAGGGCAGGGGGTCATTAGTCATTGCAGCTGGTCCTCAGGTCAGCCATGGCATTCATTGCTTGTTTCATTTTTCTGGTTTTCTGAGTCTTGAGCTGAGATACAACTGAGGCATAAATTATTTAATGTGGATCAGGACCTCATTGTCCTGGGGGCTGACTACTTAAAGTCTATTATCTGGACCTTATGTTCATTCCCCCTCTAATGGGGTCGAACCCGCATGACTACTGACATGGCAGGTGAGGAAAAGTCAGGGGGTCCAAACCACATGACCACTGATAGGCAGGGCCGGGATTCTAAACATGACCAGCGATATGTTAGGGGAGGAAAGGTTACCCTGTGACACAGCCCTTGTTTTCCCAGTTTGCCCATTGCTAGCCACCCATGGCTTTCTACCCTGGTAGGCTTCTATACCCCGCCATTGTCCTTGCTCTGTTCATGTCTGTCTAACAGCCTAACACAAAACAGGAACAAGAATCCCTTATATCACCCATTGTTTTTCTTTATACTTTTTCTATAATTGAAATGGAGACTTAGGACATACCCTGTTATGAAAAAGCACTTTCTTGAAGTTCATTATGATTTCAATTTAACTTAATTTTATCCTAATGTGAAATTTAAGTAAAATTAAATTAAGATATTAAACACCATGCAGACTCTAATTCCATTTATTAGTGAAAGATAGATAACTCTCCCTTCGGCTCTCTCATTATCTAACCACCTTCAGGTTTATTTTTTTTAATTGAGTATGTGAGAAGGGAAGGCAAAGAGACAGACTCCCACATGTGTCCCAACCAGGATTAATGTGGCAAACCCACTAAAGGGGTGATGCTCTGCTCACCTGGGGTGTTGCTTTGTTGTTCAGCAACCAAGCTCTTCTTAGTGCCTGAGGTGGAGGCGATCGAGCCATCCTCAGTGCCTAGGGCCAACTCATTCCAATGGAGCTATGGCTGCAGGAGGAGAAGAGAGAGAGAGAGAAGTGAGAGAGGGAGGGGTTGAGAAGCAGATGGGAATCAAACTGGAGACACCCCACATGCTGGGCTGAAACTTTACCACTGAGCCAACTGGCCAGGGCCAGCTTAGGTTTTTTTTACACAGACTCAAACACACACACACACACATGCACACATACACACTGGCTTGATTAATACTTACATAAAAAATTAGAAAACTTGTACAAGAATTTGGAATGATTTATCGTTTCTAGGTTATATTGTATGTCTTGCTTGAATCTCTACAATAAGCTTTCGTTCTTTTTTTTTTTTTTCAAAAAATAGGATGAGTATTTTATTAAAAATTAGGTAGCTAGAAAAGTTAGGTAGTTCAGAAAAAAAATCTTTTTCTTCATTTTGTATTTACCAGTGTGTCACAGAGTCTTTCTATTTCTCCTTTCCTATTATTTTTATTTTTGTCTATTCTTATTCCTGGTATATTTGTGCAGGTGAGAGGAACTATGGTGATACCAGGAGATGTGAAAAATCCTGTTTATAAAATGAAGATGGCTGTGTTTAGAGATCTCCATACTATTCTTCCTAATAATTCTATGGTTTTCAAGATGAGTTACCAACACTTTCTCTTCAAGTTCTCTTTCTATAGCAACATTTCCTCCTAGCTTTCCATCTATACACCATTTGTTATTGTATTACATTTACTCGTTACCTATTTTTTTTTTGTATTTTTTTAAAGCTGGAAACGGGGAGAGACAGTCAGACAGACTCCCGCATGAGCCCGACCAGGATCCACCCAGCACGCACACCAGGGGGCAACGCTCTGCCCACCAGGGGGCGATGCTCTGCCCCTCTGGGGGGTCGCTCTGTTGCGACCAGAGCCACTCTAGCGCCTGGGGCAGAGGCCAAGGAGCCATCCCCAGCGCCTGGGCCATCTTTGCTCCAATGGAGCCTCACTGCGGAAGGGGAAGAGAGAGACAGAGAGGAATGAGAGGGGGAGGGGTGGAGAAGCAGATGGGTGCTTCTCCTGTGTGCCCTGGCTGGGAATCGAACCCGGGACTTCTGCACGCCAGGCTGACGCTCTACCACTGAGCCAACTGGTCAGGGCCGTTACCTATTTTTTTTTTAACATCAGTCCATTACTTCTTTTTATGTTCTATCTAACCTGACTTCTGGCTTCAGAGTTTGAAGAATTTGGCTCTCAGCTACCCACCTATAACTCCAGAGTCAATATTGGTAACTTGGACACATACTTTTCCTGGTTCAAGTTTTTCTCCACTTTCTTATCTAACTTCCTCATTAATGAAATATTTATTATCACCTTTTACTTTGCTTCAATTTTATCTGTCTTGTTTTAGCTTGGTTTATTCTTAGTTGGTTTGAAAGAGTCCCAGTGTTGACCTTTAACACCTGCACAATTTTCTAGTTACTGTTACTAAGAAACACAACTCTTGATTTTACATGGTTCAATTCTTAACTCTCAGAGAAATTATTTACTGCTGAGCACTTTTCTGTTTTCAAGGACTATGGTTTAATTTTTTTTTCCCTCTAACAGTTTGAGGAGGAAAAAACAGCTCTTGATTTCTGACACTTTCCTAGCTTTTCCAGTGAAGGCATATGATGCTGTCAGTTATTTCTAATTAACCTCCCACGGTCTGTGTCTGAGTAAATAGGTTTGTATGACTCATTATCTTGAACTTTTATGTGAGTTAGATTGTTTTGACCCGTAACTACATATAGTAAATATAGTTAAAGCATTTAGCATGTTCATTACAGATTCAAATATGAACAAAATTTTTATATAGTACTCTTCTCAGAGAGTAAATGTATGCTTTGAAATGTCCAATTCTGAGAACACTTGGTTAGGGCACTAAGTGATTCTTATCAGCTTAGAGTCTTGGAGAGATCTTGACACTTTGGGATTCTGCAGATCAGTTGGAGATGAGAACCCCTGTGTATAATAGGAGGCCTTGTCCATTGCAGGAATAACAATGCTAGGACCATTATGGGGAGAGAATTACTAAATATAAAGGGTGATGGCAAAATCAACCTAACAACAAATTAATGACAGGTCCAATAATAGCACTAAATATTTATTGATACTCTCAGCTTAATTTGGAGACTACTAATGTATTGTTCTTTATTTTTAATTCAGATGTTAGTAATGATAGCTTATTAAAGCTAAATTAAATTAAAATTAATGCTGGTCATCCACCATTTTTAGAATGCTCAGATAAGTAAGGGAATTCGTGTCAGAGGACACATAGTGAATTTTATTACATATGATTCAATCTTTTCTATTTACTCTTCTGTCTTCCACTATTAAACTATCAACTTCTGTAAGTGAAAGAAAGGAAAAAAATGAGGGGGAGAAGAGGGGAGGGGAGGGGAGGGGAGGAGAGGAGAGGAGAGGAGAGGAGAGGAGAGGAGAGGAGAGGAGAGGAGAGGAGAGGAGAGGAGAGGAGAGGAGAAGGGAGGAGAGGGGAGGAGAGGGGAGGAGAGGGGAGGAGAGGGGAGGAGAGGGGAGGAGAGGAAAGGAAATTGTCTACAGTTACTCAAAGAACTATATTGTCACTCCTGTGATACTTGGAAAGGCTGTTAACCACTTTACAATACCTGCTGGCCAATTAAATGTAAACAAACTTAACAAGTCTGTACTGAGCATATATATACTTTGTTGTATAAATCCATTGAGTTTTGGGGATTTGTTACTGCATCTAATTATGCACATCTTGACTGATGCACCATGTTTCTTGAAGAACAGATGTTGCCTCTCATTCATGAATGTGTCCCAAAATTAACATTTTTCTGATTGTTTTGTATCAAGTAGATGCACTAAATTAAGTACAATAAAAGGAAACTAAAAATTCAACTCATCAATCGTTCCATACCTGTTTCATGAATTCTCACCTTACACAGGACATAACACCATCTTGACAAACGTTGTCAATCTTTGAACAAAATATTAATTGTCCCTGAAAGCAATTTTTTACATTATGAAAATGGCAAAATGCACAAATGTGTTAAGGCAAGAGACTGTGGACACCTCACAAAATGCCTCTGTTTTATGTTGTTTACTTTTGACATTTTCTTAAAGTGCACTGGAGTGCTGCTGAAGCTACAAAATATAAGGTGCTCTCATTCTATGTCTTGAAGACAAATTCATGACTGGGCATATTGATTTCTACTCCAATATTAAACATATTTTAAAAATCTCTACTTCCCCACCCAATATTGTTATCAAACACTCTTTGCCCATGGGTTATAGTATTTTCATGGTGTTCTTATGCACACAGTCATATTAAAATATTATTAATAGCTATTTAAGTGCAATTATTTCATTGTTAAAATTTCAGTTAGGATTCTTATGGAATGTATAACCAATTCATCAAATCTAGTCTTTTACTACATGCCTGAGCAAACTTCAAAGTTAAAAGTTTGACCTTTTCCCAGATACATTGTCTATCACATTACATTTGGCTGGATCCATGTGTCCTTTGGTTAAATTTTAGGACGTATCCTTTATAAAATACACAATTCCCTGCTATTTGAAAAAACTTAATTAGGGAAATATTAATGTAATTTTTTTTGTAATAACACCTTTAGATCTCATACAACGCAGAATTTCTGTGGGTATGAATACAGACTAGACATTATAGTGATCTACAGTAGGGAAGATAAAACACCCCACTGGGCTTTAAGAAGGAGCCCACTACAAAAGCGATATTTACTTAACTATAGAGGCATGAATGGTAATGCTAACTTGTGTTAAGAGCTAGAGAGTTATTATTAAAATCTTTTAACATAGCCATCTTTGGATGCTTGCTTTGTCCTTTTAGAAATTGTTTCTGTTTTAGAGTCATGAGCTCTGGCTGCCACAGTGAGTTCAGGGACAGGTGCTGTGTTGATAGGATTTGGCAACTGCTGTCTGAAATCTGAGGCAGTCAAATTTTTATAGAAAAATGAAATTTTTTCAAATACTGTGTTCACTAGCCTTGCATCCCCTTGTCCACACTTCTAGTGGCATTATTCTGTGTTGTCCTGACCTGGTGAAGACCTCTTGTTTGTGTGTATGTGATTTTATCTGTTGTTGTTCTGTTTTGTTTTTACTTTGAGAACTTCTTTTGTTTGCTTTTTTATTTGCCACACTTGAAATTTGTAATGCAGATAATAAACAAGACTCTGTCTTTATTTTTACTATGGCATCTAATGACAACTGGATATACACTGAATAACTTCTCTGGAAGAGTCACCCAAATGAAAGAAACATATCAAGTCCTCTTTCTTCCTGTCTCTGACTAGAAATTGCAACCTTTTTTTATTTTTTCTACAAGGAACTATTGAAAGTAGAATAAATATTGCAGTATATAGCCTCTATGTATATCCACTATGCAATTGCTCAAAACTCTTTTAATTAAAGGTCATAGTAATTAGTCAAGTCAAAAGTTTTGGATTAGCAACGAGAAATTATTTTTTATTATTTTTACTATGGGTTAAGTTCATTCTGAAATAAGGTTCTTCTCATAATTATCTTTTTTTTTTTTTTGGTTCTCTTAGACAATAATATCCTGTAACAGTGAGATTCTAGGAAAATTTATTTTAATAACACTGGGAAACAGGTCAATATTACCATATATTTAGTTGGTGTTCCACATTGATAAGGACTTCACTGCATTAATTCAATATAATTAGGTTTAGACTGAAAGAGTGAACAATGAAATATATATATTTTATTTAAATTTTAATTTACCCAAGAATACAAATTCTGGCTTCACATTTTATTAACTTTAAAGTTTTCTTAAAGTACATAAGCATTTCCAATCTTCATTACAAGCATAAATAATGAAGAACATAAAACATCCCAGATAATCAATATTTGAGTGTTGTTGCCTTAAGCTACTTTAAAACATTAATTTTGATATGTCTCAAATTAGTATCATTAATAAATGGACTCATTGCATGGTAATAATAAAAAATGCTTACCAGTTTGCTTTTTCAATTTTTTTTTCTTACCAATGTTTTATGTGGTATATGGAATGTTTGAGTATAATGTAGTTTTGTCCTCAAAACAAGCTATAAGTTAAAAATGCATTGATATCCCTTCATTTACCATTCTTATTAACTGATGCTAAACTTCAGAATTCTAAAGTATAAGATATTGAACTAGTTTATAATGCTATATTTGTTTTCTTTTTCTCACATTGAGTAAAAATCTAATTTAGAAATGCAACTAATTTGATGTGTCTTAACTCCTTACTTTTAAGGCTAATCATTTATTTTCATGTAGTGTTTTCTTTCTGACATCTGACCAGGTAGCTCTCTGAGAATGAGAGCTAATTGTCTTTCACCATCTAGGAGAAGAAACACAATTCAATTTGGACAAGTGTTTACTGATGGTTCATGTGAAGGAGCACTTCACTAGACATGACACAAATAAGAGAAAAACAAGGTACTCTATCTTTGTCCCTGAGGAGTAAGATATATTTCTATAAAATAAAAAGTGGGTGTTTTTTTAAATAAAGTTCATTCTGCAAGACAGACTCTAAGAGGTCAAAGGAGAGTGAACCTAATACTAACCCAGGGGTTCAGTCTAGTAAGTATTTGGGTTCTGTCTTCGGAACTTTTTCCAGTGATATTGTCAACTCAATTAAATTTCATAATCTGGCACCCTGGAAACTAAGTAACTTACCAAATGATAGCCAAGTATGATCTCGTTACTTAACCTAACCAGAGTATCTCTATCTACATTTAACTCTCTCTCACTCTCTATCTCTATCACCATTTCTATCTTTATTTATCTATATTTATATGTATATCATCTGTCATACATATCTATCTAGCTATCAACAAATATACACTGTATATACAGAAATACTAAAATACTGGAGTACACACACACGATATTTTAATATCTCTACACTAGAGGACTATTTTATAATTTGCTTGTGAGTCTTGGATTGTCTACCTCTATAATTCTACACAATGTATTTATACATAGGCTAGCCATACATCCTAGCTTCTGTCTATTGTCCTGACATCGTTTCTGGGTTAGAATTTGCTCTATTTTATTTCTTAAAAAATTAAAATAATGTACTGTTTTAAATTGTATTAAAATAAGGTAGGATAGGTATAATAAACTTATACTTCCTAGTTCCAGCTCCTGCTCTGAAAAGAGATCTTGCTTTTAATTCTCAATTAAATCTGAAAATCATTACTGATAGTCCCTTCTCCAGATTCTACAATAACTATTTACACTGCTCCCACTGGTCATGCCATGCACTTGACTACATGGAAGCCTGTGAAGGCATCCAGTAGGTCACAGAAAACCAGCAAATTATAGGTTAATCAGTGATTCTCAAACTTTTTGAAGTCAGGGTGCATTTAAAATCCTACAAATAATTGTAGGTGCAGTATATACAAATTTCTGAAAAATATGTTATAATAATTGAGTCAAATATTAAAGAAAAAAAGTCCAAATGTGCTTCTATGGTAATTAAATGAAATAAATATGACAAACTTAAATTTATTCTGACATTAAAAAACATTTTTATGTTACATTTTTTGAGTTATGCTTTTTAGAATTCATAAAAAAGGTTAAAAAATAGGCCTGAAGAGAAGTGAAGGCAAAGATAAATGAATGGGACTACATCAGACTAAGAAGTTTTTGCTCAGCAAGAGAAACTGATATCAAAATAAACAGACAGCCAACTAAATGGGAACTGATATTTTCAAACGACAGCTCAGATAAGGGCCTAATATCCAAAATTTACAAAGAACTCATAAAACTCAACAACAAACAAACAAACAATCCAATAAAAAGGTGGGAAGAGGACATGAACAGACACTTCTCCCAGGAAGAAATACAAATGGCCAACAGATATATGAAAAGATGCTCAGCTTCATTAGTTATTAGAGAAATGCAAATCAAAACTACAATGAGATACCACCTCACCCCTGTTAGATTAGCTATTATCAACAAGTCGGGTAATAACAAATGTTGGAGAGGCTGTGGAGAAAAAGGAACCCTCATACACTGTTGGTGGGAATGTAAAGTAGTACAACCACTATGGAGGAAAGTATGGTGGTTCCTCAAAAAACTGCAAATAGAACTACCTTATGACCCAGCAATCCCTCTACTGGGTATATACCCCAAAACCTCAGAATCATTGATACGTAAAGACACATGTAGCCCCATGTTCATAGCAGCATTGTTCACAGTGGCCAAGACATGGAAACAACCAAAAAGCCCTTCAATAGAAGACTGGATAAAGAAGATGTGGCACATATACACTATGGAATACTACTCAGCCATAAGAAATGATGACATTAGATCATTTATAGCAAAATGGTGGGATCTTGATAACATTATACGGAGTGAAATAAGTAAATCAGAAAAAAACAAGAACTACATGATTCCATACATTGGTGGAACATAAAAATGAGACTAAGAGACATGGACAAGAGTGTGGTGGTTACCAGGGGTGGGGGGAGGGAGGACGCAGGAGGGAGGGAGGGAGAGATTTAGGGGGAGGGGGAGGGGCACAGAGAAAACTAGATAGAGGGTGACGGAGGACAATCTGACTCTGGGCGAGGGGTATGCAACATAATTTAATGACAAGATAACTTAGACATGTTTTTCTTTGAATATATGTACCCTGAATTATTAATGTCATCCCATTAACATTAATAAAAATTTATAAAAAAAAAAAAAAAAAAATAGGCCTGACCTGTGGTGGCGCAGTGGATAAAGCATCGACCTGGAAATGCTGAGGTTGCCGGTTCGAAACCCTGGGCTTGCCTGGTCAAGGCACATATGGGAGTTGATGCTTCCAGCTCCTCCCCCCTTCTCTCTACCTCTCTCTCTCCTCTCTAAAAATGAATAAATAAAAAAAAGGTTAAAAAATAAAAAAAGACAAAAACGTTATCTTTATATATATATATATATATAAATACAATATATAAATACATTCTTAGTAAGATTTAGTAAATTTGGCAGGTCCTGGTGTGAATGTGTTAAGTTTTTTCATTCTCGTGTTTATGAGAAACATGAGCCTGATGTGTCCTAGCAATTTCTTCAATGTTTGGACATATATTTGAAAGACAAACTCTCATTTCCTGGTCAATATATTGAATAATTCTTCTCTTTTTACTCTTGTGTTGAATGCAGAAAACCCCCACCATACATATCATCTGAACTTTATACCAAACAAAGGATAGAATAAACTTGCCTCCAGTCTTTCCGGGGAACATGGGGGGTAGTGCAAAAATCCAGCACCATAGCTTAACAGCTTTTTGCAACCTAATCAAGCAAGTGAGGTGGGAGGTTGGGCAGACTGTCAGCTTATAATCAATTCCTCACATCTCTGTCCCCCAAAAATCTAAATTCCAAAATTCCTGTTGGTTTTTTGTTCCTCAACAGGCACATATTTCTCTGGAATACCATAGGGCACACCTGGAAATCTTCTAGGGCGCACTAGTGTGCCCTGGTGCACACTTTCTGAATCACTGGGTTAACTGCTCTTACAATAGGTGAATGAGGAGAAGCTTAGCTGGACTTGCCATAAAGTATATATAAAATAATCTGACATTTTCAAATTACATTGTAATAGCATTGACATTTATTAAATGGTATTAATTTAGAACAATTTATTTAATAAGCTTTTTGGCAGTAATAAACTAAAAATAAAAGAATATGTTTAGTAAAAAATTAAGCGGTAAATATTTTCTCTTAAAAACAACAAAAAATATAAGTATGCACTCTCAAAAAACATTTCTTGGCAATTACCATCAACCATTGTATATAATGACCACAGGGAGGCAAAAGGACATACATTTGCTGAAGAAGTGTCAGGATTGATTTCAAAAGTCATTTGTTCTTTACAGAGAGTTAGGTTTGTTAAAGCATCATCCAGAAGCACAGTGGTTGCTAGTTCAATCCCCGGTTGGGGCACATACAGGAATAGAGTGATGTTGTTTTTACTCTCTCTCCCCTCTTTCTCTCTCTCCCTTCCTCTCTCACTAAATCCAATAAAGAAATGTCAAAAAATTTTTAAAAATGAAGATGACACTATAACATATGCAGCTATAGAAGATCTTGTTACATAAAGGACTTCTCTCTGTAAAGCTTAACTATTCCTCTATTTTTGCGAGTTCTTTTAGCCAACTAGTGAACCTCATCACATGGTCGTGTATGACTTTTAGTATTTCTTACAGATTTCTACCTGATTCTTTCAGGGTGATTGGTAAGTAATCACCTCTGTTGAAGATCTCTTGAAATAAATTCTGAGCTGTGTGTTTCTCTTTGATTGCATCAGACTCCCAGCTTAATGCCCACCCCCTTTTCTCCCTGACAAAAGTGTATTTATTTTACAGTTCTGTTTGCTGTTGTAAATGCATCTGTTTATTTTCTGAACTTTTATTTTTATTAAATTTCTTAAAAGTTGGGAGAATAATCTTTTAGTTCAGCCAATTATCATGAATTAGAAACCTATCTATGTTTTATTTTAAATTTAAACTTATTGCATATGCCTGACCAGGCAGTGGCACAGTGGATAGAGCATCAGATTGGAATGCAAAGGACCCAGGTTTGAAACCCCGAGGTTGCCGGCTTGAGTGCAGGCTCATCCCACTTGAGCATGGGCTCACCAGCTTGAGTGAGGGATCTCTGGCTTGAGCATGGGATCATAGACATGACCTCATGGTGCTGGCTTGATGCCCAAGGTTGCTGTCTTGAGCCCAAGGTCAGTGACTTGAACAAGAGGTCACTTGCTCTGCTATAGCACCCCCAGTCAAGGCACATAGAAAAAGCAATGAGTAAACAACTAAGGAGCTCCAATGAAGAATTGATGCTTCTCATCTTTCTCCGTTCCTGTCTGTCTGTCCCTATCTGTCCCTCTCTCTGACTCTCTCTTTTTCTCTGTCAATAACAAACAAACAAACAACATTGCATATATATATATATATATATATATATATATATATATATATATATGCCACATCTTCTTTATCTAACATCTTTCCATGGACACCAAGGTTTTTTCCATATCTTGGCTATTGTAAATAGTGCTACAATAAACATAGGACTGTGTGTAGTATTTTGCAACAGTATTGATGGACCTAGCACACACTAATTACTAAGGTCAGTGCCTAAATACAACCATTTTCATCTCATGGCACAAATAAATTAGTTACTAAGGAAAAAGAGGTCAGGGCCCCTTTTTCTTTAGTAATTAATTTATGAGTGCGTGAGAAACAAAGGTTGAAAATCACTGACCTAGAGGCTACTATGCTAAATGAAATAAGTCAGATAAAGACAGATAAATATCATATGATTTCACTTATATGTGGAATATAAAGAAATAAAAAACAATAAAAAATTAATAAACAAAGCAGAAGAAAAACAAATTTATTGAAACAGATCAAAGGGGTGGTTGCCAGAGGAGTGTAAGTGTGGAGGTGGGTGAAAAAGGTGAAGGAGAGTATAGTCAATAATATCGCAATAAGTTTGCATGGTAACAGATGGTTACTAGTGGTTGATCACATTGTAAAGTATGTAAATGTCAAATCACTATATTGTACACCTGAAATTAATATGTGTACATCAACTATGCTTTAAAAAAAAGCAATGTTATTGAAAAAATTCTTTTTTGAGTAACACAAAAATTTTAAACTTAGTGGATATAACATGCATGCAGTGAAGTGCAAACATTTTAATTGTACAGCTAGCTGGACTGGTCCTACATATAAACCCAAATAATCACCATCCAGATCATAAGACAGATCATCCCCAGAATTCCAGGAGACCCTTCAGGCCTCTTCCTATTATTTATCAACCTCAGAGGTGACCTCTCCTCTGACTTTCATGGGGGCAAGAGATGTGGAGTACTTTTCTACTTACTCCCATCTGCCATTTGCTAAGGCTTTTTCTTGGAGTTATACCTCTCTAGAATTCTTGGCAGACCCTGGGTTTTCTGCAGCCAGAGAAATCTCTCAAACTGGGCTGGAGGCACTTGTGGGCCGATTTTGAGCCAACAGCTTGCACGGGAGCAGTGAAGTCTGAAGACACACGAGCAGAGCATCACCAGATGGCTGGGGTCCACCCATGCATCATCAGTTCTGTGCTTGCCCCACATTAGATTCCCTTTGTCTTGTTACTGATTCTGTAAGGATGTGAAAATCATGATTATTAAAAAAAAAAAAGCAGAAGCACTAGGGTGGCAAAACACAAGAATTCCCACCTCCAGTTGAACTGACTCCATGATTCATATAAATATTTATTATCAGCTGTTTATACCATTCTAGATCCCCTCACTCGTGGGCAGTGCTTGTGCTGGTCTGGGTCACATGTCAGTGGGAACAATCAGAACTCTACCTCATAAGGTGAGTACCTGGATATAGGCCAGGTCAGTTGGTGGCTGTTGAAATTGCCTGTTGACAATGATCTCGGGGAGTGGCAGCCCCAGAGTGAGGATCCTATGGGATCCCTTGAGTCACAGACACATTGGTTTCTGTTCATCATGTAGCAGAAAGCCAGTGTTCTCAAACATTTCACAGTCAGTTGGTAAAGTAACTCCTTTCTACCAATGAGCATAGTTATAATTTTTGTAGTCTTTGGTCTCTGAAGTATAATTAGCAAAAATAAATAAGTAAATAAATACATACATACAGACAGACAGACATAATAAGGCATGAGACCACAGACTTCAAATTCCTTTCCTGTCACCCTGAGGACTAACTGTAGATGTCTTTAATCCACATGGTGTATTGCCAATATTTGAAGAAAATTTTTATAACCTGTAGAGGTTGTTGTGAGCAGAGAAACTTAAGTCACTTTGTCATTCAGTAATGACAAGAAAGACAGGGGATTTAGGAAAACGCATGCATCTATATTTTTGACAAATCAAACAAGAACTTATGGCAAATGTGTTCAGTGGTCAAAGACTGAATTTGCCAAATCATTTTAACAAATGGGATTTTAGAGTGTGCGCGCACACACACACGTGCATGCCTCAGATGCTTTGTTGGCAGAGTTAGGTTCAATGGAGTGCCTGCTATGTATTGTGGTTGAAAAGACCAGTCCCACTTCTGGAAGTAACAGAATATCTCACCCATGAGAACTTAGTGTCACAATGACAGGAGGCACGGCACCCCCCATCAAATCACTAGGAAACCCTGAGTGGGGCCATTCCTATTTTTACTGTAACCATCTGTTCTATCAGGGATGCAGCATTACAAAAGGCCTTTCAGTTCAAAATGCACAGTGCATCTTAAAGAACCATGCCTGGGTAACTTGTCACTCCCAAAGTAGCAGCCTTTCTCAACATTCAAGTTGATATTCTGTCATTTCAAAAAGCTTAAAGTCATAACATGAAAATCTCAGAAACAGAAATGAATCAAAAGAATAAGAAGTTAGAGCACTTTCCATCATGGTGAGAAGACTTGATGGTCCAGGAGAAGACCAGAGGCAGAAAGGCTGAAAAACGAGGCAAGTCTAGTAAAAGGAGGCATTCAGCCACTCACCTTCTGTCCATGGCAGCTACCGGCTTATGTGCAACTGCAGGATCAATTTCTTTAAAAGGGAATTACTGGTACTGTATTTTCTCTCATGCTTGCTTTTCTTTATTCATTGAATAATAGTGTAATAGTCTTTCTGTCTCTGGATTTACCAGAAAAGCTTAATTCATGAGGCTTGATATTTGAGGTAAAACAAATGTATTTAATTCTATTCATGTTATATCCACAAACTCCTATTTTAATTTTTTTTTAGTTGAGAGGAAGGGAGATAGACAAACTCCTGCACACTCCACAACTGAGATCCAACCAGCAACCCCTATCTGGGGTTGATGCTTGCACCAACCGAGTTATTCTCAATGCCTGAGCCAATGCCCAAACCAGTCGAGCCACTGGCTGTGAGAAAGGAGGAGAAAGAGAAGAGACAGACATTTTGTTAATATCAAAATATCTTTTTATTATTGAAATAAATCTCACTTGGTTGGGATATATTATTCCTTTACTATAAACCTGGTTTCTGTTTGCTAATATTTCACATAAGATTTTAGCACTGATATTCACTATGGAATTGTTATAATTTTATTGTGCAGTATTTATGTTTTTATATTGAAAATTTATGAAAATAATTGCAAATTGTCCATCCTTGCACTGCTTTAGATTCTGCCATTAAAAGTCTGATTGAATTCCTCAGTGACAGTCATTTCCAAACTTTATCATCTCATGGCATACATTAATTACTAAAATTCTGTGGCATACCAAAAATATATTTTTTGACAATCTAACAAAAAATAAATAGGTATAACTTTGATTCATTGATAAACATTTCAGTTCCTTTTATTTCACTCTTTGGCTACAGCCCTGGAAGTTTTTTTGTTGTTGTTGTTTTTTTTTTTTTTTTTTTTTTTTAGAGAGGAAAGGGAGAGAGGAGAGACAGAGAAAGAAGGTGGGGAGGAGCTGGAAGCATCAACTCCCATATGTGCCTTGACCAGGCAAGTCCAGGGTTTCGAACCGGCGACCTCAGCATTCAGTTCCTTTTATAGCAATTGATTTGCTTATTTATATATTTTAGATCTTCATGAGTCAATTTTGGAAATCATTTTTCTGAGAGAATAATCAATTTCATAAGGTTTTCTTTTTTAATATGTAATTTTGCAAAATAACTTATTCAAAGATTCTCATTTCTGAAATAATATACCACTTACTTATTGTGTGTTTCGTTTTGTTTTACAATTTTTTTTTTTTTTTTTTTTTGTATTTTTCTGAAGCTGGAAACGGGGAGAGACAGTCAGACAGACTCCCGCATGCGCCCGACCGGGATCCACCCGGCACGTCCACCAGAGGCGACGCTCTGCCCACCAGGGGGCGATGCTCTGCCCCTCCAGGGCGTCGCTCTGCCGCAACCAGAGCCACTCTATTGCCTGGGGCAGAGGCCAAGGAGACATCCCCAGCGCCCAGGCCATCTTTGCTCCAATGGAGCCTTGGCTGCGGGAGGGGAAGAGAGAGACAGACAGGAAGGAGGGGGGGCGGGTGGAGAAGCAAATGGGCGATTCTCCTATGTGCCCTGGCCGGGAATCGAACCCGGGTCCCCCGCACGCCAGGCCGACGCTCTACCCAAATTTTTTTGATTATTTAAACTGGTGACTATAGTCATCAAAAGATTTTTGAGAACCAGGTTTAGTATATTAAATCTGTTTTTCTGTGTTTGGCCCATATTTTTATTAATTATTTGCTTCTTTGTATCTTTAGTTTATGTTAGTAAACTTTTTCAATCATTTTTACTGAGTACTTAAATAATTTATTTCACTCCTATTTTTTTATTTGAAATTTTTCCTTTGACTAAAAAGTAAAAAATAACTTTTATTTGTTTAACATTTTGTTGGATGATATTTTTTGTTTTCTGCCTTTTAATTTATTTATATTTGTATTGCTTTGTGATTATAAAATATTTCCTCTAGCACTTCTGTTTTATGATGAGTGAGAATTATTGAATTTACTTAATGACCAGTTATATGGTCAGTTTTTATAAACTTTTCATGAGTTCTTTAAAAAGTGTGTACTAAAACATGATGAACTTTACATATCTAAATCTCTCCAAACATTTCGTCTATCTATCTATCTATCTATCTATCTATCTATCTATCTATCTATCTATCTATCATCTATCTATCATCTATCATCATCATCATCATCAACCTATTCACCTATCTTCTATAATCTCCATAAAATTTAGCTTATTGTGTTGTCTTTTATATTCTTATTTCCTTTTGTCTACTTCATATCCTATTTTTACTGCCCTTTAGTCTGTTTTTTCTAGTTCTTTCCATAAGTTATGATATGTTGGTTATAATAGTCATCATGTGTTCTGAAAATATGTATTGAGTTTTCCTCATATGTTAAGGAACATTACTTCTCTTCCTTACATATTATGCTAGACATTTTTTATAAAAGTTGTTTATTCCTTTGAAAAATTACTTGTATATAAAAAGCTTTTATTTTACTAGACCAGCTCTGAAAAATGCAATCTTATAAAGAGAGGAACAGAATAATTTACCAGACTTCTTATAGGCTTCTTTCAATACATACACCTGTTGCAGGAATATCTTTTATGTAAAATAAGACTGCTGTGTAGAGGTACTGTCTTTGCTTCTTAGACCTTAAGGCTGATTCCTCATGGTTTCCACCTTCATTTCCAGTGTCTCTTTCTGTCTTCTCAAGATACCCCTGAGAGGAGGGTGATGCACTCTGGGATTTCTCTCCCTCTATTCCAGGACATTTCTGTGTCTAACCGCTTCATAATCATGTCCTACATTCAATATGGCAGACACCAGTCCTTTCACAAAGGAGGACCTTCTCTGGGAAGAGAATTCTTGCTCCTGCTTCTTCATATTTGCCAGTGCCGTCTCACCCATCTCATCCATCTTCTGTGTGGAATCTAGTGGCTTCAGTTGCTTTGAAAACTACAATATACATAGGAAGTTTGGATGCTTCTCTACTTCTTTTTTTTTTTTTTTTTGTATTTTTTCTGAAGCTGGAAACGGGGAGACAGTCAGACAGATTCCCGCATGTGCCCGACCGGGATCCACCCGGCACGCCCACCAGGGGGTGATGCTCTGCCCATCGGGGCGTCGCTCTGTCACGACCAGAGCCACTCTAGCGCCTGGGGCAGAGGCCAAGGAGCCATCCCCAGCACCTGGGCCATCTTTTTGCTCCAATGGAGCCTTGGCTGCTGGAGGGGAAGAGAGAGCCAGAGAGGAAGGAGAGGGGGAGGGGTGGAGAAGCATATGGGCGCCTCTCCTGTGTGCCCTGGCTGGGAATCAAACCTGGGACTTCCACACGCCAGGCCAACGCTCTACCACTGAGCCAACCGGCCAGGGCCACTTCTCTATTTCTTAATGTTGTTGAATACATGGATTTGCTTTTTGTTGTTTTTGTTTTTTCTTGTTTGTGTGTATGTATTCCAGGAGATAATTAGAAATAATCTGGAAACAAGCTACCATGGTTCTATCAGGACACATAATTGTATGCTTATGATTTGGTAATAATTTCTTTGTATTGGGTTGGGGAATAAGTTCGTAGCATTTTTATATTTTCTTTTATTTTACAACGATTTGTTTGCTGTTTGGCAAAGGGTAAGTATTCATTCGATAAAACTCTTTCTGCTCTACAAAACTATGTTAATTGTATTTTTGAGTTATTTAATTTTTTATTAGTTTTGAGGCTTAGAAATGGAATACCCAGGAGGCAAAAATCAACATTTTCAACACCTGCTCTTCTTTGCTTTTCATCGAGGTCAAAAAGCTACCGAAGCAGCCCAGGACATTTGCGACGTGTATGGAGAAGGTGTCATAGGCAAGTCTACAGCACGGAAATGGTTTGCAAAGTTCAAAAATGGCGACTTTGACATTGATGACACATGCCACAGCGGAAGGCCTTCTGAATTTGATGAAGAACTGGGAAATGCTCAAAAAGAATGCCACGGTCAACAAGGAGCTCTAAATTGCCCAGCTACACCGCGTGAATGAGGCTATTCAACTGAAAAGACCTGATCGACATGGTCAAACCATACTCCTTCACGACAACGCCAGGCCCCATGTTGCACATGTCGTCAAAGCTGCACTCTAAGAGCTCGAATGGGAGGTCCTTCAGCATCCGCCGTATTCTCCGGACCTTGCACTGACCGATTACCATCTTTTCCGCTCCCTGTCAAACCATATGAAGGGCGTTACCTTCAATAACAAAGAGGTCCTTAAAAACTGGCTCAACAACTTCTTTGACACCAGACCAGGCGATTTTTGGCAGAATGGCATCAACAAATTGGTCGAGAGGTGGGAAGAGGTTGTAAACAGCAATGGCAAATATATAATTGATTAACTTATTGATATAATTATTGTTTTTTGTTTAAATAACGCTTCGGTAAAAACACTACGAACTTATTCCCCAACCCAATAGAAACTCAGATAACAATTCTCAGTTTGTGATGATATTTTTGTACTTGTTTTTTTCTTAAGTCATCAAAATATATGTTCCACATAGTGTCCTATTTTTTGTTCTATTTCAAACTTTATGTACCTAATACCTAAATACAATCAAATTATTTACTGATTCTAAGAAAACATAATTGTCAAATAAAGTTTATTGTAAATTAAATTAATTTTATTTGCATTTATCATTATTTATTACTAAAATAAAAAGCAACAAAGTGTACAAATCTTAAGAGAGCAACTAAAGTAGTTACACTATACATACACACCTATGTAATCACTACATGAATATATACAAGATATAGGTTGAGGTATACACAATTTCTGGCACCCCAGATAGTTTTCTCATGTCACACACCACTCAGCACCACTCCAAACACTGTACTTTCAGCTAATTGTACAGACTAGCTTAGCCTGTTTTTATACTGTAGTAAATGGAAATACACAATTACATTCTATTCTCTGTAACATCTGTCATTCAACATTAGATCTGATAGCTTCATGTAGTTGTGCATTCCAAGAGTTTTTTTTCATTGTAATGTCATGTTTGGTTGCATGACTATATTATAAATTATTTACCCATTTCCATTATTTCTAATATTCAGGTCTTATAAATATAGCTGCCATGAAAGGTATCAAATGTGTCTTTTGGAGACCTGTTTTCATCTCCCTAAGGCATATATGCAAAATTGGAAATACTGGATGATAGATGATCCTGATACATTTCTAGAATGGTTTTCCAGGAGCAGTGTAACAGCATCTACTGGCCCACATCTTTATCAACACTTGCTGTAGCCCATTAATTTAATTCTGGTGTAGCCCATTAATTTAAATCTCATAATATCTTCTGAGATTTTTACTTTCATTACAGCAGAGATAAATTATGTTCAGTGCCTTTAAAGACTCTTTTTCTTGACTATTGGATATTACTTTCTCTAAAGAGTCTAGGTAAGAAGATTCCAAGATGGTGACTGAGTAGGCAAACGTTGCAACTGCCATCTCCCAGGACCAACTTGGATTACAACTTAATTTAAGAACAATCATCTTGAAAAACCAATTTTGGACTAAACAAAGAGGACTTATAACCAAAGATGACAGAAGAAGCCACACTGAGACTGGGAGGAAGGGGAGAGATGAGGAAAGGGCTGCCGTGCTCCCAGGAGCAAACAGCAATAGAGGTTCTGGAGGCACTCTCACGGCAGGGTGGGTCACCCTGAGAGGTGTGGGTGCTCAACTCCAGGCACGAAGCCCCATCCTAGAGCCCCTGAACCTAGAAGAGGCACTCAGACAGAATTTGGCAGAAAAAGAGGTTTCTGTTTCCAAGAAAGAGACAGCTTTCTGAGACTCAGGCTCCATCTTAAAGGGCCCACACAGAAAAATTCATTCACAGCCACTTACCCAGGGCTCAGGGGGAGGAACAGCTGAGAGTACTGCAGTTGCATGAGGATAGTGTAAAGTTGGAGGCCCAAGGAGAAACAGAGTGGGGAATGGCCACCCTAACTCCTGTGCTAAGTCATTCCCTAGTACTGCAGTCATCATCTTTCTGCAATGGAGTGTCCACTTGGAGTGGCATCAGCCTGGGGAAAAGCAACTGTTCTTCCCACGGAAGTCTCTCCTGCTCCAGTCAGGTGAAGGGTTGTTCTCAGAGGCCAGGAAGAAGGGAGCACGTCAAGGACTTAGTTTTCTGGTGCTGAAGCTGGAGCTACACCTACACACTCTCTCAAGTCTATGACTGGTGCTTCCACCTCACAGGAGACTCAGTTGAAACTGTGAGTGGGAAGACCACACCTCTGGGTCTCAGAGGCCACACCCACAAGACTCCTGGGGCCACACCCTACTGAGGTCTGTGAAAAAACTCTGTCCAGACTGAATTAAACCTGGGGCCGAATGGGTGGAGCCACACCTACCACCATTCCTAATCCCTGAATTGCTCTAGACCAGGGGTCAGGAACCTTTTTGGCTGAGAGAGCCATGAATGTCACATATTTTAAAATGTAATTCTGTGAGAGCCATACAATATGTTTAACACTAAATACAAGTAAATGTGTGCATTTTATGTAAGACCAACAGTTTTAAAGTACAATAAGTCTCTGAATTCTTTTTAATAACATTGTTATGCTGTTGCTAACCAGTGAATAGAGTACTTTTATTAATGCAACTTCTGGTGCTGCATGGTTTTGCTGATGGCTTTGTAGTCTGGTTGATACGTGGTGAGGTTAAGCTTCATGCAGGCGTTGAGACTTCCATCTGTTAAACGTGATCGTAGGTTGGTCTTAACATTCTTTAGATGTGAGAAAGACTGTTCACATGCATACATAGAGCCAAATATTGTCAGTACAGCAATACTCACATGCTGCTGTATGTGGCATGTGATGGGAAGCATGTTCTAAGTTTTGACAATCAGCTGGTTCACGGATTGAAGGTTTTCCCCCCACTTGTGTTTGCTCAACAACTCTGCTTGCTATCATGCAAGTCTTTCCAAATCTTCATTCAGTGACATGAACTTATTCACCCACATGTCTGAGGCCTTCAGATCAGCAGCTTGTAGCTCAAAATCTCTGATGGAGACACTGGGGATGTAACTCATGTTGGCGCTGTCCCCTGCACACTCGTGTGGATGGATGATTAACTTAAAAAGACAAGTGCATTCACAAAATTCTCCAAAGTGTGCTTTGAATGACTGCAGGAGATTAGATGTGAAGCCCACTAGCTGCTGGAGACCAAGATGTTGAGCAGGGTCACTTGCTGTGCATGCATCTTTAAACTCTCCTAGTTTTTCAAAGTGTAGTAAATGACCTGTTTCAATGTTGGCAATGAAGAGTTCCAGCTTGTTTTCAAATGCAATTACTGCTTGTTGAAAGGATAAGACTGTATTTCCAATGCCTTGCATTTTCACATTGAGCTGGTTCAGATGTTCAGTAATGTCCACAAGATAGTAGAACTTCAGGAGCCACTCAATGTTAGCTAAATCAGTATGCTCGACGTTTTTCATTTCAAGAAAAGTCAGGTTTTTGCTCAGACAAGCCAAAAAACAGTTGAGCACCTTCCCTCTTGACAACCAATGCACATTGCTGTGCAGAAGCAGACCAGGATAATTATTCCCAACTTCATCCAGCAGTGTTTTAAACTGGCGATCATTTAAAGCTTGGGCAACAATAAAGTTGACCACCCGAATGACCAGTGACATCACCTCACCAAGCTGCTCGCTACCCATCTGAGCACAAAGTGCCTCCTAATGTAGGATGCAGTGACAATTTAGGATGCGTATCTTTTCATGTTCATGAAGAAGCACTACGAATCCTCTGTTTTTCCCCAGCATGCACGGAGCACCATCAGTACACACCGAAATAAGTTTATCCATTGGTAGATTTTTTTCTTTAGCGAACTCAGTGAAAGACTTGAATAAATACTCCCCTCTAGTTGTCTCTTTCATAGGCAAAACAACAAGACTTTCCTCACGTAGTGTGTCACCAACAGCATACCTTGCAATCACACTGAACTGGGATAAATGGTTTACATCTGTTGACTCATCCAAAGCGAGAGAAAAGAATGGTGCTGCATTTATGTCCTTCACTTGTGTTGCCTCAATTTGATTTGCCATCATGATGGTATGATTGTGAACAGTCCTTGCCTACAGAGGCATGTCTTATTCATTTGATTATCTTGTCTTTATCCAAAAAGTCATCAAAAAGTTCATTGGCAACATCAAGCATGAATGTTTTGGCATACTTCCCATGTGTGAATGGCTTTTCGTTTCTCACAATTATTAAAGCACCAGCAAAGCTAGTCAAATTTCAGTCACCTTGTTGGGTCCAAACACGGAGTTGCTACTGACTAGTTTGCACTCTGTACAGTAGCTTTTGACATGATTTCTTCCTGCTGTCCCCTGCTGGATATTTTGATGCAAATGTAGTATGGCATGTGTCGAAGTGCTGCTTTATATTTGACCGTTTCATCAATGCAATTTTATCATTCCATATTAGACACACTGGAGAACCTGCTCTCTCTACAAAGGTGAATTACTCTGTCCATTCCTGCTGAAAAGTACGATACTCCTCATCTTTTTTTCTTTTAGCAATCTTCTTCATCAAAAGAGTTTCTGCTATTAGCTAACTGACTACTTGATTAAAAGGAGGGAAGTTTACTTCCTAACCTCACAACAACCCATGTACGTTATACATTATCCAATAAAAATTTGGTGTTGTCCCAGAGGACAGCTGTGATTGGCTCCAGCTACCCGCAACCATGAACATGAGCGGTAGGAAATGAATGGATTGTAATACATGAGAATGTTTCATATTTTTAACATTATTATTTTTTTATTAAAGATTTGTCTGCAAGCCAGATGCAGCCATCAAAAGAGCCACATCTGGTTCATGAGCCATAGGTTCTGATCTTCTGCTCTAGACTCTAGAGACCAACAAGCACTCAGCAGACAGAGGTTGCAGAAGGAAGGACTCAGGGAACCTTGGCCTTTTAAGCAGACTTTCCCCAAGGCTCAGTGTGGGTAAAAGCCAGCCTCAGTGTGCAGCTGATATTTCCATGTGCACCTGGGCCCAGCAGAGGCAGCTAAAACTCTGAATTGCTGGTAGCTCAAAGAAGGTTGCTGAGGGTTAGTCATAGGTAGTGTCTCCCACTGACCTGTGCCAGTTTTCTGCCAGGGAGGCACAGGGCTGGCACATCCAATGGCCAGCTACAGAGATAATTGGTTCAAGACCTAACAGCCCTTATTTGAGTGGTATCCTAATGAAAAGCTTTTCACACCTGGCCCAACTGAGATGAGTTCTGCTGTCTGTGATCAGCACCTGCACAGCAGCTCTTGTGCATTGAATAGGATGGAGATACACAGTCAGCTGGCCTGGGTGCTGGATATCCTAACCTGCTGGGATAGACTTCAAAGGAGGAAAGGATAGAGGCTTGGAGCAAGGACATTCAAAGTGTGGGTTCCTGTGAGCTTATTGTTGGATCTAGTCAAGTGGTATAGCCACTTTCTGGGGGGGCACAATCACACCCAGGAGAGGAGTCTCTCAGTCTTCTTACCTGAGACCAGGTTCTCATCAGCTGTAAGAATTCCTACAGCGGAGACTGTTGGACCCACTTGATCTGAACCTACTGTTCACCTTGGGGAAAAATAAAATTTGAGTATCCAGCAGTGGCTGAGGGATTAGGTTCTAGAGTAAGGGCCACAATCCCTGTAATGAGCTACTGACCAAGAGACCCCTGAAGTAAGGGGTCCCACTAACATTGTAGTTCCAATCAAGCTGCCATAACCCAACAAGCTTGCAACCTTTAGAGGGATTAGATGGGTGAAGCCAGTCTGGGCCCACACTACAGTCTTTCCACAGAAGACTCTGGGAAGAGCTGCAAGAGGAAGTGGAGCAGTTGAAAAATGGAGGCAAATCTTACAGAGACTGGAGCTTTTAAGGAGCTGCTGTCAGCTCTAAGCAGGAGGAAGCTGATCCTTATACACAGGTGGCCTTGTCCACACTACCAAGGCACAGAAAATGCATACATAAACAGCAAAAAAAAGCAGTAGCTGTAGACAAGTAGCCCACAGTAGGTTACAAACAACAGCTGACACCAATCTAAAAAGATCCAGAACTAACACAACTGCTAGCTGATGGCACCAACCCAGGACTCAGCTAGCTACACAGGCAGCATGACTATACACAAACAAAATGAGTAGACAAAGAGGTGCAACCCAGAGGAATCAACAAGAGAAATTCCCAGAAAAAGAACTGAATGAGATGGAAGTAACCAAACTACCAGATGCAGAATTTAAAACAATGATTTTTAGGATGTTCAAGGATTTTAGAGCAACAATGGATGAACACAAGGAGCACCTACATAAAGAGATAGCAAGCATTAAAAAAGACAGTCAGAAATGACAAATACAATATCAGAAATGGAGACTGCACTGGAAAGAATTAACAGCAGGCTGGATGAAGCAGAGGATCGAATTGGTGACTTAAAGGACAAAATAAATAAAAGCACAGAAGCAGAGCAGCAAAAAGAAAAGACATGCAAAAAGTCTGAGGAAACTCTAAGAGACCTCTGTGACAACATGAAGAGAAACAACATCTGTATCATAGGAGTTCCTGAAGGAGAAGAGAATGAACAAGGAATAGAGAAGCTGTTTGAAGAAATTATAGCTGAAAACATTCCTAAATTGATGAAGGAAAAAGTCACACAAGTTCAAGAAACAAAGAGAATTCCATTAAAGAGAAACCCAAGGAGGCCTACAGCAAGATATATCAAAATTAAAGAGTCAAAGTAAAGAGACAAAGAAAGAATACCAAAAGTGACAAGACAAAAGCAGCTAATTACCTAAAGAGGAGCCCCCATAAGGATGACATATGACTTCTCAACAGAAACACTTGAGGCCAGAAGGAATTGGCAAGAAATATTCAAAGTGATGCAAAGCAAGAACCTACAAACAACATTTCTTTATCCATCAAGGCTATTGTTTAAAATTGAAAGAGAAATAAAAAGCTTCCCAGACAAAAAAAAAAAAAATACTCAAGGAATTTGTTAAAACCAAGCCAGCACTGCAAGAAATGTTAAGGGGCCTGCTGTAAAAAGAGGAAAGCAATAAAAATCTAGAAAAAGGAGACTGTAGATTTAAAGGATAAAATGGCAATAAACAACTACATGTCTATAATAATCTTAAATGTAAATAGATTAAATGCTCCAATCATAAGACAGGGTAGCTGTGTGGATAAGAAAATAGCACCCATATATATGCAGTCTACAAGATATACACCTCAAAACAAAAAAAGATATACATAGACTGAAAGTAAAGTGATGGAAAAAATATTACACACAAATGGAAATAAATAAAAAAAAACGCCGGGATAGTAATACTTATATCTGACAAAATAGACTTTAAAACAAAGGCTATAGTAAGGGATAAAGAAGGTCACTACATAATGATAAAGGGAGCAATGCAACAGGAGGGTATGACCATTGTAAATATCTATGCACCTAATATAGGAGCACCTAAATATATAAAGCAGATTTTGAAGGACATAAAGACTGAGATGAACAGCATTACTATAATAGTAGGGGATTTTATTGCCCCACTAACATCAATGGATAGATCCTCCAGACAGAAATTAACAAAGAAACAGCAGCCTTAAATGACATACAAGATCAACTGGATTTAATAAATATCTTCAGAATCTTTCAGCACAAAGCAGCAGAATATACATTCTTTTCAAGTGCTCATGGTACATTCTCTAGGATAGACCACATGTTAGGATGCAAAATGAGTCTCAATAAATTTAAAAAGATTGAAATCATATCAAGCATTTTTTCTAATTACAATGGCATGAAACTAGAAATCAACTACAATAGAAAAACTGAAAAACATTTGAACACTTGGGGGCTAAATAACATGTTACTAAATAACAAATGAGTTAACAACAAGATCAAGAAAGAAATAAAAAATTTCCTTGAAACAAATGAAAATGAACATACAAAAACTCAAAGTTTATGAGACACAGCAAAAGCAGTCTTGAGAGGAAAGTTTATAGCATTACAGGCATACCTTAAGAAGAAACAGAAAGTTCAAATAAATTACTTAACCTTACATCTAAAAGTACTAAAAAAGACCAAGAAATAAAGCTCAGAGGAAGTAAAAGAAAGAAAATAATAAAAATCAGAGTGGAAATAAATGACATAGAGGTTAAAAAAACAGTACAGAAGATCAATGAAACCAAGAGCTGATTCTTTGAAAAGGTAAACAAGATTGATCAACCTTTAATCAGACTCATCAAGAAAAAAAGAGAATAAATTAAATTAGAAATGAAACAGAGAAGTAACAACTGACATCACAGAAATACAAAGGATTGTAAGAAAATACTATGAAGATTTGTATGCCAAAAAATTGGACAATCTAAGGAAATGGATAAACTCTTAGAAACATATAATCTTCCAAAACTCAATCTGGAAGAATCATAAAACTTAAACAGACCTATTACAACAAATGAAATTGAAACAGTTATTATAAAACTCCTAGCAAACAGAAGTCCTGGACAGTATGACTTCACAGGCGAATTTTACCAAATATTCAAAGAAGAACTAACACCTATCCTTCTCAAGCTATTTCAAAAAATTCAAGAGAAGAGAAGACTTCCAAGCTCTTTTTATGAGGCAAGCATAACCCTCATTCCAAAATCAGGTAAAGACACAACAACAACAAAAAATAAAACTATAGGCCAATTTCCCTGATGAACTTAAATGCTAAACTTTTCAACAAAATATTAGCAAACTGGATCCAGCAATATATGAAAAAAATCATACATCATGATCAAGTGGGATTTATTCTGGGGAGGCAAGGCTAGTATAATATTCTCAAATCAATCAATGTGACTCATCATATAAACAAAAAGAAGGATAAAACCACATGATTCAATAGATGCAGAAAAAGCATTTGATAAAATCTAGCACCCATTTATGATCAAAACTCTCAGCAAAATACAGGGGATATACCTCAACATGATAAAAACCATCTATGACAAACCCACAGCCAATGTTATACTCAGTGGGCAAAAATTAAAAGCAGTACCCTTAAGATCAGGAACAAGACAGGTGTGCCCCCTTTCACAACTCTTATTCGACATAGTTCTGGAAGTCCTAGCCACAGCAATCAGACAAAAATAAAAATAAAAAGCATTCAAATGGGAAAAGAAGAAGTAAAACTATCATTATTTGCTGATGACATGATAGTGTACATAAAATCTCTAAAGTCTCAGCCAAAAAACTACTAGACCTGATAAATGAATTCAGCAAGGTGGCAGGATATAAAATCAACATTCAGAAATCAGTGGCATTTTTATACACCAACATTGAACTGTCTGAAAGAGAAATAAAAAAAAAACAATCCCCTTCACTATTGCAACAACAAAAAAATAAAGTACCTAAGAGTAAATTTAACCAAAGAAATAAAAGACTTATACTTGGAAAAATTTTAAAACATAAATAAAAGAAATCAAAGAAGATATAAACAAGTGGAAGCATATACCATGTTCATGGATAGGAAGAATAAACATTATTAAAATGTCTATATTACCCAAAGCAATTTATAAATTCAATGCAATTCCTATTAAAATACAAACAGCATACTTCAAAGACAGAACAAATATTCCAAAATTTATATGGAACCAAAAAAGAACACAAATAGCCTCAGCAATTTTGAAAAAGAAGAATAAAGTGGGATGTATCACACTTCCTGATATCAAGTTATAGTACAAGGCCATTGTACTCAAAACAGCTCAGTACTGGCATAAGAACAGGCATACAGGTCAGTGGAACAGAACAGAGAACCCAGAAATAAACCCACGCCTTTATTGTCAATTTATATTTGACAAAGGAGACAAGAGCATACAATGGAATAAGGACAGTCTCTTTAATAAATGGTGTTGGGAAATTGGACATGTACATACAAAAAAAATGAGTCTAGACCAGCAACTTACACCATTCACAAAAATAAGCTTTCAATGAATAAAAGACTTAAATGTAAGTCTTAAAACCATAGGATGTGAGGGCGATCTGGCTGTGACATCTGTCACCCCATTGATCGCCAGGGTTGATTCGGCTGATCTGGCTGGCTAGACGGGTGTCCCCTTCCTCCCTCACCGCTCCATGTGTGTCCTTCCCGAAGCTGCGCGCTCGGTCGAAGAGGACGACCTTCCCCGCTAGAGGAGAGGACCGTTCTTCGGTCAAGAGTATACGAGTAGCTGCGCTCCCCTGCTAGAACCTCCATACAAGTCTCAAAACCATAAACATCTTGGTAGAAAACATAGGCAGTAAATTCTCTGATATCTCTCGTAGCAATATTTTTGCTGATTTATCTCCATGGGCAAGTAAAATAAGGAACAGAATGAACAAATGGGACTATATGAAACTAAAAGCTTTTGCACAGCAAAAGACAATATGAAAAAAATAAAAAGACAACCCACACAATGGGAGAATACATTCAGCAATACGTCTGATAAGGGGTTAATAACCAAAATTTATAAAGAACTTGTAAAACTCTATACCAGGAAGATAAACAATCCAATTAAAAAATGGGCAAAAGAACTGAACATACACTTCTCCAAAGAGGACATACAGAGATGACCAGTAGGCATATAAAAAAATGTTCAACATCACTAGTCATCACAGAAATGCAAATTAAAACCACAATGAGATACCACCTCACACCTATCAGAATGGTGCTCATTAACAAATCAACACATAATAGGTGCTGATGAGAGTGTGGAGAAAAGGGAACCCTCCTGCACTGCTGGTAGGAATGGAGACTGGTGCAGCCACTGTGGAAAACAGTATGGCATGTCCTCAAAAAATTAAAAATGAAACTGCCTTTTAACCCAGCTATCACACTATTAGGAATACTGTATATCCTGAGAATACCAAATCACTGATTCAAAAGAAGATATACACCCTCATGTTTATGGCAGTATTATTTAAAGTTGCCAAGATCTGGAAACAGCCCAAGTGTTCGTCAGTGGACGAGTGGATTAAAAAGCTGTAGTACATATACACAATGGAATATTACATGCTCGTGAAAAAGAAGGAAATCTTACCTTTTGCAATGGCATGGATGAACCTGGAGACTATTATGCTAAGTGAAATAAGCCAGGCAGAGAAAGACAAGTATCATATGATCTCACTTTTATGTGGAATATAAGGAACAAGTATAGGTAGAGGCGGGGTCACAGGGAGCAGAGGGACAACTGTCTGAGGGAAGGGGGATGAGGGAATGGATCAGAGAAGGTGAAGGGATTAGTGAAATTATATATACATAACAAAGATATACAGCTAGCAGGACAGCAGGTCTCAGAGGCAAGGGAGGCAGAAGTTGGGGGGAGGGGGACAAAGAAGGGAGTATAGATAGGGACATGGGGGAGGGTGTTGTATTCAGCAGGACTCTTGAATCTGTCTTAATGCAATAAATAAATTAAAATTAATTTAAAAAAAGAGATATGCGAAAGAAAAAAGAGTCTAGGTAAGATTTTTTTCTCAATTGAATGCCTTTGGTTGAATATTTTTATAGTCTTATTAATTTGAAAATGTTCTTTATATGTTCTGGATCTGATTCATTTGAGTATTTTTTGCACATATTTTTTTTCTACTTTTGGGTTATTTTCTCATTCTTTTCATGGTATTTTTTGATAGTCTTGGGGTTTACAAGAAATCTTTATCTAACCCAAGGTCATAAAAGTATTTTATTCTAGAAATTTATATTTTTACTCTGACATTTAATTTTATGTATTATCTCGAATCAAATTTTGTGTAAGTTGTGAGGAAGAGGTAAAAGTACTGTTTTTTGCAATGTGGATTTTTAATTGACTTGACTCCATTTATTGAAAAGACCATAATCTTTTTCTCAATACATCACACTGGGACCTTTGATATATGTCTGGAAGCTATAAATATATGAGCTTTATATAATCTTTATTTAACTCCATTATTTACACTATCTCTGAGAAAATAATATATTGTCTTATTTCTTGTATCGATAAAGTATGTCTTCAGAACCAAGAGTGTAAGTCCTCCATTTTTTTTTTCCTTCAATATTTTCTAGTTGAATTTCAGTTTCCACCGCAACCAAGGAGCTAGCATCAGACTTTCCCTACATGGTGGAAAATTATGAAAGTGAACAAAATATATGGAAAATGTCTGTTTGCAAACATTAGACATTGTGTATCATTTCCAATATAGTTGACATATACACATGTAAATGCTTTGTCAGCTGAAAGGGTTTAGAGGCAATGCCACCTAGTTTGACCAAGCACAACTAGTACCCAGATCTTGGTTTCCAATAGAGCAACCAGTGCTCTTTTAAGAAATGACTGACTCCAGAATCAGAGCAAGAAACATACAAGATACACCTTGTAGCATAAAGTAAAAAAATATGAGACACATACACATCCACTGATGGGGAACATTACAGGGAGAAAAGCCAACTGGAAGAGTTCCTATGGCTGAATGTGTAATAATTTGAGCAATAAAATATCTGAAGCAGTATGATTTCTAGTCCAAAGTTTAAAATAATGTTTATGCATCTGTACTTATATAAATGGTTGGATAAATAAATTAATAGATGATAAGAGATTAAATTTCCCATGTCTCCAAAATATAAATAGCACATGTAGATATTCTACTTTCAAGAATAAGGACTCTAATGTCTCCTTTCTTCAGTATGAGCCATGCTTAAAATCTTCCTTCCTAAGAGTACATTATAGTCAGAGTGTAGGGAAGAGGAAATTCACATGAAGAAACTTGACAGTACTAGCTTAGCTAGGTGTTCAAGGTCAATATCAAACAGTAATAAATTATGATAGCATGTGCCCTGGACCTGCTGTGAGAAAAGTGGCACTTTACCATGGTGGCTTTTTCTCCTTCCAAAACAAGACAAAACAAACAAACAAACAAAAAAGAGAAGCAAAAAATAAAACAAAATTGATCTAATTATGAGAGCAAAACTAGACAAATTTTGACAAATGGACATTCTACCAGATGCCTAACCAGCATGCCTCAAAACTGTCAAGGTCATCAGAAACATTGTCTGAAAACCTATCTCAACCAAGAAGAGCCTAAGGAGACACGGCACCACAGTATAATGCAGGGTCTTGGATGGGATGCTGGAACTAGAAAAGGACTTTTGGTAAAAACAAAAGATGTCTGAATAAAGGATAAGCTTTTAGTGAATAATAATGTATCGATACTCTATTAATATTAATTATGTATGAATAATGTATCAATATTAATTATGGCAAATGTAATATAAGCAGTTAATAACAGGGGAAAATGGGCATAGGGCATATGAGAATCTCTGTGCTATTTTCTCAATTTTCCTGTAAACCCAAAACTATTCTGAAAAAAAGTCTACTTAAAAATAAATAAAAATGAGTAAAGTTTACTCTTTACTTTGAGGGAAAAAATTGTACTTCAGAACCAAGCATTGTCTTCTTCGTCCTCTGACGCCAATGACTAGGAAACTCAGTCTATAACAACTATACTCTAAGTGGTATGTTTTCTTTAAATTAGTAAATCATTGGAGTAGAATTCATTTCTTGATGTTACATTAAAAAATTTATTAAATATTTTATAAAAGTTTATGTTGCAATAAATAGTTAAAACCTGTGTTTCCGAGAAGATATGTTTATCATAATTCCAAGTACTTGTCACCTTTGTTTTCAGTAAATAAAAAGGGACTTCATTTCAAAGGTGGGTTAAATTTTTGATACCATATTCCACCACTAACCATGTCTTTTTATTATTCCTTTTATACTAAACAATGACTAAGTGGATCAAATTGGAAATCTAAAAATTTGAGTTGTTAATGTTGCAGTTTTACTGTTTTTTTTCCTGAGGATTTTTTTCCCCTACAAAAAGTAACTTGCTTTTATTTTCATATAATGAAAAGCTTCACTTTCCCTCAAGAAGAACATTGTCAGAACTCCTCAATAGTAAAACTGTGTTTATTTTCTTGCCGTTGGCAGGTCATGTAGGATGTCAGCTTGAGTGACTTAGAAAGTTGTGTTCCTCAGAATTGAAAGGAAGTGCCTAGAGGCACGAACAGAAGAACAATATGGCAGGGGGAAGAGGAATACTCCTTGAAGAATAAATTAATTCCAGGCTCTTTGTCTACAAATGGCTCCAGGCTCACATTGTGTAGCATTACAAGATATAAAACTCTGGATAATATAAATGTGAGCCAATATCGCATTTGTATTTATTTTTTGGAAGGACACAACTTTGCTTTAAATTATAAAAGAAGGAGAAGAGATAAACCTACAGACAACTTGGGGAAAACAACAACATTGATTAGGATTCAAGTAGTTTTAAACTTGATTGTTAATTCTGCCATTAATTAGATGTGTCTCTGAACAAATTTACTCATACCCTGAAACAGTTTTCTTATCTATAGAATAGGAATTGTAACATGTGTTGCTATTTACACTGAGTGTCTGTGTTCCCCCAAATTCACATGTTGAAACATACTCTTAAATGTGATGATGTTAGAAAGTGAAGCCTCCAGGAAGTGATGGGGTCATGACTGTGGAGTCCCCATGAGGGCACAGTGAGAAGAGCTCCATTTGAATCAAGATGCTGATTCTTACCAGACCCTGAGTTGGCTACTGCCTCGATCTTAGGTTTTCAGCCTCCAGAACGCTGAGAAATAAATTTCTGTTTTTATAAGCCACCTAACCTGTTGTATTTTGTTATAGTAACCCAAATGGACTAAGACGTGTCAGGCAGGACTTTGGTAGATAATATGTGTGCTCAATATGCCTCAAAATTAATATATAATTGCTATTTTAGTGGGTATTTGCTGTTTTTGTTCCTCAGTATCCATTGCCTTTTCTACTGGTATCCTCTTTTTCTTTTGGGGAAAAGTGTGTGCATGTGGTGACTGCAATTTCTGGTAGGGTTCTGTAACTCCAAAAGGTAGAATAGATGCTTGTGTCATCTTGGGTATTCCTGCTGTACCTTCAGACTTTTTATATGTGAAATTGGGGTGATAATATAGATTAATAGGGTTGGTGATCATCAAATTAATTTATGAAATAAATTCACCAGAGTAAAGAATATAATTAATTGTCAGCACTGCCATTTAACTGACTAAAAATATTGTGATACTTTGAGACTCATGTTTTAATAACACTTTTCAGCACCCGTGCAAGGATATAAAACTTCAGTTTAGAAAAACAGACTTTTTTAGAACAAGTTTTATAGTTAAAATAAATGTTTTCCTTAATACTTTGTTCCAGCATTGCTCTACTGTCTTCTGTGGATTTGGTTGATAGTTTTTCTTCAATATCAAATACCCAGAATGCTTACGATGTATTTAGAATTGTTGCTGAATCTTTAGAAGGACCGGCCATTCTGCTCTCCAAACTTTTTTTTTCTCAATCTCTTCTGAACACTGGTTTAGGCTACCTTACTATATGGTACAACCCAGACTTCTCTCCCTTTTATTAGCAGTAAAATAGTTATAGTTCAGCAATTCTAAAATAACTAGCTTGCTACTTTGGTCAAAAATCAATCTAGTGTTGCCCCACCTATTCATGGCAGTGATGGATTTCAGGGAATCAATAGAGCAAAGTTCTCCTTTGTTATAAATAGGCCATGGGGGAGACTGATGGGAAAGCTAATTTTTCATAACTATGATGTGCTAGACAAGGCTCAAAGAATTTTTATATTTTACCCCATTTTATTTATAAATAAACTTCTTATAAGTGAGAACTATGAATAATGAAACAACACATATATACTCAATAAATATAAAATAAAAAGTTGCAAGTTATCGATAAAGTGGTGTCTTAGACAGAATAACTTCTAAAAAAACTTTATAATATTTTTTACACCAAAAATAGAGCATATTACATTAATTAAATGCTTATTAAATAGTGACCATATTTCAAATGTTTTGGTAAATTATGGAAAGACTCATGCAGAAATGTTTGTCTTTTCAGTAGATAATTACATGTATGTGTGCCTGTCCTTTCATGAAGCCAATTAGAATATCATTACTATTCAATTCTAAACAAACAAACAAACAAACAAAAAAAAGCATCTGAATTCAAATTTCTATCCAGGATTTAGTTTTTCTTCAGTTTTCAGCTATTTGACATAACATACTTTTGTGGAAAATTCACTATTTAGTACAAGGCAGAGACAGTTGTAAAGGGGAAATGAGGGATAAAGCCAGGTTTGGGCTTCATTGGGTCCAATTGGGCACCATGAAGATCTCCAACTATTGTGAATGCTCAGGTATGGCTTAGAAAAGCAAGTAGTGTAAGAGGAATAATGTCACATGTCCTTCCTAAGGAAATAAGGAAGTCAATTCAACCACCATCTTTGACCCTTTATCTTCACAGCCTGGCTCCATCCCTAGTCCAAAGTAATCTTCAGCCTCCTCAGTTGAAACAGTCCTCCTGCCAGTGACAATGCTTCTCAGAACATTGTATGGAGACGCCTCAAGTATATAAAACCCAACTTAAGAGTGACCACATACAATTTGAAAGCTGTACTTTTGTATGAGAGAGAACAATGCATTTTCAAATAAATTGTATTAAATCTTTGCTATTAACTTTGTAAAGACATATGCAAGCTGAATTAAAAAACATTTAGGGCCAATGCCTAACATTTCAGTCCAGATAAAATACTGTACTACAGTATTCACCCAGCATACCTATACATGCTTAAAACAAGAGATCAGCCTGACCTTCAGTGGCGCAGTGGGTAAAAGCGTCGACCTGGAACACTAAGGTCACCGGTTCAAAACCCCAGGCTTTCTTGGTCAAGGCACATATGGGAGTTGATGCTTTCTGCTCCTCCCTCCCTTCTCTTTCTGTCTCCTCTCTCTAAAATGAATAAATAAAATCTAAAACTAAAAAAAAAAAAAGAGGGATCATGCATAATATAGTTCAATACAATGAAAGTAAAGAACCTCGATATTTTGCTACTTTGTACATTATTTTCAGGAAGGGGGAACTGGAGTGTTGACACTATGAAGGAGTTGGCACCTACAGAAAAGAAGCAGAATTGCAAAGTAAGTGCAAAGAGTTTATAAAAGTTGTTAAGTAGTTTGTAGCAATGTCTGAATCATCCAGCAAAAGCACTGTCATGGGAAGGGAAGGTGACATGTTTCTCATACCAGTTTTTGTTTAAAGTGGTCCCATAGTCATTGCAAACTGGACAAAAGCAAAAGATGTTAAGAGTAGACACAATACCTCAGAGGAGTCCAAGTGCATTCTTTCAAATTATAATTGTGTATGGAATCACATGTATCTTGCCTCCTTGTCATTTCTCTTTAATGAGATGGCATGGTCATTGCTGGTCCCAAGGCAAAGTTCAACAAGTCAGTTCTTGTGTTCCAGTGAACCACCCCCCTGCACCTTACTATTTTTTCTCTGTGGTAATAAAGATACTCTTTTATCTATATATTTCCCAATATCTCTGACCTATATAAAATTCTTTCCATTGTTTTAGGGATGTTAGTAGGACTTTTTTCCATAGATTTATTAATAAAACTAATAATATTATAGGGTTTCCTAAGAAACATCTTTTCATTTATGAAATAAACCTGGCAAATATTTGGTGGATAATCTATTTATATTTGTGATATTTTATAATCCAAAATGATATAGTATTCATTTAGTTTTCTTTCACATTTTCTGAACCAGGACTATTTTAATTTTATAAAGCAGTTTCAGCCTATATTCATTTTGACAGTGGGAAAAGTCATTATCATTTTATTAAAACCTGAGAATTTGGATACTTTGATAATACTTTCAATTTTCATTATCCAAATTGATTAATTAAATGCAATTTTTCTTTTGGCCACAATTTTCAACAATTGCATTAGTATTAATTAATGAAGGTTTCATGACCGTGTAGATTATTACACAGAAGAAGAAATATGACCAAGGTCTTAGGAACTGAATTCTGCACAGCTTGAGCACAGACAGGCATCATTTAAGAGGGATTTGGAAGGCTGGAAGGAGCTATATGATATAGAGTATCAACCATGTTAAGAAACATTTTGTCACTTTCAAATTAACAGAAAATAATTGGGTTATTTTAATATCAATAACACCATCAGAATGTGTTTTGAAACCATCAGTCTGAATTAAGTGTGAAGATGGACTGGTGACAAAGGATGGGAAATACCCATTTAGGAGAACATTTCCACTGTCCAGGATGAGATAACATCTTCTGTAGGATGCTGGTGTGGGAGATGAAGAGAACCTGAACAATCCAAAAGAAATTTTAGAGGCACAAATGATAGATTTACCATTGGTAATAAATAATTTACCATTTGTGTTATGTGAGTACAGAAGAAAGAGGCCATAACTACATGGATATGTGCTCCATTCACTGGCATATGAAATATTGGAAGGTGGTAGGTTGAGAGAAGCAAAGGGATATACTTTAAAAGTTACGGGTTGACTTTTGAATACAACATTTATCATATCCCAACAATTTTTCACGGTATAATCTTTCCCTCCCCTGAAATTCACAGACAAGCTTAATTGTACCATTCTTTTTTACTTTCAGATATTTGAGTACATTGACTGTTTTTTAATTCTTCCTCCTTCAGGAAATAACACTTGGAAACTTTGGCCAGTTTGTGAATTATCTTAAATGTGAGTGAACTAGCTTTTCATATTTTATATGTCTGTTTCATTTTGCTTTTGTTTTTATAATTTAAATTTGTTCATTAGCATACATAGGGGCATTAGTAGCAACATTTGGAAGTATTAGCTGAACATGCCCTGTGTGCAGCTGTAAAGTGTGGACAGGCATTATGAGACTAGGCACCAGACTTTTACTCTGGTTGAAATGTTAGTTCTTGCATGATCCTCTCAGTGAACTTGGGCAGATAGGCCAAAGTTTCCTGCTTCAAATTCTTCATCTGTTTAGTGAGGACATTTATCTCACAGAGTCCTTGAAAGGAATAACTAGGATTATAAATATAAAGCATTTAAAATAGTACTGACTTAAAGTAACCAGTAAATAAGCATTAGCTGTTACGGTCTTCATAAACACTTATGTGGAGTGTAATGACATTTGAAAAACAGGAAGAAGTATAGAATTCAGCTGCCAAGCCAACTATATAAAAAGAATTCTCAACTTTTTAATTTTAATTTTGTAGACAATAATATTGTTCATATAAACAAAACGGAAGGTTAGGAAGTTTCAGCATTAGGGGTAATATAAGGACAAATATATTGATAATAAAATATCAAGAAAAAGCCCCAAATTGTTGGGCTTTTTGTTGTTTTTGTTGTTACATTCACTGAGTTTTTTAAAAATAATTGTGATTGAAAAGAATCTCAGCCTGGCCAGTTTGCTCAGTGGATAAAGTGTCAGTCTGGCCTGTGAATATCCTGGGTTCAATGTCAGGACACAGAGGAGAAGTGACCATCTGCTTCTCTTTTCCTCCCTTTTCCCCTTATCTCCCTCTTCCCCTCCCACAGGCAGTGGCTCGATTGGTTCCAGCATGGCCCTGGACACTGAGGATAGCTCGGTTATTCCAAGCACATCAGCCTTAGGTGCTAAAAATAGCTGAGTTGATTCCAGCATCAGCCCCAGACAGGGGTTGCTGGGTGCATCCCAATCAGGGCACAGTGGGAGTCGGGCTCTCTATCTCCCCCCTCTTGCTGAAAAAAAGAAATCTAATTTTTTATACAATATATATTTTTTAATCTGAGAATAATAAATGATTTAGGTTTCAGTTAATCTCATAAGCAAATTTTATAAAGTAACGTCTAAGGGACAGCAATGTTCTGCACAAGAAATTGCATTTAGAAGTGGAGATGTAGCATGCTGTTCCAGAAGCACTGTGTGAGGGAGAGTCTGTTTTCCAGATGTTTGTAAATGTTTTGTTGGATTTTGATTTAAATTCAACAGTGTAACTCTTTTTTTACCCAGATTAGGTTTTAGTTGATTTTAAAATTCTGAGCTACATGCCTTCTCAAACTGTAAAGGTAGGACTCAGTTTATCAGTCATGGATCTTTTCATTTCAGGTATAAAATATGTGTAAGTATAGGTTTCAACCTTGAGGAAACCAGAGTGGGGGAGAAGCATGTCATTTACACCCTCGTTCCTCTCTGTCTCTAGCTCCTGTACTCACTCTATCATATGGTATCAGCTGTCTGAGTCATCCTGCTTCAGTCTTCTGACCTCTGATCTTAAATTCGTCTTGGCATCTTAAGATAGATACTAGTGGTTCCTGATTGCTTCATCTGACAGATTTACTATTTCCAAATTCTGATCTTGAAATTCTGACACCAAGCAACCTGACCCTTTTCTCTAATTTCTTCTATCGCTTGACAAGTCACTTAGTAGGCAATGGCATAAATATAATTAGCATAGGGAATGTATAGAGGTCTTGAACAGTATTTAAATTCCTCTGGTCACATGCATAATGGATGTGATGCCCGTAGTCATAGAAATAGAAGTAAATTTATAGGTGACTTCTTCACAAATTTACACCTAGATATTCACTGTATTTTATATTTTGCCTTGGATGCATTTGTGTTTTATTTATGTACAAAAGTTTTGAATCTAAAACTGTATAAGGTCTGACATTTTACTCTATTGGCACACTAATAAGTTAGCCAGCCAAAGTGTCCTATACGTTTCATGACAGAAGACACAAGACCCCAGGGTCATAGAAAAATAGAATATATTTCTCACAGCACAAAGCTGTGGCCTGAGTTATTGTCCATATTTTTTCCCCATGTCCCAATTCTCACAGGGCAAAGTCGTAAGGATCAGATGCTGACTTATGAGGGCACTGCTTGGCACCACAAGGAAGGTACCTCCAAACCAGGGGACTCTGAGCTTTGTTTTATGTTTTGTTTTTATTGACGGCTATCATCTCTCCTGGGCACTTTCTTTGGAGAGGATGGTTATTCATTATTCTAGAAAGTAGGCCGATGTCCCCCATGATTTGGCTGTGTGAGGGAAACTCCAACCAGCCTGTTCCAAACGTCGGCCTCATGTATTTCCATTGACACTTCTGCCAAAACCAGCTGAAGAACGTGCCCAGGCTAGACCTTAATGCCAAGAAGAGGGTGAGAGCCATGTGGACCTGAGCTGCCCCATCAAACCACCCCTTCCACCTACCTGAGCTATCCAGCTGAACCCAACCAAGATTATCTGACCCACAAATCTGAGAAAAAAACAAATTATTATTTATACAGTATATATCATTGCAATTTTGTGGTTGGTTGTTACACAGTAGATACACATCAATGCAAATAACAATGTAAATTTTTAAATGAGATAACTCAATTTTGTATCTCTCAACTCCCTGGTTACTTACCAGTATAACACATTCTATACAGCATTCACCTTCTCACAATGGCCTTTGTGAGGAGATGGCCCACATAGGCATGCATTAGAGAACAATACCATGGACACTTGTTGCCTACTTAATGCTGACTTAAGTCTTCCGTGTAGTGGATGCTCAGTGAAGTAATGAAGAATGGATTCTCATCATCTGTAATATTTGCACACAGGTAAATAAAACACAAAGAGAAAAGGGGGAATTTGCATGTTTAAGAGGAACAATCCTTTACACTTACTACTTTTTGAGAAACTCTTTGTTCTGTTTACAGATATTGCTGTGAAATGCCACTCTTTTAATTAAAGAATTAACACACAGTCACCTTTAATTCTGCGGAGACGCTCTTAGATGTGCCGTGAAGGTGGTGATCATAGCCTTACTCCTCCCTTCTCATGCTTTCATTTTACAGCGTGTTTAGAGTTTCAATGCTGTATAAATGATGATATAGAGTAATGTCTTTTTCCAAAGCATGGCATAAAGAGTTTAGAAGATTATAGAATAACAGTGGGGTGGTTTCCAAGACTCATCTTTTTAGAGAAATGACTGAAGATAAGCTATTACTCGTTCATTTTACAACGTTGTTTTCATAATTTTCCTCTTTATTTGGAAATATTGGATGCTCAGGTAGAAATCCACTAATGGGTCATACATTCCGCTACAGTCAAGATAAAATCTCCATGGCCTGACCTGTGGTGGCACAGTGAATAAAGTGTCAATCTGGAAGTGCTGAGGTTGCCAGTTCAAAACCCTGGGCTTGCCTGGTCAAGGCACATATGGGAGTTGATGCTTTCTGCTCCTCCCCCCTTCTCTCTCTCTCTCTCCCCTCTCTATAATGAATAAATAAAATCTTTATAAAAAATAAGATAAATTCTCCAGGCCATGTGTTGACAAAAGCTTCTGTCAGCTTCCATATTTTAGAAAAGCAAACAAAGGTAAGATTCCCGTGTCCTGTGAAATCCTCTCACTCTGTGGGCCAGACTGACCTATAACATCTGTGAATTTTTAACAAATCCTCACTTTCTCCTAGACCCTGACATGCTTCTTAGTGTTGTGTTTATATGCACATCTTCTCCTCTAAGTTTGTGTCTTCAGTAGATAAATTTTTTACACCTGTTATTCCCTCATCTCCTCTGACATAGGACTCAATAAATATTCATTAACTATCCATAGCCATAGGCCCTATTTCCTGTTTGAACTTTATTCAGGTATTATTGTAACATAAATCTGTTTTCAAAATACTTCATGTTGAAGACTAATTTTGTGATTGCAGGCAAGTTCTTTGAAGCATAACAAAAAACAAAATTCTGAAAAAAAATTATTGGTACATTTATTTTGGACTGTTCCATTTTAAAGAGCAAACTGAGAACCTATAAACATCCTGCTACACCAGGAAGATTCCATAACTACTCTACAGTTAAGAAATAAAACTAATAATTTTGAAAAAATATAAAGGAAATCTTTTTTTAAAAAAATTTGATTCTTTATTAGGGAAATTTGATTCTTTGTTACAACTTTTAGATTCATGTCTGCAAACATTTAAAGTGGAGGTTGGGGATGAGGTGGAGGTGTGGAATAGGGAAACCAAGAGCAACCCACACCATCTTGTCTCCAGTTCTGCTGCAGAAGCAGGACCTGGAAGTATTGGTGTGGACAAGATAGGTGTGGACAAGTCCTGCCGGGGGTGAGGACAATGGAGATGCAAAGATCCGACTCTAGGGACCAGGTTGAGTGATGCAGATCCACTTTATTCAGGAAGTAAGCTAGCTTATATACACAGGTTCAGCCAATAGGATGTTACAGCGTGTCCTTCATAGCCAATGACTGAAAAGATCAGGGAGCTGCATGGTTGGTGCTGTCACTTCCTTATAGCAGGCGAGCTCCCTTCCTGGGTATGCCCAGGAGGGTTCTGGGAGCTAGAGTGTTCTCACAGCATTGCATCAGCCACAGCTGCTAGGAATGTGCTCTGCGCTCCACCCACATCTCCCCCTTCTCTTTTAATTAAGACTAATTGGACTTGATGAATGACAGCTTGCTGTTGTGTAGCTTCTGAATGCTACGCATTATGCAACGGAACAGTAGTAGAACTAAAACAGCTATAATACCTATTATACTATATGCTAATAGATTAGCTGGATTAAACAATGAGGCAAACTTCTGTAATGTTTGACTAGTTAGGAAATAGAATGAGGGTCTTAAACAGGGTATTCCTTCTTGGGGTCGGGATGTCATTTCCCTCCCATTGTGTTACAGAGACCTTACAGGTGCTGTTAAACACAGTTCCATTTTGACTGTAAAAAATGGACATAGGTCCATGCACGCCCCTTCCCACAAAGGTCCCAAGCATCCAAACACAGAACCACAGAATGGATGGCTTGCTGTGGGCTGCATACGGAATATGGTTGCAAGGCACATTACACAAATTACAACAACATGACAAATCATACAATTTCAACAATTACAAAGGTACATTTCCCAGTCTCTGAGCACTTTGCCAAAAGTGAAAAATGTCCTCGGCCTTCTTTCTAGCCATGGGAAAAGCTTCTCAGGGTAGGGGAAGGGCCTCCAGCAAAGCCACTCCCCAACCCCACCAGAGTATTTCACATTGTCCAAAATCCGTAAGTCCATCCAACATAGGAGCCAGTGCTCACTCGGGTCATAGTCCAGGAAATCAGTCCATGCACATGAGGCCTCAGCCACCCCCCCTCATCCCTGCCATCCTGGCAGGTCTTACACTGTCCCAAAGAGGAGCACGTGGCAATGGCAGTCAGCATTTCCATCTCTGCTCTGGAGAACATGATGACATCCACCCCATGTTCCAAAATGTCAGCAAACCCACCAGTGACTTAACAGGCACTCCCTGCCATTCCAGCGGCCACTCAGCGATGCAAGCCTGGCTTCCGTTCATCCTCCTGCTGCAGCTGCCACCTTTACTTTCTGGAGTCTGTGAATCGCAACTCTGGCCCAATTCTCCTCATCCTCCAAAGATGAACTGAAAACACCAGCTTGTGCTGCTGGGCTCGAGCCTCGGGCTGCCACCTTCATCTAGGAGTCAGCGTTACTATAGCACACATAAGCAAGAACAGAGCACCAGGGTCTGGGGCCTGTCAGGGGCAATTCTACAGGCCCGCCCCGCCAAAGCCTCCACATCCCCCCAGGTGATGGGGTGCACACGCCAGCTGCGAGGTCTTCTTCTGGAGCACCAAGGACCTCTTCCCCTCAGGTGTAGTCAGTGTGGAGAAGGCCAAGGCTATGGCTTTGGACGGGTGAAGACTGAACCATTCAGTGGGTGCCCAAGAAACCCTGTCAAGCAGTTTGGGGGGTTCCTGGGATCCAAATTGGTTGAAAAACACAAGCATAACTTCTCCCTTGCGTTAGAAGAGAGTGTGATACCCGCCACTGTGTCATGGCTGGGTCCTTCCAGCATCATTTCAGAGAGAGGGGCGGGGGAGAGAGAGCAAAAGATACAGAAAAATAGACAAGACAGACAGAAAGAAAAAAGACACATGGTGGTGTGTAGGCTGGCCCATGAGTCTGCAGCAGGAACACGTGTTGGAGTTAAAGCTGGGGTAGAAAATGGCATCTGAGAGGCTGGGGTGGGGCACTGAGCCCCGGCAGGGAATGCAGAAGTAGCGACTTCTGCTTTTTCCAGCAGCAGAGCTCATGGCACAGTTAGCAATTTGGTTGGTTTTGTTTCTGTGCGCTCAGCCGCAATTTTGTCAAACTCAGAGGCTAAACTACTTTCCTCCCCAGTGGAGGGGGGTGAATAGGGAGGTAGGGGCTCCTCAGAGAGAGGGGCAGCCTGCAATATCCTTGGCACTGGTGGAGGGTCCCAAGGAGGATCACTGGTCAGGCAGGCATGTATCGCTAGCAGGGCAGGAATGAGGCTGAGAGGGAAGGTTTGTCCCCCATGTACTTTGGCCGAATGGACACTCCGGAAAGCTCGGGCCCAAGTATCAGGGTCCCAAAGAGGCACGTCCTGGAGCCAAGGATTGAAACCAGAGAGGATCTCCCAGTAAGTACAGAGATCCTTTTCACAAACTTCAACTTGCCTACTCTGCAATAGGGTGTGCAGGGCTAGAGCCTGTGGGGCTTGAGAGTGGGGGAGAAGGTTTCCCATTGCAGAGGGTCACTCACCTGTCCCTTGGATGCCGGTTAGGTCCCTGCCTCACGTTGGGCACCAGTTGTGGACAAGTCCTGCCAGGGGTGAGGACGACGGAGACGCAAAGACCCAACTCTGGGGACCAGGTTCAGTGACGCAGATCCACTTTATTCAGGAAGTAAACTAGCTTATATACATGGGTTCAGCCAATAGGGTGTTACAGCGTGTCCTTCATAGCCAATGGCTGAAAAGATCAGGGAGCTGCGTGGTTGGCGCTAAGTCATTTCCTTATAGCCAGTGAGCTCCCTCCCTGGGTATGCCCAGGAGGGTTCTGGGAGCTGGAGTATTCTCACAGCATTGCATCAGCCACAGCTGCTAGGAATGCACTCTGCACTCCACCCACAGATAGGAGTTCCCACTTGAGCCCTGCTAGGGTCTTGCTTCCGCAAGGTTTTCATAATTTGGGAACTGAGCCCTGAGTAGCGTCGGGGGGACTGCTGGGTCGCTGCCCCAGACTGCAGTGAGGGACCTCTGGATCTCGGTCTCCTGGGCAGCGTTCTTCCCTGAGCTTTGCACTCAGAGTTGGCGGTGATAGTTAGCCAAGTTCATGATCATCTTGGACACATCCTTTTGGTAAGAAGGTCGACCATATATCAAAATCTCGGCCTCACCTTCAGGTTCCCTCTGATTAATGCAAAATAGGGTTTGGGACACACACTCAATGTGCAGAATGTGCTCTCCGCCCAGGCCAAAGATCGGTTCCACCAGCCGGGCCTCGAGGTAAACTGCCTTCGGACCAGGTACTCTGAGTGGCACCAGTAGGGCTGCTTGGTGTTATTACTGAGTACCAGGAATAGTGTTCCTTCCAGCTGCTCCAGCTGCACGAGCATGAGAAAGCACTTGAGGGTGGTCATGCTGCGGTGGACTTCCCACGGAGTGGTTGTATAGCTGAAGTCTTTTCTGAAATATAAGAAAAAGAAATGCTGTTCGGTTGGCTCAGTGGTAGACCATTGACCTGGGGTGCAGGAGTCCCAGGTTTGATTCCCAGCCAGGGCACACAGGAGAAGCACCCATCTGCTTCTCCACCCCTCCCCCTCTCCTTTCTCTCTATCTCTCTCTTCCCCTCACTCAGACAGGGCTCCATTAGAATAAAATTGGCTGGGGTGCTGAGGATGAGTCCATGGTCTCCACCGCAGGTGCTAGAATGGCTCTGGTTGCAATGGAGCAACAGCCCAGACTGACAGAGCATCACACCCTAGTGGGCTTGCCAGGTGGATCCTGGTTGGGTACATGCGGCAGTCTGTCTCTCTGCCTTCCTGCTACTCACTTCAGAAAAATACAAAAGAAAAAAAAAAGAAAAATGCAATTACTATGACAGTTGTTAATTTTCTTTTCATGGTCCAGCCAAGTCACACTTTCACATGAACCCACAGGCTGCTCTTGCTTGCATGGGAAAGCTAGAATTCTCACTTAATTTTTGTGACGGGCAGACAAGTTATTCCCAGACCAGCTAAGGCTGGCAGAGCATATTTGACAAGTAGCCACCTGATGGGATCAGAGGCTCCAAGCATGTTTTCAAGTTAAATTTTAAAAACCTAGCTCAGCTGGAACTTTCTCTCCTGCTCAGAGCAGTCTGGCCAACACCACTGGCTGCGGGCGGCCCTCTTGACTCAAGTGAATTGAGCTTTTTAATTACTGCAGTAGCCCAGCCTTCCCGCTTAATGACCAAGAGGAAGCATTTGTTTCAGAAGCTCAGTGGTAATCACCGAGCTTCAGTGGAAAGACAAGCTTCCCTGAAAAGATAATTCACCAAAGACGTGACTGCCTTCTGCCACATTAAACAGTATGTTTTCTTCCCGTAGGTGGATGACTGAGATGAAAAATTGGAGGGGGGAGATCTATCATGTTAAGATAATATCACCCACAGCATGAAGTGGAATTCATCTTTCTGTTCCGATCTGTTCAATGTACTTCTGAAAATGTGGGCTATTTTTTAAATTTTAATTCTTTCCCAAAATAGAAAAATAAAGTAAAAGAGCACACAATTATCTTTATTGTGAAAGAGTGGAAATTATAACCTGTTTGGCCCATTATGATTAGCTAGACATCTTTTTTCTTTTATAAAAAGGTTAAGAAATACTTCTAAAAATAAAAATTTACTTTAAATGGAAATCAGCTGGTAGTTTATTAACTTTGTAATATTCATTTTTCTGAGTTCCAAACAAAAAATTACAAAGGGCTCTGGCTGGGTGCTCAGTGGTAGAACGTTGGCCTGGTGTATGGATGTCCCAGGTTTAATTCCCAGCCAGGGCACACAAGGGAAGAGATCATCTGCTTTTCCATTCCTCTGCCTTCTCTCCCTCCTCTTCTCCCACAGCCAGTGACTCAATTGGTTCCAGCACGGCCCCAGGAGCTGAGGATAGCTCCACTGGAGTGCATCAGCCTCAGGCACTAAAAATATCTCTGTTGATTTAAGCATCAGCCCCAGATGGGGTTTCCAGGTGGATTGCAATCAAGGCACATGTAGGAATCTGCTTCACATTATCCCCTCCTCTCACATTAAAAAAAGAAGAAAGTTACAAAGGAAATAAGACACAATTCCAAGTGTAAGCAACCAACCACTAAACACCGGCCAAAGAGGTATGATATCTTAAATCAATACAAGTTTTCAAAGAATATATGCTTTACTAAAAAAAAGTGCCAAACCTTAAAAAGGATTATAAGAAAGTTGACTTGATGCTTTTGGGTTCACACCTGGACTGCCCAGCATGGCAAACAACCCCTGTCTACTTGTTCTTTTAAATCAACATTGTTGCAAATTTCCTGCTTTGCTGCTCAGAGTGTAACAGCCTTAATAATATACATGTTGCCACAGCAGGTGCATGGTTGGTTGGAGGACCGAGTCAGTTGCAGTTTCAACTACAGGACCCCAATATGTCATAGAAAACATTGAAATATGTGGGGACAGAACAACTGTTCATTACACTAAGCCTGAGATCGAGGTGCTTTGCTGTCATTTTGTTTTGTTTTGTTTGTTTTACACACTAATAAAATTTCTAGCATGAGATAGACACTCAATTGAACTTTGGTGAATGTATATATAAATAAATGAAGATGAGAGAATATGTGAACCAGTACTTATAGAAAGAAAACCTTAATTGCATACTTGGTATTCCTTAGAAAATAATCTGCAAGATTTATATTCACTCTCTGCTTACCTGTGTTTATCATCATATATTCTAAAAATTGTAATTCTTTTCCACACATATAAATGAGCATTTCCAAATGAAATAAAAAATATGGCCTACCCAGCAGCATGCTTCCAGGCTGTGGTTGGCAAGCACTCAGCTTTAAAACAGTATATAATTACACAGGGTGTTTATTATCTCACTAAAAATACTGTTCATTGTAGAGAATCCTGCATTTTCCAGTTTCTGAAATTAAAGGACTTGGAGGCTGGTTTCAGGGTGATAAGAAAAATCCATGTTCTTTGACATTTATCTTTGTATATAATTACCTGCAAAGCTATAACATGATCACTTTATCATATTTCTCTTCAGTGTCCTGCTAAATCTATAGTGTGTGTGTGTGTGTGTGTGTGTGTGTGTGTGTGTGTGTGTGTGTGTCTCATGGTGATGTTCTAGGATATAAAATCATATAAAAGCATCTTTATTTAGAAACTCTGTGATAAAAATATATCCTTACTACCAGTAGATCCTAATTTTACACTAAGATTTCTGCTCATTTCTCATCATTTCATGAAAAGTTCATAACGTTGTCAGAGTATTATTCCCAACCTTAGTGAATTTATGCTGCAATGTACTTAAAACTGCCACTGACTTAGATCTCCATTTCCAACAACAGTATTAAAGCTATATCGTTATTTAAAGGTTTAAGCAATTTTATGCTGATTGAAATGTTTATAGTAATTATTATATCTCCTTTCTTAGGAAATGATATTATTCATTTGGCAGATAAGCATTTGGTTCTTTTTCAGCTGATAGTTTTCAGGCACATTAAAATGTAAGTCTGATCCAACAGATAAGGGAAATAAAACTAAAACTTAATGTGTGGCTCATTATGAAATCTATAAATATACCATTGTCAAGAACCGGGTGCACATAACACTTTAATTGTTAGCAAGTGCTTCCAACAGTGTGGGTTTTTTTCTCTTATAGTAATAAAATCTCTGAGCTCGTTAATTAAAATACCCATTTACAAAATATTCTGTAGAAGTGTTTTTGAAAATCAGGGTTATTGGGTATCATTTTATGACAATTAATGCAACGTGCTTACTCTCAGACTCATGTTCTTACATTTGTTAATATATATTAGTACCAGGCCATATGAATGAGAGAAAAAAATCCTTGTTTGCAAGGCTGCAGATTTATTCCCATTTGCTCCTCCCTGTTTCATCACGGGACTCCTCTTTTAGTGAGGGTCTGTTTCTCTCATTATCTTGCTGCTACAAATTCATATCCTTTTTCCAACTGCTGCCTTTTCATAATCCTCTCAAACAAAGGCATTTTGGGGGAGTTTAATATTTTTTAAAAAATAATAAAATGAATACAATGTTATCTTACACAAAGAGAGATTTTGACGGTGTCACAAAAATAATTTTTTTTTTTTGGTTCTGGAAAAATGTTAAGAAACATTATTGGATATTGCTAAACTCTAATATTTGCCATCATTCTACAGCATGTTCAAACCCTCACGTGGCACAAAGCTCCAGAAATGCATCAGGGGCTCTGGCACCTCCTGCTGTCTCTGTTCTTTGCCAAATGGGTTAAAATTGTTACTGAGGGAATTAACTTTGAGCTGTATGAACGTTCATGTACATCCTCATGCCTCCTGACCACCCAGAGTATAATCGATTTATTTGAAAAATGTGTAAGGCAACATTAAAAAAAGGCAAATGTATGTTCTTCTTGTTTCCATAAATTGGTTATCAAACAAACATGATTTTAAGTTAATAAAACTATAACTGGAACTAATTTCATTTTTTGAAAAAAACAACAACTCATTCCTGGGAGTCAGTGACCATTAAAAAAACTCACTACTCGAAGGGTTAAAACTGTGTCAGTGTGGCAGGGAAATGACATGACTATGAAAGAGATAATAACGTCCACCTGACTTCTAACTTAGGTGACACTCAGCCTTGTCTCAGACACCCAAGAGCATGGCCTCATATAAGTTCTAGTCCCATCTGCTGTCCTTCTCTTATATATAACTTTTCCTCTAGATTGAATTATCTTCTGTGACCAAACATAATGTAAAACAATTCCTCTGTGGATTACTGAGTGCCATCTTTCTGCCTAGATCATTCCCAGGACTGTTCTTCTGTCTTTTAGGCTCGTAGACATTCCATGATTCTTAGAGCCTCTTTGATCAAGCCTTCCCCGTACCTCAAATCTATATGATCCACATTCCCTTAAATACCCACAGTTCTTTGATTAGACATAATCTTCCACTAAATATCACAGTGAAGTAACTACTTGCTTTCATCTTCTTTACTATGCAAAACTGTTTGTCATGTAAGGTGTCTCTTTTATGTCATCTGTCCTTGATGAATGTCTTGTATTTCCTGTAGACCCCTAGCATTCACTGGATATCTGCTTGATTAGTAGTGCCCTGGAAACATATATCCTGAGCCAGAATTTTGAATAATTTTCAAAATTATTCTTAAAACTTAACCTCATCTTATACATGCTAATAAGTATATACTATTTCTTACTATGACCCATAGTATTTAGTAAGTCTAGGCAACACAATCTTAGAGAGAGAAAAATGTATAAATATCAGAAAATATAAATTGCAATCATTTTTATACATAGAAATCTTTCAAATAAGGTTCAAAAGAACAACAATTATTGAAAAAAAAATTCTAAAAGCTTCACACATACAAAAAAAGCTCTACCTCAGAGTATCAACACAGCATGTGGAAATTCTGGGTTCAATTCTTGGTCAGGGCACACAGGAGAGGCAACTGTCTGCTTCTCTACCCCCCCCCCATTCCCTCCCTGCTCTTTCTCTTTCTTCTCCTGCAGCCATGGCTAGATTGGAGTGACTGTGTTGACTCTGGGTACTGATGATGGTTCCTTTGAACTTTGGCCTCAGGTGCTAAAAATAGCTTGGTTGCAAGCATGGGGCCCAAATGGGCAGAGCATCAGCCTCAGATGGGGGATACAAGGTGAATCCCAGTTGCAATGCATGCAAGAGTCTTCTTTCTATCTCCCCTCCTCTCACTTAAAAAAAGAAAAGAAAAATAAAAGAGCTCTACTTCCTTTAGAATAAATGACAATTTTAACAAACAATATAAAACAATAAAAGATTAGGTAAATAAAACACACACTTAGGTTTTGCTCTGTACTCCACAGGTAACAAAAAATACAATAAAGTAAAAGATTCCAGTCAGAATAGCAATAAAAACACTAACATCCCTAATAGTAAGGTTGTCATAAAATGGTATACTTATAAAAAAATTAATTAAAAAATCTACATGAAAAATAAATGTAGTTGCAATAACTGGCTAGCAATTTGGGAAAAATAAAGTGATTTTCTGACATATTCATTATACTTAAAAGGTTACAGATGTAATAAAAACTTCAATTTTAAAGAATAGTCCTTAAAATAACTAAAACTAGATATGGATGAAGAGTTCCATAATTTTAGAGAAATAATAGCCTTTCTAAAAATTTATACAATCAGAAATACAGAAAAAAAATTTGACTACAAAAAAAAAAAAAAAAAAAGAAAAACAATATAGAAAAAAACACAATTAGCAAGAAACAAACTGAGCAATTGTGATCAATAGGTTTTAAAGCCCTGGCCAGATAGCTAAACTGGTAAGAGCACTGGCCTAAAGTGCAGAGGATGCCAATTCAATTCCCTATCAGAGCATATACAGGAGTGGCTCTATGTTCCTGCCTCTGTCTCTGTTTCTTTCTCTCTCTCTCTTTTTCTCCCCCCTCTCCTTCTCTCCCTCCCCTTCCTCATTCACTGAAATCAATACATAAAAATTAAAAAAATAAATGACAAAAGTTTAAGAAAAAGGTTTTAAAGATAGAGTGATAGAGCAAAAAAGGAAAAGAAAATTCATAGACATGGACAACAGCATTGAAATTGCCAGGGCAACTGTGTGTGGGGGTGTGTGAAAGAGGGTATGGAGTAATAAAGGGAGATGGACAAAGAATTGACTTGGGGGAGGAGTGAACCCACAATATTGTGTACAGAGACATGTTGTAGAATTGAGTACTTGAAACCTATATAATTATGGTAACTAGTATCAATGCAATAAATTTTTTAAAAGTTTTAAAGGTAGAAAAATAATATATATATATAAATATTGAATCATTTTGTACATCCTAAATGAATATCATGGTTTAAATTAATTGTACTTCAATAAAAAAAATAAGAATAAGTGTCAACTTGGAAGAATGTTCATGACTTATCACTGAATAAATAAGAAAGGCTTCAGACAACATATTAAGCCTCATTTTACTTAGGCAAGAGTATAAGCATTTGTGCATGTATGCAAGTATATATGGGCTAGTATTGGGAGGCACTTCATTAACTATGTTGTTGGTATTAGGCTGTGAAATTTAATATAATTTTGACTCTCTTATATTTTACTATTTTATTATTTGTTTTTCCCCTCACACATATATAAAACAATTATTTTATAATATATCCCGATCTTACTCTTCCCTCTCCTTTCTCTAAAATCAATAAATAAAATCTTTAAAAAAAGAAACAAATCTGATTTCATCTTAACTACCTTTAATTAAGGCAACCATTGGATCACTCATAATATTTTAGTATGTTAAGAAGTCTAGATTGTTGTGTTATACTAATCTCACCTAACTTTGAATTTATCCTGATAAATACCATCTTGAAATTATATTCTACTGGCATAATTGAGATTGAGCTAAATAGGAGTTTCTCCAGTTGGTTCGGATATTGTACCTCAGACTAGAGGAAAGGGAAACATTGATTTTTAGAGCATTTTCCATAAAGGAGGTCATAATTTTTAAATAAATTTAATCCTGGTAATAGCCTGCTTCTCATTGAAACAAAGAAGAACAGACATTAAGATGATCTATCAAATTGAATGAGGAAATTACATTTCCAGCTGGGATGTAACAATTCAAAATATAAATTACTTTCTTCAGTTTGCAATTGTAGAGATTTCTTCACATTACTTGATAACTTCTCCTGAAATAAAAAAATAGCATTATCATTGAGACATTGTATAACTGTGTCAGCATTTTATAAAAATCAATTCCAGAACAGAGGTTTTGAACTTTTAAAAACTGTATTAGTATTATCATTTGTCGTCTGCATCAGAATTAGCAAAATAATGCTTTTGAAATCTTTGGCATTTATTTGACAGTTTTTTCCTTAGGAAATAAGATTTTGAAAGTTTTTAGCTGGGTTTGGAGAGTCATGAGTGTGTATCATGCATGACATATACAATTTTATTGGAACACGGATGCACATGTGTTGACACATGGCCTATGGCTGCCCTTACCACTATAAAGCAGATTTGTGGTATTATGACAGAAGAGGTAGGTCCACTAAGTCTAAAGTATTTAGCATTTCAGTAAAGAGTGGGAGAAGATGTTTGCTGACTCCTATTCTATCTATATTGCATCTATCTATGTTAATAGATAATGTTTCTATCCTTTTCCTATCATCCAGAATGGTCCTGTTCAAACTAGAAAAAAATCATTTCCTCTCAAAACCATTCTCTACCCCATGACAAAAGAAAGGTAGTTTCTACAATGGTCTAGAAGTAACTTGACCACATGCTTTATGATCCAAACTGGTTCATTATTGAGAGCGAAATGGGAAATTATCAATAACTATATTTGAATACCAGGCATGAACTGGGATTGCTCTAGGTAACCTGGTAAACCTTACCTCTGAGCGGTAGGGTCAATGCGGGACATGATCCTTCCCCCTCCCCAGCTATGTAGTGCTGTGGTCATGGATCCTGACCTGGGGCCATGAGAGAAAGGGTAGTCAAACTGAAACTAAGGTTTTACTAACCACAATGGATGAATCACCAGATATGTATTAAGAAGGTGTGATACAGAACAGGTATACACCCTTTCCCCTACCCTTTGCCTCCCTGGTTAGTTTAGCTTTCTTGAATAGCATCCAGGGTTCAGTGGGGCACTGATCTTTCAGTGGCCAGCCACCATAGGTGCTGCCCCCATCTTTAAATAATAAAGGCTATGTCTGCTCCATCTGGTCCTCCTTATGATTTCTCTGGGGTCCCACAGCAATACCAGATCCATTTTTCTGGGTCTGTACCTCCTCTGTTACAAATCGCCACACAATTTGACCCCATTCACTATCCGACCTTGTCTTAGTTGGACATACTGGCTCATACCAAAATGCCACATACTAGGTAGCTTAATCAACAGACATGTAATTCTCAGCATTATGGAGACTGTAAATTTGAGATCAGGATGGCAGTGTGATCATGATGGGTTCTGGTGGGAGCCCTGTACTTGGTTTCAGAGGCTGCCTTTTTGCTGTGTCCTTACATGGCAAAGAGAAAGAGAGAGAGAGAGAGAGAGAAAGAGAGAGAGAAACATCGGGTGTCACCTCTCAAAAGGGCACTGATCTCATCATGGAACCCCGCCAATGAACTAACCTAACCCTAATCACCCTAATCACCTTCCAAATGCCTCAGCTCCCGACATCATCCCATTGGGGTTACAGTTTCAAAAATGAATTTTGAGATCACAATTTAGTTAATAACAGATCAAACCTCTTAGTACCACCCCTTTATTCACTCAACCTCAGGCGCACAGGCCTCCTTGTTCTCCAAATACCCTGGGCACGCCCAGCTCAGAGCCTGCCCTTCCTGGATCCGGGATACTCTCTTCTCACCATGCTGAGCCTCTCACTCTTAGCGGAACATTCTCAAATATTACCTTCCTCTCCCCTTATCTCTTCACCTCCACTGCTCATTCTTAATACCCCTTCCAGTCTTTTTTATTTTCTTCTTTTCTATAACAATTATCACCAGTATAATACAAGTTACAGATAGTAATAATAGGGTGTTTTTTTGCATGTTTTCCTTAATGCTATGTATTCAGTGCTGGGAAGAGTGTCAGAGCTATGTAGCTGCTCAAAATATATTTATTTTTTTTAAAAATAATGAATTGAATGAATAGGCCTTGTTTAGGTCATTTTAGCAGGAGAAAAATAACAGGTTATTAAATGTCCCTGAGATAGCAGCATTCATAGGAACAATACCATGGATGTAGTTTTCTTTGTTTTTTGTGTTTTTTTTTTAAACAGAGACACAGACTCCCACATATGCCCTGATCAGGATCCACCTGATAACCCCCATCTGGGGCTGATGCTCAAATCAACTGAGCACCAAGGATGACTGCTAGGACCAACCAAGCCATCCTCAGTGTCTGGGGCCCATGCTCGAAGCACAAACCAATTTAGCCACTGGCTTTGGGAGGGGAAGAGGTAGAGATGAGGGAGAGGGAGGGGAAGAGAAGCAGATGGTTGGTTCTCTTGTGTGCCCTGACTGGGAATTGAACCGGGAATGTCTATAAGCCAGGCAGACGCTCTATTCACTGAACCAATTGGCCAGGGGCCATGAATGTACTTTTTGTTTGTTTATTTTTTTCAGCATTTATCCAGAAGAGTGGGGAAGTAGTGAGAAGTGGAGAAAGGAAGAAATGTAAGAAAAAAAATAGTTTATTATCTCTATAATTTCAGTGAACTTTAAGTTCAACTATTACCAGAAAAGCTTTAAATAAAATTAGACTGTTCTTAACATGTTGCTTTCTGATCATCTGCTTTCTTCTTCTAATTGTGTATCAGAAAATAGTTTTATGTTAAGGCATAAATCTTAAAACAACACTTTATTTACACTTTTATCTTCTAAAGTTGTACAATGTATTACTTTCAGGTATACAGCATAGTGGTTAGACATTTATATAACTTACAAAGTGATAACCTGATCTGTCTAGTACCCCTATGATACCATACATAGTAAATATCATTGACTATATTCTCTATGCTGTATTTTACATCCCTATGACTATTTTTATAACTGGCAATTTGTACTTCTTAATTCCTTCACTTTTTTTTTATTTGAATGAGAGGAGATAGAGACAGGCTCCCCCTGACTGGGATCCACCTGGCAATGCTCATCTGGGGCTAATGCTTTGCCCATCTGGGGCCATGCTTACAACTGAGCTATTTTTAGCACCTAAAAAAGAGCCTCCACAGAGTCCTCCTCAGCGCCCAAGGCCAACACACGTGAATCAATTAAGCTATGGCTGCAGGAGAAGAGGAGAGAGTGAGAAGGGGAAAGGAAGGAGAAGCATATGGTCACTTCCCCTGTTTGTTCTGACTGGGAATTGAACCCAGAACTTCTGCAAGCTGGGTCAACACTCTACCACTGAACCAAATGGCCAGCCTTATTCTTTTACTTTTAATACTCATCCTTCTCAACCCTTTTTTCCTCTGGCATCTATCAGTTTGTTCTTTGTATCTATGAGTTTGTTTCTGTTTTGTTTGTTCATATATTTTGTTTTATAGATTCCACATAAAAGGGAAATCATATGGTATTTGTCTTAATTCTCTGATTTATTTCACTTAACATAAAACCCTCTAGGTCCATCTATGTTGTTATAAATGGTAAGATTTTAGGCTTTTTTAGGGTCAATTCACAGTCCACTGTGTATATGTATCACCTCTTTTTTATCCATTCATTAAAAGAGCTTGAACATATAAGAAAACAAGACCCATTTATATACTGTCTATGAGAGATTCGTCTCAGTATGAAAGGCACACACAGACTAAAAGTAAAGGGATTTGGCAAAGATACTTTATGCAAATGGAAATTTTAAAAATAGCTGAGGTAGCAATACTCATATCAGGTAAAATAGACCTTGAAACAAAAAATTATAATAAGGGACAAAGAAAGATAATGTATAATGATAAAGGAAATCAATCCAATAAGAATCTATAAGCCTTGTAAACATTTATGTACCCAACATAAGAGCACCTAAATATATAAACATTATGGTGGACAAAAAGGGAGACATCAAGTAATAGAATTTTGGTAGGAGATTTTAACAACCCATTGACATCAATAGATAGATATTCCAGGTAGAAAACTAATAAGGAAAGAGCAGACTTAAATGACACACTAGACTAGATAAATTTTATTGAAATCTTCAGATCATTATATGCCAAAGCAGTAGAATGCATATTTCAAGGGCATATGAAGTCTCTTCTAATATAGACCACATGTTAGGACGCAAAACAAGTCTCAATAAGTTTAAGAAGATTGAAATTATACCCATGTATCTTTTCTAATCACAATGGTACAAAACAGAAATGGGCCTGACCTGTGATGGTGCAGTGGATAAAACATCAACCTGGAACTCTGAGGTTGCCAGTTAGAAACCCTGGGCTTGCTTGGTCAAGGCACATATGGGAGTTAATGCTTCCTGCTCCTCCCCCGCTTCTCTCTCTCTCTCTCTCTCTCTCTCTCTCTCATTCTCTCTCTCTCTCCCTCCTCCTCTCTCAAAAGTATATAAATAATATATAATCATTAAAAAACAAAATAAAACTAGAAATGAATTGAAAAGAAAAAAACTGGAAAACACACAAACACATAGAGGCTAAATAATATGTTACTAAACAATGGATTAGTTAAGAATAAGATCAAGGAAGAAACCAAAAACATACCTTAAAAAAAAAACCCCAAAGTATGGGACACAGTAAAAGCAGTCCTCAGAAAGACATAGCATTTCAGGACTACCTCAAGAAAAGAAAAATTTCAAAAAAAAAAATCTAACTTTACACTTAGAGTAGTGTGAAAATGAAAACAAACAATGCCCAAAGTGAGTATAAGGAAAGAAATAATAAAGATCAGAACAGAAGTAAATGAAATAGAAACTAAAAATATATAAAAGATCAATAAAACCAAGAGCTGGTTCTTTGAATAGATAAAGAAAATAGACAAATTTTTAACCAGAAGTAAAAAAGAAAGAAGACCCAAATAAACAGAATCAGAAATGAAAGAGAGAAGCAACAACTGACACTATAGACATGTATGTAAATGATCATAATAAAAAAGATTATGAATAACTCCATACCAACAAATTGGACAATAAAAAAACAACAACAGATAAATACTTAGAAACATACAAGCTCTCAAAACTGAAGCAAGAAGAAAAAGAAAATCTGAACAGACTGATTACAATTAACAAAATTGAAGCACTAATTACAAAACATTGAATAAACAAAATGTTGGAATGGTTAGCTTCCCAGGTGCAATATTGAAAGAACTAACACCTATTCTTATCAAACTATTTAAAAAAAAATTAAAAGGAGGCTAGACTCTAAAACTCATGTTAAGAAGCCAGGTTTACCTTGATTCTAAAACCGGATAAAGACACTACAAAGAGAAGGAAAAAAATTATATGCCAATATTCCTGATGAAAATAGATGCTAAAATCCTCAACAAAATATTAGCAAATTAGATTCAACAATATATTAAAAATATTATACTCAATTCCCAGTCAGAGCACACAGGAGAAATGCCCATCTGCTTCTCCATGCCTCCCCTTCTTGCTTCTCTCTCTCTCTCTCTCTCTCTCCTCTTGCAGCCATAATTTAATTGAAGCAAGTTGGCACTGAGGATGGCTCCATGGCCTCTGCCTCAGGTGCTGAGAAAAGCTCAGTTGCTGAGCAATGGAGCAACATCCCAGATGGGCAAAGCATCGCCCCCTAGTGGATTTTCTGGGTATATCCCAGTTGGGGCACATGTGGGAGTCTGTCTCTCTATCTCTCTGCCTTCTCTCCTCTCACTTAATAAAACCATATACAGTGTGTCCGTAAAGTCATGGTGCACTTTTGACCGGTCACAGGAAAGCAACAAAAGATGATAGAAATGTGAAATCTGCACCAAATAAAAGGAAAACCCTTCCAGTTTCTGTAGGATGATGTGGCAGCATGTGCGCATGCACAGATGATGATGTAATACTCTGTATACAGCAGAGCAGCCCACGGCCATGCCAGTCGACATGTGGATGGTACAGAAGAAAGTTCAGTGTGTTCTGTGGCTCGCTAAATTCGAATTCATGACCACAGTGCAACGTGAATTTTGGCGTGTTTATAATCAAGCACCACCACATAGTAATAACATTACTTGGTGGGATAAGCAGTTGAAGGAAACCAGCAGTTTGGTAAAGAAACCCCATTCTGGTAGGCCATCAGTCAGTGACGAGTCTGTAGAGGCTATATGGGATAGCTACCTAAGGAGCCCTAAAAAAATCTGTGCATGAGCCCACATTGAACTACACTGAATAGGTATGAAACTGGGAGAGTTTTCCTTTTATTTGGTGCAGATTTCACATTTCTATCATCTTTTGTTGCTTTCCTGTGTCCGGTCAAAAGTGCACCATGACTTTACGGACACACTGTATATATATATTATATGCCGTAATCAAGTAAGATTTATTTCTTGGATGCAGATTGGTACAATATCCACAAATCAATTAACATAATGTGCCACATAAACAAAATGAAAGATGAAAAACACAATATAGTATCAATAGATACAGAAAAAGCATTTGATAATATCCAGCACCAAGTTATGATTAAAAACTCCAGCAATGTAAGAATAGAGGGAACCTTAACTTAATAAAGGCCAGATATGACAAATTCATAGCTACTATCATACTCAGTGGAGAAAAACTAAAAGCATTATCATTGAGTTAAGAAATAAGACATTAGTTTTATTCTAGTACTGAAAACAAGACACTACTTCTATTCATACTACTGAAATTCCTAGCAATTAGACATGAAGAAGAAATAAAAAGCATCTAAATTAGAAAAGTTAAGTAAGACTGTCATTACTTGCAGATGGCATAATACTATATAGAGAGAACTCTAAAGATTCCACCAAAAACAAAAAACAGAAAACACTGCAAACAAACAACAAAAAATATGAGAACTGAAATTTAGTAAAGTAATAAGATACAAAATAAACATCCTAAACTTGGTTATGTTTTTATACAACAATAATGAACTATCAGGAAGAAAAACTAAAAACCAAATACAATTTACAATTGGATCAAAAAATAATAAAATACTTGGGAATAAATTTAACCAAGGATGTAAAAGTACTGTACTTGGAAAATTATAAGACACTCAAGAAAAAAATTGAGGAACATACAAGTAAGTGGAAGCATATACTGTGTTCATGGATTGGAAGTATTAACATCATTAAAATGTCCATAGTACCTAAAGCAATCGGTAGATTCAGTGTAGTTCCTATCAAAATACCAATGAGCCCTGGCCAGTTGGCTCAGTGGTAGAGCGTCAGCCTGGCGTGCAGGAGTCCCGGGTTTGATTCCCGGCCAGGGCACACAGGAGAAGCGCCCATCTGCTTCTCCACCCCTCCCCCTCTCCTTCCTCTCTGTCTCTCTCTTCTCCTCCCGCAGCCAAGGCTCCATTGGAGCAAAGTTGGCCTGGGCGCTGAGGATGGCTCCATAGCCTCTGCCTCAGGTGCTAGAATGGCTCTGGTTGCTGCAGAGCAATGCCCCAGATGGGCAGAGCACCACCCCCTGGTGGGCATGCCAGGTGGATCCCAGTCTGGCGCATGCAGGAGTCTGTCTAACTGCCTCCCCGTTTCCAACTTCATGAAAATACACACACACAAAAATACCAATGACATATTTCACAGAACTAGAAATAATAATTCAAAAATTTATGTGGAATGTTAAAAGACTTTAAATAGCCACAGCAATCCTGAGAAAAAAGAATAAAATTAAAGAAATCATTCTATCTGATATCAAACTATACTACAAAGCCATACTAATCAAAACAGCATGGATTGGCATAAAAACAGACATATTGATCAATAGACCAGAAGAATAGAGAGCCCAGAAATAAACCCACATCTATATGGTCAATTAATATTTAACAAAGGAGGCAAAAAGATACAATGAGGTAAAGACAGCCTATTCAATAAATGGTGTTGGGAACATTGGACAAATACATAAAGAAAATAAAACTAGCCTACCTTGTTACACCATGTACAAGAATAAACTCAGAGTGAATTAAAAACTTAAAAGTAAGACTTTTTTTTTTATGAGAGAGAGTCAAAGAGAGGGGCAAATAGGGACAGACAGATAAGAAGGGAGAGAGATGAGGAGAATCAATTCTTTGTTGCGACTCCTTAGTTGTTCATTGATTGCTCTCTCATATGTGCCTTGACCAGGGAGGCTCAAGTACAGTGAATGACCCTTTGCTCAAGCCAGCAACCCTGGACTCAAGCCAGTGACCTTGGGCTTCAAGCCAGCAACCATGGGATCATGTCCATGATTTCAAGCTTATGCCAATGACCCCACGCCCAAGCTGGTGAGCCTGTGCTCAAACCACCGACCTTAGGGTTTTGAACCTGGGCCCTCCGCATCCCAGTCCGATGCTTTGTCCACTGTACCGCCACCTGGTCAGGCAAATGTACAACTTGAAACCATAAAACTCTTAGAAAAAAACATAGGCAATAAAATCCTGGACATTTCTCACAGCAATAATTTTTATGATATATTTTCTCAGGCAAGGGAAACAAAAGAAAAATATAAACAAGTGGGACTACCCCAAACTAAAATGTTTTTGCACAACAAAAGAAATCATCAAGCCCTGGCCGGTTGGCTCAGCAGTAGAGCGTCGGCCTGGCGTGCGGGGGACCCGGGTTCGATTCCTGGCCAGGGCACATAGGAGAAGCGCCCATTTGCTTCTCCACCTGCCCCCCTCCTTCCTCTCTGTCTCTCTCTTCCCCTCCAGCAGCCAGGGCTCCATTGGAGCAAAGATGGCCCGGGTGCTGGGGATGGCTCCTTGGCCTCTGCCCCAGGTGCTAGAGTGGCTCTGGTCGCCGCAGAGCGACGCCCCAGAGGAGCAGAGCATCGCCCCCTGGTGGGCAGAGCGTCGCCCTTGGTGGGCGTACCGAGTGGATCCCGGTCAGGCGCATGCGGGAGTCTGTCTGACTGTCTCTCCCCGTTTCCAGCTTCAGAAAGATACAAAAAAAAAAAAAAAAAGAAAAAGAAAAAAAAAAAAAAGAAATCATCAACAAAATTAAAAGCTAACCCACTAAATAAGTGAACATATTTGCCAAGATACATTTGATAAAGGATTAATATCCAAAATGTATAAAGAATTTATACAACTCAACACCACCCTCCAAAATAAACAATCCAATTAAAAAATGAGCAAAGGAGCTGAATAAGACTCTTCTCCAAAGAGGACATGCATATGGCCAATTGTCACATGAAATGATGTTCAACGTCACTAGTCATCATGAAATGCAAATTCAAACAACAAGGAGATAACACCTCATACCTACCAAAATGGCTATCATCAATAAAAACACAACAAGTACTGGCAAGGATGTGGAGAAAGGGAACCCTTGTGTATTATTGGTGGCAAGGCAGATTGGTGCAGCCACTGTGGAAGACAGTACAAAGATTTCTCAAAAAATTAAAAGTGTAGCTGCTTTATGACCCAGCAATATATTCCAGGTGTATATTCAAAGAAACCCTAAACACTAATTCAAAATAGTATATGCACCTGTATGTTCATTGCAGCATTATTTATAATAGCCAACTATGGAAGCAACCCAAGTGTTCATCAATAGGCAAGTGGCTAAAAAAGCAGTAGTATACGTATACAATGTGAAAGGCAGAAACCATGGGACAAAGCAAAAACGTGAGGCTGGTATGTTCCAAAAGGAAAGTTTATTTTAAAAAGGCCTGAGTGCAGGTGGGCTGAGACCAACAAAGGTTATCAGCCCCAAGGAAGGGATAGGGCAGGGTTGTATGGATTTGTCAAAGGGCCTTGGGCAAAGACAGCTGCAAGATAACTTCTGTTTGTAATTGGTAGTGCCTCAAAATTGTCTGCACTCTGATCCAATGGTCCCTTATCAGCATCCAGCTACAAGGGAGCTCTGAGCTGGATTATTGAGTAGGCAAGTCCTTCTTCCTCCTTTGGGCTGGAATTGTTCTTTAAAAAGATGGTGACTGAGTAGCCATTTTATCTACTAATTCTGTCTCATTCTAGTATTAAAAGATAAGGGGCATTGTTCTCTTAAGACTGCTTGAAGCTGAGAAGGTACTTCATGGACATCTAAGAGAGAAAGCCTATACTTGTCAGGGTATTAGTTGGTATCTGTGAGAGGCCTGGAGGAGAAATAATTGGCCAACAGTTTTATTGGTGAGAGTCTGAACTCAATTCTGAATGAAGCACATAAAAATCCTGAAAAGACAGGGGCCAAAGTAGTATTAATAGGAAGTTTACTAGCAGGCCTAAGAACGGTAATAACCAGGTTCATTTCGGCAGAACCTCCTGTATAGCTGACCAGATGGAGTCCTCAAACCCTTCTTGGTGAAAAGCTTTGAGCCAGGTTGCATTTTCTAAGATTCTTTGGGTTCTTTCTTCTACCTGTTTTGGTTTAGAGAGGTCTGGTAGAGTTAGAACAGGAGTTGAGATGAGGGCCTGTCTTAAGCGGAAAAAGGGGATTTTGATGGAAGCTGTTGGGTCAATGGGTTCTGATAGATTTTCCCTTGGTGGCTTGGTAAAGGGGCTTGGCCAACAGAGCAAAGGAAGGAATCCACAATCAGAAATACAGTCCCCACTAGACCAGGAAACAAGAGGATCTCCTGCTTTGTTTTGGGGACTGGCAAGGAAGAGACGAGGGAGAGCCGGTCCAGGGTAATTCTCAGGAGGTGGGGGTGAGGGCTAGATTTAGGTAGGTGACAATTGGGGTACAAAGTTGTGACTTTTTTTTAGAGATACTCTGTAAACTTGTTCTGCAAGGAAGTTGAGACTGTGGACAGTTTGATTATTTAAATTTTGTTCTGAGGGGCTACAGAGGAGTAAATCATCAATGTACTGTATAAGGATGGAGGGCCCGTAAAGCCAATAGCCACAGCCTTCTGGCCCATGCAGGTTCATATTTGATTCAGTCAGATGGTAATGAAACAATGGAGTCAAGAACTGGTGGACCATCATCTTTATCCTATAATAGCTTGCACCCGGCAGGCAAGGAAATACACACAGTGGGAAAACACTTCCCTTTCCATTCAGGGCTTCCAAAACCACTGACTTATCTCAGTTCCCTAGAATCAAAGGCATCTACCTCACCAGCCTTATTCACCTCTGTTGCCCATCTCCTTCTCTCTGCACAAACTCTGCACAAACTGTCTTCTCCTTCAGCATTCTGCCATCTTGGCTGCTTCTCCTCTCCTCCATGTGGCCTTTCTCTGCTCTCTTTTCTCTACTCTCTCCTCTAATGCTAATCTCAGGAACCGAGAGAGAGCAAGCTCCTAGTCTGTCCCATTTTATAGTGTAGAAATCAAAACCTTTAATCCAAAATACAAACAAGGAAGTCTCTGATACAAAGTCACTTAGGGTGGGAAAGACTAAGCCTCAGGCTATAACAACCCTGCCTGCTTACAGCCTGTCCCCCACATCCAATGCAAACTATAAGTGAGCAAACCTATATATCATATTTACAAACTTATTTGACCAACATTGCCCTACATCTAAAACCTATGAATCAGTCACTAGGGCCTGTCCAAAGAGGTGAGGATTATCTTGGAACCACTGGGGTAGATCATCCAAGTGAGCCGTTGGAATAGGTGTGTATCAGGGTCAGTCCAGGTAAAGGCAAGGAGGTCTTGTGAATTAGATTGTAAGGGAAGAGTAAAGAAAGCATCTTTTAGGTCTAGTACCAGGGAGCTGGGAAAAAACAGGGAAGGTTCAGTTAAGTGAAGCCCAGCAGTTTGTGAGAGGAGTAGGAGGTTAGCTGGTCCTGATGGGTCTGGCATGTCCCCTGGGGGTAGTATGGAAAGTCAGGGTAGCATGTAGCTCAGACAGGATGTCTCATCATAGAAGTGGTGTGGAAAATGAGGGAAACATTTAAAAAACATGGGTAAAGGTCTGGGCCTCCAAAGAGCAAGACAGAGGAGCAAGAGAACAGGGTTGGGAGATCTGGCCCTCAATTCCCACAACCGAGATACCTGAGTCCCTTAAGGGACCCCTTTATTCAGGCAAAGCAGAGTAAGTTGCCCCTGTGTCAGTGAGAAAAGAAGTATGCCTACCTGATAACATCAAAGTTACCCGAGGCTCACAAGATGTGATGACTGTTGGGGCATCCATCCTCAAGCACCTTCAGCGACCAGGCATTTCAGCCTGGAAAGGAGGGACCAGCCAGCCTAGGAAGGGATGGGGTCTTACCTAGAGATGTCCAATCACAATCCAACCTCCAATGGGGCCTATTGCAACAGGGGCAAGGCTTTGGGGGGTGGACAGGATTAGGGCACTTGCTGGCCCAGTGACCTTCATTGCGCACTTGAAACAGACACTGAGCGGACATTATTGTTATTTTAGCCCTTGACCTGAGGTCCATTTCAGTCGTTTCGAGACTATTGGCCCCATTGTCCCTGTGGGCCCTTGATGGCAGCAACAAGTGTCTGGTATTCAGCTACCTTCTGTTTCTTTGCCTCCTCATCTCAGTTATTAAAAACCTTAAAGGTCAGTTGTAAGAGATCCCACTAAGGGGTTTGAGGGCCATCCTCTAACTTTTGTAATTTGCGCCAGATATCAGATGAGGACTGGGAAATGAAATTCATGGAAGGACTAGCTTCCCTCTGCACTAGAGGGGTCTAAGGTGGTTGTTAGTCAAATAAGTTTGTAAATATGATGTATATGTTTGCTTGCTTATAGTTTGCATTGGGTGTGGGAGACAGGCTGTAGGCTGGCAAGGTCCTTATGGCCTAAGGCTTGGTTTTAAGACTAAGCCTTTCCCACACTTTTAATATTAAGATCTTCTCAAAACGGAGCTTTTCCCCACACCCTTGACTATTGCATGATGTGGGGTGGTGCACTCTTATGAGGAATCCCATTTATGCCTCAGATGAGTGGCTTTGTATAAGAGACTTCCTTATTTGTATATTGACTTAAAGGTTTTAATTTCTACACTATGAAATAAAGCAGACCAGGGGCACTCTCGCTCAGATTCTGCCATCATCATTGCAGAGGAGAGGCAGCCAAGATGGTGGAGTGCTGAAGGAGAAGCTAGTTTGTGCAGAGAGAAAGAGATGGGAAATAGAAGTGAATAAGGCTGGTGAGGTAGAAACCTTTGATTCTAGGAATACTAGGATTAGTCAGTGGCTTTGGGAGCCCTGAATGGAAAGGGAAGTGTTTTCCCACTGTGTGTATTTCTCGCCTGCAGGGTGTGAGCTAGGATTATTAAAGATGATGGCCCACCAGTGCTTGGCTCAGTTGATTCATTACCATTTGTCTGAATCAAATTCCAATCTGCACGGGCCAAGCGGCTGTGATGGTGACCGCAGCTACTGGCCTTACAGTGGTATATCTCTTAAGAGCTTCTGTGAAGCATGAGAGAAAGAGAGCAGGATTTTCAGTGGGGTGCTAAATAGGGAGGGGGCTCTGATTGCGGGGGGGGGATCCTGGGAATCAGGAGGTTGAGGAGCAGAGGCAGCAGGAGGAGGTGGAGGCGGGGGCAGTCTGTGGTCAGCAGATTGAAGGAAGAAACACTAGAAGGGTCCTCCAGAGCAAGGTGATCTTTCAGTTTTTAAGTGGAGAAGAAATATTTGCAAAGGAGAGCAAGAATCACAGAGAGTGGGTTGTGACCTGAGTGCAAAAAAGTCCTGGAAATAGGGGATCTTGGACCACTTTTTGTTATGCTGGCAGCAATCATTAAGGTCAGGCAGAAAGTTAAAGTCAAAGGTGCCGTTTTCAGGCCACTTGGACGAATTGTCTAGTTCATACAGAGGCCAAGTGGTGTTGCAGTAAAAAATAAGGCACTTTGGTCTGAGATCCTGGACTAAATCCAGGCTCTGGAGATTTTTTAAGAGACATCCTAGAAGCATCATCCTGAGGATGGCTGACTGAGAGCTCCCCATGTGTGGTGGGTGAGCTCTAGTCCTCTACAAGGAGGGAATGGACCTTCCTGAACACTGGAATGAGCCTCTGCACAAGGCAGCCATCCCCGCTGTCTTAGGCCCACTGGAAAGGGAGGTTGGCTCTTTCCAGGCATCCCCATATGGCAGTCCAGCAGATGCAAATGCCTGGAACCACTCCTGACCAATGTTGGATTTTTGGAACCATCCTGGATGGTGGGATGAGAGATGCAAAAGAGGTTGGAAAGTTTCCACTTATAGGCCCGCTATATTCACTCACTCCAACGTGATTGCTGCCCGATGTGGATGTGGAGAAATGAAATGAGAGGGCAGTAGGTAGTAGGTCCTGGTGTTCAGTTTTCTGTTCATCTCCACACAGGAAAAAGGAGTTTCCCTTCTCGGTGGGCTCAGGAGGCATGGCCAGAGGGTCAGGGGAAACTAGTCCCACAACTCTGGGCAAGGGAGGCAGAATCTGTGGGTAAGCCTGAGATGAGTTGCCACTGTTCACTACTCCCTAGATAGCGAACTTCACCATTCTCAGGGGCAGGGTAGACTTTCAACTAATCTCTGGCACACACACCTCCTGGGTTTCGGCACCAGGATAAAAGGCAGAAACCGTGGGCTAAACCAAAAACATGAGACTAGTGTGTTCCAAAAGGAAAATGCCTGGATGCAGGCGGGCTGAGACCAACAAAGGTTATCAGCCCCAAGAAAGGGATAGAGCAGGGTTGTATGGATTTGTTATAGGCCTTGGGCAAAGGCAGCTGCAAGATAACTTCTTCTGTTTGTGATTGGCAGTGCCACTACAGTTCCTCAAAATTGTCTGCACTCTGATCCATCCAATCGTCCCTTATCAGCATCCAGCTACAAGGGAGTTCTGAACTGGATTACTGAGTAGGCAAGTCTTCTTCATACTCAGGCCTGCACTGTTTTTATGAAAGATGTTTTATGAGTTCTTTGTATATTTTGGATATTAGGCCCTTATCTGAGCTATTGTTTGAAAATATCATTTCCCATTTAGTTGGCTTTCTGTTTATTTTGTTATCAGTTTCTCTTGCTGAGCAAAAACTTCTTAGTCTGATGTAGTCCCATTCATTAATTTTTGCCTTCACTTTTCTTGCCTTTGGAGTCAAATTCATAAAATGCTCTTTAAAACCCAGGTCCATGAGTTGAGTACCTATGTCTTCTTCTATATACTTAATTGTTTCAGGTCTTATGTTTAGATCTTTGATCCATTTTTAGTTAATTTTTGTACAGGGGGACAAACTGTAGTCCAGTTTCATTCTTTTGCATGTGGCTTTCCAGTTTTCCCAGCACCATTTATTGAAGAGGCTTTCTTTTCTCCATTGTGTGTTCTTGGCCCCTTTATCAAAAGTTATTTAACTATATATATGTGGTTTTATTTCTGGACTTTCTATTCTGTTCCATTAGAACTCATAAAACTCAACAACAAACAAACAAACAATCCAATAAAAAAATGGGAAGAGGACATGAACAGACACTTCTCCCAGGAAGAAATACAAGTGGCCAACAGATATATGAAAAGATGCTCATCTTCTTTAGTTATTAGAGAAATGCAAATCAAAACTACAATGAGATACCACCTCATACCTGTTAGATTAGCTATTATTAACAAGACAGGTAATAGCAAATGTTGGAGAGGCTGTGGAGAAAAAGGAACCCTCATACACTGTTGGTGGGAATGTAAAGTAGTACAACCATTATGGAAGAAAGTATGGTGGTTCCTCAAAAAACTGAAAATAGAACTACCTTATGACCCAGCAATCCTTCTACTGGGTATATACCCCCAAAACTCAGAAACATTGATACGTAAAGACACATACAGCCCCATGTTCATTGCAGCATTGTTCACAGTGGCCAGGACATGGAAACAACCAAAAAGCCCGTCAATAGATGACTGAATAAAGAAGATGTGGTACATATACACTATGGAATACTACTCAGCCATAAGAAATGATGACATTGGATCATTTACAGCAAAATGGTGGGATCTTGATAACATTATATGAAGTGAAATAAGTAAATCAGAAAAAAACAGGAACTGCATTATTCCATACGTAGGTGGGACATAAAAGTGAAACTAAGAGACATTGATAAGAGTGTGGTGGTTATGGGGGGAGGGGGGAAAGGGCGAGGGAAAGGGGGAGGGGGAGGGGCACAAAGAAAACTAGATAGAAGGTGACAGAGGACAATCTGACTTTGGGTGATGGGTATGCAACATAATTGAACGACAAGATAACCTGGACTTGTTATCTTTGAATATATGTATCCTGATTTATTGATGTCACCCCATTAAAAAAATAAAATTAAAAATATATATATATATATAAAAAAAAAAGATGGTGACTGAGTAGCCATTTTATCTATCACAATGGAATATTACTTAGCCATAAAATAGAATGAAGCCTCACCATTTATGACAGCATGAATAGACCTAGAGGGTATTATGCTAAGAAAAATGTCAGTAAGAGAAAGACAAATACCATATGATTTCACTTTTATGTGGAATCTAAAGAATATATAAATGTAAAATGAACAAACAAAAGAGAGACAGATTTATAGATACAGAGAACAGATTAATGGCTGCCAGAGGGGATAAGAGCAGGGGCCTGGGTGAAAAAAGTGAAGGGATTGAGGTCCACAGAATGATAGTTACAAAATAGTCATGAGCATGTAAAGTACAGCCTAGGGAATACAGTCAACAATATTGTAATACCTATGTATGGTGCCAGGTGGGCACTGGAAATTTTAGAGCAGGTACTTGTAAACATTATGGTTGTCTAACCACTATCTTGTACACCTGAAACCAATATAAAATAATATTAAATAGAAACCTGTAATTTAAAAAATTAAATAAAAATAAATTTAAATAAATAAATAAAGGTGCTTGAGTGTACCTTAATTTATTTATTATCCCCTCTTATCAAACTTCCATCATTTATTATAAATGGTCAACCACATAATACAAAAATAAAATACATCTAGGATGACATTGAATATTTTCAGCCCTTCATTATATCTCATATCTTATCAGAATCTTAGTTTGATTTCTCATTACACTTATGGGTATTTTAAGACTATACTTTCAGGGATCATTTCTATAGTTTGTTACTTATGGGTGTTTTGTTCTTTTGGACAAAATTATCAGTAGATGTGACTTAGGAATACCGATGGGAGAAATAAGACAGCATGTCCACGATGGGTTTACTTAATGATTTTCAGCATGTTTTAATGTAGGAAACTTCAGTAATTATAATTATTATGATAAGAGACTAATGGAAAAAAATAACTAGATTTTTCTCTTTTTTCTGGAATATATATGGCATTTCTTTTACAAAAAAATCATTAACTGAAAATTGATAGTATCACATTAGCAAAACAACTTGCTGGTGTTTTGGATTTTTCTCTTTTAAATTAGTTGCAGAATTCAACAAAACTCTTCAGTGAAATTATGGATTCTTAATATGACTGACGGTCGGATATTATAGCTCTTGTTGAAGCCCCAACCACACAGTTGCATAATGTAGTAAACGTTAGGGCAGTTAAACTCTGGGGCAGGGCCCAGGAAGGCTGCTCTTGCGATCTATCTGGCTTGAAAAAATATCACTGCCTTTAAGGAATGCTTGATTATTTATCTCAAAAGTCATAGTTTTATAACAAAATACATATTTGAGAGTCAGTTCCTGATCTAAACAGAACCTGCATGTGGGCAAGAGACATCACTCTCCTATTCAATGTGACACACCAACAATTAGAATCATGCCTGAAACATGGGATCCTGTTATAATACATGTGAACCCATGAATACAGGCATGGGTAAATTGCTCAACATCTGTGAGGTTTATGCTCGAGCATTATTTTCTATGATCATGATCTCAGAGTATTTCCAGGAATGAATATTTAAAGTACACCCTGGTCTAGGACAGATTTTTCAGTAGGAAAGAGATGGTTGATTCTTTTACGAAACATGGCAGTTTATCTGTAGACCGGCTTTACCGCTAATGTTCATATTAGCCAAGTTGTTTGTGTGAGACTTGCTTCTCAGACTAAATAATAGACTTACAGAAGCTCAACTATAGATTTCCCCCCTCCTCTTAAGAATAATCTTATATGTGTCAAGCTTTCAGAGAAATCAGTGACATTACAAGAAACATAAATGATAGTAAGGGCTGTCAAAAAAGGCATGACAAATCTCTTGGCATATCCTTAATATAAATATTATTAAATATACATATGTCTTCTGAAATTCCTATGCTATTTCATAGGCTTTTATTTAAGATATTTAATGAGAACGACAAAGTTCACACAACAACCCTATCAAACAAACCCTTTGCGTTCCTCATTTGTGTGTTTGTTGTTGAAGGCGATACTAGTCATTTGTTTTTGCTTTCTTAATAGAAAGTAAGATGCGAATACAGATCTAAATTATTATTTTTTTTTTCATTGGACAAATAATAGTGCTGACTCCCATACTAAACCATATTATGAGTTATCACTATAAATAAGAAACTATTATACATGCAACTCATTTAAGAACATTCTTAAATATTCACTAATTTAGCTGCTTACTAACAGGCGACTATAACTGGTAATATTTGAATTTTTAAAATTAAGATGCAGTTTACATACCATAAAATCTTCCCTTCTGAGTGCATGGTTCTTTGAATTTCAGCAAATGCATTTTTAGTGCAGAAGAGTATTCCATTGTAATGGACATACTAGATAGCCATACTCACATGGCAGATCTGAGAGTCTTCAGATTTCAAAACAATACCTTAAAACTATAATATATTAAATTAAGGAATATTTTTCAGAAAACATCTCTTCTTTTTAAGAATCCTAAATAACAGATTATTATTGCCTGGGCCTCTTACCATTCTTCCTCTGATTCCAGCTAAAAATGGTGTCAGCCTTATAAATGCCCTAAAATATCAGGGTAGCATATTGTCCCTGTGAGCCCTGAATACTCTTGCACCATTTGCACTTGGCACAATAATTTTGAGGATAGCACTTAGATAATGTCCAAATTTTCACCTAGAATCCATGGACAGTGGACTGCAAGGCAGTCACAAATATATTAAAACTAAAGTTGATGAAACTCAGATCAAATGGAGATTTATGCATGGTGGTGCACCTGAGGAACCAGAAATATCACAGGGGCTCAGGGGAGAAGAATATGATAATATTCCATTCCTACATAATGCAGGCTTTAAGTTTGAGTCTTGAACTTGTGTGTATCACTTACAATGAATTCTTGTAGATATAATGATGAGTTTCCCACTCCTGCAATTGTAAGGAATTCTTCTACTAAGATCTTATTTTGCTCTGGTCTGGAGTATACCCAGTTTGGGGCAGACTTCACGAAGACATTACCTTTATTTGGAGGCTGAAATAACCGTGGAACTAATACACCTGTTTCTTAAAAAAATGTGGATCCAGGGCTAGCTTTGAGACCATGCAATGGACCATACAAAGATTAATTATACAACAAATTCTTCTCCTCTTTGAGAACCTCAGGTTCCTCTCTTATTTTCCTCTATAAAAACCTGCAAAAAAGAAAGGCATTTTACCATTTGTCCAAACCATATGATAAATGTCTTGTATCACAATGGCACTATTCTAATTTTATGATTAATCAAATATTTAAGAAAAACTTTCAAACCTGATATGAAAGGTAAGCACATGACTGTGCCTATTGCACTTGCTCTTTCATTATAACTATTCAGTTTCAAAATCTGGGACATATAGAGCACGGCACTTACAAATGATTCATAACCATGTGTTTGCCTGAAGTTGAAAATGCCAAATCAAAAATTATAGTGCCTTTACTATTAAGATATAGTTTTTCTTGTAATAAACTTTTTTCTCCTGTGATGAGCTACTTTTCTGCATTTAGAAGAACCCATTTCTGTGTATAGTTCTTCATTTAAAATCAATTATCTTTATTTAGTATATGCATATTTGCAATTATATTTATTGAGACCAGTTTTTTTTTTATGGAAGAAATACATCTAGAATAAAAATATAAAGAATAATATAATTCATGTATTTGCTATGCATTACAAATGCAGACATTAAAATATATCACATAAAGGATATTTAATTCTGTATAAGGATAATATAGCAGCATTACCATATAGTCTTTATTTCTGCTAGCAATTTAAAAACCCATATGAAGACTTTTAAGTTTTTTTTGTTTTGTTTTGTTTTTCCTTTTCTTTTTCAGAAGCTGGAAACGGGGAGAGACAGTCAGACAGACTCCCGCATGCGCCCGACCGGGATCCACCCAGCACGCCCACCAGGGGCGACGCTCTGCCCACCAGGGGGCGATGCTCTGCCCCTCCGGGGCGTCGCTCTTTTGTGACCAGAGCCACTCTAGCGCCTGGGGCAGAGGCCAAGGAGCCACCCCCAGCACCCGGGCCATCTTTGCTCCAATGGAGCCTTGGCTGCGGGAGGGGAAGAGAGAGACAGAGAGGAAGGAGGGGGTGGGGGTGGAGAAGCAAATGGGCGCTTCTCCTATGTGCCCTGGCCGGAAATCGAACCCGGGTCCCCCACACGCCAGGACGACGCTCTACCGCTGAGCCAACCGGCCAGGGCCTTAAGTTATGTTTTATAAGAAAGCTAGAAAACTCTTAAAATTCTTTCTCAATACCCTCTCAATAAATAAGAAACCTATTTTTCAATATCTTTACTTATCTTTGTAAAGAGTGATCATTATTTAAATCAAAGAGAAGAAAAAATTTTTTTGACTCTTAAACTAAAGTTCTGCTTCTGTGGTGACTAGAGATGGCATTTGCCATACTCTCTAGAGAGATAACGAAGTAAATTCCCAGAGAGAGTGGAAGATTTTGCAAGGACTCTCCTTTGCTTTTTATTTTTTTCTTTTGGTCAAGCAACTTCATTCTCTGACAGATGCTGTCAGAAAAATGTTATTTTTCTCTATATAAATGTTTCCGCTTTGTGACATGAAGACTGAGTGGAAATAATGTAATATTTATCTAGCTCAGTGATTCTCAAACTTCAGCCGGCATTGTAATCCTCCCCATGGGGAAGGGGCTTGTTACCATGCAGGATGTAGATGCTGTCCCCCAGGACTCCAAGTCTGGGGCCAGGAGCCAGGTCTGGTGTCTGCACTTCTAAGAAATTCCAGGCTCCAGGTCCATGCTTTGAGCATCACTGATGAAAGTCCTACCTAGCCAGTTCTCCACATAGAACTTAGCCTTGTGAGCTTGGACCACACTGTGTTGAAAGGATCTGTTCCTAAGCCCCTCTCCTGAACTAGACTTGAAAAACCTGAGGAGGGGAACCCCTTGTCCTCACCTCCTCCATATGAGCTCCTGACCTGCAGGTTTTAAGCAACATTCATCTGATGATTTCAAAGGAAACCAAATAAATTTTGGAAGAGAAATATCTAATGAACAGTGATTCTTGGGAATATTGCCTTAAAGAATGTATCAGCAACTATAGCATAAACCTATTTGTTTGATAAATTACACTATGTTTTAATGAAAACAGAGTTGCTTAGGATATTTAAAAAAGCAGAAGGCAATCAGAGGTTATATTAGGCACAGCTACACGCAAACAGCACATGAGGAAGGCAGCGAGTCAGCTGAATTTGAATATGTGGGCAGCTAATTTAGTTGACTGAAGGATCAAAATGCTTTTTTTCTTTTCCTCTGGACAAAAATTACACTGGGGAACAATTTTTTTTTTTCATTTTCTGTTGCATAAGATTTTAGAACTATTTATATATATTTCTGCATCGCTGATTCCAAATCTAAAATCCATTTTTTGATGCATGCTCAAGTTTTTAGGCAATTTTAATTTCTTTTTGTTACAGTTAATAGCATGCATTGGTTTTTAAATTAGAGTTAAAGGGCAACGACTCTTGGATTGAACATAACCACAAGGCAATTAATGTTTTACAAACATCACTTTTACATAATTGTAGTTGTTTTTAAATGTAAAAAATTATTATATGATAAAAACACCCTCTTATTTTGTTTTAAGACTGAATCATGCCCTGGCCGGTTGGCTCAGCGGTAGAGCATCGACCTGGCGTGCAGAAGTCCCAGGTTCGATTCCCGGCCAGGGCACACAGGAGAAGCGCCCATCTGCTTCTCCACCCCACCCCCTCTCCTTCCTCTCTGTCTCTCTCTTCCTCTCCCGCAGCGAGGCTCCATTGGAGCAAAGATGGCCCGGGCGCTGGGGATGGCTCCTTGGCCTCTGCCCCAGGCGCTAGAGTGGCTCTGGTTGCGACAAAGCGACGCCCCGGAGGGGCAGAGCATCGCCCCCTGGTGGGCAGAGCGTCGCCCCCTGGTGGGCGTGCCGGGCGTGTCGGGCGCATGCGGGAGTCTGTCTGACTGTCTCTCCCCGTTTCCAGCTTCAGAAAAATACCAAAAAAAAAAAAAAAAAAAGACTGAATCATGGCTTCTTCGAGTAGGCGTAAATGTAAGAATAGTCTTGACAACTTCTGTTATATATGTGGGTGTTACACACTTCAAAGTCAAAGGCGCAATATTTCATCATTTGTGACATGTGCATATATTGCCTATTTTCAAGTTCCCCCTGGCGATCAAGACAAGAATTGGGCTCCTCATATTGTTTGTCATAATTGTGAGGAAATGCTTCATGACTGGACAAAAGGAAAATGCAAAGGGATGCCTTTTGGTATTCCCGTGGTTTGGCGTGAACCTAAGGACCACAACAGTGACTATTATTTCTGTCTGATCCATACAAAGGGCATCACAAGAAAAAATGGCATATGATCACATATCCTAATATTTCTCCAGCAATAAGACCTATCCCACACTCAAACACTCCCGGTTCCAGTTTTTAATGGTTTTATGTCTTCTAAGGAAAAAGAATGTGAACATGGTGATCAAGTGTATTTTGATAAGATGCATGAGGAAATGGTTGTAGAATCTGAAGGGTCTTCTGATGCCAAGCAGTCATTAACCCCTCAGCAGTTTAGCCAACCCGAATTAAATGACTTAGTAAGAGATTTGGGCCTATCAAAGAAAGCAGCTGAGTTATTAGCCTCCAGGCTTCAAGAAAAGACTGTACTTTACCGGTCAGCAAAAGTATCCCATTTTAGGAAGCTTGAACAGATTTTTGAGAACTTTTTTTTTTTTAAGAGAAACACTTTGTTTACTGTCATGATATCAGTAGCCTTCTCAGCCAGCTAGGTGTTACCACTTACAGTTCAACAGAATGGCGGGTATTTCTTGACAGCTCTAAACGGAGTCTGAAATGTGTTCTCCTACACAATGGTAATGTTTATGCAGTGGTTCCAATTGGTTATTCAACTCATCTGTGAGAAGATTATAATGACATAAAAATTGTCCTTGACTTTCTGAAGTATGAGGAGCATAACTGGATCATTTTTGCGGATCTTAAAATGATAAATTTCCTGCTAGGACAACAGAGAGGTTTCACGAAGTATCCTCCTTGCTTTCTGTGTTTGTGGGACAGCCAAGCTCGGGAGAAACACTGGACACAGAAGGAGTAGCCAAAATATGAAGCTTTGGAAGTAGAGATGCAAAATATTGTAAATGAAACTATAGTTAATTGAGACAGGATCATTTTTCCCCCACTTCACATCAAACTTGACTTAATGAAACAGTTTGTTCAGGCTTCGAATACAGAAAGTGAATGCTTTTAACATATTATTTCTGCTTTTCCTACCTTGTCTTTCGAGAAGATAAAAGCAGGTGTATTCAGTGGACCTCAAATTCAAATTCTGAAATGTAATGAAGAATTTGCCAGGAAGATGAATAAGGAGGAGAAAGCAGCATGGCAGTCTTTTGTGGCAGTTACAAAGAACTTCCTTGGCAACAAAAAATCAGAAAACTATGAACTTCTGGTTCAAAGGATGCTGTTGGCTTTCCGGGACATTGGATGTAACATGAGCCTTAAGATTCACTTTCTGAACAGTCACCTTGATAAGTTTCCCAAAAATCTTGGAGCTGTTAGTGATGAGCAGACTACTGCTGGAGCATCAAACAAGATTGTCCTCAACAAGTACACAAACACAAGAGCTACAATCACAAATTTTTGCCTTAATAGAATTTAAATAAGTTTTGTGCAAATTTTATGATTAAAATAAGTGTTTTAATATATTCTATTTTGAAATTGTAGACAAATTCTGATGCAATCATATCTTTTAGTGTATTAGTGTATTTACTGCATTATATAAATTATATTTTCACAAAGATGATGCCCAAAAAGACATTCTACTTATTATGTTAAACTAAATGTTGAAAATTTTACAATAAGATAAAAACCTAAAGTCTTGAATTGCAAAAAACTGTAGCTTACAGAGAAAAACTAATGTCAGATTTGAGACCAGCACACTCGAATTAGGTAAGAACAAGTGTTTTTGTGGATGCAACAAAAATTTTGTTCCCCAGTGTTATCTGTTTCTTGTGATTAGAGGACTCAATAAAATAATATATAAATATCAAATGCTAGTGTACATTAGCATGCTATGGAAACCAAGCACACATATTCCTTAAATAAACTATAAAGCAATCCATACCCTGGGTATATATATTTGAATAGAAACAAGTTATTGACAGAAACGTGTTGGAATAGAGTCACTGTGGACCTAACAAGTGACTGGGAGATAGCAATGGGATTTGGAGAAATAGGGAAATTGACAAAAGGATCACACCCTGATATGATGAAGTAATGCAGAGCAGTAAATTTAGAAAAATAATGAGTTATGTTCCATGGCACTTTTGCGTCAATTTATATCAGAGTGACAGGGCAAAATATCTGACTCCCCATGTACTCTCCTCTCCTCTTACCTCAGTGACCTCTAGAAGGGACGTAGTCCCTTTTGATGTGGTAAAAAGGACATGATGCTAATATAGGCAATTGCTATACTTTCACTATAGAGCTTCTAACTCATGATAAGGGCATGGAAATAAGAGTAAAGCAACTCTCAAGGTTCGTCATGGTTGTTGTAAATGTCACTATGTCATCATTTCTTATGGCTGAGTAGTATTCCATTGTGTACATGCACCACTTCTTCTTTATCCAGTCCTCTATCAAGGAACACTTTGGTTGTTAACATTATACTGAGTGAAATAAGTAAATCAGAAAAAGCTAAAAACCGTATGATTTCACACATAGATGGGATATTAAAACTGAAACTCATGGACATAGATAAAAGTGAAGTGGTTCCTGGGACAGGGAATATGAAGGAGGAGGATGGGAGAGGGGTTCTGGGACGGGTATAAAGAGAGACAAATATAAGGTGATGGAAAATGATTTGACTTTGGGTGACGGGTATACAACAAAGTCAATATTTCAAATGCTACAGAAATGTTCACCTGAAACCTATGTACTCTTATTGATGAATGTCACTCTGTTAAAGTTATTTAACTCCCCGTTTCCAGCGAAACAAAATTAAACAAAAAAAAGAGTAAAACAACTCTAAAAAAAAAAGAAGAGTAAAGCAACTCTGTTCATTTTTACTCGATCAAATCACTTAGCCTCCTTATGGTTTTTTATCTTTACTGATATATAAAAGACAAATAAAAAATTATGTGTATGGAAACCTCCTTATGTCTTCACCTGACTTCCAGCAGTCTGAAAGAGTCACTCAAGGGTCAGATTCTAAGATCACTTACACACAGAACACACAATCAAACACAGGCGCCCACAAAGACACTGAATCCAATTGTTCTTAACACCAGCCAGTTTCGCTGGAAACGGGGAGAAACAGTCAGACAGACTCCCGCATGTGCCCGACCAGTATCCACCGGGCACGCCCACCAGGGGGCGACGCTCTGCCCCTCCGGGGGGTCGCTCTGTTGCGACCAGAGCCACTCTAGCGCCTGGGGCAGAGGCAAGGAGCCATCCCCAGCGCCCAGGCCATCTTTGCTCCAATGGAGCCTCGGCTGTGGGAGGGGAAGAGAGAGACAGAGAGGAAGGAGAGGGGATGGGGTGGAGAAGCAGATGGGCGCTTCTCCTGTGTGCCCTGGCCGGGAATCGAACCCGGGACTTTTGCACGCCAAGCCGACGCTGTACCACTGAGCCAACCGGCCAGGGCATGACCATCATTCTTTTTTATGATATGGACCATTGCAGAATATTAAAACAAATAGTTTTGTTTTATTCTCTAACAGCTTTGATTTATATTGCCATCAGGATTAATTTTCAAAATAAAAAGATTCTTCTCTCTTCGTTAAAAATCTGCTATTACTGTTGTATTGTAGAAGGAAGTTCACCATTTTTAGGGTATCTCTCAAGACTACACATGATCTAACCCCAAGTCACTCCCTCGAGCCTCGAGCAAGTGCACCGGGCTCCTACCTTTCATATCTATATGCTTTCCACAAGTTTCCTTCTTCCATCTGGAAGGACTTTCTTTTCCATTCTTTCTCCCAGTGTTTAATAGTCTCAGAGAGATTAAAAGCTAGCTCATTCAGCCAATTCTGAGCAATGACTTATAGAGAAAGTGTGAGGAAATATGAAAAATAAGGCCCCATCAAGAGTTTTATAAAACTAAAGAAAATCATCATCTACCCTCCTCTGCACTTTGCAGATGTAATCTCCTCCTGACCTTCCATTGTTATAAATAGTATTGAAATGGGATAATATTTATCATACCTCAAATTAATCTTTAATATTGCTTTATTTATCATGGGTATTGTCATGTAGTCATTATTGTAAAAAATTGAGAGCAATTAATGGATTTAATGAAGAGGTGACTCAGCATTAAATGTGGCAGAAATTTTCTCGCCGTTTTGAAAACGGTAGGAAGTGGCAGGCCAGGGGTGAGACTGCTGGGGCTGGCTTTAGGAAGACGGTTTTATTGCAGGACTCACCAAGTCTGCTAGTGTTAAAAGATTTCTTTTCACCGTTCACTTTGGGAAAGTAAATTCTATAACACACTGCAGAAGCTCGAGCTTATTATCTCCAAATACCATTTGAAAATAAGTGATCAGCACTGTGGAGTCATTAAATATACACAATTGGAATATTGAGCTTATAATCTATGAGAACGACCTGGAATATATCACCTCATTATTTTATTTTATAGCCAAAGACATAACTTGCATTATGTTTCAGTGAACAATGAGCATCAAACCCTGACAAAATTACCTCATTTCTTTTTTATGCTTTCTCAATACAGGCAAATGCATTACAAACTCTAATTTATTCTGACCCAGAAATTGCTTGGTGGCATATTTCTACAGGCCCTTGTGGAAGTGAAACAAGAAGTCATTCAGCGTAGAATTATGTTTTCTTATTTTGTTTCCAAATTATTGTTTACATTCCCAAATGTTAAAAAAGTCAAATGAGCTAGTCGGCTTTCATTATAATGTTTCCTAGGTGAAAATGCTATTACTTGGGACCAATGCCGTTCTATCACGTCTATAAACAACTATGGCAACAACTGTACCGTAGTCATATAGTTTGATGCTGAGTCTCTGAGTTTGTTTTGAGGTTCACCAAGTATTGCATTAAAGATAATAACAGAGAAGGAGGTTTGCTAGCCAGCAAGATCTAGGGAGTGACTGACAGTGAGCTGAATTGCCAACCTTTGGGAATGGTGTTGGCTGATTTTCTTTGCTGTCAGGATCTGCCTACTGGTCTCTGTTCACTAAACTCCCAACTCCCAGAGAGAGGTGTTAGGTTTGTACTCTTAGATAGGCATTCCTTAATATGGAAACATCCAGACATTTTCATTCCTGCATGAGCACACCTTTAAATTCACTGTCGTGTGAAGGAAGCAGCTGCAAACAGGACACGCTGCGTGATTGCACTCACATAACGTTCAAAGCTGACAAACTAGTCAGAATCGTGGTGACCAGTGGGGGTGGGAGAGGTTCTATGGACGGGGAGAGGTCTTTGGGGGACTGCTGGGGTGCTGGAAGTTTCTTGTGCTTTGTTCAGTGGTGATTGTAAGAATGTATATATTGGTCAAAATTCACTGGGAGGTACATTTAAGATTTCATGCATTTTACTGTATGTTAGTTACACCTAGGAAATTTTTAGAAGTTTTTAAAAAGAAGAAAAAAGTGCTGGTTTGAGAATAAACAGTTTATAACCATCCCACACTCCCCCAACACACAGAGGAAGGGGGACAGAGGCCAACTGTTAGGAGCCTGAAGCACACAAAGGGCCATCTGGCACTTTTCCACTTCTCCTAGATACTCTAATACTCCCTAAAGCTCCTATGTGGTCCAGACAAAGCAGCAAACACTTTCCCACTGTGCTTCTCCAATTGTGCTCTACTGGAAGGTGGACATCTGAGAGCTGGCTGAGGCTGTTCTGCTCCTGAAATTGAACAAGAGTAGCCCTTTTCCCATTTCACAGGAAATTTAATAGGCGGTATTCTCTTCATTTGGTATCTGTTCTTTTTGTAAAATTCCCATAAATCTCTGTTTTCTACTATCACTGTTCTTTTACTGAACTTTTACCAAAAAGCAATACTGGTAAATAAATAGCCAATGTATATTAGAAAAAAACATAAACTACTGGTCATGTGGAGTTTGACAGCTCAGTTTTTATGGGTAAAGATGTTGTTTATACATTAATGGCTACAAGATGCGATGAAACACATCAATGACATACAGTGCTTTTTAAATGTATAGTTTTCACCGAACTTTGGATGCCAGTTTCCTGGGCATCTTAACGGTTTGGGAACTTTGGCCCTCTGAAGAATGGACATGACTTTACTCCTTAGGAACCAAGGCAATTGTGTATTCCAGACTCAAGCAAAATAGGTCTATTTATTCTTTTAACCTAATGATTATTATGGTAACGAAGCCCCAGGGCTCTGCAGGCTGCCCCGTGTGAGGTCTCCTGGCAGAGCTTCTTCTACAGCTCAGACAAGGCGAGGGGCTGGGAGCAGTGACAGCAACCTGAGCTGTTTGGGTGCTTTTATGCTTCAACTTTTCAAAATACCTTAACTTGTAATTATTCTAAAACAATTATATACAAGTTTTATTTCATAGATAAGAGAATAAATATCAAGACTAATGAGCCCTGGCAGGGTAGTTCAGTTGGTTAGAGCATCATCCTGACGTGGTCAAGGCACATACATAAGAATCAACCAGTGAACGCATAAATGGGTGGAGCAACAAACTTTCTCGGTCTCTCTTTTCTCTAAAATCAATAAAAAAATAATAAACAGAGTATGAGAATATATATATTTAGTATTGGGCCAAAGCTAGATTTCTGAACTAAACCTTTGAACCTACTTTTTTTTATACCTAAATCGCATTTGGTTTGGCCTTTCTGTTTTAAGACTTTGTTTTTTAGAGCAGTTTTAAGTTCACAGCAAAATTGAAGGTACAGATAATTCCCATACATCCATGATCCCCACACATGCATGGCCTTCTCCATTGTCAACATCCCCACTAGATAGAATATTTGTTGCAGTTGATGAATCTACATTGACACATCATTATCACTCAGGGTCCATAATTTACACACAGTCACTCTTGGTGTTGTACATTCTATGGGTTTGGATAGATATGTGACATGTACCCAGCATTATTGTATCATGCAGAGTAGTTTCATTGCCCTAAAAATCCACTGTGCTCCTCCTATTCACCCCATTTCATGGAGCCTCTAGTAACCACTGATGTTTTCACTGTCTCCATAATTTTGTCTTATCTGGAATGCCATATAGTTGGGATCATACAGTATGTAGCCTTTTAATTCATCTTTAAATTTTAAAAAAATTTCTTCTCTCAAGGACCCTACCGGGCAGTAAGCATATAATTTTTTTTTCTTTTTACAGAGACAGAGAGTCAGAGAGAAGGATAGATTGGGACAGACAGACAGGAACGGAGAGAGATTAAAACATTAATCATCAGTTTTTTGTTGAGACACCTTAGTTGTTCATTGATTGCTTTCTCATATGTGCCTTGACCGTGGTCCTTCAGCAGACCGAGTAACCCCTTGCTCAAGCCAGCGACCTTGGGTCCAAGATGGTGAGCTTTGCTCAAACCAGATGAGCCCGCACTCAAGCTGGCGACCTCGGGGTCTTGAACGTGGGTCCTCTGCATCTCAGTCCGACGCTCTATCCACTGTGCCACCACCTGGTCAGGCTAAGCATATCATTTTGAATCAGGTTAACATAGATATCCCATCTTGAATTCTAGAACATTAAGCAGTTACTTAGAATTTTATGATTTTACTAAAGAATTTCATCCCAGGAGATTCAATAAGCATTGGTAATTTAGTCTTTGTCTGAAACTAACACATAAATTTCTTTATCTACCACTGTCCTAGAACTATATTCAGGTACCAGAACTCTTCAAGGACTGAAGTGGTTAAAACAGAAGCAAGTCCAGGGAAGTAGAAAGGAAGAGAGTGCAGGCGGTAGCCATGCTGCTTGCGAGGGGCGGGCAGGCAGCTCCCATTGTGTCGGCCAGGCTGGGGGCTATGAGAGGAAAAGAAATGTCATCTTGGTGACACATATATTTATAGATAACAAACGTCCCAAAGGCAGGTAATTAAAAATCCAAAGCATGCTGTTCACAAAAGAAGCCTTGAGATTTTGAAAATGATTTTTAATTTGGGGTTTAGGTGAGTGAAAACTCAGATGAAAGGTCTATGTTAAGGTAACTTCAAAGCAGCTGTCTTCTCTTTTGAGGAGGAAAATGGTTATCAAATCCCCTTATTGATACCATCAGCATTGCTTGCGCCGGCCCTTTGGTGTTATCAGATAATTTGACTGCTTCTGGAGGCTGACTTTCCCCTACCTTTCATCTCCCCCATACCTCAGGGCTTCACTCTCTCCTTTTCTGTCTAAGTATATGAAAAGGGAATTTATGAACTGACACTGAAGAGCATTGAAAGGACAATGGATTGAGACTTCTTGTCACTCACGTGCATGTTTGGCCACTGGAAATACCTCGTGCCATGCATGGCCCGTGGTGACAAAGCTTTCACACCGAGCCAGAATTGGAGATTTGCATCAAACTCAGTAAATGTCACTTAGACTTTAAGCCAGATAGCTACACTCTTTGCTTTCTTTTTACTGTGACAACTCATTTATTCAATAAACCCTTTAAAGTTAGTTTTCATTTTTTAGTGATTTCAAAATCCCAAGTCGCTACATATGCCTCCTGATGAACATTATGCACCAGGAGGGCAACAGAAGGCAGCAACGTGTTCCCCAAGGTTGCTTGCACCGAAAAAGATGTCAGGGGAAACTGCAGATGGCCCTTCCTTAGTAAGCACACACTCACACTCATGAATATTCTAGAACCTGATGACAGGTCCTTGTTGCTCTTGGTCTGGTGAGGAGAGGAGTGGTTATGATGTGGGTACAATCAGAACATTGGCCTGCCCCTGGCATCCAGGGACCTTGGTGCATGATTTTACTGCCCCATGATATGTTTCTAAAAATAGCATTGCTTTTCGGCTTAAATGAGAAGGCATGTAACCTGATTAAATCTAATCTAGCACCAGAGCCCACTTTAACATTTAGGTAAGGACTGGTGTCACTGTTTCATCCTGTAAATATCCCTGTGACTTAATAATCATCTCTCTCTTTCAGAGAGAACTAAATTCATCCACCTCATCCACACTGCAAGGTTTTGGGACTAGAGGGACGAGCAAGAGGAGTAGCATTCTTGCTCCAGAGATTAGAGTTTGTGATGTGAACTAAAGAAGAGCTGCCTGAGCGAGGAGCTCAGGGGAGCCCCTCTGTTCTTTTTTTTTCTTTTTTCCTTTTTTTCCTTTTCACTTCTATCACAAGATGAATAAACATCACCATGTTGGCTATCTCCTGTCTTCTAAGGCAAGCTCAGAACTTCGCTACTGCATCTGAGCCGGCCATGGGGGTTTCTTCAGAAAACTGACGTTTAGAGACGCAGAATGGGACAGTGAGCTCCACAAGCTCACCCTGAAGAGCTGGCTGGCAGCGCCGTGTGTTCCGTTCTCTTCCGTGACCTAGGCGGCTGAGATGCGTGCTTACCTCTACTCATTCTCTTAGCAAACTGAGTTTTAATGGTCTTATAAGGAATGTTATACCTGAAATTTTCTATTGCCAGTGTATATAATTCAATAATTTTTTTAGAAAAATTTTTATTGTTCAATTATCATCCAAATCATTTTAAAAAATAGCTGTCACTTCAAATATTCCTTCAGACCTGTTTACAGGCAAGTTCGGTGACTCCCCCAGTCCCTGGCAACCACTCATTTGCTTTTATGTGTAAATGCATCATCTAGTTTTCATATACATATTCTATAGGAGTAATCATATAATAGGTAGTCTTTGGTGTCTGGCTTTTTTCACTTAGCAAAATGGTTTCGAGGTTTAGCCATGTTATAACTGTATCAGTATTTTATTTACTTTTATTACTTAATTGTATTTCATTGTAAAGAAATCCCACTTTGTTTATACATTCATCAGTTTATGAATATCTGAGTTGTGTCTAGTTTTTGGCGATTATAAATATTGTTGCTTTGGACATTAGTGCACATGTGGGAACGTGCACATTGATTTATCTTGGGTAGATACCTCAGAAAAGGATTTCTGGTTTGCATATTAAGTTTATATTTAATATTTTAAGAAGCTGCCAAACTGTTTTCCAAAGTGGCTGCACCATTTTATATTCCAACCATCAAAAAATGAGGGCTTTTGTTTCTCCACATTTTCACTGAAAATGGTGTTCTCTGTCTTTTTAATTCTGCTGATTCTTATGGCGATATAACATTCTCCTTTATGGTTTTAGTTGGCACATGGAAATTTTATATTCTCAAAATCTGAAAGTGGAACAATGTTCAACCTCTCTTTTCACAATCTTGCTGCCTGGGCCACAGCCTTAAGGCTCATTCTAAACTTCCCTGCCCTCCCTACTAGCAGACAGAAATCTTCTACGGGAAATATCGTGTCTTAGTCATCTTTTTCTTAGAACTTTTCATTTTGAAACAATTTTAGACTTATAGGAGAGTAAAATTTGTAAAGAGAATTCACATACACAACTTCACACAATTTCAATTAATGTTAACATCTTACATAAGTCTAGTAAAATTCTAAAAACTAAGAATTCAATATTGGGATGATATTATAAACTAGTGACTTTCCAACTTGTTTATTTATTTATTTTTATTTTTATTTTTATTTTTTTTACAGAGACAGAGAGTCAGAGAGAGGGATGGATAGGGACAAACAGACAGAAACACATAGAGATAAGTAGCATCAATCATCAGTTTTTTGTTGAGACACCTTCGTTGTTCATTGATTGCTTTCTCATATGTGCCTTGAAACCATGGTTCTTCAGCAGACTGATTATCCCCTTGCTCAAGCCAGCAACCTTGGGCTCAAGCTGGTGAGCTTTGCTCAAAGCAGATGAGCCCACACCCAAACTGGCGACCTCGGGGTTTTGAGCCTGGGTCCTCCGCATCCCAGTCCCATGCTCTATCCACTGTGCCACCTCCTGGTAAGGCCCAACTTGTTTATTTTATGGCACACAAAAACTAATTACAAAAATTTTGCAGCACACCAAAAATATATATCTTTTGGTGATCTGACAAAAAAAATGTATAATTTTTTTTTTTATTCTTTCACACTAGATGGCTATTGTTGTGTTGGCAGTTGTCATTTTAATTTTTTTTAATTTAACAATCTAAAAGAAAAGAAGTCAGTGCCCCTGACTAAAGAGTCAAGTATTCGATGTTTTAAAAATTCTTGTGGCACACCAGTGTGCTGGTTGAAGATAGCTGCTATAACCCAAGCTCCAGTATTTATTTGCATTTCTTCAATTTTCCCACTAATGACCTTTCAGTACTCCATTATCTGTTTGGATCCCATTTTGCCTGGAGTTATCAAGACTTCTCAGTCTATAATTGTTTTGGCTCTTCTGATTCATCTGTCTTTTCATTCATATTTTAGAATAAGCTTGTCAAAATATTTTTAAAAGTCTGCTGGCATTTTGATGGGAATTGTGTTGACTTTATCTGTTAAATTTTGTATAATTGCTATATTAGCAGTACTGACACTTCCAATAATGAACATAACCTATGTCTCCATTTATTGATTTCTTCTTTGATATCTTTCATCTGTAGTTTGTAGATTTTAGCATACAGATTACACATATATTTTGTTAGATTTATTTTGGGGTGCTATGGTAAATAAGATTTTTATAATATGAAATTCAATTAATGTTTTTATATAAACCTTTCATTACCCTGTTATTCTACAATATGGTGAAATTTACCTACTCTTTGTAGATTTTTCTTTTTTAGATCCTTTGGGAATTTCTAGGTAGCCAACCTTGCCTTCTACAATAGAGGTTTCTGATCTCCAGCATGATGTTGAATAGTAGTGGTGAGTGTTCAATTTGAAAGGCAATCATTCAGGCACTTGTCATTAACTATAATACTAGTTTTATGTTTTGCATAGGTGCTACTTGTACATTGTGGAGGTCCTTTCTATCCTAATTTACTGAGAACTCATATTGTGAGTGAAGATTATTTTTTTTTGTCAAGCAGTTTTTTTTTTACTCTATTGTGATTTATCTCATTGATAGATTGCTTTGATTGATACTGTAATATTGGACCAACCTTAAATTTTTCTTATAAATTTCACTTTCTATTAATGTATCATGCTATTTTTTGCTGATTGGAAATAACTGTGTTTAAATTTATGAGATATACTGTACCTAGTAGACTTAATTTGTATTACCTTAGTCTGGTTTTCACATTAGGGTAATATTGATCTTTTTTACTAAATTAGACTTCTATCCTATATTTTGGAAGAGATTAACTAGACTTATTAACCACTTTTATCTAGTTTTTTTGAGAAATAATTGGTATATATCATTGTATAAATGTAAGGCATACAGCATGATGTTTTCACTTACATATATTGTGAAATGATAACAACCATAAAATTAGCTTACATATAAATCAACAATTCTTTCTTATGTATATATTATGCTTCTTCAGAGAAACGATATGACTTGGAGTATGCTTTATTGGAAGATTTGCAACTACAAATTGCAGTTCTTTAATCAATATAGACTATTTTGAAAATCTATTTTGGTGAATTTGGTAGTTGTGTCTTTCCAAGAGTTGGTCAATTTCACATTAAATTGTCAAATAGTTAGACATAGATTTTTTTGTTCCTTTATTAAATGTCTGTGGGACCTATTGTTGTGACTCATTGTTAGTCTTAGCAGGCACCATGTTCCTGAATTATAGAGCAGTGGCCTCTCTGTGCTCCTGCTCTTTTGCCCAGCATTTATATCTGCTTTTCAACCAGGGCTTGAGGGGATTCTTCCTGGCCTACACCACCAGCTGAAATGAGTGTTCATCAATATCTCAAGAGTGATAACGTTTACAACCATAAATTATATATATATTTTACATTCTTTGTGAATTTCTAGGTAGATAACCATGTCTAAAAATTATAGATATTTTCCATAGAGGAGACAGAAAAATGTGTCTGGGTGGATCTTCAGGACCTATTTGTAGTGGGTGGTGTTTTCCTCCCCAAATGTATATCACAGGTTAACTTTCATAAGTCCTTTGCAATTTTTAAGGAGATTCCTGGTTTTGTTCTGGAAGAAAAAGCCTGAAGGTTGATGCACCTGAGGATAAATGTCATATTTGCAGCACCAAAGGGCTCTACTCTCTCTTGCCCATGCACTCTCATATGCCCCTAATTTGCCAACCACCTTCTCTGGATGATTTTTACCTATGTCCCGGTACATCTTTTTTCAGATAAGTCAGTGTACTCATCTTGTCTCATTTCTCTTGGTAGGCAGCACTCTATGCTTTATTTTAGTGTTGGATTGGTGGCTATTCAACATCAATGTGCAAATAAATTCAAGAAAAGCCAAAATTACTTTTTGACATTTTATCTTCGTATGTTTTAGAATGATATTCTTTACAGCTCTGCATTTTTCATAAGTTGGAAGTCACTTATACTACTTTTGTCTCTCAAAATTTTACTTTATTCATTGTTAAAAAATATTGAAAGAGGCCCTGGCTGGTTGGCTCAGCGGTAGAGCGTCGGCCTGGCGTGCGGGGGGACCCGGGTTCGATTCCCGGCCAGGGCACATAGGAGAAGCGCCCATTTGCTTCTCCACCCCCTTCTCTCCTTCCTCTCTGTCTCTCTCTTCCCCTCCCGCAGCCAAGGCTCCATTGGAGCAAAGATGGCCCGGGCGCTGGGGATGGGTCCTTGGCCTCTGCCCCAGGCACTAGAGTGGCTCTGGTCGCGGCAGAGCGATGCCCTGGAGGGGCAGAGCATCGCCCCCTGGTGGGCAGAGCGTCGCCCCTGGTGGGCGTGCCGGGTGGATCCCGGTCGGGCGCATGCGGGAGTCTGTCTGACTGTCTCTCCCCGTTTCCAGCTTCAGAAAAATCCAAAAAAATAAAAAAAAATATTGAAAGATTTTTATAAATAATAAAAAATACTATTAATTTAAATATTAAGAATGACAATTTAGGTTACTAATAAATATATATTTAGCATTTTACTTGGCCAGACACTGTGCAGGTTACTTTACATAACATTTAATTTTTTAAAAAGATAGGTTACATTATTATTTTATATTTTTATAATTTGGAAGATTAAGGCTTGGAATCTTAGTTTCACCAAGTGATAAAACAAAAATAAATAAAAGTAGGTGACTATAAATTTGTGAAGTATTCCTTCTGATTATTTAGGGTACGTTCACTGTGTCTATAGAGCATAAATGATAGAATGTTTATCTGCATACAAAATAATTATGTTTAATATACACTATAGTTTTCATATATGTATAACACAGTTCAGAATAAGTTAAATTATTATTGATGAATCAAAGGGCTTTGGTTATAAGAGAACAAAATCCTACCTATAATAGTTTCCTAAATAAAGGTTTCCAAGGAATGATAACTAAGAATACCATAATTTTAGGAAACCAATACAGTTAATTAATCTGCAAAAAGTAAATTTACAGTTTCCCAATATAAAAGTATAATAACAAAGAGATAATACCTAAAATATTATGATAATCTCCTGAATACAAGTTTCTAAAAATCATATAAAGTTACTAATGAAATCTAAGTTTTCATTAGAAGAAACACACTAAATAAATGTTAGACTCTCATTCTAAGAACTGCAATAATAATAACAGAAAGAAAAGAGAGTCTGTGTTTCAGTATATACACTATTGAGAGTGTAATCTTTGAGTGTTGCAGTGTCAATTATATCTTCCAAACTCACACATGCAACTAATTTATAAGAAAAGCCAAGAGCCTGACCAAGCAGTGGTGCAGAGTATAGAAAATCGGCCTGGGTCACAGAGGACCCATGTTTGAAACTCCAAGGTCACTAACTTAAGCTCAGGCTCATCCAGCTGCGGTGTTTCCCAACGTGGGGCCCACGCCCCACAGGGGGGCAATTCGATAGTTAAGGGGAGCAATTTGAAAATGGACTCAACACAACTTTAACTCTTTCGCCCCGGGCCATTTAAATACAATGCTAGATATCGGTGCCAAATTTAACAAAAAATGCAATTCTTAAATAATTGCGGTAAATAATTATTAAGTATAATTTTGTTTGACGAGACCAAAATATCAACTGGGTGATTGGCGTCGCCAAGTAAACTTCATCCTGGGTTCACCGCGGAGCATGCCATCTGCCTCAGGGAACCCTGGATGTTTTAAAAACTCGCTAAACAACGCAGTTATTCTCACCTAATTGGCCCATTGCAACTTCTGTAGTGTTTCACATCATTCAGTTGGTGGTGTTAATTTGAAATAAGTGTCAGTCAAAACTGTTGTAAAAGCTTGTTGATTTAATAAATATACATATATATATTGTATAGATATAATTGGTAAGTATTTGATTTTATTTTTATCAATATTAAACTCTTTATTAAGTACTTCTTGCATCAGGGCTAGAAAGCACTAATATTTTATAAATATTATTGGGGCTATAATAGTGCATGCACGACAATTTTAATTTTAGAAGCATAACTTTCCAGAAAATTTTGTCAAGTGGAAAAAATATAGATACCTTTTGATTTGCAGTGGTAGTGTAGTAAATGTGTTATATACATTTAAATAAATATGAATTTTTAGTATATGTTTACTCTATGTCACATTGAATATATTTTAACACATATTTTAATATTAGTTTTTAATTGATCTTATTTTTATTTCTTATAGCCCATAGTAAAATGAGTGGTGCAAGCAAGAAAAAAAACTCGTCAATATTCAGAGAAATATTTAAAATTTGGGTTCATACCCGCTGTTCATGATGAGCAGATTCCTTTTTGTCTTTTATGCCAGCAATGCTTGACCAACGAATCAATGAAACGAGGTCGTCTTGAGGCTCATTTGAAGGCAAAACATAGTGCTCATATTAATTCAGATTTGAGTTACTTTAAAACTTTAAAGAAAAATTTTGAAAAAAGAACAACATTAAAGTCTCTATTTACTGCTCATACTTCAACTAATAATCGTGTTCTTGAGGCTAGTTATCAAATTTCTTTATTCATCGCTAAAACTGGAGAAAATCACACTATATGAGAGAATTTAATAAAACCGTCAATATCAGCATTTCTTAAAATGGTTCTTGAAAAAGATGACAAAGATGTAAAAGCTATGCCACTCAGTGACAATACTGTTAGCAGAAGAATAGACAAAATGAGTGAGGATATTGAAAAACAACTTATTGAAAAGCTGAAAACAAGAAAATTCTCCTTGCAAATGGATGAATCAACTTTGAGAGACAGTGAGGCAGTATCGATAACTTATGTAAGATATATTGATAAAGGACATTTTGCTGAAGAAATGTTGTTCTGTAAAAGATTAGAAAGCACCACTACCTCCAAAGATATATATAATAAGCTAAAAAACTACTTAGATGTCAATGATATACCAATGAAAAATAGAACATCTTGTGCTGCAGATAGTGCTCCCAATATGATGGGCAAGAAAAATGGCTGCTTAAAATTGATGAAAGATGCGAATCCAGAAATGATTCTTGTGCATTGTGTTATTCATAGGGAAAACTTGGTAGCTAAAAACATCTCGCCTGTTCTGAATGAAGTATTACATACAGTAATAAAGTGTGTTAATGCTATTAAAGCTAGTGCCAAATGTGAGCGTCTTTTCAAGCTATTTTGTGAAGAACAAAATGAAGACAATGTGAGGCTTTTACTTCATACTGAAGTTAGATGGCTATCTAAAGAAAACTGTTTGAAAAGATTTATGGAACTGTTTGATACTCTTAGTGATTTTTTAAGTGACAAACCTGAAATGAAGTATCTGTTAACAATAGATGGTAAAGCATTTGTGAGTTATTTAGCTGATATCTTTGAAAAACTAAATATATTAAATAAGCAACTTCAAGGAACAAATAAAACTCTTGTCAATGCAAAAGCAAAGATATTTGGTTTCATTACCAATATTGAGTTATGTCAGAAACATATTAACAACAAAAACTTTAAACAGTTTCATTGGCTCCAAAAATGTGAAGTAACTGATACCGCTTTACTTGTTATTGTCAATCATTTGAATATTCTATCGGCTGATTTAAAAGAAAGATTTTCTGATTTAAAACAAATTGATTTCCCAACATGGATGATGCAGCCAATGTTAGTGGATTTGTCTGATATATCAAATATGCAGTATCAAGAAGAACTCGCAGAATTGCAAGTTAAAGCTTTATTTAATATCAAAGTAGCGATGGCATGGCTTTGTGAGGAAACAGAAATCAAATACCCAAATTCAACCAAATGTGCAAGAAAACTATTGCTACCGTTTCCATCTTCATTTTTAGCTGAATGTGGATTTAGTGCTGTAAGTGATTTACTGGTAAAAAAAAGAAATCGGCTGGATATAACACAACGTGGAGACTTGAGACTAAAGCTAACCAAATTGGAACCTAATATAAAATCTCTGTGCAGCAAGCATCAAGCGCAAGGATCACACTAAATTAAAATAATAAATTAATATAGAAAAATCTGTATTAAAATTATTTGGAATTTAAATTTCTGTTTTTCATTATATGTTTTGAAATTTTACTTACTGTGTTTTGTTAACAATTTCATAGTGATTTCTTCCTAGAACCTATAATTTATGTTTATTAAGTGAACAAATCAATTTTTTAATGTTAAAAATTATGTATGTTACATGGGGGGGACATAAAAATTTTAGAAAGGTTAAGGTGGGGCATGGCACAAAAAAGGTTGGAAAACACTGAGCTAGAGCATGGGCTCACCAGCTTGAGCATGGGGTCTCTGGGTTGAGCATGGAGTGATCAACATGACCCCATGGTCTCTCTCTAGCTTGTGTCCAAAGGTCCCTGGCTTAAAGCTCAAGGTCGCTGGCTTGAGATCAAGGTCACTGACTTGAGCCAGGGGTCACTGGCTCAGCTGGAGTTCCCTGGTCAAGGCACATATGAGAAAGCAAACAATGAATAACTAAGGTGCTGCAATAAAGAATTGATACTTCTCATCTCTCTTCTTTCATGTCTGATTTCTGTCCCTGTCTGTCCCTCTTGCTGTCTCTCTCTCTCTGTCTTGCTAAAAAAAAAAAAAAAAGAAAAAAGAAAAAAGAAAGGAAAAAGAAAAACCAAGAGTGCACACCCAGCTTATTCAAAACAACTTAATTAGGGGATAGTAATATTTACTATAATTGATATATCAATACATCCCCCTGACAAATGTTGACTTTTATAGGTGAGATCACAAGACAAAATTAACTTGTGGTTAATTAGGTTAGTTACTTTTTAGCATAATTGAAGGTATCTGATTTGCTTACTTGAATTTATTAAATAACTCAAGATAGGCATTTAGGTGAATCAATAAACTATTCTCATTTGTATATTAGCTGTTTTGTTTCAATCCAAGAAAAGAAAACTTGCAGGGGCTGAAATATTACAAGAAGTCAGAGAGCAATCTAAAAATGTTGTTGCTCAAATGGTGTTGGGAAAACTGGAAAGCCACATGTAAAAGAATGAAACTCGACTACAGCTTGCCCCCATGTACTAAAATTAATTCAAAATGGATCAAAGACCTAAATATAAGATCTGAAACAATAAAGTACATAGAAGAAGACATAGGCACTAAACTCATGGACCTGGGTTTTAAAGAACATTTTATGAACTTGACTCCAATGGCAAGAGAAGTGAAGGCAAAGATAAATGAATGGGACTACATCAGAATAAAAAGTTTTTGCTCAGCAAGAGAAACTGATATCAAAATAAACAGACAGCCAACTAAATGGGAACTGATATTTTCAAACAACAGCTCAGATAAGGACCTAATATCCAAAATTTACAAAGAACTCATAAAACTCAACAACAAACAAACAAACAATCCAATAAAAAAATGGGAAGAGGACATGAACAGACACTTCTCCCAGGAAGAAATACAAATGGCCAACAGATATATGAAAAGATGCTCAGCTTCATTAGTTATTAGAGAAATGCAAATCAAAACTACAATGAGATACCACCTCACCCCTGTTAGATTAGCTATTATCAACAAAACGGGTAATAGCAAATGTTGGAGAGGCTGTGGAGAAAAAGGAACCCTCATCCACTGTTGGTGGGAATGTAAAGTAGTACAACCATTATGGAGGAAAGTATGGTGGTTCCTCAAAAAACTGCAAATAGAACTACCTTATGACCCAGCAATCCCTCTACTGGGTATATACCCCAAAACCTCAGAATCATTGATACGTAAAGACACATGTAGCCCCATGTTCATTGCAGCACTGTTCACAGTGGCCAAGACATGGAAACAACCAAAAAACCCTTCAATAGAAGACTGGATAAAGAAGATGTGGCACATATACACTATGGAATACTACTCAGCCATAAGAAATGATGACATCAGATCATTTACAGCAAAATGGTGGGATCTTGATAACATTATATGGAGTGAAATAAGTAAATCAGAAAAAAACAAGAACTACATGATTCCATACATTGGTGGAACATAAAAACGAGACTAAGAGACATGGACAAGAGAGTGGTGGTTACCAGGGGTGGGGGGAGGGAGGAAGCAGGAGGGAGGGAGGGAGAGAGTTAGGGGGAGGGGCACAGAGAAAACTAGACAGAGGGTAATGGAGGACAATCTGACTCTGGGTGAGGGGTATGCAACATAATTTAATGACAAGATAACCTAGACATGTTTTCTTTGAATATATGTACCCTGAATTATTAATGTCATCCCATCAACATTAATAAAAATTTATAAAAAAAAAAATGTTGTTGCTATGTGACCTACAATAGCCAAATTATTAGAACAAAGTTCTAAAACTCCAAAGTTGGAGAGCTTCAAACTGTTATTGAAATATGTGGGGATTCATATGGTCTGTCATCCTTTTCTACCGATTTCATGAGACACAGGGACTGAGTAGGTATAACAGCATCTTTAATTCAAATTGCAGCAACTTGAGAAAGCGAGAGACTCCTGTCCAAAAGAACTGCCTTAACACTATACTGGTGCTGGCGGTTTTCATAGAGTTCAGAGCTGTTAGTAATGGCATAAGGGAAAAAAAGGTCAGTGCAGTTAATCATGTAACAATGTACAGGAGTTGTAGGAATGTCTACTCTGCAAGTTCTTCTGTTGTAACACAGGCTAGTCAACATAGTCCTATCTGATGTCCTTGATATTACTACAGAGCAGCTGGGGTCGTAATGCCTCTGGAAACTTCTGCAGGAGAACTCCCTTTATTTCTTATACTGCAAAATTAAAACAAAGGTTTGTGAACTAAGCTGCTAGTTACCTACAGTGCCTTAATTCCTTGCAGGAAATTCTATGACTCAGCCCTTACACGAAATTATTGTAATGTAACCCCTTACAAAACTACTTGATTTTGAGAATTAATATGAAGCCATAGTAATCAGAGTATCAGAGGAATGTGGAAAGAATAGTCACATAAATCAATGGTATAAAGCAGAAAGTCGAGAAATAGGTCCACAAAATATAGGGAACTGATTTCTGACCTTTGTAAATAAAGCAAAGACATTCAATAGAGAAAAGATAGTGTTTTAAATAAATGGTGCTGGAATACTCTATATCTATATGCAAAAAATGAACCTAGGCTTAAACCTCATATGCTACATAAAACATAACTCACAGTAGATCTAAGATAAAAATATAAATTACAAAATTATAAACGTTCTAGAAGAAAATATAGAAAAAAACAAGTGAATTTGAATTTGGTGACAAATTTCTATATATATCACCAAAACCTTATTGTATGGAAAGAAAAATTGATAACCTATACTGTAATAAAATTTAAAATTTCTGCTTTTGTGGGAGTCCCTGTTAAAAGAATAAAAAAACAGCAACAAACTAGGAGAAAATATTTGCAAAAGAAAAAATTCATTAAAAACATATATCCAAATTGCAAAAATAACTCTTAAACTTCAACTGTAATATAATAAACAATCCAATAAAAATTGACAAATGATCTGAACAGATACTTTACTGAAAAAAATGTACAGATAAAAAAAATACCTATAAAAGGAGGCCTAAAAGTACTGTCAGTAGGAACAACACATTAAAACCATCATTCCAGGCCCTAGCCGGTTGGCTCAGTGGTAGAGCATCGGCCTGGCGTGCGGGGGACCTGGGTTCGATTCCCGGCCAGGGCACATAGGAGAGGCGCCCATTTGCTTCTCCACCCCCCCCCCCTTCCTCTCTGTCTCTCTCTTCCCCTCCTGCAGCCAAGGCTCCATTGGAGCAAAGATGGCCCGGGCGCTGGGGATGGCTCCTTGGCCTCTGCCCCAGGCGCTAGAGTGGCTCTAGTCCCGGCAGAGTGACCCCCCGGAGGGGCAGAGCATCACCCCCTGGTGGGCAGAGCGTCTCCCCTGGTGGGAGTGCCGGGTGGATCCCGGTTGGGCGCATGCGGGAGTCTGTCTGACTGTCTCTCCCTGTTTCCAGCTTCAGAAAAACAAACAAACAAACAAACAAAAAAAAACCATTCCATAGCTATAATAAATATTATTAAATAGTTATATTAACATATTTATTAGAAAGGCTAAAATCCAAAAACTGACAATACAAACTATTGGCCAGAATATGGAACAAGAACTTTGTTTTACTGTAGGTGGGAATGCAAAATGGTATGTGTCTTTGAAAGAGCATTTGGCAATTTCTTACAAAATTGAAGTTAATTGTATGATCTGTTACTTGCTCTTAGGGATTTGCCCACCTGATTTGTAAACATGTCTACACAAAAGCCTGAACATTAATGTTTATTGAAGCTTTATTCCTAATAGCTCAAAAAGGAAGCAAAGAAAATTCAGTAAGTGAGTTGATTTCAAGCTGTTATATCTATACAGTGAATTATTACTCAGTGATATAAAGAAATGAACTAGTAAACCATAAAAAGAAAATAGTAAATCTATTTTTTTTTGTATTTTTCTGAAGTTGGAAACGGGGAGGCAGTCAGACAGACTCCCGCATGCGCCCGACCAGGATCCACCCGGCACACCCACCAGGGGGCGATGCTCTGCCCATCTGGGGCATTGCTCTGTTGCAACCAGAGTCATTCTAGCACCTGAGGCAGAGGCCACAGAACCATCCTCAGCGCCCAGGCCATCTTTGCTCCAATGGAGCTTTGGCTGCAGGAGGGGAAGAGAGAAACAGAGAGGAAGGAGAGGGGGAGGGGTGGAGAAGCAGATGGGCATTTCTCCTGTGTGCCCTGGCTGGGAATCGAACCCAGGACTCCTACATGCCAGGCCGACACTCTACCACTGAGCCAACTGGCCAGGGCCGAAAATAGTAAATCTTAATGCATAGTTCTAAGTAAAAGAAGCCAGTCTTTAAAAGGCACATATTGATATTTCCAATTATATGACATTCTATTTTTAAAAATTTACTTATTTTTAAAATTATTTTAGATAATTCTTTTATTTAGAAATTAAATTTAATGATGTGACATTGATCAATAGGGGTACATAAGTTTTCAGTGTACATCTCTATAGCATTTCAACGGTTGATTATGTTGCATACCCATTACCAGTCAAATCATTTTCCCCTCAGAGTATATTTGTCTCTCTTTTCTCTCCTCCCCAAACTCCTCCTCCTTTTATTTATGGACTTTTATCTATGTCCTTGCATCTCAGTTTTATATCTCACCTTTGTGGGGTATATATTTATCTTTTTTTATACCTCTCCACACTGCCCCTCCCCCTGGTAACAACTTAAACTTATTTTTAAATTTATTGTGATGACGTGGTTTGCCAAGCCATACAGATTTCAAGTGTGCAACTCAGTATAACACCATCTACCTGCCATATCATGCCCCACCCCTGCCCCAAGCAGAGTCTCTTTCCACCCCCATTTCTCTGTGCCTTTGATCTCTTCCCTCTACCTCCACCCCCCTTTCTCTATGACTATTATCACCCTATTGTCTGTGTCATTGTGTTATATATATCTATATTTGGCTAATCCCTTCACTTTCTTTGATCTAGGCTCCTATCCCCCTCCCTTCTGTTGGCTTTCTGTCTGTTTATTCTAAAAGTAAAACTATAGTGATCGTACAAAACAAAATCAAAAGAGTGTTTACCAGGGATTCAAGAAATGGGCAAAGGTTGAATAGATGAAGCATGGGGAACATTTGGGTGGTGAAAGTATTTTGCGTGAAGTTCTAATGATAAATTTGAGACACTGGACATTTGCCAAAATCATAGAACTTTATAGTAGAAAAAGTGAACCTTAAAATAGAAATAAAAGAAAATCATTTATGAGGTGGGTTACCAGTGGTGAATAAAGAATGTGTCAAATAAATTTAATTTTATTACAAATGCATGAAATATTAGAAAATATAAAAGAGCATTTATAAATGTCTTTCCAGAAAAATCAACATCTTAGTAGATGGTCATGACTGTAGATGCAAAAAAAATATTAATTATTGCTCTTAGTTTACACTCAGCTTGTACATCCTACTCAGGGAACCAGCATTGTCAATGGGCTTCCTCTTCACCTGGAGCAGCACCGAGTTTTGTGTTTTTATGTACAATTGTAAGTGTCAACACCATTGTCAACTACTTAAGTGAGCCTTTAAGTTGCTAGCTAATAAAGTAATATTTGTAGACAATACCATTTCTTAAAAAAAAAACAAAAAACAAAATACTATTAAAAAACTTCTCCAGACCCTGGCTGAGTTGCTCAGTGGGTAAAGCATGGACCAGACATGCCAGAGCTTGCAGGTTTGATGCCTCTGGTCAGGGCACATATGAGAAACAATCAATGATTATGCAATTAAATCGAATAACTAAGTAAAACAATGAGTTGATGCCTCTCTGTTTCTCTTTCTCTCCCTCTCTCTCTCAAATCAATGGAAATTAAAAAAAAAAAAATTTCCAAGCATCCATGGCTCATCTTGAAAAAAAAATTTTTTTTCCCCAAATGAGTCATTATTTCTCAAATAGCTGCACCTTGAAAGATTGATTTGATGCTGACTGTTCTTCCACTTTATATTTTAAATCCCATTGGAAATTTGCCCCAACCTCCATGTGCTCAGGCATGTACCTGTTCATACACATCTAAGGCCTTTCTCTGTGCTTCACTTGTCCCTATTTAAATGACTGCACATATTTAATTTTATTGTTGCATTTCTCAAACTCATCTTTCCTGTGGGGTAGGGTAAGGAGGTCTCTGATTTCAACTGCCCCCCATGTCTTGATGGAGCATGTGGCATTTACATAGTCACTATCACCTATTAATCTGGAAGCTGCTGGGTTGGAAAGATGGGAAGCTTGGAGAACGAAGAGGCAATTTCTCTTTATATACTATTTCTTGTTTCTGAATGCCCTTTCACTCTTTTCACCTGGCTGAAGTTAAGACATTCTTGATGTCTAAGCTACCTCTCCTCTGAGCAGCCTCTCATCACTCCACAATGTGGGCTGAGTATCCTTCTTTATCCCTCTTAGCATTTCTCGATTTGTCATTGCATGAAGAATGCATTTAGTCCTGCACCGAGGTTTGCCATCAAGTGTATCTCACTCTTAATTGCAATAAACCACTTATTTTTCTTGGCCTCCCATAGGTTGTAATTATTTTGATTTTAGAGCCTATATTGTACTTAAGTTTTAAGCCTAACTTGAAAGGCTAACACCGCAAGTGGCAGGTTGGTATTGAGGTAGGCACTCAATAAATACAAAGTGGATGCATGAGAAGCTGCCCCTTCAATTTATACCTATATCTGTCTTGAGTATTCTACAGATGAAAAGTAAAAATATCATCTAACTATGATTCACATAGATGTATTATATTTTCTGCCTTTCCAAAAGCCATCATTATTAGGAAGAGTGATATAAAAGAAAATTGGTTGGGAAAGAAAGAAGTGTTAAATAAACATAAAAAGAAAAAAAAATTGTAAACAGTATTCAACTAGCATTTCTACCTTCCCCTTTTATAACTTCCATGGTCACCTCCAATTTGCTTAAATGCTGCTCATATGACATCACATTTATTCTAGGAAACACAATTAAAATATACTGCTGCATCAAGGAATATGACGACAGTGTGAACTGTCTGTATCCATACTTAGAGATGTATCCAGTAAACACCCTACTATATTTTCATGAATTACACAAATAACCAGTTCACCTTCCTTATAGTATAAACATAGACTTATTCATAATTGCATCAGTGGGGAAGATGATTTAGTCAATACATGGTACCTAGAGAGAGGGGAGAGGTGTAGCCTCTTTAATCTTCAACCTGTTAAAATAATGAAAATCATCACATAAAACCCCATTTTCATTAGATAGATGCAGGACCATAAAAACCTGAAATGTCAGGCAGCCTCTTATTAATCATAGATCTTATCAGCACAAAACTGTACAACATCCAGGAATACAAGCAAGAAAGCTGACAGGGATGGATCCTGATCTCAGGAAGGGCCCAGGCCAGCCAGTGCTGCCTCCTACAGGCGCCCTCCTTTCACTGCGGTGCATTCTGGTTTGGGAAAATCTGGCATTATGACGTCAAAGGTAGAAAGAGGCAGGTGCTTTTGGGGGGGTAGTATTTATTTTTTGTTATACAGGGAGAGAAGCTCTAAGACTAATTTCCACCCTGCACTCAGCCAAATTCCATAAATCTTTAAGTTCAATATTTATTTGGAATAAACAATCTAGATGAATCCATGTACATTTTACTAAAATATCTTTTGATGAGAAATGCCTCCCTTATCTTTAAGCTGGTAAACCATATCAGAACTTTGCAAGGAGGTCTGGCCAACATTTCTTCACTAATGCTCACTAGTAGGAAGGAGTGAGTTATATAGAATAAAATCTGGTATGTCCCAAAGTTGGATGGGACAATTAGTCAGGGTTCTCCAGATAAATGGAACCAATGGAAAGTCAACAACTCTATCTGTGTGTATATCTCTATCTTCTTAACTGTCTACTGATATTCATATCTATCTATCTTTATGTATATCTGTATCTATCTCTATATCTGTATCTTTTTCTCAATCTCTATCTTTATGGAGATTTTAGAGAAGGAATTGGCTCATGCAGTTGTGGAGGCTGAGAAGTCCCAGGGCCTGACCTCTGCCTGTGTTGTAATTCACCCTGAGCCTGAAGGCCCGAGAACCAGTGAGCCCATAGTATAGTCCCAGTCTGAGGGCAGGAGAGAGATAATTCTTGTCACTGGGCCCAATTGGTCATTTTTCTTGAGTTCATTAGGAAGTCATCTTGATGTCTCTTTCTGTCTCATCAATCTGTCACGGAAAAACTGTTGACCCTATCTTCAAAATATATTGCAATAGACTGCTACCAATTCTCCCTCGTCTCATGATACCTGCATTGCTTTCTGAACTAATCCTTTTAAAATATGATATATGTCAAACTACCTTATTTTCTGTTCAAAATCCTTCAATGGCTTCTAAACGTACTGTGGATGAAAAGAGGCTCTTAGGTCAGCCAAGGGAGGGACATGCAAGGCCTGATAAGTTTTATAAGAAGTTTATTTATGCATCTGCGTACAGATGAGCTAAGACCCTGGTGGCATCAGCGGAGAGCTGCAGGGAGAGGATGTCTGATACAGGGACTACTTCAGACATCTGCTGACCTGGGGGTTGGTGTACCTGTTCGTGCTCAGATTAACATGCCTTGGTTTGTGGCCTTGGTCATAGGCTGTCTCCATTTTCCCAGAGGCCTTGTCCCAAGGACATTCCCCAGATCCTCCTGGGGTGAGGGGAGTTGCTTAAGGGAAGGGGGAAGTTGGGTGAGGGAGATGCTTAATGAGAAAGTTGCCCAGTGGAAGGTTGGGTGAGGGGAGTTTCAGTTTAAAGTGGACCAGATGCAAACTTAACAAGGG